>NC_135479.1:85386420-86053087 GCF_052094955.1 Ictidomys tridecemlineatus
CTCTTCTCCAGACTGGCTAATGCAGTATGGTTTTGGGAAAGTGCTTGGCTGAGTCTCCTGCATGTTGAGTTCCATTTCCTCCTTTGGGTGTGTTTTAGCTTCTAGCTGGGATCTTTGCCATAGTAATTACAACAACCACTGCACGCAGCCTCTTAAAGCTACACAGGCAAAGAAATAACTAGAAAGGAGTTCCTAAGGAAGCCAAGCTGTTATCAGAACCTCCCCTCTACCAGGCTCAAAGCTCTGAACTTGCCTGCCCATCATTGCTAGACACAGAGTGATTGAACTAGCTTGAATTCTTGCTATAACCACACTTACATCAGATATCCTGAGAGAAGGGGAAGTTTTCCTCCCAGCCTTTCCCAGCTAGCCACTATCACTGCCATTCACGAGGCAGCCTGAGAGAGAAACCTGGGGGTTCACCCATATTTTTTCCTTATCCCTCACTCTTCATCCTTTCTATCAGCCAGGCCTCTTGTCTCTACAAATTTATCTGGAATTTATCTTCTCTCTACCACTTAGTGACAATGGTGTCCATCTTGGGCAGCTGTTGACTCGCCTATCTGCTTCTGCGCTTGCCTTGCTACTGACCATTCTTCTGCGGCAATGAGAGCTGCCTTTTAAGAAGCCAGATCCCATTATTCCCCTGGCCATACCTTCTAAAGGCTCCCGGGTTGAACTTTATATACATTCTTACCACAGCCCTTGAGGCTCAGAGTGACGTGACTCTAGCCTTGCTCTCCAGCCCGCTGACTTCCTCTCTCCTCCTAAGCTATGAGCTTCCTTCTCTTCCCCTCCTGTCTCCTCCTTCAGGCTTCCAAGCTTATTCCTGCCTTAGAGCCATGAGATAGATGTGCTGTTCACAATGCAAATGCTCTGTGATGATTTGCTCCTGGCTGCCTTCTTAGTAATTAGGCTTCTGATGGGTTACTGCTGCTTCAGAAAGAAACCCCCCAAAACTCAGTGACTTCAAAATTGCAGGCCTTTATTTTGCTCATATATCATTATTTGGGCCAGGGCTCCATGGGAAGGCTTATTTTGCTTCATGCTATATCAGCTGGGTCAAATCAAAAGAAATGAGGATTTTGTTTTGATTTAGCTCCTGGGCAGGTAGGTTCATGCTGGCAGGTATCACTGAGCTACGCCAGGGTTGAAGGCCGGGGCCTCAGTTGTTCTCCAGGCAAGTACTTGGAAAAATGTTTCAAAAACATCAGGTAGGGGCTGGGGATGTGGCTCAAGAGGTAGCGCGCTCGCCTGGCATGCGTGCGGCCCGGGTTCGATCCTCAGCACCACATACAAACAAAGGTGTTGTGTCTGCCGAGAACTAAAAAAATAAATATTAAAAAAATTCTCTCTCTCTCCTCTCTCACTCTCTCTTAAGAAAAAAAAAATAACATCAGGTAGAAGCTATACTGGGTACTGGGTTCTATGACCTGTTTTGGAAGTCACATGGCATCTCTTCAGTTACTTCCTTGGTTGAGAAGGTCAAAAGACCTGCCCCAAATCCAAGAGGAGGAAATACAGACTCTGCCACCTGAAGAGGTAGTGGCAGGGTTGACACAGCATGCGGAAATGGAAATATGGCTTTTCTAGATAATCCTTATCTTCCAGTTAGCTGCATATGTGGCCCTCACTGTTCTACATAAATTAACTCCTCCTCCTCACCCCAGCCATTCTTTACCATTTCAACCTCTGGTCTCACTGAGTTGCTTAGTGCCTCACTTTTGCTGAGGCTGGCTTTGAACTGGCGATTCTCCTGCCTCAACCTTCCAAGCTTCTGGGATTACTGGTGCGCACCACCATGCCCAACTACCTCACTCAGTTTTAAGGACCCTTGTGATTGCATTGCGTCCACCAGAGAGCCAGGAATGATCTCCCTTTATTAAGGTTGACTAGCTAGCTTAATCTCATCTGCAATCATAATTTCCCCTTTGCTGCATAACCAAATATCTTGCAGGTTCCAGGGGTCAGGACATGGACATCTTTGGGGGCCATTGTTTTGCCCACAGGGTAGGGAAGTGACTTGTCCTGCTCACATAGAAAGTCAGGAGCAGAGCTGCTTTGGGTTCTGGCAGTCCCATTCCTGGGCTCCCATTTTTAATGCTATGCTATTCTTCCTCTATTAATGTACCAAGCAGCGCCATTGAGATAGTTTATTATGAGTTATATAAGACATTCCTTCAGGCTCCCTCTTCCCCTCATTTCACAAGATATGAAATTCTGTTTCGATTTGGCTTCCCTCAGTAGGCTGTATATAGGGTTTAGTTGTAGAGTCTGGGACCAGCTGGCAAGAGGCTCAAATCTCAGCTAGGCCATTTACTTGTCCAATTATTTGGGTAAGCGATTAAAGTTCTTTGTGCCTCTGTTTCCACAGCTGTAGTGTGGGGGAAATGATTGTATTCCACCCCAAAATGATGTTATGAGGATAAAAAGAGTCGTGATTAAAATACTTACTTAGCAACTGTTTTGTGTTAGCAGGAATTATTATCACTTCCATATTTTCCTAAAGGATCACCTGCCCGGATTGGATTTCTGGACCCTTCCAGGTTTGGTTCTTAATATAAAAATGCATAACATTTTGGCCTCCACATCTGCCTGTAGAGCTCAGACAGGCACCAGCCTTCTGGAGGGGGATCAGCAATAGGTAAAGGGGATGAAATTGAGGATTTGAATTTGCAAAAATAAATAAATATTTATTTATTTATTTACAGTACTGGATATTAAACCCAGGGCCTTGAGCATGCTAGGTGAGTACTCTACCACTGATTTACACTTCCAACCTTTTTTTTTTTTTAACTATGAGATAATCTCACTAAGTTTCTCAGGCTGACCTTGAACTTGTGATCCTCCTGCCTCGGCTTCTCCAGCTGGGATTACAGGTGTGTACCATCATGCATGGCTGCACTAATGAATTTTAAATCTGAGGCCTGATGAGCCCATGCTGGTGCAGCCCATCTGTGGGGCCTTGTTCAGGCAACCTGAGGGACTTCCTGAAGGACATCTATTATAGATTTCTCCAAGTGAACCCATTGCAGACCTGCCTTCAGGGAATAATGAATAACCTCACACCCTCATCTTCAAGGCCATTGAGTGAAGCAGTCACATAAGGAACCATCCTGCCACAAAGAACACAAAACTTTTAACAGAAGAAAAATAGTCCATTATGATGACCACTAACACTGATTGATATAAAGATCTAATGGCAGATTTTCTTAGATTAAATTCCAGAATAAATTTGATCTGTCTCTATTTTGAATATCTGTGCTCACTCTTAATAGCATTTATGAGATGCTATTGACATTTTAGATCAATTTATTTTTAGTTCTTAAAAAAGACTTTGGGGCTAGGGATGTAGCTCTGTGGTAGAAGGTGTGCTTAGCATGTGCAAGGCCCTGGGTTCCATCCCCAAGTACAAAAACAACACTTGAATTCTGAGGACAGTTTTAGATTTATATGAAAAGTGAAGAGATAGTTCAGAATTCCTATATATACCCCTCCCAATTTTTCCTATTAGTAATCTTATGTTAGGACGGTACATTTATTCTAATTTTTGTCATTTACTCTAGTTAACAAACCAACATCAACACATAGTCATTGACTAACTTAGTTTATTCAGATTTCCTTTATATCCTCTTTCTGATCCAGGATCCCATTCAGCATATCACATGACAATAAGTCATCATGTGTCCTTAGACTGATGTTGGCTGTGACAATTTCTCAGATGTTCCTTGGTTTTTTTTTTTAATTTTTTTTTTTTTATTGGTTGTTCACAACATTACAAGGCTCTTGATGTTCCTTGGTTTTGATGACCTTGACAGTTTTAAGGAGTACCACTCAGGTATTTGCAGAATGCTTTTCTTCTTCTTTATTTTTTTGATACTAGGGATTAAACCAGGGTGCTTTCTCACTGAGCT
This sequence comes from Ictidomys tridecemlineatus, assembly GCF_052094955.1. Lineage (NCBI taxonomy): Eukaryota > Metazoa > Chordata > Mammalia > Rodentia > Sciuridae > Ictidomys > Ictidomys tridecemlineatus. The sequence goes on from NC_135479.1 coordinate 85,390,335, forward strand.
ACATCCCAGGACTTAATTTTTTTTTTTTTTAATTTTGAGACAGGGCCTCACTAAATTGCTGTGGCTGACCTTTAACTTGCTATCCTCCTGCCTCAGCCTCCCTATGCTTGGATTACAGGTGTGTGCCACCACACCCTGCTGTAGAATGCTCTTCTATTGGTACCTGTCCAGTTTTTTCTCAGGGTTAGCCTGGGGTTACAGTTTTGGGTAGGAAGGGGTGAAGTCTCATAGTCATCAGATCATATCAAGGTCTGTACTATCACCATGATTTACTAATGCCAGTGCTGACCTTGACTACCTGGCTTTGGCAGGTTGCTTTACTGTAAAGTTACTCTTCCCCCTCACCCTTTCCCACACTGTGCTCTGCGGGAGGGAGCCTCTGTGTCCAACCACCCTTAAGGAGTGACTGGGAGCCATAATTCACCTCCTCGAGGGCTGCATTTCTTTCCCAGGGCTGCAGTAACAAGGAGCTGCAGCTGGTGGACAAACTTGTTCTTTCACATTTCCAGATGCTAGAAGTCTGAAGTCAAAGTGTCAGTGGGCCACATTCTCTCTGAAAGTGAATGTCTAACTTTGAAACAAAAACAACTGCCAAATTATTTACCAATTGTGCCATTTTACACTCCCACTGGTAGTGGATAAGAGTCTCAGGTGCTCCACATTTTTACAGATGTTCTGTGTTGTCAGTCTTTAATTTTAGCCATATTAAGGCTCTAAAGTTGTATTTGTGGTCATATTGCTTTTTTTTTTTTTTTTTTTTTTCAGTACAAGGGGTTGAACCCAGGGACGGTCTACCACCGAGCTCCATTCCCAGACCTTTTGATTTTTTATCAACTTTTTCACTAAAGTTGCTGAGGCTGACCTTGAATTTGCAGTTCTCCTGCCTGTGCCTTCAGAGTTGCTGGGATTACAGGTATGCACTACTGTGCCCTAGTTCTTTTCTCTCTATGTGTGTGGGAAAGGGCCTTGAGCTTGCTAGGAAAGTGCTCCATCACTGAGCTGCACCCCCAACTCACTCTTGATGCAATTGTTATTACTTAATGCGTCTTGGGGTTTTCCTGTACAAGTACAGATAGACCTGCTTCACCAACCTGAGTGACTGCAAAGCCTTTCACTAGATGAAGGCACAATAATTTACTTAATGATTCCTCTGTTGATGTACATTTAGGTTATTTTTGGCTTTGACATTGCTGCCACACACTTCTAGCTTATGAGTGTTTATACAAATATATCTGTAGGATAAGCACCTAGAGGTAGAATCAGTGAGTCAAAGAATGTGTGCATTTAAAAATGTTTATATTGACTGGTGTTCATATCCCAGCTCAAATGAACTCTCCTCAAAGAAACTGAGGATCCCGCAAGCCATGTCCTCCTTAGTCCTCTTTATGTTACCCATGGCAGCATTTCACAGGACTTGCCACTTTTTGACATTTGGATTCACTAGCTGATAAAGGTCTCTGGATGTCTCCCATTAGTACAATCTCTCTAAAATCATATTATATTCTATAGTATGGATGCATTGTAACTTGATGAGTCATTTCCCTATCGAAGAAACTTCACTGAGGTTGCTCCAGTACGGAGCTATGCAGATCTCACCTTGCAAAGAGCATTTTGGTGAGCAGACTAACTCACATTACTGTATAAACCGTTATTGAAACGATGAATAGTAGCTAACGTTTACTGAATGTGCGGTGTGTGTCCGGCACTGCTTTAAGACCTTTACAAAGTCTTTTCTGAAAACCCTTGTGAATTAGATATTCCTCTTAGCTTAATTTTTCAGACATGGAAGCTGAGACAGCCAGATAAATGGCATTTCCAGGATGCGAGAGAGCTGGCAGGAGATGGGGCTGGAGTTGAAATCCAGTCAAGCTGGCTGGGTCAGCAGTCCTATACTATGTGAAATGTCTGGCCTGGGGCTTTTGGAACAAAGGCTGAACACATTTAAAAATGAGCCACTGTCCGATGACTGTCCCAAAGAGCTGCGACATTCTCTGTTCTCACCAGAATGAAAATGAGGTGTTTTTTTTTTCTTTTTCTTTTTTTCCCTAAGTGTAAGTAGCTTATGTAGGGGATATGGAAATGAAATATAGCCAACATACAGTTCTCCCTGGAGCAGGCAGCTGCTGACTTAAGGGAAACTTGGAGGCGGGGAGGAATGGAGAGATTAAGGAAAGTGATAGGTGTGGAGAGAGGGAACATTGGCTAGATGGAGGAGTATTATGCATTGTGCCATCTTGTCCCCAAAACTCACTCATTTGCGGTGTTCCTTATTCTTCTCCTTTTCCAGTGGGGATCTGCTGGAGCAGATCAGAGAGGATTTCTACACCCTGTATAGAGCAAGAATCTCAGCTTCCTCCTATGGCCAATCCTTGCCCTGCTTTGTTTTTCTTCTATAGGCCGTACACTCCTCTGACATGGGTTGACTTCTCCATTTTTGCGGTACTGGACATGGAACCTATGGATGCTTCTACCCTTGAGCTACACCCTAGCCCTTTAATTTATTTATTTATTGAAATTTTGAGACAAGGTCTCTCTAAGGGCCTTGTTAAATTGCTGAGGTTGGCTTTGAACTTGTTGTCCTCTTGCCTCAGCCTCTGGAGTTGCTGGGAATACAGGCATGTGCTACCATGCCTGGCTTCTTTTATTTTTAAGACTGGGTCTCACTGAGTTGCCCAAATTGGCCTGGAACTTGTGATTCTCCTGCCTCAGCCTCTAAAGTCTCTGGGATTACAGGTGTGTGCCACTGCACCCGGCTTCGTTGATTACTTCTAAATTGTTATTGCTTGTTTCCCCTGACGCCCTGTTTCGCGGAGGAGAATATAACCTCACAAGCACTGAGGCTTTGTCTGTCCCCAGTGCCTAGAATATTTCCTGGCATTCGTAGGCGCCCTGTATTCTGTGAATATAGTATAGTACCTATTGCTATTCATGGCTCAGGTGCTGCGGGTGCAGCGGCAGGCAGGACAAAGATCCCGTCCGCTGGCTCCACATTAGTCCTGCCCAAGAGTGAGAGCCTCTTCAGGCTCCAGGTAGCTTTGAATGGTTAAGTCAAGTCCGAAACCTGCAGCGCAGGTCCTTGGGGACTCCGCAGCCTCTGCCCGCCCCGCCCCGCAGCGCCCTCTGGCGGGCTCGGTGGGGGACGCCGCACTGGGTGGGCGCAGGCCCTCTCCTCCCTCGCGCTGGAAACCCCGGGAGCTCCCGGGCCACTTCCTCCGGACTTGAAGCCACTTCTGCTTTTGCCCGGAGCGGGAAGAGGAAGGAGGGCTGGGGGTAGGGCGAATCATAGGGCGAGGCTGGACGGAACAAGAGAGGCAAGTAGGGATTCTGGTGCCATCTCCCTCTGCGTCATGCACAAGGTCTGCTTTTTCAAGTTCAAAGACACCTCATTTTTGGAGGGCCGTGGTTTCCCCCAGGCACAGCAACGGTTTCATCTTCCGCCTTTTCTCCCCGCGGGAAGTGAGGGGCTGCGAAGCGAAGACGAAGACGGTTCTGTGTCCTCCCTGCGATCCGACAGCCCTCAGGCCTGGTACTAAGACTTTGGGGACAACGCAAATGGTTGCTCTAAGTTTGGGGTCGAGGTCCTCCACGGTCCGGGTGCACTAGGTGCGCTTAGATTGAGTCGGCGTGCACAGGGTGTGGCTCGACACCCCACTCCAGGGATCCGCACCGAGCTGGAAAACCGGTGGCCTCCGGAGCAGAAGTCAAAGCGCCACCTGGCGGCCATACTTTGCAGCCCAATCACTCCACAGACCTCCTGGTGTTGGAATCTCTTCCAGACCCCCAACTCCTTGCGTTAGAGCCCTGCCTGGTCCATTGCGTTTCGTGGTTAGGGGCCTGGATCACTGACACGTGTTTGATAACACAGAGTGGGATGGGTTTTGAAAAGCTGAGGAATGAGCAGCTTGTTCATGATTTCTGTTGGTGTTGACCGTCAAGCCTCCTGTCTTGAGAGGGCTCAAAGTGGTAAATCCTCCTCTCCATTCATCCCTCAACCTGTCTGTGTGTCTATCTGTCTATCATCAGCAGCATATGTCAGTCAGTCATCTATTTTAAATTCAGTTTTGGTAATGCCAAGGAGTATGTTTACAAAAAGAATACGTAGTCATTGTAAAAAAAAAAAAATATATATATATATATATATATATATATATATATATATATATATATATATAAAATTCCTGTGGTTCCTGTTGAATGTTCTCTCTGTCCCTGGAAAGTAGATCAGCCCTCACTGTAAGTGAAAGTTTGCAAGTTCTCCTTCCTTGATTCTAGCAGGATGGTTGGCCAAGGTCTAACCCTGTCGCCTTACAGGCGTTGACAGGACTGGCCCATCTACCTTCAGCAAACCTTCAAAGCCAACCTCAGCAATTTAAGGAGGCCCTAAGCAAGCTGGCAGGACTGGCCCTGATGGAGGTGAGGGGGTGGGGGGACAAGGCAGAGGGGAGACAAGGGGCACCCTCCAAAGTCCTCACTCTTCTCTTTTTATATAACTTTATAAAATGTTTTTGTCCTTATCCAGTTCTTGCTCATTCAAAGACAATTTCATTTTATTCTAGTAGGCTTAACTTTAGTAGTAGCCACTATTACCATGGGTGAGCCCCTTACTCAGTTGATTTGAATTGCTTACAAGGGGCCACATCCATGAGGGGCCAGGCCAGGAATGGTGGCACATACCTTTAACTCCAGAGGCTGAAGCAGGAGGATCTCAAGTTCAATGCCAATCTGGGCAACTTATCACAACCCTGTCTCAAAATAAAAAATAAAAAGGGTTTGGAACATAGCTCAGTGGTAAAGCATCCTTGGATCTAATCCCCAGTACTGAAACGACAGGCCAGGATCTCAGGTCTGCAATGGTAGAAGCCAAGATTTGTGGTCTATTTTTCCTGTGTAGGGGCATCCTGTCTCAGAAGTCCAGGTTCCAGTAATATGAAAATGCTGTCTTCATTGTCTGCATCATATAGTACAAAATTTTAGGCAGGGGATGCAACTCAGTAGTAGAGCACTTACTTAGGGTGTGTGAGGTCCTGGGTTCAAAACACAAACAATTAAGACAAAATTTTATTTATAATTCCAAATAAAAACCTGAACAAGTCTGCCTAAATAATGCTCTGAAATACATGCATCTTTGTGGTTTTTTTTTTGTTTGTTTGTTTGTTTTTTGGAACTGGGAATTGAACCCAAGGGCAGTCAACCACTGAGCTACATCCATAGCCTTTAAAAATATATATTTATTTTTTAGTTGTAGTTGGACACGATACCTTTATTTTACTTACTTGTTTTTATGTGGTGCTGAGGATGGAATCCAGGGCCTTGCTCATGCTAGGTGAGCACTCTACTGCTGAGCCACAACCCCAGCCCATCCCTAACCTTTTTTATATTTTATTTAGAGACTGAGTCTCATTGAGTTGCTTAAGGCCTCATTAAGTTGCTGAGGCTGGCTTTGAACTTGCGATCCTCCTGCCTCAGCCTCTGGAGCCACTGGGATTTCAGGCATGTGCCACCATGCCTGGCTACATATATCCTCTTTGAAAGAGCTGATAGACTATATCTTGTGATTCATTGGGGCAGCCCATGGGTACAGAATGAGTGCAAGTCTGGGTGCAGAAGCCAAGCGTCCTTCCTGGAGGTTCCTGCTCATGTGAGGCCTGAGCCATTGACTAGTATGGCAGCTACATGGTTTTTGGAGATCATGAATCCTTGACTTATTGGGGGTGAGAACATAGATTTGTCAGTTGTTGGCTTGGCTCATCAAGTTGTTATCAGCACAAAATTCTATTGGCATTTAAACACCAAGGGTCTAAGTGGGGATTTTTCTCATTTTGTCAAGGACTCATGAAACAGGTGAGGACCACCAGGACATCCTGATGGGCATCTGTGAGACCTGGCTGGTTCCTGTCATTGGTGTGTGTGTGTGTGTGTGTGTGTGTGTGTGTGTGTGTGTGTGTGGCGGGGGGTGGGGGGGTGGGGGGTGGCTGCCACAAGTATTCAAAGCTTCCATAACCAAGACAGGGACTCTGTCGAGGGAATGAATACCTGACAGACTTCACAGCATCAGACCCAATGTTTCACCTGCCCCATTTGTAAACTCTGGGACCTTTGGGATGGGGCTCTGTCACTGCACACTCCACATTGTTCTGTGGATCTCTTTGTCCTACTCAGTGGCTGAGATCTGGCTGCTGGCTGCTCATTTTGCAGTAGGGGCTCCCCAAATGAATTAAATTCATTTTCTTTCTTTTTTAATCTCCAATTAAATAAGTACTGCATTATAGAAGTACTGCATGCTGCTTCAAAAAGAGTGAAAACTGGGTGCTGTGTGGCACACGCCTGTAACCCCAGTGGCTCAGGAGCCTGAGGCAAGAGAATCACAAGTTCAAGACCAGCCTCAGCAACTTGGCGAGGCCTTGTTCCCAAATAAAAAGGGCTGGTGATATGGCTCCGTGGTAAAGCATCCCTGGGTTAAACCCCTAGTAACTCTCCACCCCACCAAAAAGAACAAAAATGATTAATTTCATGCTGAGAGAGGAAATGTATTTCCCATAGGCTATTTTATAACTACTTGGTTTCTTTTAGGTTTTGTATCTTCATCTGGACCATCTACACCCCCAAGAAAAAAGGTACCGAGGCCTTTCACTGTGCTATTTTCTACAACAGGGCTCATCAGCCTGCATATTGGAATCACTTGAGGAGGTGAAAACATTGAGGCTCGGGGCTCCATTGCTGACCAACTGAATTAGAATCTCCAAATGTGGAGTCTGAGGACTGGGGTTTCTTTAATCAGTTTTCCTGATGATTCTAATGTGCAGCAGTAGCTGAGAACCTATGGTTTAGAAGCATCTTTTGTGTTCTAGCAAACAAGGGAGAGACAGTGGTGAGGCAGGGGGAAGTTGTAGATGAAAAGAGGAGACTGAGGTCCCAGACCTGGTCCATAACTTCCCATAGACTTAGCCCTTAGTTTTGTCTTCTGTAAGATGGGGACTTCCCCATATGGTCATTGATGAGGTTTTCAGAGTGCCTGGCACAGAGTGCTTGTAATGGTTACTTTTGTGTGACATTTTGGCTAGGCTGTGGTGTTACGATTTACATATGAGGTGTCCCCCAAAAGCTCCTGTGTAAGATAATGCAAGAATTTTTAGAGGTGAAATGATTAGATGATGAGAGGTCTAACCTAATCAGTGGATTAATCTGCAGATAAAGATTAACTGGATGGTAATTTATGCAGGGAGAGTGTGGCTGTAGGAAGCAGATCACTGGGGTACCAGCCTTTGAGGTGTATATTTTGTCCCTGGTAAGTGGAGATCTCTGTCTGCTTCCTGGTTGCTAAGGTCTTTTTTTTTTTTTTTTTTTTTAAAGAGAGTGAGAGGGGAGAGAGAGAGAGAGAAAGAGAGAAATTTTTTAATATTTATTTTTTAGTTCTCGGCGGACACAACATCTTTGTTGGTATGTGGTGCTGAGGATCAAACCCGGGTCGCACGCATGCCAGGCGAGCGCGCTACCGCTTGAGCCACATCCCCAGCCCTTGCTAAGGTCTTAAGCTACGGTCATTAAGACCATGATGTTCTGCCTCACCCCAGAGCTATGGAGTCAGCCAACCATGCACAGAACCTCTGAAATGGTGAGCTAAAGACTGAACTCTGAAACCATGAGTCAAAATAATTTTTCTCCCTCTATGTTGGTCTTGTCAGATATTGTGGTCACAGCGACAAAAAAAGCTGATTAAAACATATGGTATGCAGGTGATTGGACAAGCATCAGTTTTGATGTTGTGTTGTGAAGGTTTTTTTTTTTTTTAGTTGTGATTAAAATGTAAATCAATAGACTATCCTATAATATGGGTGGGTCTTATCCAATCAGATAAATACAATAATAGAAAAGCTTCTTGTTCCCCAAAGAGGAAGGAGTTCTGCCTTTATTTGTTTATTTATTTAAAAAAACATTTTTATAGTAGATGAACAAAATACCTTTATTTTATTTTTATCTGGTACTGAGGATGGAACCCAGTGTTTCCCACGTGCTTGTAAGCACTCTGTCAACTGAGCTCTAACCCTAGCCCAGGGGTTCTGCCTTTAACTCAGCACTGAAACCTGGACTCCCACTGGCATTTCCATAATCAGCCATGCAGATTTTGGACTTACTAGTCTCCATAATTATGTGAGTTGCATCCTTAAAATAAATCTCTCTCTAGAGATTTATTGGTTCTCTTTCTCTGGAGAACTCCAACCAATAAATGATAGGGGGAACATTCTCACCGACTCATACCAAAGAACAACAAAACACTGGTTGCTGTTGTGACCATCTAACAAGTTTGGGGCAATGAATAAGGTTGGTGCTTTATGGGCCAGGGCAGTGGACAGTAGCCCAAGAAAGCAAAGGCAGTGGATTCCATCTGCAAAATTCCAGAGTGTGAAGTCCGGGCATGAAGATAGGAGTGTGACGCAGAAATCCTTTTCCTTTCTTCAGCTGTCACAGAGACATGCCCATCTGGTGTGGGTCCTGAAGGGGAAGGCACTGGAACTACAACTGGGAGGCCTGGTTCTGGCTGTTGGCTTTGTCACCAACTCATTGTGTGGCTCTGGACAGGTCCCAGACTTCTCAGGTTCTTTTGGCTTCCTGAGTGGTTCCGGCTGGATGTTTGAGCTGCTTTCCTTCTTGGAGCAGCTGAGTCCGGAATTTTCTCTAGTGCACTGTTCTTCTGTTTACTTGCTGGAGTTTGGTTTCTGTTTCCCAAGTGGGTCCAGACTGGGTCACACCCAGGCTCCTAGGGACAGAGGCTCTGGAACAAGGAGAGGCCACGCTCCTGCAGATCCCTGATGATTCCCTTTCCAGCTCTTTGGGAACACCACATACCTGTCCTTTCCATGATAGCTTACCCTGGGGAGCACAGAGACCACATACTGAAAACTTGCTGATGCTCTCCAAACTCATGTGTAAGAGACAGCATGAGCTTTGGTCCTCTTTAAATGATTTTTATTTTTTCCAGTACTGGGAATTGAACCCAGGTCCTCACACATGCAGGCAAGTGCTTCTCCATTGAGATACATCCTCAGCTCTTTTTATTTTGAGACAGGGTCTCCCCAGGTTGATCAGGCTGGGCTCGAGCTTGTGATCCTCCTGCCTCAGCCTCTTGAGTAGATGTAATTACAGGCCTGGCTTCGATCCTATTTCTGACTCCAAGTCCCCATCTTGCCTGAGGCAGGGAGCCTTGGGACATCAGTCCTTGGATATTACTGCCATGTTGCTTGCTGTCCCAGGTTGCACAGTCCCTTTGGGCCTGGCTTCTCTGCTGTTTTGGTGTCAGGCGGATACATCTAGAATCCTCAGGGCTCAGGTCACAAGTGTAGCCTATGGTCACCCCCTCTGTGCATCTGCCACCTCTCCAAGGCATCCTCAGGAAAGGTTAGTGAAACAGCCTTTTCTGTCTGTGCATGCTCAAGGTCCCCAGCTCTATCCCTGACAAAGTGGCTTCAGTGTCTTCTGCAGGAGGTGGACTCACTGCAAAGCTGCCCTGCCTCCAAGTCTTCCAGGAGTTACCGGGGATGCTTCATGAGTGCTTACAAGCACTCCTATCACTGCCCTGCCCCCTTGTGGATCTGGGCCACCTGTGAAGTAACTTAAAGGTGGCAACTCTTTATTGCCATTGCTGCTCGGGCCTGTGATGGCTGTGAGGCTATTTGCCTGTCCAGAGCATCTGCTGCAGACCTCAACAATCCAGAGGGGCCATCTAGGTGTGTGTCCTCTGCAGCCGGGCTATTGTGTGGTCCCTGCAAAGGTGGAAGGACTCCCCTTCTGTTGCTCAGAGTTGCATCTGGTGACCTGGGCAGGCATGCAGTGCAGCCTATGGTCCTGGGGCTCATAGGACCCTCTGAGGAGGACTCTTGTGTCTTAGCCTGTGGCTTTTTTCTCCACAACATACACCCCACATATTACCCAAGAATCTGCTGATTGCTGTGATGGAAACTCAAACTGCTTATGAAGGAAAGGCGTGAGGGGGGGGAGAAAAAGAAAGAAAGGAAGAAATAAGGAGGGAAGGACATATATTGTTTGTTACTAAAAACTTACAGGAAGTCTTCAGGTATGGATGGGTTCAGGAGCTTGAACAATTCCATCAGAACTCAATCTCTTCTCTGTCCTTTGTATTGGCTTTTCTCCCAAGCATACTTTTGCTAGTTGGGTAATCTCAAAAGTTCCAGTCGATGTCTTCCCTATCAATATTACAAAGAGAACTTCTCTTTATTTTTAGTTCCTGAAAAAAATCCTGGAATTAAACTATTTTGGTTTAATTCACTTGCTTACTACTGAAATGATCCCTATTAGATGTATTAGAGGAACAGAATATATATGGGTGGGGGGAGGAGAGAGTCACAAAAAGGGGATTTATTAGATTGGCTTACATTACCAGAAGCTGGATAGTCCCACATGGCTGTCTGCACACGGGAGAGCTGGGGAAGCCAGTAGCTGCTCAGCCTAAGCTAGCAGCCTCAGAACCAGCAGGACCAACCGTGTTGCCCCAGTTGGAGGCTGAAGGACTGGAAGCTCTCTGGAGAGTCCCTGGTATGAGTCCATGTTGACAGAATGAAGAAGCTGGAGTCTGATGTCCATGTTGACAGCAGCAGCAAAAGACACTGCTCAGGAAGAAGCGAGGCTGCCTCCCCCTGACAGGCTTCCTTCTGCGTTCCTTCCACCCAGGGCCCCTGCCTATGGAACAATCCACCTGCCTTCAGGGAGGGCCTCTCCCAGGGTAGGTCTTTCTCTCTTTGTTTTCTCTCCTATCATCTCTGGAAACATGCTCACAGACACACCCAGAAGTGTGCTTTACTCATTTCTTAGGCATTTCTCAGTCCAATCACGTGGATGAGATTAACATCACAGGAGTGAAAAACACAGATAAACGTCCCTTCCCACAGGAGGAGGTGGGCATGGCTCCTTTTGAACTATTGGACCGAGAGTAGGCAAGGGGTAGTTCCCCCACAGAATAACAAGGCGCTCTTGTGGAAGAAGAGAGAACACATGCCAGGTAGGTACACGACTTCAGTTGTGTGCTACACCCAGGCTCATCTGAACCCCATGCAATGGGAACAACTGAGGCCCAAGCTGGGGGCCCAGCTACAGCTAGATGCCAGCATAGAAGATGTATGAGGATCTGCTCAATGAGAGACACAGAGAGCAAGGGCTGCAAGAGCTCAGATGAGAGTGTTTGGGTTAGCATTGAATCACAGAGCAATGCTTCTAATAAAGATTTTATTTATTTTTTATTAATGAATTAATTTTGGGGATTGAACCCAGGGACACTTTACCACTGAGCTACATCCTCAGTTCTTTTTATCCCCAGTTCTCTTTTTTTTCTTTTCTTTTTGTGGTACTGGGGATTGAACCCAGGGGCACTCAACCACTGAGCCACATCCCCAGCCCTATTTTGTATTTTATTTAGAGACAAAATCTCACTGAGTTGCTTAGTACCTCACTGTTGCTGAAGCTGGTTTTGAACTCTTAATCCTCTTGCCTCAGCCTCTTGAGCCACTGGGATTACGGGCATGCACTACTGTGCCCAGCTCTTTTTATTTCTTATTTTGAGACAGGGTCTTATTAAGATGCTGAGGCTGGGCTGGAAGTTGTAATCCTCTGCCTCAGCCTCCCAAATTAGGATTACGGGTACATGCAACCATGCCCCCATGTCCAGCTTGCTTCCCAAACTTTAATGTGCACTTGCATCACCTGGATTTTGTTACAATGTAAATTCTAATGCAAGGTCTTAGAGCAGTTACTCTTAACTAGGGATAATTTTGCTCCCTTCCTCTCTCACCAGGGACATTTGGCAATGTCTGCAGTTATGTTTGGATGCTACCACAGGAGAGGGGCTTCTGGCATCTGGCAAGTAGAGACCAGTAATGCTGCTACAGCATACTGAATAGTGCTTCACAACAAAGAACGGTCTGGTCTGCAACGTCAATAGTGCTGTGTCATCTGGAGAGTAATTTGCCTAAGCAAAAGTACTCAAGGAAGAAGGAGTGTTGAACTCATGGGGAAGATCATAGGCAGCCTGGCAGGAGGGGAGGGAGCATGTACCTGGAGTTATAAAACTACAGATACCCTGGGTTGAAAAGAAGTCCAAAGGTGCCGCAGTCTGGCTGGGCACAAGATCACGAGCCACTCACAGCTTTGTAGATTCAAACAGCAATTCTTTATTCCCGAGCTCACACCGGCCCTCTACAAACACGTTCTGGTGAAATCCAGGTTCTGCCCACAAAATTCACACGTACTCCACCAGGCTTTGAATCCCAAATACTTTCTGAACTCAGGCAGCAGGATATGCCCTATTCCCAGCAGGAATAACCTTAAACCTGGAACCGCCCTAAACCCAGATTGTCCTAAACCAGGAACGCCCTAAACCCAAGGAGCAGGATACTCCCTAAAACCTGCAGGATACACCCTAAACCTGGATCCGCCCTAATCCAGTAGGATCCTCCCTAAACCCTGATCCACCCTGGTCCTTGAGCAGGGTCACCTTTCTCAAACATACATGCAATGTCACAGCGAATGTCCAAGGCAAGTCCATTTCCACGAGTCCTTCCTCTAAGCAACATGGGGTACGCTGGCAAGGAAATTTCAATGCGTCATTCCTACTTGGCAATGGCCCTCACCACAAAGGTTACCTACAGCCTACTGAAAAGTATGCTCCAGATGAGCATTGACTGCATCAACTGTTAACTTGTTAGAAGTGCAGAATCTAGGGCCCCATCCCAGACCATCTGGAAAAAAAAAGACTGTATTTTAACAAGATCTGGGTGATTTGCATGCAAGTTAAAGTTGGGTAAATATTGGCCCAGGACAGCTCCTCAGGAGGAATTGACCAACCAGGTTGTATTTATTTTGTCTTTTTCTACTTTTTTTGTACCAGGGATTGGAACCCAGGGGTGCTCAATCACTGAGCCACATCCCTAGCACTTTTAATGTTCTATTTTGAGACAGGGTCTCACTAAGTTGCTTAGGGCCTAAGTTGCTGAGGCTGACTTTGAACTTGAGATCTCCTGCTTCAGGCTCCAAAGTGCTGGGATTATAGGCATGAGCCACTGCATCCCACTAACCAGGTTGTATTTGTTGAACTTTTACACTGTGTTCAGATTTGCATGGATGTGGAGTTGACTCACCTGGAGGCATAGATTTGGTTATAAAAAGGCAAAAGGGACATCAGTGTCTAAATTTCAAATGGAGATGCCCACCACTGGGACCTGGACTTTTCTAAAGGGGCAGACCTCAGCTGTTAGGCATTGTGGCAAGTGACCCTGCCCTATTCCTTGATCAGATCATCATGAATCTGGAGTGACTTGTGATCCCAGGGTAGCAGCCAATCCAGGTGCTAGCTAGGCCAGCAACCTTCGAGGTAGCTTGTCTTGACAAGAAAAATAACCTCCCAAAGAGTCCCTTTCTTGGAGACGAGAACTAAGAATTTCTAAGAGATGGGCTGAGGGTATAGCTCAGTGGTTTGGCATGTGCTTAGCACACTTAAGGTTCAATCCCTGGTACTATTAAAAAATAAAGTTCGAGCCAGGTGTGGTGTATACCTATCGGGCCAGCTACTTGAAGGGTAAGGGCTGAGACAAGAAAGATCACTTGAGCCCAAGAATTCAAGGCTATCCTGAGCAACACAGGGAGACCCATTCTCAAAAAGAAAACAAGAAAGAAAAATATCCAAGAAAGGTTGTCAGTTTATAGAGGGAGTGCGGCTGAGGGTACTCTGTGGCCACATGTACACCAAACCCAGGAGGGAGCAAGAGGTGGATTCAACAGAGGTCACAGGAAAAAGATTCAGCAGAGATCATAGGAGAGAAGCAGCAAGGCTGGGGAGGGATCGGGCAGCTGAGGGGAGAGAGGGCCCGATGGAAGCAGAGCTCTGAGCCCAATGAGTCCAGTGTCAAGGCCACACATTTGAACCTCTCTTTCTTTCTCCACAGAAGCATCATAGTCTAAACCACAGTCATTTGAAAATTCATGTTTAATTGATCTATTTCCATCTGAAGTCTGATTTAAAGACAAGTAAGCCTCAGGTGTGGTTGTACACACCTGTAATTCTAGCAACTTGGGAGGCTGATACAGGAGGATCAAAATTCAAGACCAGCCTCAGGAACTTAGTGAGACCTTGTCTCAAAATAAAAAATAAGAAGGGCTGAGGATGGACAATGTTGCTCTGTGGTATAATGTCCTGAGTTCAATCCCCAGTACCAAAAAAAAAAAAAAAAGGTGTTAGCTGTTTCCCTAACAGCCATTTCCCCTCTCCTCCTGCCCCCCCCTTGCCCCCCCCTGCACTGGGGATCAAACCCAGAGCTTCATGCATGCTGAATTATACCCTCAGCCCTCTATCTTCCTTCTTTAGAGAACCCTGATTTTATTCTAGGATATAAGTAGCTCAAGTAATTGCACAGAACTTTCCTTCACTCTTAGGCAGATCCAGGTAAAATTGGAGGCAGCCATGGTAGTGTGTGTCTGTCTGTCTGTCTGTCTGTCTGTCTCTCTCTCTCTCTCTCTCTCTCTCTCTCTCTCTGCCAGCAAATTGGCTTAGAACAAGAATGTTACTCAATCCAGACCCGGAGATGGGTGGGAGATTGCTAAGGAATCCTGGGAAAGTGGTTCAGATTCCCAAGAAGATCCTGGAAGAGATGGATCCTTTGTCAGATTTATTTATGTACTGGTACTGGGAATTGAACCTAGGGGTATTTTACCACTGAGCTACATCCCTAGCCTTTCCTTTTCTTTGCAGGGGCAGGGTGTACCAGGGATTGAACTCAGGGGTACTCCACCACTGAGCCACTTCCCTAGCCCTATATTGTATTTTATTTAGAGACAGAGTCTCACGGAGTTGCTTAGCACCTCACTGTTGCTGATGCTGGTTTTGAACTTGTGATCCTCCTGCCTCAGCTTCCTGAGCTGCTGGGGTTACAGATGTGCACCACTGTGCCCATCCCCAATCTTTCCTTTTTATTTTTTAATTTTTGAGATAGGGTCTTGCTAAGTTGCTGAGGCTGGCCTCAAAACTTGTGATTATCCTACCTCAGCCTTCTGAATCGCTGAGATTAAGGCATGCACCACCACACCTGACTTTGTTAGATGTTTTAAAATTGAATGCAATGCTTGCTATAGTTTCCAGAACTGTACATGGTAAGTGGCAGGGCTGGTGTCCAAGTCTTTGACTGGCTACACCTATAGCCTGGAGGTACTACTCTGACAAGTCTTCTCTTTTGCGAGAGGAAGAAAACAAAAACAAGAACACTACAAAATTCCCTCATTGTTTAAATTCATTTTTTTAAAGTCCAAAAGTATTATAACTGATGTTAAGACATGGCAGGTTATTAATCACTAGGTTAATATCATTCTAAATCAGAAGTGATTTTAGAGGTTATCTATCCAATGCAATTCTACTCTATACAGTGGAAAAAGCATGAATATGGAATCAATTTCTGCTCCAGTGTTTAGAATCTGCAGACCCTGCACAAGTTATTTCATGTTGTTCAGTCTCATTTAAAATGTAGTTTGTGGGAATTAAGTGAAATAATGTATAATGGCTGGAACAGACTAGGAACCCAATAAAAACTAGCTATTATGGTCACTATGCAGATGAAAAAAAAAGTATGGTCTTTGCCTTCAATAATATTACAATTAGGGAGTACAGAAAAGACAGCCATGAAATCCAAGGTGAAACACTACAGATAAAACAGAGTCAAATTGTAAGAGGGAACATGTGCTAGAAGACTTCAGAGGAGGCAGGAAAAAAAAACTTATTAATGAAAATGAGAATTGGAATTATGGCTGTTTTTTATAATGTTCTGAATTTTTCAAATTCCCTGCAAAAAATATTATCTACATAAGTAAATAAAAGTTATAAAATATAATGTGCATTCTTTAATAAATATTGTAAAAGGAAGAAATGATAAAATATTGAAATACCCATTGCAATATTTTCGCTTTATAAGTGTGGAGAACTTGGAAGCATCCTACCTAAATGGGGGAGTTAAACAATTAGGCCACATTCACATGGCACATTTTCCCCCTAGTGTGGCATCCATTTCACAAGTAGCATAAAACATCAGTGAAAAGAATATTAAAAAACAAATTCACATCCAGTCCCTCTGTCTTAATAGCTCTGCAGACAAGGGGGGCAGCCTTCCACCACTGGGGAGTAGCATTGGTCTCTGCAACACTGTGGCCAAATCAAGGAGCAGAGCCTCCCATTCACCATATCTTGTGTATCTTCTGTATCTTGTGTGGGTGACAGGGCTTGCATAAACAGCCAGACACCCCTACAACCCCAGAGCAAAGAAAACAACACAAAAGGCCCCAACATTCAGGTCAATTTTCACACTTATTTTCTTTGATTTCACACTTATTTTCATTAATTTTTTGATTGCACAAACAATATTGTAGTAATTGTGGCAACTTACAAATAGGATGGAAAACCAACGATCTTCCAAGTCTGACCACTAACAAAGCCATGATTATTATTTTTCCATGTTGTTACACAGTTCCTAACCACTCAACAACTGCAGGCTTTTCAATACAGATCCTTTTTCACACAGGAAAGATACAGAAGATGCACAGGATACAGTGCGTTGAAGGCTCCACTCCTTGATTTGACCAGAACTGTAGAGATCATGCTCCTCCCCAGCGGGTGGGGGTGCTGTCCCCTTTGTCTGCCAGAGCTGTTAAGATAGACTGGGTGTGTCTTTTTTTTTTTTTTTTAAGTCTCTTCACTGATGTCCTGTGCTATTTGTGAAAGGGATGCCACACTAGGGGGAAGAGAGGTCCACCATGTCTTTTTGAGCAGTTGTGACCGGCCCTGGCTCAGGGGCTGTCTTATACAGGTAAAATGGAACCTCTTTCCTCTCCCTGTCGTCGGGAATCCTGTGATGCTTTCCAGGGTAATTGACGCTTTTGTGAGACCCGCGTCCTAAAATCGAGGGGCCTTGAGCTTAGTTCTACAGCAGAGATGGGGGAGAGGGAGGGAGGGAGGGAGGGGCCGGCTGCAGTGCTCTTTTGGGCACGGTGCCCCTCACCGATCGCATCACAGCAGGCCCCGTGACAGTCAAGCCACTCAGTTCCTCTTCCCTCTGGGACCATCTGTAGTAGGGCGGAGAGGGGTGGGTCCTTGGGTGTCGCGGCACGGAGGCCGGTCAGCTGCGTCCCGTTAGCAGGGACAGGCTCTGCACGGAGCCAGCCGCGTAATGGGGACCATGCTCGCCCTAATGGGAAGCAGCCGCCGCGCCCCGGCCGAGCCCCTGCCCACGGGCCGAGAGCCGCCGAGATAAAACGCCAGAGCCGCGAGAGGCGCTTTGATTCCAATACGAAACAAATTATTCCTCCCGGAATGGAACAAAATAAGGTCAGAGCGGAATCTCACGGCCGTCATTCCTCCCCGCAAGCCACCGCCGGCGGCCCCAGCCCGCCGACCCCGCGATGCCTGGCAGGGGCCGCGCACTGGGGGGCTGCCCCCGCCTGGGGCCCCGGAGCTCCGAGTTGCTGGCTAACCGCCCACTGGGCTGCTCCCAATTGACCCCAAGTCACCCCCAGTCCAGTGGTCCTCAAACTGGGTGGAAGGATCCTGGAATCTCCTGAAGAGCTTGTTATGGCACAAATTGCAGCGGTTCTGATTCTGTAGGTGGGGTGGGGTGGGGTGGAATCCGAGAATGTGCGTTTTTCAGGTGACGCTGAGTGCTGCAGGGGTCCTGGAACAGCACTCTGGGAGCCATCGGACAGATACGGAGACAGGAGCGGCTTGGGCTCGGAGCCTCCCACCCCGACTGCTTTGGTACAGGTTGCGTCCTGGGTAGGACTGCAAGGGAAACTATCTAATAACCCCCCAAGGACCCATCAAATGATCCATATGCCTAACTTCACTTGTCCCTTTTGGAGCCTATTTATTTATTAGGTGCTGGTAATTCTACCTGGGGCCCCATGCTAGGCAAGTGTTCTTCCACTGAGTCCCAGAAGCCTGTTTTTGATTGATCACCCCTGTCCTATAGTAATCAACCAGTCCTACCACAAACCTCACTAACTGGAATTTCTCAGCAGCCTCTGCAGGTTAAGTGGGCAACTGCCAAAAGCCTCTGAGAGTTGGTGGGGATGTTAAGAGTTCCAGGACACCCAGGCAGCCCTTTTGGGTGATGCTCTGCTCTAGTTCTGCGGCCTCTAGAGAAGGTGTCTGGCCCTGTGTCACCCTGCCTGTGTCAGAAATCAAGTCCTGAATATGGGTGTAGCATGGGAGGGGGAGGCTGGTGGTACATAGGATGTCAACACCAATTCTTGCTGGGGTGATCTTTCTGAGTTCCTGCCTGCCTTCTTGGAATCTGTTCAGGGATCTAGATACCTGGAATTGTCTTAGATATATGGGATGTCTGCACTTCCAGAGTAGACCATTGGTTCTCAAACTTGAATGTATGGGGCTGGGGATGTGGCTCAAGTGGTAGTGTGCTCACCTAGCATGCATGATTCTCAGCACCACATAAAAATAAAGTGAAGATGTTATGTCCATCTAGATAGAACTAAAAAATAAATATTAAAAAAATTGAATGTATAGAAAGTAGAAATTCACAGATCGCTGACTCCATCCCAAAGCTGCTGATTCACTGAGTCTGCAGTAGGACATTTCTCTTTTTAATTGTAGATGGACACAATTTCCTTCCTTCCTTCCTTCCTTCCTTCCTTCCTTCCTTCCTTCCTTCCTTCTGTCCTTCCTTCTCTCTCTCTCTCCCTCTCCCCCCCCCCCTCCCTCCCCCCCCCCCCCCTCTCTCTCTCTCTCTCTCTCTCTCTCTCTCTCTCTCTCTCTCTCTCTCTCTCTCTCGATGAAGACCGAACTCATTGTCTTACACACACTAGGCAAGCACTCTACCACTGAGCCACAACAACCCCAGCTCCTGCAGTAGGACATTTCTAACAAGTTCTCAGGAGATGTTATTGGCCTGTGTTATATGCTTTTTGGGGTGCTACCCTTTGAAAACCATTCTTCTAGGATTCATTTGACATCTCCAAGTTCTGTCTATAGCCTCAAACGTCATCATGTCTATCCCCTGCCCCACTCTCTGGATATCCTCAGTCAGTCACCTGGCCTTTGGGTTGACTTCCTTTCTTAGCTTTCAGAAGGCAGCTTTGGTCTCACTGTCTGTCCTGCTGGCCCTGGAGGCAGGGACCAGCTCTTAGGGTTTCAGTCCTGGGAAGAGCAACCAGCATCCCTGACACCTCCCTCTCATTCCTGGACTCCACTAGGCACCATAGCTCTCTTATTCTTCCTGCTGCCCCTCACCTCCTGGATTTGCTTGAGTCTCAATGTTGGGCCAGGCTGGAAAGAGCACCTGATAGTCTGCAGTTATGTGCCTTAGTTAGGGTCCATGCAAGGCCAAGCTTAGAGGGGTCACTGTTGCACTTCTGCCAGTGGCACAATCTCTCAGGTGGTAATTCTCTTTTTATCTCACACCTTGCACCTCATAGCTATTTCCAAAAATATTGCTGACTGACTAAAAGTTTAGGAGGAAAAAAAAACAAGGGGGAGGGGAAAAAGCAAAATGCAGACATTCCTTAAAACTGCCATGGACTAGCACAAGGTTTCTATCAGTGTTTGCCAGCTTGGTGCGAAGAAGTCTTCTCTTTGACTTTTTTTTTTTTCCCCCTACAGTACTGCAGATTGAACCCAGAGGTGTTTTACCACTGAGCTACATCCACAGCCCTTTTTATTTTGAGACAGGCTCTCACTAAGTTGCTGAGACTGGCATCAAACTTGTGACCCTCCTGCCTCAGCCACCCGAGTTGCTGGGGTTTCAGGTATACGCCACCATACCTACCTTTCTCTTTGACCTTTTGAGGGCAAGGAGATGTGTCGGAAGTTCCTGGGTGGGCATCCTGAAGCTCAGGACTGTGAGTGGGGGCAAGCAAAGTCAATGGGACCCAATTTAAGGAGGCCCTGAGACTGTCTGCAAAAGCTGGAGACCCTTGAAAAAAAGGGGTAGGTGGTTTGAGGGGGGGGTCTGTGGTGAATGGAGACCTTGGAAAGTCATCCTTTGTTCTTTGTTGCTTTTCTCCAGAAAAGCAAGTTTCTTTAGGAATTTAACATAACACTTAAGAGGCTTGGAAAATGTGAAATGTGAATAGTCATGGATTTTGAAATTTAGACTAGGATGTCAATCTTCAATTTAAATGAAAATAAACTATGTGAAAACCATCAGATTTTAATATTTGTCTTCTTTATTGGAATAGATTTGAGACTATTCCAATAGGGAATGGGTAAATTGGTTGTAAGTTTCTAATGTGGTTATTGGCATGATCCTTGTACATTGGAATCATCAGGTGGGTTTGAAACAAACAAACAAAAAAAACCCCACAATACTTTTAAAGCCTCCTAGGTAATTTTGAAGTTCACCTAGGATCCTTGAGCTATTGATTGGTTGAAGGTAAAAATCAGACTTTGAGGGGTATCTTCTTGGCTTCTAACAAGTGTTAGAAGAAGAAATGTTCTCTTCCCACAGGAATGGACCATCAGAAGTGACCTTGGGATGTTCTCCTTCAACAAAGAGTTCCAGTTGACAGACCAGGGGTGGACCTTCAGGATAGTGCCTAATCTGACTGGATCAATCAACTTTTCTCACACAGGAAGATGGAACTGGAACTCAGACATGATGGCCATAACTTAGGATCATGCACCGAACACAGAGGAGAGAACTGGCAGAGTAGCAAGAAAAGTTCATTCTTGTGATAATTCCAGCCTTGTGCCAGTTGAGCCCTTCAGGAAATACAGCTACCACCCTGCCTGGGCCTCCCTGGAATCACCCATAAATCCTCTAACAACCCCCTCCCCCAGTTTGGCTTAAGCCAGCTCTAGTAGATTTATGCTACTGTGACAAAAGAGGCCTGGCACAATGGCAGTATGTGAAAACAAAACATGCATTCACCTCCTCAGGCACAGGTACTTTGTGAGGGTGTTTGAACTAGGCTCTTTGTAACTCCATGTGGTCCTGTGGAGATTCATGAGAATCTGTATTTCCTGGAATCCACTTGGAGAAACTGCAGTTTTTAATTCAATTGTGATTTCCCTCCCTCCCTCCTTTCCTTCCATCTTCCTTTCTTTCCTTCCTTTCTTCCTTCCTTCCCTCCTTCCTTCACTTTCCTTTTCCTTCCTTCCTTTTATTGTATCATATCCCAGCCCTTTTTATTTTTTTATTTTGAGACAAGAGTCTAAGTTGTTGAGGCTAGCCTCAAACTTGCTGAGGTTCCAGCCTCAGCCTCCTGAGTCATTGTGATGTATCACAGTGTCTGGCTAGTTTTTAAGATTAAATTCTTTAATTTCTTGCCTAGATGGAAGTGATATTGCTATCAACCTAGGGAATCTGGGAGGTCGGTTTTGAAGGCATTTTGTCTAGGAGGTGGATAGGTGTCTTAGTCTGTGGATATACAAAACACTCCAGTGAAATTCAGGCTTATTGGAACCTACAGAACACACATTCAGGCCTAATGGGCCCTTCCAGATTGGCTGCTTGAATTGGTGAAACGAACCAGATCCTATTCTTTGCCTTCTGAGCTCTGTAGACACAAGGAAAAGGGGGGGGGGGGGAGTGTGTGTGTGTGTATGTGTGTGCATGTCTGTATGTGTAAGAAGCAGCAAATGTACCTTTTATTTTAGAAACAAAAATATCATTTCTGACCCAACAATAGCCGGATCCCTGTGAATGAAGGGTTTGCATATTTTCCTGTTTTAACGGTTCTAGTATAAACAGCCCAAGCCCAGACCTGACTGTCAGGAGGTCCTGAGCAGCCCAACCAGAATGCTGGAAATGACTCTGTGAGCCCTGAGAATTTAGACCCGGCTTAGTGCCAGGAATTGGGTTTGTGTTTAACAGTAGCAATGGGGTCAGGAGTTGAGGGAGAGGGCAATTGCAGTGATCCCCAAGACCATAGTTAACATCAGAAGCAACAGCAATAGCCACTGCAGAGGCAGGAGGAGAAGTAATTACCATGCACTGAAATTTTCTTTGTACAGGAACCAGGCTAAATGTGTGATTATTTATATAAATACTTACAAAAGCTTGATGTGGTAGGCATTATTATTCCAATTTGTAGAATGAGGTTCAGAGGTTGAACAGCTTTTCTGAGGTCACATGACTTCTAAGAGGGAGGTCTAGGATCAAATGAAGGCATGTTTGACTCCTAACACTACACTAAGAAACCCAGGTCACAAACACTAGTTTTTCAGCGGGTGTACAGTGCTTTGGTCCTAGAGGCTGCTAGGGCAATTCTTGAGATGCACTGCTGGTGGGTCCTTTTTTTTTTTTTTTTTTTCCATGACCTCCCTCTACCACCCCATCTCCCTGGTGTCCAGTAGAGGGAGACAGTTGACAGCAGGGGCTAGAAGGCTCTCTTCCAGTCCAAGGCAATTCTAAATTTGGGGTGAATTCTTCATGTCCTGAGAATGGCACTTTGGTAAGCTAGCAAAAAATTCAACATTTATTGATCAACTACTGATTACATATTTAATGATGTAGGGAGTGTGGTTAGGGAGAATTTCTTGGGCTTAAAACAAACAGAATTGGTGCTGGCATCTACAAAAAGCTTATTGTTCATTCATATAATGGATCAAGCAGTCATTGAAAAAAATCATTTCTCAAAGACAAAGATATGGAGAAACTCTTGTAGTGAAAGGTAAGAGACAAGCAGGACACAAAACTGTAAATTCTATGTGAAAATATAGTCTGTTATTATGAAGATTAGACTTATTTTTATTAAACTATATAAATAAAAGACTGAAGGAATGTCACTAAAAAATTACCTGTGATTACTTTGTGAGGAAGGGGTGAAGTTATTGTAATTTTTACATACTTTGTGAATCTTAGCGCTTTACTTTCCCAATTTTCTTCAATTTGAGTTATCTCTGTAAGTGGAAGAAAACGTGAAAAATCCTAATACACAGGTATGATTGTTGATTAAGTTTTACCCCAGGATGAAGGATAGGGGTGTGGCTGAGTGATAGAGCGCTTGCTTAGCATATGTGAGGGTTTAGTCCCCACTAGCGCCAAGATAAAGAAGCAAAAGAAAAGTTGTCTCTCAGGATGGATTTGAGCAGGTGGAATTCTCCGCCTCACTGCCTAAGACTTATTTCCAGAGCGAGGATGGGGGCGACCCCGAAGGAGCCCCTGCGCAGTGCGGGTAGAGAGCCGGCCCTCTCCAGGCGTTCAGCCGCTCCCCATTTGCCGGAAAGACAAGGGCGATTCGAGAACCCGGCAGCCAAGCTCAAAGGCGATCCTCAAGTTCAGATGCAGGTCCTCCGCACAGTGGGGCAGGTTCTTTGGAGCGCAGACTGGACCCTTGGTCACCAATCAATGCTATGGTGAATGAGATTAAGGAATAACGAGGCCGGAGCATAACTTGGGCCTCTTCCTAGAGTCCCCAGAGTTCGCCGGTGGCCTGCGGCAAAGGGCCCAGCGGGCGCCTGCGGGTTGCGGCTACCCACGCCCCGCCCCTCACCTCCCTGAGGGCTGAGGGCCCGGGATCCCGGCGGAAGCTGCCAAGTAGCGGAATTACTGGTGCAGAGCTCCGCCTCCCTTTGAAGCCCTCTAACCTGTACACCTGGGTTGTCCCTTGCTGGCGGAGAGCTAAAATTGGGAATTGAGAAATTACACGCTAGGGTCTCGGCAGGGGCTGAAGGTGCGGCAGCCACTCTGGGGATCCAGCCGGAGCGGGTGGCCTTGCTGGGAGCTAGCTCTTCTACTGGCTGAAGCTCCTGGTTCGCTGAGGGAGGCGGCGGTGATGTCGCCTGGTGCCAGCAGAGGGCAGCCTCGAGGCTGGGAGGCGACCTTGCCAAACCGCCGACTCCCTTCCAGCACCCAGACTATGCGGGATGGGGGCGGCCTTGGAGCCCAGAGAACTGCAACATCAGTGAGGCAGAGCTGGGAATTAGGCCCAAGGGCACCCTGTGACATGTGATCAAGCTCCAGCCCTCGGGCAACCTCACCCAGACTGTAGAGGGCTTGCAGGGGCAGGGGAGAACAAATGCTTCAGGAGGGAAAGAAAGAAGCAAACCCAACGCTTACAGGGAATTTGTTTTTCAGGAATAGAGTTCAAGCTTGCAGAAACCTTTTTAAATGAGGCTTGTGAGAGCTAGGATAGTTTTTGCATCTTTGGCTCAGGAAGTCAGATGCAGGAGTGGAATGACTTAAAGGCACGCGCAGGAATCATGGAGCAAGCACCTATCCGAGGGATCGCGGGCTAGGGATACAGGGACACCTAACTGGCCACTTTCTGGCTTTACTTGGGTGACTCATGTACTGCTCTAGACTCCGACTAATCAATTCTGTGAAATGGGCATGGTGGGCTTCCGATTGTTGGTGATTGAGACAGAAGAAGTTCAATGAAATCAAGTTGTCACAGCTCCAGCTCTGAGTTTGTATCTGGGGTGAAAGATTTCTTTCTCCTCGTGTTTACCTGACTTGGCTGCCTTGGAAACCTAGGCCCGCCAGATTTGGAGATTTAGTTGCACGTTGCCCTCAAACCAGCTCCGAACTTCCCGGCTCGGGACTGACGCTTGGGTCACCCGGCTCACAAGGAGCGCGCAAGTACGCAAGTGAATTGAAACCCCCGCACCTGGCTCAATGGGTCTTCCCCGGGGAAGTCTGGCGGAAGAGCCAGAGGGCTTACCCACCTGGGGTCTCTTGAAACACTAAAGAGACCCGTGTTCAACAACCAGCATCCCGGGATCTATGGCTTATTTCTCAGACGTGTCAACCGGCACCCCTTAACTTCTCTTCGTTTGTTTCCCTATCTGTAAAATTTGAAAGGAGAGCGTTTGCCTAGACAGTTGTGAAAATTGTATTTGAAAACAATAAAGGCCCGTGTAATGTGAGGCATAATTAAGACCCAGGGACAGTCAGCCCTAGTAGGACCTGTGCACTAATAACAGAATAGATACTAGAATAATTTATAAACGTGTGCACATTCACATCCGCGCGTGCAAATGTGGGTGCCTGTCTCCATAAGCGTGATAGATGCACACAAAAGTACGCATGTACTTTCACACAGATACGGGACGTCCTTCTGCAGGCGCGTGCATGCACACCGTAATCCGCACGCGAACATCGCTGTCTGCGCCTGGAGGCAGAGGGCGGACGTTGCTCTGCCGACCCGTTTCTCCCGAGCTGGGTCAGTGGTTCCCGGGGAAGTAAGGTCCCGGGTGCCGCTCTAGGGTGCGGAAAAGGCCGGATCCGGGTCTGTAGGTCATCGCCGCGGCGCCGCCGGGTTTCTTTATCTCTCATCTGCCGGCGGTGGGCAGCTCCAGTTTCAGTGGGGAGCGAGACCCCAGAGCCAGCTGGTGGGGGCAGGGAGCAAGAAAAGGAGGTGGTGGAGGGCGCTGCGGGCGCGTGGGGCTGCAGGGCCTCACTTCTTGATCTATCACCCTTTCTTTGCCCCTCCTTATCGAACCCCTACAGAAGAAAAAAGGAGGGTCCCTGAGTCATTCCACTTGGGAAAGGTGACCCAGGCCCTTTACACCATAAGTCATCGTGAAGGAAGGCGAATGGGCTTGGGAGAATATGAGAGTCCAGAGCTTTTGGGCTGCAGCGCTGGCCGGAGCCCCAGAGCACTACAAGGTGTGCATGGGCAGCGCTCCACACCAGCTGGTCGCCGGGCTCATTGCTCTTTTCTTCCAAGGGATTCAGAGCTGCGCCCACTGGCCTCCTCCAGGTGCCTCGGCGGTACCCTGGGAAGCTGAAGGCCTATAGGCAACGCTGCAGAGGCTCAAGTTCCGCTGCGACCTGCGTTTCTAAATCAAAGAAAGTGATTGCGCAGGGTCACAAAAGCTGCCCTGTTTTCTGGGCAGACCCCTTTAGTAGAAAGAAGGATGTTGCGCAGGAAATTTGAGGCCCAGCGCTGGAGGAGTTTCTGTGCCGCAACAAAGCACAGGGGCGCAGCTGGGATAGACACCGCACGGGTTCGGATCCTGCGGGGCCAACCGAGCCCAGCGGTTCCAAACGCCACAGTCGCGGCAAAGGATTAGCATGATTCCACTTGTGGGGATACGGTCAGGCCGGGAGCCCGGTTCCTCACTCCTCCCGGAGCCATTAGTAAAACAAAACGCTGGTGGGAGTGGAGTCCAAAAAATTTAGTGGCAGAAGACTTTGAGGGCCATCGCGGCTCTGTGCCGCATTTCAGCTTGGAGATGGGGGCAAGCCGTGGCCTTGCAACCCCTGTTTCGCGGAACCGCGAGGCCAGCGGGTTAGAAACTTCCCTATCCGAGGTTGAAAGGGGCCAGCGGGACTGCCCGTTCCCTTCTCCCTCGGGACTCTACAGGGCTCTGACCCGGCCTTTATCTCGGAATGGTCAGCAGTCGCGGGGGCTTCAGGAAAGAGGACAAAGGCCCGGTGTCACTGCGGGCGGGGGCTTGGTTTCCTGGCTCGCTGCTCACACTCCCAGCCTTTAGCGGTTGTTAGGGGGAGATTTTTTAAAAATATGTGTCGAATTTCCTTTTTTTCTCTCCTAGAAACAAACAAACAAAAAGAAAAGCAAATGGTATATTCCCCTTCCCTCCTCGTTCATAGAGACTCAAGTTTCCTGGGATCCTATTCTTTTCTTTTGTTTGCCTGCCTAGACAAGTACTTTTCCCTTTACTTAGAGGAAAATCCAGGGAAAGGGTTTGTTTTATTCGGTTCGATAGGATTATTACTAAGGACAATCGGGCAGGCTAAGGTCCCAATTTGGAGAACGAGAGTTGACTTCCCTGCGTGGCCTGGGCTTCGATGGCTACTGCCCTGGGCTTTTGATACCTCGGAGCGTGATCTGGGTCGGCGGTGCTGACCACCCTGAGCTCAGGCCCGCCAAATTATTTCACCCCTTTAATATTGTTTAGAGCTGGCAGGAGGGACTCTGCCCTGCCCGAGCCGGAGGATCAGTTTGCAGCGCCGCCAACAGGCCCGCGGGCATGAGGCGCTGGCGGCCCAGACCCAGGTCTTCCCAGGCAGCTGTCCCTACACTGCCCCTGCTCCCCACCCGCGGGCGGCGCCTTTGCCGGCTGCAGCTTGGCCCAACCCGCTTCCTGCGTTTGCCCCTCGGGTTTTCCGTTCCTCTACAAAGGCCCAGGGAGCCTCGCCCACAGGCTGACCCCCACAACCTCCCTTTGGAGTGGCTACCTTCTGCTTTTCTGAAAAAAGGGAAAAGAAAAATCCAAGCAGCCCGGCGTCCCGGAGGGAGGCGATTGAAGGCCAGAAAGCCCTGGAGTGGCGGCCGCCGCTAGTCCCAAGCGCGCTTGGGTCGGTGGAGCCTTTCTCATAGAAAATCTCACCCGCTGGTGAACATTGCCTTGGGAGAATTAGAGGGGGATTGGAGGAGTCCAGGGAGGGTCCTGCTGCTCACCAGCTGTGCCCTTAGGGGTAGATTGTTCACCACCACAGCAACTGGGTGCGCCTGGTTCCCGCGGCCAACACGTAGTCCACTCTGTGGTTGGGCAGAGTGGACGCAATGGCACGTATCTGGGTACCGGTGAGTGCTCGGTGGTCTGGGTTTAGGGGCGCACAGAGGTGGCTTGGTTTTCGTGACTGAGCGCGTCAAGACTCTACAGCGTTCCTACCAGACAGAGGCTTTTCCTCCCTTCCCACCTTCTCTGCTCCATCCCCTTCCATTCTGTTTCCTCTCTCCCTCTTTCTCTTTCTTTTTCTGTTTCATTCCGTAGGGGACATGAAACTGTTATTGAACAATAAACATATTTGTCATTATTTCTATTTTATAGATAAGAAAACTTAGCAGGGTGTGATGGGCCTCGGTGGTAATCCCAGTTACTGACTGGGGAGGCTGAGGCAGAAGGTTCACAAGTTCAAGGTCAGGCTGGGCAATTTAATGAGACTCTGTCTCAAAATAAAAACAAAAGGACAGGGGATGTAGCCCAGTGTTAAAGTATCCCTGGGTTTGATCCCCAGTACCACAAAACAAAACAAAATAACCCTCTCCCCGAAATTTGGAATTGGTATTCTGCCCAAGGTTACATAGTCATTAAAGGTGACATCTGGCTTCTCAGCTCAGTAGGCCCCTATCTGTGTCTCATCTTGCACAAGATACCTCCTTGGAGGGACATGGTCTCAGGACAAGCTTGTCACACTTCATCACCAAGGCAGAGCCTGTGCCTTAACAACCTAAATGGCAGCAGTTTCTGTTGCACTGTCAGAACCTCAGACCTGGGCCTGTTCCCTTCTTCTCTGGGACATCAGGCGGCAGGGCCTCTGCTACTCAAAGAGTCTATCTGGGCAGCTAGGATCAGCTGCTCTCAGGTATCCCCTTAGAATTTCTGAGGCTGTTTTTCCACAGACAGCCAGGTAACCTCTGACTGCGCCCTTCTTTTCTCTGGTCTTCATGTTCCCTAAATGTAGTATATTTTTGGGTTCTTCAGACGAAGACATCCGTTTTGTGCTAACTGGAGCCTCCTATCTCAAGAAAGCAGAAAGTCACTAAGACTGTTGGTTTTAAGAATGCTTATTTTCTTATTGTCCTTAAGGCAGAACTGGGGGCATGAAGGTTGCTTCTGCCAGCACCATGCCTCTGGTCCCCACCCCATAGGATAGAGATGTGGTCTCAGGTCACACCCCATCCCAAAGGCTACTCTAAGGAACAGGGAAACCCAGACTGGGTGGTATTACCTATAATTCCAGCTACTTGGGACGCTGAGAAAGGAGGATCACTTGAACCCAGGAGTTCAACACTAGCTTGGGTCACATAGACAACAACATATTCTTTTTTCTTTCTTTTTTTTTTTTGTTTAAGCCAGGCATGGTGGCACACACCTGTAATTCCAGCAACTTGGGAGGCGGAGGCAAGAGGATGACAAGTTCAAGGCCAGCCTCAACAACTAAATGAGGCCCTAAGCAGAGACCCCATCCCAAAATGAAAAAAAAAAAGGGCTAGGGAATGTGGCTCAGTGGTAAAAAGCCTCTGGATTCAATCTCCAGTACCAAGAAGAAAATGAAAGTAAGAGAAAGGAAGAAGAGGAGGAGGAGGAATAAAAAGAAGAAAAAAGAAGGAAAAAGAAAGAAAGAAAGAAAGAAAAGGGGGGAAAGGGGTGTTTGGGTTGGAGATGTAGCTCAGTGGTGGAGTGATTGAGTAGGAACAGCGGCTGCCCAACGGTGGTGTATTCATCAGAGTTGGATGAGCAGAGAAGAGATGCTGTAGGGCTCCTGAACTTGACCAAGCCACTTTCTACCCCCACATTCCTTCTTGGAGGCCAGGAATTTGGCCTCCAGCACCTGTAGCTCAGGTGCTCCAGGCCCTGGTCAAGGGAAGAGCTCAGTCCAGGGAAGTTTCTTGGCAGTTTTCTGCCAGCCTGCTTGCATAAAGCCCTGTTTGCCCCCAATTTCCACCTGCCACCAGGGGGCTCCACAAGTCGGTTTTTCAGTCTTGGTTTGCAGGAGAGAACAAAGACCCGATGGACCTAACCTCAGGTGAGAGTCTTGGGCTTCTTGCCCATCAAACCCCAGATGTGGGACAGCAAACTCTTTATTGATGAAAGGGGAAAAGGCTTGGACATCCTATGGAGAGGGTAGTGAGGCTATCCTGAGAACTTGCCAAGTTCCCCTCCCACAGTCCCTTAGTGCATGTACTGCATTGGTTAAGACTTCTCCTTAGTCTCCCATGAGAACAGGATATCCCTCCCCAAACCACTTACTTTGGGCAGTTTTAGGGGGAGCTTCTGGACAGCTGTAAGAACTTATATGTAAATGTGAGGAGAGGGCTCATCCTGTTAGCAGTGGGCATGAGGATGTTTACATCCATCTACACACACAGCATTTAATACCATATGTAGCAACTCATTACCCAGGACCTTCAGAAATTGACAGGGTATTTGTATCAAACTCTATTTGTGTTATATTTATAGTACATACTGGCAAACATATATACATACACCCACATAGGCCGCTGGCCATCCAAACCAGACTGTATATGCTAAGACATAATTGCTACATGTCAGGAACTCTCTTAAATCCTTTTATCTCGCTTAGGAAATTCCCTAAACCAGCTTCTCTAACAGAAACTCAAAAGTGCAAAGAGGGAGAGGAAAGAAAGGAAATAAGAGATGCAGAAAGTCTGCAATTGTCCCAAGTTTTTAGCACTGGGGGGAAATGAACAGAGTTTCAGAGAAGCTACCAGGCTGCGATTAGACACAGATGTCTTCCTGTAGGCATGCATGGGGAAGTGGGGTATGATGTGGCTCCCTTCTCTCACCTCCTCCAACCCCTCTCTGTAGATCCCACCAATTCTTTCATTTCATCCTACTTGCTTAGCAGGCTTTCCAGCCTTGGGTACCTCTTGCCTTTCCATTTTCAGGGGCAGAGAGAGTGCTGGCCCAGTCCAACTTTCTTACCTCACTGGAGGTAAGCTGCTATCTGGCTACCAGTAGCTCTGTCTGGGAGATTGCCCTCCCTTGCTTTTTCTGTTCTGGATAGCGGTTAAAGGGGTGCTGACAGCCAGCCTCTAAGCAGGGAGCCTCTGCCAGATGAAGTACATATTCTGTTTTTGTTCAGTAAGCCAGGCATATATACCTCATACATAACAGCACACATCACCATGAGGCATAATTCCACTGTGGTCCCAGTAAGCACTAACTACACGTTAGGTATATAATTAGAACAATGCCCCAAATATATGCTCTCTCTGCAGGTGAGTCGCGCAGGCGCGTGCACACACACACACACACACACACACACACACACACACACCTCCCATCTTTCCACTGTGGGTAACTGACACTGTACATATACATTTGTAGTAGGCACAAGATTGTAAAATTGCTCATGGGATACAGAAAGCAGAAATAGACAAGTGTATAGCAGCAAGCTGTATTTTCTATAACTCCCCTTAGCCAGAGAGAGTGGAGCAGCTGGGCACCAGAAGCACCCAAACATCAGGCCTGACTGGCCTCTGGGATTTCCGTCCCTGGCTGAGCTTCCTTCTCCAGCCTGCTCATTTTGGTGCCTGCAGATTCCAGTCCCTATCTCAGGGTGGGTCTCTGAGAATCCTCAGGGCTTCCTCTACCACCTAGAAACCTTTCTGGGGATGCCTGAGGGAGGAGAGAGCATTTGGAGCAGAAAACAGTTCCCCTGGGTCCAAACTACACATAACAGGAATACCACCCTGATGTTCTCCTGGCAGATCCCCAGTGGACCGAGATAGGTACAGTTCCTGAAGCCTCCAGTGGCCCACCCACCCATACGGACCTGTTGCCGCTGTGATCTAGTCCTGTGTGTATATGGGGGGGGGGGAGGTAAGGGAGAGGTGGTTCGGCATGGGGTCTAGCTCTAGCTGCAGCAAAAATCAGCCAATTCCTTGTCATCCCATGAGAAAATTGAATGACAGGCAACCCCTAATCTGTCTAGGAGATCCAGTCTATAACAAGGTCAAACTCCTATATTTGTGTGCTGAAGCCTCAATCTTAATTCGTTATTTGAAGATCTCCATAAAGGAAGAGAAAAAAAAAATGTTTGTGGCCACACAGTATGTTCAT
Source organism: Ictidomys tridecemlineatus (assembly GCF_052094955.1). Taxonomy (NCBI): domain Eukaryota; kingdom Metazoa; phylum Chordata; class Mammalia; order Rodentia; family Sciuridae; genus Ictidomys; species Ictidomys tridecemlineatus. Next base: position 85,421,830 of record NC_135479.1, read on the forward strand.
CCCTTTTCAAAACTCCCAAATCTCTTACCCATATTTTAAGATAAACGAATTCTGGTTATTAAAAATAATGAAGCAATTAATCACATATTGAATTTATAAACAGGTTTGCAGTGTATGTCGCACTTCAAAACCAGGATTTTATATACTGAGAATAAACTGTTTTGGTTGTCCTCCTAAAAGTAGGAGGACAATAATGAAAGCACCTAGTAGAACTGTGTAAAAAGCAAAATACCCACTTACATGGGTGCAAAAATGGAACAAGTCCTAACTACAGTAGCTCCTTGTGAAAGAACGGGATAAAGTCTCGGTGATGAAACAACAAGCAATGACACAGAAACATATAATCTCTAAGAAAACAAAGCAACATCCCCAGCCAAAAATGCCCGCCACCCTGGTTGCTCTTAACCTTTGTTTAGATTCCTCTGAAAAAGGACAAACTCCCCACCCCCCCGCAAGACTTCCTATTTTAACTGCTGCTGAATTAAGACGCAAAGTAAATAATTTAAGTCCGTGTTAAAAGAAAAAACAAAAAATTTATTTGGGAATTGACAAGGCACGCGCGCGCACACACACACATACACGCACGCGCACACACACACAAATACAATAAAAGTGCTCTAGTTCTCTCTAGAAAATTTGGTCCCCCAAATCATACACTACACAACAACCAGGTCTAGGGTTTTTAGGCCAACCGGCCCGGGCCACAAGCCCGCCTGGGCCGGCCACTGCTGGGTTTCACATTTCTCCATCCCTAAGTGGGAGAAGCAAGACGTTTGAAAAACAAAAATCAGAGAGGGGAGAGCCACCCCTGCAGCGTGCGCCGCGCAGGCAGTGATCTCCGGCGTCCGGGGCTTGTATCCGAAAATTCTGGGAAATTTAAAAAATTTTTTTGCCCCAAGTAGGGAGATAGGGAAACTTCCCCGATTCACAGACGAACCATCTTTTACTGGTTATTTTCTCCTACCTCTTTGAACACAGCTTTCTGGAGGCCCGACGGGAATTCTACTGCAAATCTCCCAGTGGAGAAGATGAGGAACACTAAAGCTTTTGATGTTGATGTTTGGTTTTAGCAAACTCCAAGGCCATAATACTTCACCGGTTTTTCGGCGAATGTTTTTTTTTTTTCTCTCTTAAAAAATATTTTTCAATGTTATCTAAAGAAGCCCCACCAATCTCTTTAGCAAGACATTAGCCAGCCGTCCGGCCTGGAGATGCCAGATGCCCGAAGCGCCGGATGGAGAGCAGAGCCAAACGCAGCCACATTCCACGCGGGGATGTGGTGCAAACACTAACGCAGGCCGCGGAGCGAGGCTGCTCGGGTTCCCCGCTTGGGCCCAACCCCCGCCCCGCCCAGTGGCCCCGCTGCACGCGGCTTCTGAACAGCTCCAAGAGGGTTCGCGGAGCAATCAAACACGTTCGTCCCTTTCTCCGGTGGCGTGGGTCCTGTTACCGGTCCAGCCCAGCGCTTCTAACCAAGAATTGAACAGCAATCGCGCAGGGAATGCCCAGTGAAAGCCCACCGACCTGTAAGAGAGGGCCAAAAGATCTGCGCCGCCGACGCGGTTGCAACCCGGCCCTAGGCGTTCGCTCTCCGTGTTGAATTTTGGCATGGAGTGTCCGGCCCAGACGGTGGGGCTCCAGGAGACAAGGCCTATATGTAGAAAGCACGCGGAGAGGCGACCTCAGGCCTGGGGAGCGCAAGAACATAGAGGGCAGGGAGGAGAGCGCAGGAAGAGAAGCGGAGGGGACAAAGAGGAGCGAGAGGAGCTGAGGGAAGCGAAGAGACGCAGAAGGGTCGTGGGGGCTGGCTGGCTCAAGAGTCGACCTCAGAGGGTGCGCGGTCCGATAGGCTACTGTAGCTATGACTAGGGCCGGCGTCGGGCGTCTTGGCATCCTCACATCGGTCCGCGCCGGCATGCGGTGACTCTCAAAGATCCAGGCGCGAATGCAGCGCGCCAGTTTTGCTGTCGTGGTCCCAGTAAGAGCAATGCATCATGGCGAGCTCGGGCTGCCGGGCGCAGGCGAACTGCAGGCCGGGCGCACTAGTGGGCGCGGGTGCCGGGGGCGCGGCAGTGGCCGGGCTGGCGGGGCTGAGCTGGCCCGGGGGTGGCGCGGCAGCCCCGTGGTGCGGCGGGGCTGGCGGGGGTGCGGCGGCTGCATGCAGATGATGTGCGTGCGGGTGCGGATGGGGGTGCGGCGGCGGCGGGGGCGCGGCCGGTGGACCTCCCAGGCCGTTGTAGGAGTTCACTACGCCGGGTGGCAGCGCCATGCTCTGCACGCGTGAGTACGGCCCGTAGGAGGCTGCTGGGCCAGCCAGCCCCTTGACGACCGCGGCCGCGCCGGGACTGCCCGGGCCCGCAGCCGCCGCCGCTGCCGCAGCCGCCGCCGCTGCCGCCGCCATCTGGCAGGAGGCGTAGGGCATGGGTGAAGGCGGCTGTGGTAGCGGCCACGAGTTGTTGAGGAAACCGGACTGCAGGTACTTTGGAGGCGCCAGGTAGCCATAACCGTCGGCCCCTGCGCCCGCCACGCCGCAGCCACCAGCGGCGCCTCCGGCACCGAAGAGCCCCTTGCCGGGCTGGAAGTGCGCCGGCGGTGGCCGGAAGGGCCGCTTCATGCGGCGGCGGCGCCGGTAGTTGCCCTTCTCGAACATGTCCTCGCAGGCCGGGTCCAGCGTCCAGTAGTTGCCCTTGCGCTCGCCGCCGCCCTCGCGCGGCACCTTGATGAAGCACTCGTTGAGGCTGAGGTTGTGGCGGATGCTATTCTGCCAGCCCTTCTTGTTCTTCTCGTAGAAGGGGAACTTGGCGATGATGTACTGGTAGATGCCAGACAGCGTGAGCCTCTTCTCGGCGCTCTCGCGGATCGCCATGGCGATGAGCGCCACGTACGAATACGGGGGCTTCTGCGCGGGGTCGGGCTTCTCAGGGGTTGTCCCGCCGCCACCCCCGCCGCCCTTGCCCGGGCTTGGCGGCGGCGCCTCCGGCTCCTTGACTGTGCGGCCGGTCTCCTGGGCCAGCAGGGTCCCCGCAGCGTTCTCGGGCTCGGGGTAGCTGGCCATCATGACAAAGCTGGAGCGCTGCGGCCCGGTCGCCACTGCTCTCCCCTCTAGACGCTGGCTCCGCGGAATCGGGGTGCACGAGTCTGCTCGCGGCCGAATCTCAAACTTCTGGAGGCTGAGGATGCCGCCCGCGTTCGCTCGCTGGAGGCCTCTGGCTGCTCTCGCTCTTCTTTCTCTTCCCCCAGGGAGCGGCCGGCGGGAGTGGAACTCAGCCTCTGGCCATGGGGAATCTGCCCAACAGAGGGGCTCCGGCCTCGCCGCCCCTCCCCGCCCAGGCCAGTCCCCGCCTCGGTGGTTTTTCTTTTCTGCGCTTTCCCCTCCCCCCTCCCCCCACCGGTTTCCCGAGGCACGACCCGCGTCTCTGGCGGAGCTGCCTCCTGGAGTCCCTAGAGCGCCAAGGAGCTTCGCTCTGTTCTGATTCGTATGGGCTCCGCCGAGTTCCGCTTGCGTCAGGCGCCTTCGCCCCTATAGCGGGGCAGCCAGCCGCGCACGGGCGAGTTCATCTCCAAGTCACTTTTTGTAAACGCCCCGCACAGCCCGGACCGGCCTGCCCCCGCTCCTCTAGCCTCGGGGGCCCAGCGGACAGCTCTCGCACACTCGCACAAGCCCTTGAAAACTACCCGCGCCTACTCTGCGGACGAGGCCGGGAGATATCCAGGGCCCGGTACATGGGGGGCGCCTGAATGCGTCCAGTGCCCTGGGAGCTCCGGCCCCCGGGAGGAGAGGCGCTCCAGGCCTCCTCGCTGCTTTCAGGTGAAAGAAAAGGACTCTCTTGCTGCTGTCCTGAGGCTAAACTTCCAACTTGGGGCTGGGGGAGGGACAAGACGAAAAGTGGGCCTGACCGGGGTGGAAAGGGAAGAGAGAGCTTCGCGATGATTTGGGGAAGGCCAGCCCAGAAACGCGTGTCACTGGATGAAGAAATCTCGGCCTGCCGGGTCCCATGCGCTCTCAGAGTGACTGGGCCGGGATGGGGTTGGAGAGAGAGGATGGCTGGGAGGAGGCTCCCAGGGGCACCGTCTGAGTCGCCTCTGCCCTTTTCTGCTCTGGGGGTGGATGTAGGAACCAGATCCTTCCACGGAATCCCGTAGCAGTTCTCCAGGTTGGGTATGCTCTTTAACAACACCAGGTGGTTGCCCCTCTGCTCCTGCCACATAGACGAAGATGTTGTGATGAGTTTTGGGGAACTATATATATGTGTGTGTGCAGGTGTCACATATGGAAGTCATCAGAGGGTTTGTCCTTGAGATGTCTGATATACCAGCTGTCCAGGTGAAAGAGTGCTGGTCACAAACACAGGTATGCACATGTACAAGGTGTGAGACTTATATTTATGAGATATAATACATTTATACTTGCAGATATGTCATAACATATGTATATTAAGTATCAGAATAAATGTTGTTTATGCGTGTAGCATCTTCTCTTTTCTCCCTTCACAGTTTTCTTTTCTGTCTTTCACAGTTCTTCTCTGCCTCCTTCCTCCCAGTGTATATAATTCTATCATAGACTTGGAAGAAAAACAACAGATTGAAAAAGGCACTTGTACAAAATTCTCTCATGATGTGACATTTGTTCTTATCTTCTTTCTTCAAAGGTTCAGAGGTGAGTTCTCACCTGCCTTCAACAGGAGTCTGATTGGGGTGGAGTTATATCAGCATGTATAAAGATTGTCTCATAGGAAATCTGCGCTGGCAGCAAAATCAGGTGTGCCTTTTAACAATATGACTTTTCATTGAGCCTTAACAAAAAGTCTGCAATTTTAAAGTGAGAGAGGTGGCTAGTGTTTTAACTTTTCAAACTCCTGAGTGCTGAAGAGGGGGCCAGGATGCTGTGTGGACTGAATGAATGTTAGGCAGGTATGTGTTAGTGATTGGCATGTCTGGAATGGCTAGTCCAAAGCTTGTCACTATCCCAGCCCAGGCTCTCCAGTATCAGAATTTTCAGAAAGCCTGAGGAGACCACTGTGGCCTGTGGGTGGCTTTAGCATCAATAGGCCACTTAATATGCTGCTTCTCACTCAGACCTCTGATTCGAATTCTGAGATGAAAGGGAGGAGAGGGTGATGGGCTGTCTGGAATTCAGCATCTTGAAGATGGCCCCCAGAGAGGTCAGCAGGGCAACCCTGGCCTGACCACCAGGGTGAGAGAGAGCTAGGATCTTTTGAATTGACCTCAGTATATTCCGGTTCTACCCCTTATTGATAATATCTCAAAGTAGCTCGATTATTTTCCAGGCTATTTCCCACTGCCCCCAACATGCACCACTTCTTCAAGATCCCTGTGATTGCTTTCTGAGCAGGCGTGCAGGTGTTTTTCTTCTTCCTCACTCTCATGGGTGCCCAGGCAATGTGTAAGAGGGGTGAGTCAGATTTTGGAGCTGAAGTTGGCTCCCCTAGGGCCCAGTCAGGGCAGAAACAGCTGGGTCTGGCTCTATCCTAGTGAGGGCTGCTCTCTCTCTCTCTCTTTTATTCCTGACCACCCAGGCTGGCTCTCTTGGTCTCCCCCACACCCCTCCTGGAAGGCAGGCATTTCCGAAGCTCAGCCCCGCAGCAGCCAGGTGTGACAGCATTGTTGTGTGTGTCATCACTTCTCCGAATTCCACACTCAGCTCTCTTTTCAGTCTTCAAGGAGTGTGTGTGTGTGTGTGTGTGTGTGTGTGTGTGTGTGTGTGTGTGTAGGGGTGAGGTAAAGGAAGGAGAGCCTCTGAAGGATTTTTCTGAGTGCCCAAGAAGAGGACTCCTGCCCTCCCAGGTGTTGATTTCTGGCTGGACTTTCCAGGAACAGAATCCCTAACCCAGATGGAGCAAGAGGTGTGTATTTAGGTGGGGCTCGTGTTAGTCTTTCCTCAGGATGTGCCCCACATGCGGCTGCCGGGCATTGGAAGGCTGGCATTTGGGGGCACGGCAGTGATCGCGTTCAGGGTAGCTGCAGGCCTCCGGAGAAAAGCCAGTGACTCAGGCTGGAGGATCCTAGGGAGAGGTAGAGTCCTGTCTTCGCTGCGGTGTGGGGCGGGCGCACCAGGAGGCGAAGCGGTGCTCTAGAGGTAAGCTGGCCGGGTAAGGCCCCGTTTCCTGGCGAGATCGGGATCCTGTGCTGCCCAGGCCGTGTGGGCCCGAGGGCCACTGCCTTTCCCCTGGCAGGACAGCTGCGCCTCGGTCACCTCCGGATTACGCTTACCTCAAAGGGCCAAGGTCCTGATCCGGGTGGAGCTCATGCCTCTACCGCCCGGGCTTTCCAGAGGCCCGCGGCTTCAACTTTGGAGCCACCCGCTCCTTGTCCGTCGTGCCACCTTAACGCCGCCTGCAGACGCCCAGCCAGGACCCGCCGACCGAGCGCGGCCTCGTTGGCTGCCCGGGTGCCTCGAAGACCCGGACAGCGGGAGCAAGCGCTTCTCCAGGCTCCGACGAAGCCACACATCTTTTTGTCTAGCGTCGCGACAGCAGGAGAAGGCGGCCGGGTCCTGGCTGGGGAGTGGCTCCGAGACGTCCAGACAGGCAGCGCTTCCCGGTTCCGCTCACCTCGCCCGCCCTGTGCCGCCCGCCACCGGCTGCCCGAACCAGATCAGACCCTCTCAGCCAGGCCCAGAAACTCCGGCCAGCGCCCCACTCCTGCGCAGGGAGAGGAACCGCGCAGACTGCGACCAGGGCGAAGAGAGAAGCTTCAGTGTGCCCGTTGGTACCCTTAGTACACAACCCCACGCCTCGACCACTGTGGGCACCTGGGCATCCCGCCCGCTCTACTCAGGTCACATCCCTCCACCACTTCTTTTCACTCCCAGTCAACTCTGTATCCCCTCTTGTTGTTCCCACGACTCTCTCACACTCCCCCACTACACATACCAGTTCAGATACTGAACATTTTGGTGGAAAACATATAAACTGGTGCCTGAACTCTAAGGCTCTTCACACACTGGCCACCCGGGTACCCAACTCACAGAATGATCTCTGACTCCCTGGCTGCAAATCTGACTTTCAAAGCTTCTTGAGCCCCTGATATCCTTAGCCTGTAGTCAGAGTGAGGGAGCTGCCACTGGCTGTTCTCCATGGCAAAGTTGTTCAGAATTTCTTTGAGAAACTGGGGTACAGAATATGCCCCCAGGCACCTACACACACACACACACACACACACACACACACACACAGAGACACACACACACATACCACTCATCTTTGTTTTGAGCTCTGCAGAAAGTGCTCAAACTGATAGGCTGTAGTGCAAAGAAGTGGCATAGATCTTATGCACACAGTGTATAATTCTGCCTGGTTGGGATTAGCAGAGTCTATTGCCCAAATATTTGGGAGAGAGGAAGTGACAGTGAGAGAAAGTAGGGAAGTGGGAAGAGAAAGAGAGGTTGAGAGGAAGGAGGAGCCATTCCCCACTCTCTGGAAAAATTCACAGATGAGAGCTGTTTCCATTTGGTGTCTTATTAAACTTTCATGCTTCTTCCTTGTAGGGGATTGGGCAAGCAGGCTAAATAGAGCTCTGGGTTACTTCTTGGATTTAAAACAATATATATATATATATATATTTTTTTTTGAGTAGGGGTCTTTATGAGTGCCTAGGCTGGTCTTGAAGTCGTGGGCTCAAATGATCCTTCCATCTCAGCCTTCCAAGTAGTTGGGACTACAGGCATGTGTCACTGTGACCGTCTTGTGTTCCTGCCTTCCTCACTGGTGTGATGCTGGGTTAGAGGTCCATCAGAATCTGCTCCAAGGAGAGTGGGCCTCCTAGCAAGGCACTAACTGTTCAGGACTGATAAAATGACCTCATAAATAACCTTTATGAGGCATGACTTCAGGGCAGGAGGTCTTTATCTTGATTGAGGCTAACTCAGGAAGAAGAGGCAGATGGGGCTTGAGGACCACCTCCCTCTGAAGACCTCTAGATGCTCCTCAAGAGGATTCTTGGGTGGCCAAAGCTGTTGGCCACTGTTCTCTGATGTCTCCCATGACTTTCATGGCCCAGGTTCATTTTATCAGTCCTGAACAGTTAGTGCCTTGCTAGGAGGCCCAGGCCCTTGCTTGGGAGTAGGGTGTGCTGTTTGCCCTGTTGCTTTTCTCCACCTCTACACTGTAAGCCTTGATGGACAGACTGTCTTCCATGACTCACTCTGTGTTTCCCACCAGGATGTCTTTAATGCCTTCTAATGGGATTGGAAAATGGTTCTGCTCCATGGGGAGAATTAGGAAAGGTTATTTTCCTTGTAATGAAACTAGAACTTCTGAGAAAGAGACTGCAGGTGGGGAAGAATGGTTGGACCATTGAGAGTTCTGAGAGTTCTGAGAGTTCTCTGTGAGTTGGGGCTACCTGCTCCTTATGGCTGCACAGCCATGCTGCTGAACTTTAGGCAAGAATGAGGATGGCTTCCCGGTTCCCTGAAGATGGAGAGGACACATCTAAAACATTCAGTCTAGACTTTCATGGATACAGGCTTCTGCATCTGGGGCAGCTGGCTTTCAAGGTAAGGCCTGCTGCCTGGAGCACCAAGGACTACCTTTGGTTCTAATCCCTAGCTCAAGTTTCTCACCACCAAGTGGGCACTGTCTAAAGAACCTTCATGCAGGGGGGTAGTTGTTTGTTTGTTTTTCTTATATAATATATGAAAAGATGTTACATTTATATATATTTATTTTTAAAATTAAATTAAAAAAATTTTAAACTACATGATAGCAGTGGAAAGCATTACAATTCTTATTACACATATAGGGCACAATTTTTCATATCTCTATATATAAAGTATGTTCATGCCAATTTGTGCCTTTTTACTTGTACTTTTTTTTGCATTATAATTATTTTGTTTTAAAGATAAGAGTGAGAGAGGAAGAGAGAGAGGGAGAGAGAGAGAGAGAGAGAGAGAGAGAGAGAGAGAGAGAGAGAATTTTAATATTTTTTTTTTAGTTTTTGGTGGACACAACATCTTTGTATGTGGTGCTGAGGATCGAACCTGGGCCACAAGCATGCCAGGCGATCGCGCTACTGCTTGAGCCACATCCCCAGCCCCTTTGCATTATAATTCTTAATACACATATATACCACAATTTTTGTATCTCTGTTTGTATATAAAGTATGTTGACACCCAATTCAAGTCTTCATACATGTACTTTGTATAATGATGTTATATATATATTTTTAATATCATGTTTTTAAATTCCTTTTTAAAATTTATTGGTTCCAATAAATAAATAAAAAGGAGGGAAGTTTTAGATGTCTAGCTGCCATAAAGTCCAGAGGAATGGAGGGAGAAGGGCAGAGTTCTGTGTTTTGTATTATTGGCCTTTTAAAGAAGATTTTCTGTGTCAAAATAACAAGATAGGATGTGTGTGTGTGTGTTAAAACTTTCAGATAGTAAACAATACACAGCTTGATATGTTTTTACATGTAATGCACCATATAACTGCCATCTAGATCAAGATATGGAATATTTTTGTCATCTCAGGTGGTGCTCTAGTATCTTTCCTGCCCACTGTGTGTCCTCAAAGATAACCCATCTTCTGATTTCTATCATCATAAACTAATGTTGCCTGCTTTGAACTTTATATAAAGGAGTCATATAGCATCTGCTCTTTAGTGTCCAGTTTCTTTTTTCTTTTTGGTACCAGGGATTGAACCCAGGTGCCTTAACCACTGGAACACATCCCAGCCCTTTTTATTTTTATTATTATTATTTTATTTTTTTTAGAGAGAGAGAGAGAGTTTTGAGAGAGAGAGAGAGAGAGTGTTAGTTTTAAGAGAGAGAGAGAGAGAGAGAGAGTGAGTTTTAATATTTATTTTTTAGTTTTCGGCAGACACAACATCTTTGTTGGTATGTGGTGCTGAGGATCGAACCCGGGCCGCACGCATGCCAGGCGAGCGCGCTACCACTTGAGCCACATCCCCAGCCCTATTATTATTATTATTATTTATTTTGAGGCAGAGTCTTGCTAAGTTGCTGAGGCTGGCTTTGAATTTGGGATCTTCCTGCCTCAGCCTTCTGAGTTGCTGGGATTTCAGGTGTGGGCCACCATGCTTGGCTTGTCTGGTTTCTTTTGACAACATGTTTTTTTAACATGGAAAGGTCTTCTTACAAGCTTCAGGCATCCATGTCTTTTCATTGCTGTGTCTTATTCCAGTGTGGGGTATCCACCCACCTGTTGATGGCCATTTGTTTCCGGTTTGGGGACGTCATAAAAAAAGCTTCTGTGAACATTTTTGTACATGTCTTTTGGTGAAAGGTATTTCATTACCTCCAACTATTACTATTGTTGTTGTTATAAACGAACAATAGCTATCCTTCATTAAGCACTTATTTGTCAGGGACTTTACATGCATTATTTCATTTTTACAACTTAAGGGATTGGTACTATTCCCACTTTAACAGATGGGGAAACTGAGGTTTGAAGAAATTTAACAACTTGTCAAAAACCTCCAGCAGCTTGGCTTTGGTTTCCAGAATTTCACCTTTACATAAGAGTTCCTGCATGTCCTTGTAAGACCAGGAAGTCCTTTCTTCCATATGACCAAATCTAGCTGCTTGTTAAGAGGCCCATTTCCTACCTACCGGTGGACTTCTTCAAATACCTTTTCACACCCAGGGATAAGATCTGCACTTAGGCCTACACAGATTCTCTCCTATAGAGAGAATACCCACTATGTATACCCACTGTGAAGAAGTGAGCAAATTTAGTTCGGTGAAAACTTTGAGGTTCTGGGCTCAGCAACCTGATGGCATTCTCAGGATGTTTGCAGGAGAAGATTGGGCCAGTCTGTGGGAGAATCCAGGAGCCTTCCTTTTCTGGGAGAAGGTACTTGGTTCTCCTCCCAGCTGCTGTGCCCAGCCCACGAGTGGCTCCAGGAGTGCCAGCCTCTGCAGTGTTTTGTCCTAGAAGGAGGTCATGACTTGGAGGTGTTGCACCTTGCCCTAAAAAGTGGTGACTGGGGGAGGATGTGTGTGGTCTGAGCAAGGAGAGAGCAGGGAATCTGGGGAACTGCACTTCCAGACAGAGCCCTTGGCTGTACCTATGGGGAATGGTCACTGTGGGCAAGGAGAGCTGGCAGTCTTCTCCACAGGACCACTTGTTACCAATCCCAAATCCCGAGCCTCAGGGCTTGAGTGAGAGGGGTGTGCTACCCTGTGGAGAGAGGTTACATGTGGGCTTTACACTTGGTGCAGCCACCCCTCCTCAGGCCCCTTCATAGACTAATTGAGGCCTTGCTGGGCTCTGGGTTTGTAATTGAAGGTAATTACTGACAGGCTGCTGTGGTGGTACAAGCAGGCTTTTGTTGGGGGAAGCAATAGTCAGTATTTGGGGGCTTTGGGAGGGGACAGTCCAGGATCCTGGTGTACCCTGTTCCAGGTAATTCTTGGACCTGGTCTTTTGCTTAGAGGTAGCACTTCTGGGGAAGGAGGACCGGTAGTACGTTGAACAGAAAGGGATCCTGTCATATGGGTAATGGGAACTTAGGTCCAGAAATAGATGAGGTCAGCTCTAGGCCACGGAGGGAGGTAGTGCCGATGGAATGGAGGTCCTTAGGCCTGGAACTGTTATCTGTGCACATCGCCCACAGGCCGGGAGGCGCCACTGCAGAGCAGTGGACATAGATCTCTGATACCAGCTTGGGAAATTAGGGAAACTTACCTTGCTTCAGAGTTTTAAACTTTTTTTTAAAAATATTTTATTTACATTTTAGTTTTCGGCAGACTCAACATCTTTTTTTTGTATGTGGTGCTGAGGATCGAACCCGGGTCGCATCCATGCCAGGGGAGCGCGCTACCGCTTGAGCCACATCCCCAGCCCCGAGTTTTAAACTTTTATTAGTTCTTTTTCTTTTTTTTTTAAGAGAGAGAGAATTTTTAATATTTATTTTTTAGTTTTCGGAGGACACAACATCTTTGTATGTGGTGCTGAGGATTGAACCCGGGCCGCATGCATGCCAGGTGAGCGCGCTACAGCTTGAGCCACATCCCCAGCCCTATCAGTTCTTTTTTGAATGAGTAATATTTTCACATGAACCAAGATTTAAAAATATAGACTCTTTGCAGTGAAAAGCCTCCCCCCCCACTCTGTCCCTAAGTGTCCCTTCTCATAGGTAGCTGATGACCCTCCTGTATATCATTCCAGACCCATTTTATGCACTTACAAGCAAAAAAGACACACAATCCCCAGCACTCACGGTTTGCACTCGAGCACCAGATGCCCAGTTTTGCCCCTTTGAAATCTTTCCATATTAACACATTCTTTTTTTTTTTTTTTTTAAGAGCTGCATGGTATTTAGGTTGTTTCTAATACTTTGCTTTTTTCCTTTTTTTTTTTTAAATGTGCTGAAGATCGAACCCAGGGCCTCAAGAGCTAGGCAAGCACTCTACCTCTGAGCTACATTCCCAGCCAGCCAAATCCTTTGCTTTTATAAGCAATATTGTAATGTACATTTCTGTATATCTAATTTTGTAGGTATGTACATATATTTGTAAAAAAAAAATTCCTAGAAGTGTAAGAGTGGGTCAAAGGGTATGCACATTTATAACTTTGATGAATTCTACCAAATTATCTTCTCTTTAGATTGACCCAGTGTATGTCATTATCAATCATGAAGGGCATTCCTATGTCCTCACAGCCTTGCCAACACACAGCTAGTTTCCTTATTTCCTTCCTTCCTTCTTTCATATTTTTTTTTGGTACTGGGGATTACACCCAGCAGTGTTTTACCCCTGAGCCACATCCCTAGCCCACCCTGCTGCCCCTTTTTTAAAATTTGGGGACAGGGTCTCACCAAGTTGATGAGGCTGGGTTTGAACTTGCAATCCTCCTGCCTCAGCCTCCTGATTTGCTGGGGTTATAGGCATGCACCACAGTGCCTGGCACACAGCCTTCTTTTTAAGGAATAATCTTACATACATTGTTGAGAACATGTCTGCAGGTACAACAGTTTACTGTATCCATCCTTGATCCCTCTCTGTCCTTCTCTCTCCTGAAGTGATCACCATGGTAAATTTAGTGCTTAGCATCCCCATAACAGTTTGCATACCACTACATGTGAATCCACTTCTAGGCAATACTCAGTAGTGTTATGTTTCTTAACTTTATATAAATGGTATCCTGTTGTTGCAGAAAGGCACGTGCTTGCTTTTTCATTCAACCATATATTTGTGAAAAGTTCCTGGTTGATACACAAAGACAAGCACCATTCATTTTCCCTGGGTTGTACCATTCCATTGTATGAACACACTGTGGTTTATTTATCCATGTTCCTGTTGAGAGGCATTGGATTATTTCCTATTCTTTACTATTTCTAATAGCCCTGCTATGGACTATTTTTTTCCTTCTTTTTGCCATACTGGGGATTGAACCCAGGACCTCATTCATGTTAGGCAAGCACTGCACCACTGAGCTATATCCCCAGCCGTGTGTGTGTGTGTGTGTGTGTGTGTGTATGTGTGTGTGTGTGTTTTACTGGGTTTTTTATTGAACCCGGGGTGCTTAACAACTGGGCCACATTCCCAGCCCTTTTTAATATTTTATTTAAAAGCAAGGTTTCACTGAATTGCTTAGAGCTTCCCTGAGTCTCTGAGGCTGACTTTGAACTCCCAATCCTCCTGCCTCAGTCTCCCAAGCTGTTGGGATTACAGGCATGTGCCGCTGCACCTGGCCCCCAGCCCTTTTAATTTTTTATTTTTTGTGCCAGGGATTGAACTCAGGGGTACTCAATCACTGAGCCACATCCTCAGCCCTTATTTTGTATTTCATTTAGAGAAAAGGTCTCACCGAGTTGCTTAGTGCCCTGCCATTGCTGAGGCTGGCTTTGAACTCGTGATCCTCCTGCCTCAGCCTCCTGAGCCCAGCGCCATAGCACCTGACTAATTATATTTTAATACAGGATCTTGCTAAGTTGCTGAGGCTGGTGGTGAACTTGTGGTCCTCCTGCCTCAGACTCCCAAGTAGATGGGATTACAGGTGTACACCAGTGTTCCCAGATCTTGCTATGGATTTCTGCTAGTGCTCATGTACTACAGTTTACCAGGAAGTAAGATTGCTTCATCAAAGTTTATATGAATTCCTAACTTGACCAGTTATTGCTGAAGAAACTTCATCAACTTCTTCTGTATTGTGGGCATGAAGCCTCTGCCTTGAGAAGACAGTGCTGGTAAGAGGATGGCATTCTGGGAGAAAACTTGGGCTTGAAGTTTTCTCCTGAGCTGAAGCAATTCTCTGTGGGACTAACTTAAATCCTGACTCTGCAATTTATTTTTTGCATGACTTTGGGCTTTTTGTCCAGTTTATGTGCTTCAGTTTTTTCATCTGCAAAATAGGGATGAAAATATCTAGGTTGCTTGAGTAGATTGACTGGAATACTACATGAAAAGATTTAGTAGAGTCTGGCATAAAGGAAGTATTAAAAATCCCCCATTTTTTATTATTTAGTATTTTCTTCTTTTGGGTACTGGGATTAAGCTCAGGAGTGCTTAATCACTGAGCCATATTCCCAGCCCATTTTTATTTTTATATTTTGGGACAGGGTCTCACTAAATTGCTGAGGCTGGATTTAAAGTCACAATCCAGGGCTGGGATTGTGGCTCAGCAGTAGAGTGCTCCCCTAGCACGGGCGGGACCCGGGTTCGATCCTCAGCACCACATAAAAATAAAGGCATTGTGTTGTGTCCATTTACACCTAAAAAATAAATATAAAAAAATAATAAAGTCACAATCCTCCTGCCTCAGCTCTCAAGTTGCTGGAATTACAGGTGTGCACCACTGTGCCTGACTATTCAGTATGTTCATAATGTTACCATTAAGAATATGATGATACTAATAGTATATCAACATTATATTATTAATATATTCTTATGTATATTATATCACACATTAACAATATGTTACTATTATTATATTCTGTGTATATTATCATTCTTTCTCTCTCTGAGACAAGGTCTTGCTATGTTGCTCAGGCTAGCCTTGAACTCCTGAGCTGAAGCAATTCTCCTGCCTCAGCTTCCTGAGTAGCTGGGATTACAGGCATGTCCCAATATGCCTGCTTTCTTCTTTTTTAATCTATTATAGTGGCACATTTCAAACCTATAATATAGGAGAGTGAATAGTACAATGAACCCCCACCTAGTTTCCTATATTGCTCACTATTTCTTTACCCTTTCTCCACTGGGTTATTTTGAAGTCCTTCACAGACATCATATCTATTACTTCATTTATAAATATTTCAGGTTATATCCCTAAAATATAAGCATTAAAAGAAAAAAAACCCCAGTTACCAGGCCTGGGGCTGGGGCTCAGTGGCAGAGTGCTTGCTTAGCACATGTGAGGCACTGGGTTTAATCCTCAGTACCACATAAAAATAAATAAATAAAATAAAGGCATACTGTCCATCTACAACTATAAAAAAAATAAATAAAAAACCAGTTACCATACCATCACCATATCTGAAAAGTGAGAGTGACTTCTTTTTAGAATATTGAATACTAGTGTTCAGCTTTTTCTCAGTTGCCTCAAAAAAGATTTCATAGTTTGAGTTCAATATCCAAAGTCTATATACTACATTACATTTGGTTAATATGGCTCTAAAGTCTCTTTTGTTCTATAGATCACTTTTCTCTCTTTTTTCTCCTTCTTACAGTTAAAGAAAGTGGGTCACTCATCCTATAGTTTCAGACAACTAGGTTTTGCTGATTGCATCCCTGTGGCCTCCTGTAACATGCTCCTCTGTAATTCCTGTGTGTTGGTAGATGCTACTGTCTGGATCTAAGGTGTCCTCCAAAGGCCCATGTGCTGCAAGGCTTGGTCCCTAGCCTGTGGCACTATTGGGTGGTGATGGAACTTTTCGTAGGCGGGGCCTAGTGGAAGGAAGTTAGGTCTTTGGGGATAAACAGCTAGTTTGATAGATGAAGCTGGCCCTTTTATCTCTTTTGGCTTCCATGCTATCATGTGATGTTCAGATCTCCTCTGTCACTCTCCACCATAATAGCTTGTTGCCACAGGCCCCCAGCAACAAGACCTCTGAAACTGTGAGCTGAGCTGAAATAACCCTTTCCTTCTTTTAAGTTGATTTATCCCAGGACCTGTTATAGTGATGGAAAACTGAATGACACAGTGATCCAGAAGCGTGGTTAGACAGAGATTTACTGTTTGGCAAGAACACTTCATTAGTAGTGTTGGATATTTCCATAAGGGGACACTAATGTCTGGATTGTTTTTGTTTTGAAAAAATTTTTTCTTTTTTTGTCCTGAAATTGAGCTCAGGGGTGCTTTACCACTAAGCCACATCCTCATCCCTTTTCTTTCTTTTTTTTTTTTTTTGTACCAGGGATTGAACCCAGTGGTTCTTATCCACTGAGCCACATCCCCATACCCAGGCCTTTTTTATATTTTATTTAGAGACAGGGTCTCACTGGGTTGCTCAGTGCCTTGCTAATCTGCTGAGGCTGGCTTTGAACTTGCTGTTCTCCTACCTCAGCCTTCTAAATTTTTGGGATTACAGATGTGTACCACTGTGTCCAGCTCCTATCCCTTTTTAATTTTTTATCTTGTGCAAGGTCTTACTAGGTAACTTAGGATCTAAGCTGTTGAGGTTAGCCTTGAACTTTTGATCTTCCTGCCTCAGCCTCCTGAGTCACTGGGATTACAGGCATGTGTCACTGTGCCTAGCTTTCTTTTGCATTTTAACAGAAACTAATGAGCACTACCTAGAACCATTATTCATTAGGATCTATAAAATAGTGATATCTTAATGCCATCATTTTCCAGGATTTTTTGAACTATTTTGAAAGAGAAACTTGTGTTTTTGATATATATATATATATGTTTTTTCAGTGCTAAGGATTGAACATAGAGCTCTGTATGTGCTAGGCATGTACTCTACCACCAAGCCATACCCTCAGCCTAAAGAGATACTTTTCAAAATTAGCCATGAAGGA
Source organism: Ictidomys tridecemlineatus (assembly GCF_052094955.1). Lineage (NCBI taxonomy): Eukaryota > Metazoa > Chordata > Mammalia > Rodentia > Sciuridae > Ictidomys > Ictidomys tridecemlineatus. The sequence goes on from NC_135479.1 coordinate 85,438,781, forward strand.
CAGGCAAGATTAATAAAGATTCTTTTTTCCTCTCCTCTCCTTTTTCTTTTCTTTCACCCCCAGCCTTTTTGACTCTACCATTAAGCTACATCCCCATCCCCCCCTTTTTTTGGGTACTGGGGATTGAGCTCAGGGGCACTTGACCACTAAGCCACATCCACAGCCCTATTTTGTATTTTTATTTAGAGACAGGGTCTCATTGAGTTGCTTAGAGCCTTGCTTTTGCTGAGGCTGGCTTTGATCTCATGATCCTCCTGCCTCAGCCTCCCGAGTAGCTCAGATTACAGGTATGTGTTACTGCCCCCAGTTGGAATTTTTCTTATATTTATGACATGATAAGGGGACCCCAAATGGTCAACTAGGAAATGGCTGACTTTGTGGGTTCTGAGAGATATTAGTCAAGGTCTTCCACCCAAGGAGAAAGGAAGAAAAACAAGGACAAATGCAACCATTGCCCATCACATCATTCATATCATCACGTGCATTTATTGCACCTTCTGTGCAGTGGCTGCTGTGTGAGATGCAGATAAATAATGCATAACTTCTGGCCACAGGGAGCTCAGGTGACTGGTCCTCAACCAGTACAGATCTCCCCTAGCCCAAGACAGGTACCACAGGAGGAAAGAAGGAAAAAGGAGGGATTTCAGGTTGGGCAATCTGAGAGGGCCTCCCTTGGGGGGTTGAGTCCTCCAGGTGAGGACACAGTAGGTCTGAGTTGCCGACTAATGCCACTGTAGGTGCTACGGACCAGAGAAAAGCATGCCATTCCTATAACCAAGGGACACTTCAGCTGCCTACCTGACAGGTGCCCAGCTATGTGCCAAATGATCTGGAAGATAGAAAAAATGATCTCATTTCTGTCCTTGAAGAGTTTTGTTTGGTCTGGTTCAGAAGAAAACACACATAAAATGACAGTAGACCTTCAGGGATTAGCTGTTATTTAACAAAATTTCCTTAGGTGTTTACTGTGTATCAGAAGGACAGTTGGAGCTGGCCCTGATTCTCAGTGGGCCATCTCAGTAGATCCATATTCTGGCTTCTCTGTCCCTGGACATCCCTCCTTTTGCCCTGGACTAGGGGTGCATCCTGGGCCCTGAGGACCTGCAGGCTGCTCTGCTTGGGCATGGTGCAGATGACTTGCTACCTCATCTCCCAGCTGCTTGCTGTTCCTTCTTCACCTCAAGCATCTCCTCTGGAAGAACTTCCCTGGCTAAAGTTGGAACATCTGCAGGCAAAAATGGCATATTAGGGCTCCTAGAGCACCAGCTCTGTGCTTCCTTTTGTCTCAGCAATGACTACCCTATGCTGTCATTTATGTGTTAATTTGTCTATCTATCTCCCTCCACTAGACTGAACTCCTTGAGGACAGGGGCGGTGTTACTCATCTTTTTAAATTTTGTTTTTCTTTTGAGACAGAGTCTCATTGCTCATGCTGGCCTTGAATACTCAAGGAGCTAATCAAATCTCAGTCTCAAGAAGCTGGGATTACAGATGCCTACCACTATGCTGGACCTCTTACTCAGCTTGAATTCTTAGTACTGGTGTATGTCAGGCAGAAAATGTTTCTTGAACAAACTCATGGGCTTCTACATTCGGAGCTTCTTTCTTTTAGATGAAGACTTCATCTGCGAAAGAGAATAGTCAGTCACTGACATTTTAGTACGAATCCATGCAGATTTGATTCTAGTTCTGTGACAGATGGAAGCTGGGTGGGCGGAAATCCAGGACCGTGTTAGGTCCTCTGTGTGTCCCTGGACAGAGGCTTCAGCATGCAGAGGACAGGAGTTCAGAGTGAGAGCCCTGGTCTCTATGGCGAAAGCTCTAGGCAGCCCCGCCAGGCTCCTGGTGGAGGTCAGAAGGGACAGCTCCCATGTGCCAGGCGGCGCTCGGGGTGTAGGACGCGGCCCTGGCCGGAAGAGGGGCTCGCCCGGGCCACGTTGGGGCCACACCGCTTCCCCCACCCGGACCGGAAGTGGCGGCGCGGGCCAGCGGCATTCTCTCTCCCGGAGGTGGCGGCGCAGGAAGCCCGCGGGGAGGCCGGGCAGCACGCCGGCGTCGCCGCGCAGGCAGCGCGCCCACGCGCACCCACGCGTGCCCACGCGCGCCCAGTCCCTCAGGCTGTCACTGCCACCCTTCGCCCTGCCCTGCCTCGCACGCCGTCTCGGGAAAGGAATAAACCATCTCATTTTCTATGAGAAACTGGTTCCCACGTGTTGTGGCACCGCGCAAGGGCTGCTGGGACATTGGATGGTAAGGGCTGACCTTTTCCTAATCCCAAGAGTGTGTGAATGGAGTAAGGCAATCATGAACCCCGGGTGTGCCCATGCACAGTTGCACAAATGCACTGCACGCTTGGCCTACACAAGTATAGAATGCACACGCAGTTGTACACACAGATACACGGGTGCCCTGGTGGGCACACCAACCCCTCCCTTGTCTTCAGGTTGAGTCTTAGGAAAACTGTCCTTATAGAATGCCCAGGTGTGTACGGCAGCCTACTCAGAACATGAGCTCACTCTAATTTTTGAGTCTGAGAAGGGGATTCTGTTAAGATCTCACCAGATTTGCTTTGGCTTCTGTTTTTTTTTTTTTTTTCTTTTGTACCGGGGATTGAACTCAGGGGCACTCTACCATTGAGCCACATCCCCAGCCCTATTCTGTATTTTATTTAAAGACAGGGTCTCACTGAGTTGCTTAGTGCCTTGCTTTTGCTGAGGCTGGCTTTGAACTCACAATCCTCCTGCCTTGGTTTTGAGGTGACTTGAAACTATACCAGTCACCTGTGAGGAGATTGCTTTTCTGCATAGGTGGGTTTTGGGGACTGGCTGTCCTCCAAAGGCTGCCCTTAGGCACTGCTCCATGGATGTGGCATTGGTCCTTTATGTATTCCAATGGACAGTTTAGGGCCCCTCCTATGTATGGCCCTGAGTAGTGTCTGGGGATCCAGAGAGGAGAAAGGCCTTGTTCTTGCCCTCAGGGAATTGTGGTTCAGTGGGGAGCTGGATGGGAAGCAGACAAAGACAGTTTTCTTTACTGATGAACACCAAGATGGGGGAAGGCTGAAGCTGTGGAGGCAGGGGAAGTCCTTCTGGAGGAAGTGATGCTGGGGCTGAATCTCAAGGGATGAATAAGAGCCAAGGAATCTGTGGGGAAGGCCTTCCAGGAAGAGGAAGCCTATGTGTTGAAGCCTGTGGAGGAGGGAAAGAGTGGGTGTCTGAGGGACCATCTGTGGCCCATTATGGAGGGAGGTGATGGGCAGTAGGCCCTGAGCCTGGACAGCTTGACAAGATCTGCACCCCTGGGGCCTAGTGTGACTTTCTGAGGGCTTTGAGTGTTATCCTGACACCACTGAGGTGTTAGATGGGAGTGAAAGACATGGTTTGTGTGTTGGGGAGATGATTTTGCTGCAGAATGGAGAAGCAGAACCTGGAGCAGGGAGTGCAGGTGAGAGGAGATGGGCTTGTGCTAAGCCAGGAGCGGGGTGGAGAGAAGGACACACCTTGAGACACATGTAGCTGATGGGATCTATGAGATGGGATGATTGATTAGGAGTGGGAGAGTGGGGGGCATCAGAACAGTACTCAGGCTTCCGACTCAGCCAGGTGAGCACAGGAGGCTGAGGCAGGAAGATCAAAAGTTCAAGGCTAACCTCAACAGCTTAGATCCTAAGTTACCTAGTAAGACCTTGCACAAGATAAAAAATTAAAAAGGGATAGGAGCTGGACACAGTGGCACACATCTGTAATCCCAAAAATTTAGAAGGCTGAGGTAGGAGAACAGCAAGTTCATTCCCTGAGACAAAGCAGGCTGGAGGTACAGGATTTGTGGGTGACCTGTTTATCTCTGTGTGGAACAACATGCTTTTGCAATGCTTGAAGGACATGCAGGTGGCAGTGTCTGGCAGGCAGCTGTACATGCAGGTCTGGACTTAGGAGAAAGATTTGGGAATTATTAGCTTAATGAATGGGACAAGAAGAGGTCACCAGAGAAGGTGTGGAGAGACACAGAGGGAATACTAAAGAAAGGAGATGAGCAGAACTGGGAGACTCTTGAGAGTATATCAAGAAGCAGCAGGTGACCAAGAGTGAGTGGGGTCACAAGATGACCAAGTGTGAGTAGGGTCACAAGATGACCAAGTGTGGGATTGAGAAGCCTTGGGAGGAAAGTGGCCAGGGCCTGCTCAGGCCCCTCCCTCATGTTGCTGTGCCCCTTCATGTGGTGATTGGCATTTAAATGGGAGCAGAGTCTCTCTGATGGTGAGAATCTAGGTGCTGCAGGAGATGAGCATCGGTGACTTTAAATAGGTTATTTCATTTGATCTTCTAACAGCTCTCTTCAGATAGATATTTTCACATGAGGAAATTGTGGTTCCAAGAGGGTGAATGTCTCTCCTCAGGTCACATAACTTGTTGGAGATGGGATTGGAATTGGAATTTGTTGCTTTTCATATCTCATTTTTTTTTAACTGCCCTTGGCTTTTTTCTTTAGCACACATTCAGCGGGGTCATCTCCTAGATTGGCATCTGGACCTGGCCAGCCTTGCCTACACCCTCTAGGCCTCCAGGACATGGAGACTTCAGAGGAGGCCTGTCTCCCAGATTAGCCCCAAAGACAACAGGCTCCTGAAGAAGAAAGAGGAGGTGCAGGCACAGCCCAGACCTGGGATGGGATGGGCTTCCCCTGAACCAGTGGGGAACTTCCTCCTGGGAAAGCCATGACAGGGGCAGTTCCTCTCCTGGGCCAGGCGTCAGAGAATCCGGGCCCCAGCTGTTCCTGCCTGGCTGCCCGAAACCCTGAGCACCCACCGGAGACAGGAGGCCCTGCCTGCTCACTGCCCATTGTCCCTGCACCACAGTGCTGCTTCCCATGCGCCTCCTGTTTACACAGGAAGCCCCGCTCTGGGATGCCACCTCCCTCTCCTGATGGCTGGCTCCAAGCTTACATTCCTCACAGCGGCTTCAATGAGTGGGACTAAAGTAAGTTATCACTACTTGGTGGCTTTAAAATTTAGAATAGTAGAGTAGGTAAAAGCATGCCTTTCTTGTCTTTTGACTACCCTGGATTTGAATCAGACCCCCCATGAGCTGTAGGACCACAATGAGTGCAGATTCCCCCTCTGTATTTTTTTTCCCCACTGGCTCATAAGTTTGCTGTAAAGATAAAATATGGAAATAAAGTGCCTTAATATATTATATGCTCAATAAATTCTAGAGCTTACAGTTGCTGTTACTTGTAATTTACCTCCTACTTTTATTTGCACTGAATTTCACCTGTGCTTATGCAGATATAGTTTTAAACTATGACTTCCAAATTCTTAACAGTCTTCCCATTGAGAAGTAGGGTCTCTGTCCCCTTCCCTTGAATCTGGGTGGTCTTGGGACTACTTTGACCAATGAGGAGTTCAAGTGAAGCTATGTGACTTCCCTGTCTTTGTTTTGTTTGCTAGAACACTTGAACCCCAAGCCACATGTAAGACTCTGTCTGTTCTGGAGTTTGACAGGCAATCACAGTTATTAGAGGGGTGGGGATAGTTTTATTTTTCCAGATCAATAACAATTTATTGAGTGTGGTTTTGAAATGGTGTGTTGAACCCAAATTGGAGTCTGCTTCCTTACCAGCAAATGATGGCAAAAATGAAAAAGATAAAAATAAGTATGGAGTTGCAATTAAATTATGAAGGGAGAGTCTTAGCCCAGAAATGATGAAACATTCCTGACATAAAGAAGTAAATAGAATGTGACAGGCATAAGCTGAAATGCTTCTGAGTTGCATGCCCAAAACACATGCCGAATTATGTCTCAGAAGAGGTGCATACAATCAAGAATCCCCATCCAATAAACATTTGTCAAGCACTTATGTGCTAAGCTTTTGTCACTATTATCTGTATATTTTTACAGTCATTGCTTGTTTCCAGTTATCCACATGTTTCCATTTTCTTTGTTCACCCATTCCTTCCTTCTGAGTTCAATTTCCTTCTTCCGGCAGCACATACTTTTCATAGTGCTTTCACTCAGTTCTGTGGGTAGTAACTCTTTGATTGAAAAAAAAATTTAATTTTATTCTTCTTCTTAAATGATAATGTAGCTGAATATAGATCACTGAGGTTTGCAGTTATTTTCCCTCAGCACATGGAAGATACTTGGATTAGTTCGTTATTTTCTGTCATCTGTGGTTGCTGCTGAGAAGTTTGTGGAAATTCTGTTGTTTCTTTGTGGTGATGTGTCTCTTCTTGCTAGTTGCTTATATGATTTTGTTTTGATATTTTACTCTGATGTGTCTAGGTGTAAATCATTTATATTTAATGTACTTAGGTACTGAAATGACTTTTCCTTGTGAGGATTCATGGTTTTCCTTTTTATTGAAAATTCTTGATGACTCTAATCTTTTTTTTTTGTTAAATATTTTTTAGCTGTCAATGGACCTTCATTTTATTTACTTATATACGATGCTGAATTTCAGCTGTGCTTATGCAGATATAGTTTTAAACTATGACTTCCAAATTCCGTAACACTCCTTCCATTGAGAAGCAGGGTCTTGGTCCCCTTCTTTTGAATCTGGATGGTTTTAGGACTACTTTGACCAATGTGGAATTCAAGTGAAGCTATGTGACTTCCCAGTTTTTGTTTTGTTTGCTAGAACACTTGAAACTCAAGCCACCATGTGAAATGAGTCTAGCTCTATCTTTTAATATTATCTTTTCTAATTCTCTGCTCTTTCTTATTACAAATTTTTTGGGCTATTTTATTCCCTTCTTCTTTCAATTATCTTTCATATTTTCTATTGTTTTATCTCTCTGTGCAACCTTGTGGGTAATTTCTACATAGTTGTTTTCTAATTTATAAATTCTCTTTTTAGCTTGATCTAACCTACAAATTTACCCTTTTGTTAAAATTTTAATTTTGATGGTTATATTTTTTAATTTACAGATGTTTTATTAAGCTTTTTAAAAAAGCATTTCCTGTTCCTTCATTATGTTTTTTATTTCTTGTCTTTTTCTCTTTTGTCATTTTACCTATTTTGTAGTCTTTCAGAATGTTCAATTATCAGAAGCTCTTGGGATGTCATATCTTCTGTTTGTTTGTTCTGCAAACTCTTGCTCTTGACACACTTTTTGTATGGTTTGTTGTTTTCTTTGGTGATTTTTTAAAAGGGAATTCTATGCTACCTGAATTTTAGGAATAGCTTTTCAGAGAAGTTTTATTCTGGTTTTGCCAGGTGCCGTGGTGGTTTAGCCTTGGATCTGTTTTTGTTTATTTGTTAATTTTTTAACTTTGGGTTACTGTACAATGTAGGTGGTTTAAGACCAACTCCAAAGTATCCCTTGGTGCAAGCTTAGTGTTTTGATTTCTCATGGGAGACCAGGAAGACACAGCTCTACAGCTATGTCTCTGGAGTTGAAGGTGAGTTTTTCTAGCCCTCTTTCCACTAGGGGTGTAATTCTTCAAAAGTCCTGATTTATTTCCTCCCTCCCTCCCTTCCTTCCTTCCTTCCTTCCTTCCTTCCTTCCTTCCTTCCTTCCTTCCTTCCTTCCGCTGAGGATTGAACTCAGGGCCTCGTACCGCTGAGCTACATTCCTTGGTTACCCCTTGGTTTTAAATATATTTTATTTATTTATTGGTGCTGGAGATCGAACTTGGGGCCTTGTGCATGCTAAGCATTTGCTTTACTACTGAGCTATACCCCCAGCTCCAAAAATTTATTTTATTTTTAATCGTCAACTAATAATTGTAAACATTTATGGGGCCCAATGTGACATTTCAATACATGAATATAATGTGTAGTGAGTGATCAGATCAAGGTAACTGTTTTATATATATATATAACTTCAGACATTTATTATTTATTTGTGTTGAGCACATTAAAATCCTCTCTACTGGTTGTTGTTGTTTTTTAGTACTTAAAGGACTTTTATTTAAAAACGTTTTAAAATTATTTTTGAAGCTTTCTGATATTTACATTCATTAATTTAATTTTACACATTTTATTGGTGCATTATAATTGTATATAGTGGTGGTATTTTTTGTTACGTATTCATGCATGATACCTGCACACTATTTAACAATAGAATTTGGCCAATAACTTTATTATTTAGCTTTTAACCTAGAATTCCTGTGAGTTAGTAATGAGAATCTTTTTTTTTTAGCAGCTTCAGATCCTAATAAACTTTTCTAAGTTCTTTGCATATATTCTTGCATGCCATGCTCACAAGAATCCCAAGACACAGACATTATTTATCATCTTCCCTTCATGTTTTAAGATATTGAGGCTTGGGGAGTTTAAGTCTTATCCCAGATCAGACAGGGGGGAAATGGCCCTATCAAGATTTGAACCCAGTTTTCCCTGATTCCACTATATACAGAATTTAGGGAGTTAATGACAATGACCCCTACCCTTTTATCATAAGAATCTCCAAACATAATACGTACACTAGCCACCATGACTCCAATTATCATTTTGTATATTTATTTTATTATATATCCATTTACCTGTTCTGCTCATTCATCAATCTTAATTTTTGATGTATTTTAATATAAACTACAGACATGATTTTACTTATAAACAGTGCAGCATGCATATCATTTAGCAGAGTTAAATGTATGTTCTATGTCTTTTTTTTTCCTGTAGGTACAGATGAACCAGTCTTTACCATTCTGTGAGTTTTCAATAATGCATATCTGTGTGTAATGTAAATCCCTGTTAATACATAGAATGTCACCGTCTCTGCAGGTAGCTCCCTCCTGCCCCTTTCTGGGTGATCCCTCACAGCCTGGAGGGATCCACTCTTCAGATATATTTATATTTTTTAACCAGGCTAGTTTTGCTTCTTCTAGAAATTTATGCACATGGATTTGATACTGGGGATTGAAACCGGAGGTACTTAACCACTGAGTCACATACCTAGCCCTTTTTATTTTTTATTTTGAGACAGGGTCTCATTGAGTTGCTGAGGCTGACTTTGAAGCTGTGATCCTCCTGCCTCAACCTCCCAAGCTGCTTGGATTATAGGCGTGTGCCACCACACCCAGCTATGCACATGGATTCTTAGCAGGTGTACTCTCTTGGGTAAGGTTTCATTCTTTCGGCATAATGATTTGAAATAGTGATTAATTCATGTCGTGTTTGTGTCAGTAGTTTGTTTGTTTTTATTGCTGAGTAGCATTCCACTGTTTGTAATACAGTTTGTCCATTTCCCGTTGCTACACACCCTAAACTGTTTTTAGTTTTTGGATACATATTATAATGCTGTTACAAACATTTTAATACATAACTAATATGTAAATGTGTGTATAAATACATTTTTTCTTTATTTTTATATTTTTTCCATATATATATTTATTTAATGGAAAATAACATAAATGTGTTTATAGGGGAGGGGGAGGAGGAAGGGGATGGTTGTCCTGGCCTCTGGGGATAGCCCATGGCTATCTCCTCTTGGACCTGTTTCTTAGATCCTCACAGAATCTGAGCACCCTGTGGCTGCTCCTTGATTCTTACTGGAAGAGTCTTGACTCCTGACCTTCCTCTGTCAATCTGAAGTCTGGATGGATGGGGTGGTAGAACCCGGACTGGTCCATCTGTTTAGGCTCTTGATGTTCTGGAGGGACATCAGTGAGGGACACAGTAGTGGCTCCCACTGGGCAGTGGGGAAGAAGCTCTCAACATAACTGGGCCACTCATCATGGAGATGATTAAGACCTCACCTTGGGAGAACCCCTGCGAGTCCTTCCAAGCCTGAGGACGTGTCCTGGAGGATGGTCTGGGGCTGATCCCTCTGTTGTTTTTGCTGAAGCTACTGGAACGGAGCGGAGCTCCTTTGCTGGCAAACCTGTAGGGAGAGTCAGGAGCAGGGGCGGACCCACAGATTGCTTCTGTCCAAGTTTAGATCTCAAGATTATATGTTGAATTGATAAAAGAAAGTCTGATTTTCTAAAATAGCTCTTGCTTGATTGGGTGTGGCAGGAAGATTTGTCCTGCAGATCCTCGTGCTTGTCCTCCTAACCTCCTGTTTTCAGGTGAGGACAGGCTTATTAATCAGTGCCTTTCCTGCTAGACTCTCAAAACAGGGCTTTTGTTACTTTTAAACTCTTTGCTTATTGATTTTAAAAACCAATTTTACTGGGATATAATGTTCACGCAAAAAATGCATCCATTTTAAGTGTACCTTCTGGCAACTTTTGACACATGGAGACACCTAAATGATAAACACCTCAATCAAGATAGAAAAGTCAGGGCTGGGGATGTGGCTCAAGCGGTAGCGCGCTCGCCTGGCATGCATGCGGCCCGGGTTCAATCCTCAGCACCACATACCAACAAAGATGTTGTGTCCGCCGAGAACTAAAAAATAAATATTAAAAAAAAAAGATAGCAAAGTCAATCTCATAGACCAGTCTCAGCCCCAGAAAGTCACTGATTTGCTTTCTTTCATTATAGATTGGACTTGTCTTTCAAGAGTTTCACACAGTGGTACTATGTTTTATTGTATGGAGTCTTTTGCATCTGGCTTCTTTCACAGCATAATATTTTTATTGGATTTGTTTATATAATTCAGTATCCAAAGTTCATCCCTGTTTATTTTAGGAGAGTGTTCAAATGTGCATATTTCTGTTAATTTGTGAACAGGTAATACAGACACATGCTTCAAGATTTAAAAAGCACCCAAGCCTTTCCCACCTCATTTCTTAACCAGTTTCTCCTCTCAGGCACCCACTATTATAACTTCTTGTGTGTTCTTTTATGCATTTAGAAACAGATGTGTATGTGAGATCCTCCAGTCCTTTAGAAACTATGTCTAATTTTGGATGTGTGTGAGTACAATTTTAGAAGTGCCATTGCTGGATTAAAGGGCTGGGATACCGCTCTGCCCAGCTCAGGTCAGGAACTGAGGAAATGCTCTGAACAGAAACATCATTAATCCCAAGCCCCACCCATCACCTGTCAACAAGCAATTGCCGCAAGTCCCTAGGCTATGGGACTGAAAGCAGGTTAACTTGAGATTCTGCCAAATTGCCCTTTGTAATATAGGCCTCCCAAAATGAAAAAAAAAATTTTGGGGAAAAATTTTGAATATCAAAAAACCCTGAAAGAACACTATAATGAGCACTTGCATTGTATAGACTTGATGGTGACCAAAGTCAACTGGTTTGAAGAGGACAGAGATATCAAGTCTGAAGAAAAAAGCAAACCAGCAAGATTGTCACTTTGCCCACAGTGGCTTCACGCCTTATGAACTCTAAGGGAACCTGCTTCCAGTCCCACAGCCTTTGGATCTGTTGCAGGTGCTTGCTGATAGGGGACAAGTTGAGTCTTGGAGTTTATGATGTTTCCATTCAGAGCAGTTTGTAGGTTCCTGACCCAAGCTGGGTGTGGGTCTGGCTCCCAGGAGCCTTGACACTAGCACAGGTAACGGCCTGTCTGACCTGAGCAGTGGTCTATGTGAGTGTATGGTTCTTACATAGCATTAACATTACTACTTGTATTTGCAGATTTCTCTGATTTGTCAATGTCCACCCCTCCTCCTCACCTCTAGCAACATCATGCAGGCAGGGATCACATCTGTTGAGTGCACCATTCTGTTCTAACAGAGGTTGGCCCTTGGTGGGAGCAGCTAAACATCTGTGTAACACATGAGGCACTCTCATAACATAAGTGTGTAGTTTGTAGTTAGAACTGGGAACAAATTCTATTTATGTCTGATGGCTTATTTAACCTCTCTGGGCTGCTTTTATCTGAAAAACAGGTATAACAACGTCACTATCACCTTCTGGAGCTGTCAGGCATCTTTGGAAGGTGCCAAGTGGAGAGGTGGAGAGCAGGTGCCTGAGCCTGGCAACTATCACAGACTCATCTTAGATGTGAAGTGGCTGAACACACTTGATCACGGGCAGCCTGTTGTCCTGGTGACCAACGACAGCTGGCCTCACTCTTTGGGGTCAGGCTGGGCTGGAGGTGAGGGCCCAGTGTCCTCCTGCCCCAGGAGGTGAGGGTGATGCTGGAGCTGGGCGTTGAGGAGGTCACCGTGCCATTTGACAGCTGCCACCAAGACCTTGGGTCGGGGGACAGCTCTAGGGCACCTCAGCTGCTGGTCTCTCCTGGGCAGCAGAGGCAAGCTGTGGGGAGCCATGGGAACAGGGGAGGGTGGGGAGCCAGGTGGTCCTAGGAAGCAGCAGCCTGGCTGGCAGGAGGGAAGGGGACTGAGGAGAATGTCAGGGCTCTGGAGGGGATAGAGTTTCGGCTGCCTCCAGCTGCCCCTAAGCCGCCTCTGCTGTTTTCCAGAGGGACCCAATTACCACCCTCTTGTGGAGCCAGGGCCACTGGAGATCTCGAGGAGATAGGAGGCAGGGCAGCGGGGGGCCTTTGAAGCTCCCCTAACCATACACCTGTTTCTGGTCATCTGAGATTTGAGGCCTTGCTCGGGGAAAACATTAGAACTTCTGATCATAGTCCCTCAAGACTCCAGGGAACCTCAGGCTTTTGAATTACTCTCCTAAGTGCTCTTCATCACCAGCTTGTGAGCTGCCTGGTCAAGGTTTGATGGCTTGTTGGCACAGACAGTGACCCTGATGTCCAGGGAGGAAAGCCAGTTGGCTGTAGTTGCCTGGTTAGTAAATGATCCAGGACTTCTGTATCCACAGCGCCTCTTCCTGTGCCGCTCGATCAGCCAGTCAGTGCACAGCTAGGCTCTCCAGCTTGCCATAGGCCCCACCATGCCCTATTGTGTCCCATCAAGCCTTTATCCCTCATTTACGTGACCTGCCTGGCCCTTGAAAATGTTTGAGTAGCAACCTCTGCCCAGAGTGCCAGCCATGCCTAGCTTTGTCCTGGGTACTATGCAGGTACAGGGGAGGGTGGAGTGTTCTCTGCTCCCCAGAAGCGAATGGCCAGACATATCCTCCAAAAGAGCAGTCTGCAGTGCCGGGTGCACCTTTGAGAGGCCGTGAGATGCCTGGCCTGAGGGTGCTAAGCTGGGCTTTTGGTTGAGGGACCAGAGGACATTCCTGTGGGAGCTTATGATAGAAAGGTTTTTTTCTGCTTCCCAGGAAAAGGAGGAAAGGAGGTCATTGGAGTTTCATGGGATGCAGGGAGGACCTTATTGTGTAGAGGTTAAGGGGCTCGGAATCCATTCGCACCATGAATGTCCACTGAGGACCTGCTAAGTGTCGGAGAACTGCTGGGTACCTGGTGCCCCTTATCTAATTCCATCCTCCTTACGGCCATGAAGGTAGATAGCTCCCCTTTTACAGATGTGCAGATACCTCCCCTTTTACAGATGTGCAGATAACCTCTCCTTTTACAGATGTGCAAGAGTCAGTTTACAGAAGAGGGAGATTGAAGTTAACGACTGGCTTGAGCCCCGTCTGGCTCTGGAGTTCATGCTTTTCCCACACAGAAGACTTCTGAGGAAGAGGGAAGGGTGAGTTGTGGGTTCATCGGGGGACAGATGAGACCTCAGGAGGCACTGGAGGTGGCAGGAACCACACAGACAAAGCCAGGGAGGGAGGATGAGGTGGACTGCACACAGCAGTGAGGGAGGGAGGGGTCTGGTTGATGCAGAACTTCCTGCTCAGGCCCAGCACCTCCCTCAGGGACCATGTTTGGTCCACTCAGTGGCCAAGCAGCCGTCTGACCTGTCTTCCCCAACGTGCTAAACTCGCCTCTAGCTGGCCCTGGCTGTAGACTTCATGCCTTTACCAGGCTCTTTTCTAGGATCCCACCTTGGCTCTTGCTGTCTCCCCTTCCTGTCTGTCATCCTCTATCCTCTCTACCTTTCCAGATTTTGCTCATCCTTTCATTGTCCTGTCCACTGGAAATTTTACCTCCTCCTAGGACCACTCTAGTTTTTGGTTGAGGGTCCCTGGACTCCTTTCCCAATTCTGTCTCATCTCCCTGTTTTTTAAGCTCCTTGTGTTGAAGCCTGGGCCACCAATCCCATCCAATCTGCAGCCTCCCAGGCACCGTGAGCAGTGGTGACTGTTGACGAAGCATTTGCCGTGGCTGAGCAGGGGCCAAGCCCTCCATGTGCATTTCCTGATTTGGACCTCACAGCAGCTGTCCAGGCACCATGGAGGCAACTGTTCCCTTCTCAAGGTGGGACAACTAGCTAGAGTGTGGTGGTGCAGTGGTGCACACCTACAATCCCAGTAGCTTGGGAGGCTGAGACAGGAAGATTGCGAGTTCAAAGCCAGCCTCAGCAAAAGCAAGGCCCTAAGCAACTCAGTGAGACCCTGTCTCTACATAAAAATACAAAATAGGGCTGGGGATGTGCTCAGTGGTTGAGTGCCCCTGAGTTCAATCTTGGTTATCTCCCCATCCCCCTGCAAAAAAAGGTGAGACAACTAGAGACTGAGATGAATAGTCTTCCCAGAGGTGGAGTCCACTGTGGCTTGGTCTCACTCCAGAGCCCATGCTGTCTATCCCTCTGCTGGCCTCTAGCATCTGTGAAGCTAGGGCCAGCCCTGGATCTGGACAGGCCCCAGGTGTAAAGGTGACTCCAACATGGTCCCTGCTCTCAGGTACCCACATTAAGAGATGGGAAAGTGGGGAGTGGCTGACTCTTCCCAGATGCCTATTAGCCCACTCCTCCTGCTTTTCTGTGTGTGTGTGTGTGTGTTTTCCCACAAATCCAGCTCTTCCTTTGATCAGTTTCCACTTGGAGAACGAGTTGGGTGACCATAGCTTGCTGGGGTTCTCACCTTCTGGCCCAACTGGGGGGATGAGGGGCATTTGGGGCTCCTTTGCCAACCCCAGCTGATGATAGCTAAGGTTTGTGGCCCCCACTGAGGCCTTCCACCCCCCACCTGCCTAGGTGGGAGGAAGCAGCCTGGAAAGCAGGGGGCAAGGGAGGAATGCAGCGTCCAGCCAGCTCCTGACAGGGCATCTCTGGAGGCCTCTCAGCTTCTCCAGGCCACAGCTCTGCTGGGGAAGCTGGGGATTAGGAGCCTAATTCCACCGAAAATCCTGTTTTTCTTAGGCTCACACAGACTGCTTTTTAGGAAAGGCCCCTAATCAGCCTGAGTCAACAGCTCCATTTATTTGGACACGTGATGGAATGGAACGGGCTGCTGCCGCTGTGTTTTCACACCGCATATCTGGCCCGCCCTTCCAGGATGGCATCAGGATGGAGGTGCCACCTGGACCTGGGAGTCCAGCCCATGGGGGCTCCCACAGAGCCAGGAGGGAGGCCACAGTTCTGCTGGCCAGGCAGGAGTGGCTCTGTCTCTTGAATTTTGAAACATGAAAGTGACCCCCCCCAAGTGTCCACATGGTCAGCTTCCTCTCCCGTTAGTGTTTTTTTTTGAATCAAAATAAAGAAGGATTAGGGATCCTTTGACCAAACTTTCTCGTCTGTTCCCCATCAGAATCAAAGGAGACTTCTGCAAGGGGCTTTTGATGGTGACAGACCCTTTGCCACATCCATTGGTACCCAGGACATGGAGAGAGAGAGAAAAAAAAAACAATATTTACTATTAAGCATTTGGGGAAGTACTACTTACACTGAGCCCATCATAACACACACACACACTCTCTCTCTCTCTCTCTCTCTCTCTCTCTCTCTCTCTCTCTCTCTCTTTCTCTCTCTCTTTGCGTATTCTCTTTCTCCTGGTATAATGCCATCCTTCTCTGCCTGGTGAAAGTGGGAACCTACCTTCCTGTCTCCTATAATCCATCGCCCCCTTATTCTCTTCCTTCTCCCAACTTTGGTATTTATCTTTCTGTATTTCCATACATTTCTCTAAATATACATTATGTATGATTTTGACTCCCCTCCCAAAAAAAACCCAACCCTTCAAGGAAGGAATTTTTAAAAATATTTATATTTTAGAAGTAGTTGGACACAATACCTTTATTTTATTTATTTATTTTTATGTGGTTGCTGAGGATTGAACCCAGAGCCTCGCATGTGCTAGAGGAGTGCTGTACCATTGTGCCACAATCCCAGTCCCTCAAGGAAGGTATTATTAGGTATCCCCATTTTACAGTTCAGTTTTATGAGGAAACTGAAGCAAAGAGAGACTCAGTAACTTGCCCAGAGTCACACAGTAGGACAGAGTGGAGCTGAGCATGGAATCCAGACTGCAGAGACCAAGGGGCAAACCCTGTCCCTCTGACACCATGCTGACCCCAGCAAGTCCTTGACTTTGGTCTTAATGAAAAAGACCAATGTAATGGGCTTCTCTCCTTCCTTTTACTCATCTCCATATGGTTCTCACTTTCCCCAAGTGGTTCAATCAGGATGGTACTCAATACCTTTGGGCCACAGGGAGCACAGGGACTGGACTTGACCTGGAACATGGCCCATTGTACTTGCTTTACTTAGACCACTTTCTACCTTGGGCACCCCAGAGCCAGATGGAAGTGAGCTCATCAGAGGTGGTGTTGCCATCATTACCCCAGGCCTGGCGGGTCACCAGGCTTCTATGGCCAACCACTGAGCTCTTAACGGAGGGTTCTTTTTTTTTTTTTGTCAAATAAGAGTTTTGGGGACACCCAGCACTCGCAGGAGTCTGAGAAGGCAGCAGTCCTTGTTCACGTGTGTCTGGGAGAGAAGTCCAGTGGGAGGAAGACTGAATGCCTCCCTTTCCATCCTGAGGGTCTTTGACAGGAACTGCTGTGCATGTGTAAAATACTAAAATTAACTCTTGCAATTGTTATAGGCTGGCGAAGGGGAGGATTGAGAGAGGCGGGAGTCAAAGGCATTGCTAGATGGATTGAAAAAACAAATTCCAGTGCTGGGCCTGGAAGCTTCTTAAAAAGGTAATGGGACCTTTCTTCCTGTTGAACTTTCAAACCCTCTGACCCTCTACTTTCTGCTCTGGAGTTTATCAGGGATACCGGGGGCCAGGAGGATAGCGGGACTAAAGTTACTGGGACAAAGCTGGAAGCAGGTCAGCGCTCCACAGGGGAGTCCCAAGGGCCTGCAGGCAGCCACTGCCACCAAGGACTTCTAAGGCCAAGAAAGGGAAGCCTCAAAACCAAACATCGCTGCACAGTCCCAGGCAAATGTGTTCCTCATCAAGGCAGATACAAACAAAGTTTATTAAAAAGCCTTCCAAAGGGACATTCCAAATCACCAGCAGGCCTCCTTGAGGTGACTGTCCATTCTCCTGTGGACTCTTATTCCAGCCTTGTTGGAGCTTTTCAAACACCGAGTCACCAAAGTGTCCAGGAAGGAAAATAAACAGGCAGCTCAGGGTGACCCTGCTCTCAGTGCAAGCCTGCACCTCTGACACCGCAGCCGGGGGGTTGCAAGGAATGACCCAGGGACCAAACACAAACAGGGCAGGGAGGTCTCTTGGCCTGGGGGGTTTGTGCCCCAGCTTCTTTGTGCCCTAATGAGAGCCCACCAGGCAGAGGAAGGGCCCCTGTGGTTGCAAAACTGGTGTCTTGATATAGTAGAGTGAGCTTTGGACTAGAAAAATCCTGTCTTCTGCATTCTGGGAGGAACAGAGGGCCTTGCCTCAGACTAACTGGAAACGCTCTCATCTGTAAAACTGGTGATTTCCTCAGGATCTGGGGGGTGGGTTGCTCTGGCTAGCAGAGGGATTGGGTATCTCAGACTGGCCCATGTGTTTCCCAGAGCATGCTGGGGTACCCTGTGGATCCCTAGGATCTTGAAGAGCACAGTGTAACACTGTCTTCTTGGGGTTTCAACTAAGATTTTGATTTTAAAATAATCTGAGTATCCAAGTGGACCAGTGAGCTAATACAAAGGCAGGAAGTGTTCTGCCTTTAGAGTCAAAGAGGCCTGGGTTGCCGTGGCCTCTTCTGTCACCGTGGGCATCTTCCTGGCCTGAAATCCTAGGTGGCTATGATGACTGTCTCACACTATTGGTGTTAGCATCTGTGTTAAAGCCTAAGTTGTTAGCAGACCTTGACCCGTACACTGTGCTTAATAAGTTGTAGCTACTGTTACTTTTATTGTTGAACTTGTCCTCTGCACCAGTCCAGGGAGGCATAGGGATGTTCAAAAAATAAAGAAGAGAGGAAGGAAAAAAAGAGGGAGCCCTTGGGAGGTAAGAGGACCTTGGGTGCTGATAAAACATTACATCCATAACTGTTTATCCAGAGCTTTCTGTGACCTGGTGTTGCACATGGAGATTACAAGTCCCTCTTGTGATAGTCACACACAACTGCAGGTTAAGGGGAGGGAAATGAAGGCCAGGAAGCTTCAGCAATGGCCCAGGTCCCAAGGCCCGAAAGAGGAGGATCTGAGTCAGAAACTGTCTGATGCCAATATTTGGGCTCTCAGACCCCTTAAGGCCCTCTTCTCAATCCATCCCCTTTTCTCCATCTGCCTCATCCATGCCCAGGGCCCAACTCCAAAATTTCTATTTTTAGCCCAGAAGGCCCCTGGGAACCTCAAACCTACTTGCAAAGTGGCTTACCTGATACTTCCCTTGGATGATGCTGAGACACCCAGGGCTTCACATGCCCAAGACCATACTCATGAACCACCACCACCCCAACCTGGTCCTTCTGGTGAATGGTATCGGGAAGCAAGCTTGATGTCCTTTTCACTCATGCCATGTCCATCACCCTAGCTCTCAGCACCTGTCCTCCTGGTACCATCAAAGACTTGCCCACCTCCATTGCCACCACTCTAGCTAATTTATTCTTTTTATTTTTTGGTAGTTTATTCTTGCTTACATGACTATTTGATTGGTGTCTGCCTCCCCCAATAGCTTCTACTCTGTGTAACGGCAGGGATTAACTTTTATTTTTAATTTTTGTATTTTCAGCAAAATACAAATATTTCCTGGTCCTCAGGAAATATTTGTTGACTCTCTGAGTAGCTAACTTTGTTTAAAACTTTTTATCCATTTTGAGTACTATTGATATGATACAATGACTGTCCCTTATAGGCTGCTGCTTTCTAAGCTGAAATCCAGAGTTGTGTGCTCCAGTGACTGTGCATTCCATGAGGTCTGGGGGCACACAGGTCTTGCCTACGGAGGCTGGACAAAGGATTTGAGAAACACTGGGATGAGACCCAGCCACAGCACAGGACAGGCGAACGCACACACATTTATACCCATTCTTGGTCAGTTCTCACCTGCTTACTTGGCAGATATTATCTTTACTTGGAGACTCAATTGAGAACTCCATCCCTCACTCCTTCTCCTATAATGTAACTAATACAAAGAAAAGCTATTTTGTTGTTGTCTGGTTTTCAGCTAAAAGGAGTGTCAAAATAGCAATTTTATCAGCAGCCCTTTGAAAATGTTTCTCTTGATTGTAGCAATTCACAAGGAGAGACAGGATGAGTCCAATCCCATTCGTGTGTGTATGTGTGTGTGTGTAGCGAGATTGAACTCAGGGGTACTCAACCACTGAGCCACATCCCCAGCCCTATTTTGTATTTTATTTAGAGCAGAGTCTCATTGAGTTGCTTAGCTCCTCGCTGTTGCTGAGGCTGGCTTTGAACTCGCAATCCTCCTGCTTCAGCCTCCCAAACCGCTGGGATTACAGGCATGCACCACTGCACCTGGCTACCCTTGTTCTTGATATGGGCTGTTGCCTGAGGTGACAGATTGTGTTACCTCTGGACCAGGGCATTCATAGGTAGCTGGTAAGATCAAGTCAATGTCACATCATGCTGCCCCTGTCATCAGGACATTGCCCAGTTCTCCCTTATCACCTGTTCTGGTGAAAAGCAGCTAAAATGGTGAGAAGACTTGGCCTTCCCATTCCCCACCCTCACCTGCCTGGGCCTTCATGGGAGCTTAGGATTTCCTTGGTGGGGGGCAAAGATATGAGGAGGAAATTGTTGTAAATGAAGTACTGGGGTCAGAGAGACTAAGCTTACTTCCTAGATCCACTACTGGGCTGAGAACTTAATGCAATATTAAGGAGCCTCAGTTTTCTCACCTGTAACATGGGAATCATAATAGTAGTTCTGTTACTTGCATAAGGTTTTGTGAGGTGGATTCAGTGAGGTAATACATATAGAGCTCTAAGCACAGTGCCTAGCAACAGGAGATGCACACTATAATACCAGCTTATGGAATGAAAGGAGGGTGGAAATGTCCCTGCTCCTGGATCTGGGCTCTGGGGAGACGTTGGCAGACACTGGGTGTAAGTTCTCATGCCTTCCTAGTTCTCCACTCCTTTGGATCCAACTGTGCGAAATACAGACTGCTACCCTTTACTGCCATATTCCTAAATAGAACCTGGATTCAAAACCCCAGGTATTGTGCAGATTAAATCAGAACACCTAACATAGGTCACAATGTCACTCACCTTATTTGCATATGTATCATAAATCACAGTTAATTTTGTTGTGTCTTTTCCTAACCATTTTAAAAAAGTATATTCTTTGGGGCTCTTAATCCACCAGAGAGTCATTTAAAAGTGGGGGTGGTGGTCATAAATTATTCCTGGGCACCACATAGTAAACAAGAGCAGGAGGCCATACTCTTAGGCTCATCCCCAGTGAGGACAGGAAAGCTGTTGCAGCCTCAGCATCAGCTGTGAAGAGGTTCTGGTGTCCAGCTGGTCCCAGGGCCGCTGGTGTGACCATCACTGGGGGGATTCCAGCTGCCTGAGAAGCCCAGGCTAGGCCTGACTTAGAGGAGCTCTGCCCGTGTGTGGCTACTTCTTAGGCTGCCATCTTGTGGCAGTTGCTCTGAGGAGTCCTAACTTCTCCAAAGGCATGGCTCCCCTGTGCGATAGGTAGCACTTGCATATCGTGGCACATGGGGCTCTAAGTCCTAACTCAGATCAGTGAATGAATGAGATGATCTTTGGATGGGGCCTCCTCCAAGTGGGATGCTCAGGCCAGCAGTGTTGGCCGATGTCCTGGTGATATGTCTGGGGCAGTGTGGTGTCAGGGCCTTGGAAAAGGCTGCTGTTTATGGAGGGCTTGCCGTGTGCCCAATGAGGCCATGACCTTCTCATAGATTAATCCATCTAATCCTAACAACTATCTGAGCTGGGCCCTGCTATTGCCCCATTTTGTAGGTGAAGAAACCAAGGGATGGAGAGATTGAGGCACATACCCAAGCTGGGGAGCTACTATGTGGTAGAGCTGGGACTCGGGGTCCTTCTGACCGTAAGGCCCATGGCTAAACCCCCATTTACAGCCCTGGGGGACTGTGGAGCCACAAGGACCTGGGAGCCTGTCCTGGCTTAACCACTTGGGTTACTGGAGCTTGACCACCATTTCCCCATATGCAAAATGGAGCTGCCTCCCAAGGTCATTGCAAAGACCAAGTGAGATCATCACTGCCTGCAGGACAGTGTCTGGCACAGGTGAGGGCTCAGTAATATGCATTTCATCCCCATCTCACCTGGTTTAGGAGGGGGGAATAAATGAGAGCAGCCACAGCCTCCTCCCCTTCCCTTGGGCTCCACTGAACCTTCTATACTAACATCAGGAGGTCCTTGGCCCCTGGCAGTAGGATGCACTTCTCAGTCAATCATCTCGACTGCCTGGGAAAGGCTTATACTCCTGAGTAGAATTTAGACCTTGATTCTAGTCCCAACTCAACTCTGAGACTTGTCTGACTTCTGTCTCTCTGAGCCTCAGTTTCCTCATCAGTAAATTGGTCTGTGTATAGAACTAATGGGCATATGTGGTACATGTGCAGCCGCTTCCCGCTTCTGCACCCACCGTAGACCGTGATTAATCAGTTGCAGCATCTTCGTCAGTGATCCTGAATGTGGCTACAGAGCCCTCCCCCACACATGGAGGCAATCACTGTCAACTGCTTAGAGTTGAAATGCCAATTAGAACCTCTTGGATATTCTTGGAACCATTAGTTGTTCAAGAACACTCTTAGCTCTGCCATTCTGGCTCTAATACCAGAGTCTTCTGTGCCCTTCAGGTAGAGCAAAGAGCATGGGTCTGTAATGAGGGGGAGTTGATCCTAGCACATCAAGCAGCTGTGTGACTTTGGACAGGTTACCTACACTCTCTGAGCCCTATTGGTTAGTTTGTAAAAAGAAAGTCCTACCACATGCTCTTTCTGGGGGCATTGTTGTGAAACTAAAATCACTATAATTTTCTGGCAGGCAGGATCTGGCCTCCTATCAAGACTTCACTCTCTGTGCTTAGAATAGCTCCAGATCAGACCCTCCTTGGATTTTGGTTGAATTGAAGCACAGTTAGAAAATTAAATCTGTATAAATGGAAGGAGATATAACCCAGTGTGATACATCTCTGGAGAAGGGATTCTTTATGTATGCAGCACAGGGCTGGTCAGAGGAGACCTGGCAGCTTCACTCCAGGGAGCAGATCCAGGATGGGTGGCGGGGAGAACCCAGGAATCCCCAACTTTAGGAAGCTCTTTGAAGAATTCTGCTGTAGATGATCTGGCATCCAGTCCGTGGGAAACCTGGCTGCAGGGTCGGGAGGCTGTAAGTGGAGGTCCACATAGACAGAGGCCCCTGTGTGTTGCTGATTGCTCTCCAGGAGTTGGGCCCAGCAGCATTTTGGAGCCTCTGTATCAGGGAGGGAGTCATAGGGAGGGTTGATTGTGCCTTCTGCTCTGTGCCTGGTGAGCTGCCCGAGATCCCAGTCCTCAGGTGACCCATACTCTTAGATTTCTATGCTTTTGACTTGTGAGGCCCAGCTCAGAAAGCAGCCAGGGCAGGGCACACCACCTTGTGCCCCAGGTCGAATGGCAGTGTTGGGACTAGGGTGCCCATGCTGCTCATCCTATGTCCTCTCCCCAGCTCCAACCCTGAGATTCACACCAGGATGTTTGAGGAGGGGCAGCCATGAATAGACTGAGGTAGTGGTTGTTGGTGTGTGTGTGTGGGGTGGGGGGGTGGGGGTGGGGCAGGAGAGATATTAAGATTTCTGATGATTCAACTGTCTACATACTGCTCAAAACAACTGAGTAGAAAATGAAAAACAAATGTAATATTTAGTTTTGTTTTTTTTCCCCCTCTGCATGTTGGGAAACACGGAGATCTTTTCAGTCACCCATGTGTTAGATGGGCATTGAAATGTTTCACCTTAGGCTTTTTTTGATATCGGGGTTTGAACTCGGGGTGCTTAACCACAGAGCCACATCCCCAGTTCTTTTTATTTATTTATTTATTTTTATTTTGAGACAGGGTCTTGCTGAGTTGCTTAGGGCCTCACTAAGTTGCTGAGGCTGGCTTTGAACTTCTAATCCTCCTGCCTCAACCTCCTGAGCAGCTGGGATTACAGAAGTGCACCACCATGTCTGGCCTTACCTTAGGTTTTGATGTTTGATAACACAGCTGGTGACCACTGATGAAGGCCATGTTTGGATGGCATTTTCTTTCTTTTTTTTTTTTTTAAAATTTTTTAGTTGTAGATGGACACAATATCTTTATTTTTATTTATTTATTTTTTTACTTGGTGCTGAGGATTGAACCCAGAGCCTCACATGTGCAAAGCAAGCGCTCTACCACTGAGCTACAACCCCAGCACTTGGATGGTATTTTCATCCAGTTAGTGTTATCGTCATTGTCATCCATTAGCATCATCCAGGCTGAGTTCATGAGCTGTTGAGAGAGAGTTGGATTTTGAATTCACAGTGAAAATTCAAAATAAATCCAAATTTAACAAAAACCAGGGTTCTTTTTTTTCTCCCTTTCATCCCAGGGCCTTTCCCCCATAGCCAACAAGTTCTGTCAAACTCACTGGCTTCTTAGGAGGATTAAATGAGTTAATATGTGAAATGTGCTTACAAGAGTGCTGTAAATTTTTTTTTTATATAAAATAAAGTTCATTCTTTACTACTGCTACTGCTGCTGCTGCTGCTGCTGCTGCTGCTGTTGCTGCTGCTACAATCCTGACAACAAAATTCCAACTGGAGAAACGCCCTAGGTTATCCCAAGATCCTGGAGCATTATATGTTCTATAGGCATTAAAATTCCAGCCAGCTGAATGCTTGTGCTTTATAAGAGGAGACACTTAGCCCCTGTGGGGAGGCATGTGGACTTCCCCATCTTCAGAAACAGAGTTTGACAGGGCACAGCCTGATATTCCCCTGGTTATGAGACCACTCCATGGTCCACAGCCAGGGCTTCCTTATTATTATTATTATTTTTGTTTGTTTTGTAGTACTGGGGATGGAACCCAGGAGCACTTTACCATAGAGCTACATCCCCAGCCTTTTT
Source organism: Ictidomys tridecemlineatus (assembly GCF_052094955.1). NCBI lineage: Eukaryota > Metazoa > Chordata > Mammalia > Rodentia > Sciuridae > Ictidomys > Ictidomys tridecemlineatus. The sequence continues at coordinate 85,462,877 of NC_135479.1, forward strand.
TTTTTTTTGAGATAGTGTCTCACTCACTAAGTTGCCAAGGCTGGACTCCAACTTTTGATCTTCTGCCTCAGCTGGGATTACAGTTGTGTGCCATGATGCCCAAATGAAGTTTTTTTATTTGTTTGTTTGTTTTTTTGGTACCAGGGATGCTTAACCACTGAGCAACATCCTCAGCTCTTTTTTTTTTTAAGAGAGAGTGAGAGAGGGAGAGAGAGAGAGAGAGAATTTTTTTTAATATTTATTTTTCAGTTTTCGGCGGACACAACATCTTTGTTTGTATGTGGTGCTGAGGATCGAACCCGGGCCGCAAGCATGCCAGGTGAGCGCGCTACCGCTTGAGCCACATCCCCAGGCCCCCAGCTCTTTTTTTATACTTTATTAGAGACAGGGTCTCACTGAGTTGCTTAGGGCCTCGCTGAGTTGCTGAGGCTAACTTTGAACTTGTGATCCTCCTGCCTCAGCCTCTGGAGCCACTGGGATTATAGGCATGCACCACTGAGCCTGGTTGGAGTTCTTTTTTTTAAGAGTTTTCCTTCTCCAATCAGATGGTTAACTATCTCTGCTCCAGAGATTCTTTTGTACTTTACCTTCTAAATTGCTGCACCAAATCCATCAGCAAATCCCATCACCAAATCTCGGCACATACGAGACACTGTTAAACCTGTATAGAAAATAGGAGTAAATACATCCATGCCAGAAGACTACCTTTGCTTAGTCCTAGGCTGTTAGTGATGCTCTGGAGATTCAAGATTGTTGGGCAGATGCCTTCCATAGAAGTGGATATTCTCTGGACATTGCATTCCGGGGGGGATGTGGAAGACCCTCCTGTGCTCAGCCATTCCTGCTTCATACCCAGCCTGTCAGCTCTCCATTAGTCTCCCTTTGGTCTCCTGCTGCCCTGGCCCATGCAGCCTGTCTCACAAGTGAAACCAGATGGCCAGGGTGGGCAGCAAGAGAGACCCACAAAAAGACAAGGAAAACTGAGCTCCTGGACCCACCCTCTGTCCCCAACTGCTTCTGAATCAGATCATCCATGAACAAACCCCAAATTCCTTTTATCTCCCAATCACCAAGAATCCGATCCTTTATTTAGTCCTGAAACTCGGAAACTAATCTTTTATTTATCTCTACTATAATCCCACTTCAGGCTGTGTATGGAATACACCACTTGGGAACAGACTCTAGGATTTCATAAGGACCCTCAGCCGTGGAAGCACAAGGGCTTATGAGGAAAAGTAAAACCAGGCTCAGGATGTTTTGGTTCCATGTGCGAACTGGAGGAAGAATGCGGCTCGTCTGAGCTCCTGTGCTGGAGAATGAGCCACAGGCAAGCTCCCTAATCACCAAACCACAGTAGAGGGTGGGAAAATGGGGGTTGGCGTGATGTTGGGCAGGGCAACAATTTCCCCGACTTCCTTGAATGCCAGCTTGGCCATCTATCCAGGGCAAAGAATTGTTGATGAAGAATCATTGCTGCTTAGAGTATGGGTGTTTCATTCTTTGGGGGATCAGAGCCCAAACTATATGGTCAATGTGGCCAGTGGGTACCAGGTAACACGCTCTGGCTACCTCTGCCATACCCACCCATCCTCAGCAGATGGACTCCTGGTGAAAGGAACACCTTGCCTCTGGAGGGCTTCCAGAATATCACCTCTGTTTTCTTCCACTATGTTTAATGAATTGCTCCTGAGTGTCTACTGTGTCAGGTCCAGGGCTGGTGCTGGCCATTCAGTAGTGAGCAGAGACTGTCCCTGCCCTTGTAGAGGTCATAGATCCAGTGGAGAAAATAACCAGATGCTAAATAAACATGTAACTAAAACTCTGGTGGGAGGAGGGGAAGGATGGCATGGGGCTGTAGGAGTTATGGTTTGGAAGTGAGGTGTCCCCAAAAGCTCATGTGTGAGACAATGCTTCTGGGCTTCAGCTTCATCCTGGGAGGTCTTCTTCATTTGACAGGTGGGGATAATGAGGTCCAAGAGGAGGAGGGATTTTCTCATTGTCACACAGCTTGGGAAACATGATGGCTGGTTATTCCCATTGTCCAGAGTCTCTGGGCCTGGGCCTTTTTCCTCTCTGTAAAGGCTTTTACAAAAGCTTACAGCAGTTCTCTCCTCTGAGTAGGGGGCTAAGGCCCTCCTCTCTGTCACTCAGTATTGCCTGATGGTCTCCGGGAGGGATTTGCAGGGAGTCCCAGTGCCTTTCCACCCTTAGGCAGAGGTGCCTGGCTGGAGTGTGTGTGGGGCTTCAGGGAACTGTCTTTGGGTTGGGTCTCTCTAGGCTGCTTTCTTTTTGGGCCCAAAGAGACACAGAGTTTGTTAATTCACTCAGGGTGGCAAAAAATGTTCGAGACTAGGTGGCTTATAAACAAGTTCACAGTTCTGAAGGCTGGGAAGTCTGAGATCAAAACTCCAAGCAATTCTATGCCTGGGGAGAGCCTGTTTCCTGCTTCCTAGGTGGCTTCTCACTCCATCCTCACATGGCAGAAGCAGCACTCAGGGTCTTCTTCTATAAGGGACTAGACACATTCCTGAGAGTGCCATACCATGATCTAGTCACCTCCCAAGGGCCCTTCTCCCTGTTTCCAACACATATTGTCAGGTTTTTAGCGTATGAATTTGGAGGGATATAAACATTTGGTCCATATCACACAGTGAAACTTCACTATTAGAGCTGTGAGATCCAGAGTACCCCAATGTAACATACTATGAGCCTTGGTTTTGTCACCTGCAACATGGAGATAAGAATAGGGCTAGTGGAAGCTTGAATGAAATCATGTTTGAGAAGGGCCTGGTACATAACAGGTGCCCAGCATCAATTGCTTTCTTGAAGTTCCCCGTTCGGTCCTGGTCCATGTAGTCATCATGGCCAGTGGTCAAAGGCATGGTAGCTTCTGGGGTTCTGTGTTTACAGGCCTGGGAATAAGGGTGGGTCAGGATTAGCTGGTGGGCTAACAAGGCCTCTGGAGAAATAGGTCTTCTCCCTCCCACCTCAGTTCCGTTAAACAGGTTGGCGAAGGAGGAGGTGGGCTTATGGGGCCACAGGCTAGTAAGCCATAATCTTCTGGAGCCTTTGCTAGTTTGATAGGAAGAGGAAGAAGGCTGCAGTAAGTGTCGGAAGCCCCTTCTAATGAGCATGATGGATGCAGGACGCAGTTCCTCAGTCCCAACTGCACTGGGATTGGGCTTCTGTCTCCATGATGCCCAGCAGGCAGGGCTTTGAGCCTATGATGGCATTGGGGTTCAGACCTTGGCTCAAGGAATGGATTAAAGGAACCTGGCTTAGAACAGAGCTCTGGGGGGCTCCCAGCGCTACACAAAATGAAATAAAACAACCCCCCAAACAACAAAACAGAACAGAAACAGTTCTTGTCCCAGCCAGGTCTGTATGGGAAAAGGGGGACAAATGATTGCCTGGCTGGATTTCTGTGGGTACGCACACCAGCTAATGAAGCTACCTAGAGAAGAATGCTCCCTTATAATGCCCCTTTAAAGCAGAGGAAACTAAGGCACAGAGACCTTGATTGACAACCAGTCTGTTAGCAGAGCTGCTTGGATTAGAATCTGTTTATGACCTCATCTTTTCTTCTTTCCTTCCTTTCTTTCTTTTCTTTTCTTTTCTTTTTTTGTGTGTGAAGAATTTGATTTTATTCTAGAAATACCGAGAAGCCATTAATATAAACTGGAGTGTGAGATAATCTGATTTGTACTTAAAAAGTGTTGGTTTTATTGAGATAATAATTCCTATACCATAAAACTTAATGCATTTTAGTTTATTCAGAGGGTTGGATGACTGTTACCACTGTCTAGTCCCAGAACATTCCCATCATCTCTGAAAGAAGCCCACGCACATTAGCAATCAATTTCTTGTTTCTCCCTCTCCCCAGTCCTGGCTACTGTAATCTACATTCCATAGCTATGTCAATTCTGGACTTTTAATATAGATATAATCACTGTGTGTGTATGTTTGCATATGTGTGTGTGTGTGTGTGTGTGTGTATGTGTGTGTGTGTGTATGTGTGGTGTGTGTTGCTGTACTAGGATTTGAACACAGAGCTTTGTACATGTTAGGTAAGCCCTCTACTACTGAGCTAGACCCTCAGCCCCATAAACACATTTTATGTGGGCTTTTGTTTTATTGTTGTTGTTGTTTCTGTATCTGGTTTCTTTAATCAGCATATTTCCAAAGTTCATCCATACTAGAGCATGTATCAGTACTTCATTCACTTTTTCTTGCTTAATAATATTCTGTTCTATGGTTATACCACATTAGGTTTTTCTGTTCATCAGTTGATGGATATTTGGGTTGTTTCCACTTTGGGGCTATTACAAATATTACAAGTATACAGATTTTTTTGAGTGGAGGTATATTTTTATTCCTCTTGGGCATATATCTAGGCATGAAATTGCTGAGTCATGCAATAATCCTGTTTAACATTTTCAGGAACTGCCAAATTGTTTTCTTTATTTCTTTTCTTAAAAATCTTTTTTTATTTTTAACTGACACATAGCAATTGTGCATATTTATGGGATACAATTTGACATTTCAGTAAAAGCATTTAATACATTATGATTAGGTCAGGGTAACTGGCATAGCTATCATTTCAGACATATATAAATTCTTTGTGTTGAAATATGTTCAGCATTTTTTATTTGCTCTTGGTCATTTGTATATCTTCCTTGGGAAACTGTCTATTCAAATCCTTTCCCATTTTTTTAAAATTTATTTTTTGTGTGTGGGGGTGCTGGGGATTGAACCCAGGGCCTTGTGTTTGCGAGGCAAGCACTCTACCAACTGAACTATAACCCCAGTCCACCAAATTGTTTTCTAAAGTGGCCCTACCATTGTACAACTCAACCAGCAATGTGTGAGAGTTCTGCTTTCTCTACATTTTCACCAACACTTATTATTGACTGTCTTTTTGGTTTTAGCCATGCTAGTGGGTATGAAGTGGTATTTTGTATGGTTTAGATTTGCAATTCTGTGATTAGTAATGATGTTGAGCATCTTTGCGTTAGCTTCTTGACCATTCATATGTCTTTAGAGAATTGTCTATTTAAATTCTTTGTCCCCTTTTTGATTGAGTGATTTGTTGGTCTTTTCTGAAGTGTGCTAGTGGATGATTACCTGATCCTGTAGAGCACCAGGGGTTTTCTGTTCAAAGGTCACCACAGGACAGGGACCACTGGCCAGTTTGGTGTTGCCCTCTGGGGCTCTCTAGTACTGGAGAATCTTCAGAACCTCAGGGAGTAAGCTAGGGAAATCAATGTGGGGGAGGCCTTGGTTAAAAGCCAGGAGATTTCAGACTAGTCCTGTGACATCTGCGGGTTTTAATCCAGTTGAATGCACCAAGGTGATACCTGTATAATATCCAGGAAAGAGGCAAGTCTTGAAGCTGTGGGCATCAGGGGCAATTGGAAGAAACATCCGGGATGACATTTCAACTCAGGTCTTCCATCCAAGGCTTTCTGGACAGCCCAGCTGACCCTGGAAAGCCACAGTTGTGCAGGTCTTCCATCTGCCACTGGAAGGACAGGTCCTTTGTCCTACACTGCATCCCAGCTGGCATTCCCTGGCCTGGACTTTGGGTCTCTGGTGAGATCCTGGCCATCTTGAGGCTTCAGATCTTTCTTGCCATCACCTCTGCCCAGCTCATAAGGATTCCCTTTTCTGACTTTCTATACATTGACCTTCCCGGTGACCTGTCCCTTTATCTCCTTAGTGGGAGACGGGTATTTATAACACAAAATCATTAGGTTTTCCCCCTCTAAAATCCTAAAATCATCTCTCCATCCCCACTGGTGGCAACAGCTCCACACTCTGCCAAGCACTGTCCCAGCCTTACCCTTTGGCTACCTCCATCTCCTATGGCCTTTAACCTATTGGATGATGGAGAGGAGCTTCCTCTTCATATCATCTTCCTCACTGCCCCCTGTCCTGCTCCAAGTCCTACCCTCCACCCTTGTGTACCCCAAGTCAGATTATTAGGTCAGTCTTTACAAAGTTATTGTTGAAGTATATTGCAAATCAGAAAGAACAAACCTAACAGAAGGCAGAGAAATAAGTGATTAAAATATCAGAGCTTAGGCTGGAGCGTCACCCTGTCATAAGTCTACAAATATCCCTGAAGACTGTGTTTTGGATCCATGAGTTGATAAGACAGACCACATTCAGTTTACCCCATTTTTGTGCCAAATCCCCAAATATCCAGCAAAGGAAGGTAAATTTCCTTGTCTTCTTCTGAGGATATTCCAGAAAAAATCCAGTGTCTATCTAAAGAACTGGCAGGATCCAGCTGCTTTCTGAATGTGATGTGTCAGATATTTGATTGCTGGAGAGCTACAGATTTCTCAGGATCCAGGTGTTTCTTCCTTAGTAGAACCTGGTGCTAAAAATGATGTACAACAATCTGTCCCTTCCAGGGATGCTGGATGAGTCACATAAAAAGTTAGCAGAAGGCCTTAGATGTTCAAGATTGAGAAAATCTAGAGCTGATGACAGTTTGCTGGAACAGAGCAAGTTGTAGAGGGTAAGCCACATCCATTGCAATTAGGAAGGTACAACAACCACTGATGGACGCTTCTTAGAGAACTCAGAAACCCCAATTTAATTGTTAAATGGGGGAGATGATGCCAGTTGGCATCACCCATGCCTTACCTTGGCCCTTTTTTGAAGGAACAAAGACCACCCAGCCACAATTGTCCTATTGTAAAAGTTTCTGATTTGCTTCGCCTCAAAATATCTATATTCATATTTTGAAACAATTTATTCCCTGAAGTACAGTGCATGCAGAAAAGTGCACAAATAGTTGTATTAGATTCAACCTAGGGACTGTCTCAGGGCCAGCTTCAACGGCCCCTGGCTGCTTCTCCATGTGGCCACCATTATGGCTGTGGCTGATCAAAGCTGTTCAGTCCAACAGGGCTCCCCTGTGGACTCCCTGGATCCTCCTGCCACTAGGAGGACACCATGCCACACAGAGAGTGGTGTCCATATTCCCAAGAGGCTGTCTGTGGGGCCATGTGATTCACTTGAGAGGTGTGGGGAAGGCAGCTTTCCTCAGGGCAAACTTGGGCAAAATCGAGGAAGGGGCTTTCTTTTTCCTTCCTGGACTTCTTACTGTAAGGCATGATTCCCCCATGTATCTGTTTGGAGATGTTCCAAGTGATGGAGCTGAGTGACTAGTACTGTGTCAACTTGTATTATTCTCCACCTTTTTTTAGGCCTAATTTCCCTTTTCTCTCATTTTTACTGCCCTGAAACAGTAATTCACAAATAAAGCACTTAATTCCTCTCTTAGGTTGTTTCCCAGGGAATTCAGGCTCAGGCAGTACTCAGGTAACCACGACTTGGGTCAAGAAAGAGAACATTATTGGCCTTTCAGAGGACCTCCAATCTCCACCCTTTCCTATTGCTCTGAGGTAACCAGTATTCTGAATCTAACATCATAGATTATTTTACCTATTCCAGAAGATATTCTATATATGCAAATAATAAAACATGCACTCACCTTTGTATTTCTGGCTATATTTTACTCAACATTATGTTTGTGAGCTTTATCTGAGTTGTAGTTAAGTTACCTACTAGAAGTTGTCGTTAAGTTACTAGAAGAAGAATAGGGGGAAACAGACAGTAGTCTGGATGAAGATTGTTTGAATTATGTTTTAGTGTCAGATTTAAGAAATCTGCTTTATTTAAAGTTACAAAGATTGCCTTTCATGTTTTATTCTAAGACTTTCAATTTAACATTTTACATTTAGGTCTGTGGTCAATTTGAGTAATTTTTAAAATAATTATGGTGTGCAGTGTGGAAGTGTGGGTCAAAATTCCTTTTTTTTCCCTTCATCATTTGTAAGTTTTTCTTCATTGAATTGTACTTGCAATTAAAAAGGTTTAAAGAAACACAAACTATTTCAGGATTCTTTCTTCTATTCTGTCCCATAGATTTGTCTATTCTTTAACAAATACTATATTTTTGATTATGTTAGCTTAATGATATAATAAGCCTTGAAATCAGGTAAAGGAAGCCTTTAATTTCAGTCTCCTGTTTTGAAATTGTTTCGGCTATTCAGTCTACTTTATTTTCCATATACATTTTAGAATCAGATTATCAATTTCTAAAAAAAATTCTGTAGTATTTTTAAAGAATTTCCATGGAATCTATAGATCATTTGGGGGGAGCACTGACATTAATGACATTGTCTTCCTGTTCATTGACATGGTATGTCTCTCTATTTACTGAGAATTTGTTTGTTACCATCCATTAAAACTTTCTATTTTAAAAGTCTAAATCTGTAATTTTTTTCCTTATTTTTACACCTATATTTTTCATGTTTTTACTACACATGTTATAATAGTTTTCTAAAGATTCTTTGGATTTTACTGTTCAGACAAGCATATCTTTTTATATCTTTGTTTATTAATTTTATTTTTTTATGTGATGCTGAGGATCAAACCAGTGCCTCACACATGCTAGGCAAGTGCTCTGCCACTGAGCTACAGCCCCAGCCCCAGACAAGCATATCTTTTTTAAACAGAGTATTTTATTTCTATATGTTATACACACAATATACTCTTCCACAATATTTTTTTGTTTATATTTTTTATTTCTATATGACAGTGGAATATATTATAATTCTTATTACACATATAGAGCACAAAATTTCATATTTCTGGTTGTATACAAAGTATATTCACACCAATTCGTGTCTTTATACATGTACTTTGGATAATAATGATCACCACATCATTTCTAACCCCATGCCCCCTTCCTTCCCCTCCAACTCCTTTGCCCTATCTAGAGTTCCTCTGTTCCTCCCATGCTCCCGCTCCCTATCCCACTATGAATCTGCCTCCTTATATTAGAGAAAACATTTGTTTTTTTGGGGATTGACTAACTTCACTTAGCATTATCATCTCTATCATTTACCTGCAAATGCTATGATTTTATTCTCTTTTATGGTTGAGTAATATTCCATTATGTATATATGCCACATTTTTTTATCCATTCATTTATTGAAGGGCATCTAGGATGATTCCACAGTTTAGCTATTGTTAATTGTGCTGCTATAAATATTGATGTGGCTGTGTCCCTGTAGTTTGCTGTTTTTAAGTCCTTTGGGTATAGACCAAGGAGAGGGATAGCTGGGTCAAATGGTGGTTCCATTCCCAATTTTCCAAGAAATTTCCATACTGCTTTCCATATTGGCTGCACCAGTTTTCAGTCCTACCAGCAGTGTATGAGTGTGCCTTTTTCCCCACATCCTCGCCAACACTTATTGTTGTTTGTCTTCATGATAGCTGCCATTCTGATTGGAGTGAGTCTTTTAAGCTTTAACTTTGATTTCTTGCCTTATTGTTCTAGCTAGAACCCCCAGTACAATGCTTATCGGAAGGTTTGAAAACAATATCCTCATCTCCTCATCTTGCTTCTAATCTTAGGGGAAAAATATTCAGACTTCTACCATAGTTTTTGTGGACATCCTTATTTAGGTGAGGAAATTCCTTTTTTTTTTTTTTACTTCTAGTTCTCTTGAAATTTTTCTTTTAAAGAAAATCACAAATGGACATTAAATTTTGTTCAGTGCTTTTTCTGAATCTACTGTGATGATATGAATTTTCTTCTTTATGTAGTGAGTTACATTGATTATTGAGTACTGAACCAATCTTGCCTTACTAGGATACAGTCCATTTGGTCATTATCCTTCCTACATTTTACTGATTTTAACTTGTCACTATCTTGTAAGAATTTCTGTGGCTATGTACATGACACTTTTTTTTTTTTTGCTATTTGCTTTACTTTTATGTCTATGCTGGTTTTAGTATCAAGGTGACACTGGCTTTTGTTTTTTTAGAGAGAGAGAGAGAGAGAGAGAGAGAGAGAGAGAGAGAGAGAGAGAGAGAGAGAGGATTTTTTAATATTTATTTTTCAGTTTTCGGTGGACACAACACCTTTGTTTGTATGTGGTGCTGAGGATTGAACCCGGGCCGCACGCATGCCAGGCGAGCATGCTACCTCTTGAGCCACATCCCCAGCCCCTGGCTTTTGTTTTTTATGGGTGAGGAAATTCAGTGGTGTCTTCTGTAACTATAACTTCTCTAACTATAGCTTCTGTAACTACAGCTTCTGTAACTATAGCTTTCTGTAACTATAGCATGCATACCATTTCTTTATGCAGGCACCTATTTTCCCTTACATTGCAGATTGGTTGGTTAGTGGAGTTATATTTGTTTTGATTTTTTTTTTTTGTACTGGGGATTGAACTCAGGAACACTCAACCACTGAGCCACATCCTCAGCCCTATTTTGTATTTTATTTAAAGTCAGGGTCTCACTGAGTTGTTTAGTGCCTCACCATTGCTGAGGCTTGCTTTGAAGTCACAATCTTCCTGCCTTAGCCTCCAGAGTCACTGGGATTACAGGCATGTGCCACTGCACCCTGCTGTTTTGATCTTTATAACAGTACTATAATATTATATATTATTTTGTGACTTCCATCTTTTGCTCAAAATCTTATTTTCTTTCTTTTTCATCAATTTATGCTAGCATTTTTATCTTTCTAATTTGTTTACATTTAATACTGTGATACTGGGTATTAAACTCGGGGCTTTTCAAATTGTAGGCCAGTGCTCTACCACTGAGCTACATTTCCAGCCCTTTTAATTTTTATGTTTATATAATAAATAAGTTGCCCAGACTAAACTGGAACTTGTGATCCTCCTGCCTCAGCCTCTTGAGTAGCTGGGATTACAGGTGTGTTGCACCATACCTGGCTCAATCTAACTTTTTAACATAATTCCTTAGCTTATTGATTTCAGAGATAAATTTCCTTCTTAGAACTATTTTGATTGTATTTCACATGTATTGATATGTAGTATTTTTGTTATTGCATATTCAAAATACTAATTTGCATGTTTTCTTGGAATTATTGGCTATTTAGAAGCATATACCATTTGGCAATTTGTTTATTTTTCTTTTTGTCATTGATTTATCACTTAGTCATATTATAGTCAAAGAATATGCTCCATATGGTTTTTATCCTTTAAAATTTGTTAAGACATGCTTTATGTTTTATGATCTACTGTATATTCAGTTTGTAGACTTTCTGTGTGCATTTGAAAAGAAAAGTATAGAATTTAGGAATCTAAAATTTTCTGTTGGGCCTCTGGTGTTCTAGTCTTAAATATCCTTACACATTTTATTTTATTATTTTTTTTATTTTTTAAAAGGTCCCTGAAGGAGGCTTTATTGAGATTTTGCTTCTGAGCAGGACCCTCAGTCCTTACACATTTTAAAAGTCTTTGATCTTTCAGTTACTGGGTTAGTTATAGTAATGTAATTTATTTGTTTAGCTAATTTTTGTTTTATGTTTCAAGGCATATATATATATATATATATATATATATATCTGGTAAATTTTTTTATCATTTCTAGTGAGTCTCTTTTCTCCTAGCAATGCTCCTTATTTCTCCATATTGTTTATTTTACTTACTATCAACATATTTCTTTTAGTGATTATTGCATTATATATCTTTTCAATTCTTTTATATTCAACATTTCTATAACATTCCCTTATACACAAAATAATATTTGATTTTTAATATGAAATTTCATAATCCTTGTCTTTTAACTGGAGCATTTAGTCCATTTACATTTAAGATAATAGTTGGCATATTTGGGTTTAATGCTACCAATTAATATTGTCCAGTATGTTCTATTTTCTGTATCTTCATGGCCTACTTTGAATGAATTGAATGTCTATTATCCCTCTGTTTTTCCTTAATTAACTTCTATACTAAATCATGCATGTTTTACATATCATAGTCTAGAATTAATGGAGTCTTTAGTTATTCAATGATTTTACCTCCCTCACCCCTCAAGCCATGCAACAATCTGAAAACATTTTATAATCTTTTGCTTAAATGCTACACTTACCATGTGTTTTAATACTATCTTTGATTTGTTTTTATACCCTCAAGACATTATTAATGTTTTATCCAACCACTGTTCCTTTAAATTTACCTACATAAATACTACTCTTTTTTTTGGGGGGGGGGTTACCAGGGATTGAACTCAGGGGCACTAGACCATTGAGCCACATCTTAGTCCTATTTTGTATTTTATTTAGAGACAGGGACTCACTGAGTTGCTAAGTGCCTTACTTGTTGTACAGGCTGGCTTTGAACTTGCTGTCCTCCTGCCTCAGCCTGCGGATGATCAATGATCTTCTGGGATTACAGGTATGCACCACTGCACCTGGCTCTCCTTGTTTTTCATCCCCCCACTCAACCCTCTGCTTTCCAGAACTTCCACTTTGGGATCTCTTTTGTATCATTTAGGATTTCCTTTAGCGAGGGCTTGCTGTTGTAAACTTAGTATTTGCTTATTTCTTTAGTTTGCCCTTATAGGGTGAACATCTGTAATGGACAGAATTGGCATTATAAGTAAGTAGTGAAAGGGTAGATAATTCAATAGTCGATCCTGGGACACTGACTTTCCATCTGAAAGAAAAATATATTCCTATCCTGAACTGTAAAAATAAATAAATAAAATAAAATAAAAAATTAAAAAGGAAAATCCTGACAGATTAAATGTTTAAATTGGAAAAAAAAGAAAAAAATTTGAGATTTGATTAGAGGTGTATGAAATATATGTTATATCCTGGGAAAGATTTCTTAAATTGACACAAAATATAAATTATAAAGAAACTACCTTGAGATTTCAGTTTATGAGAATTATAAAGCCTGTGTATTGAGCAAGTTAAAAGCCAAGGGACACATTGGAAAAAATATTTACAAGATATATAATGAGGGAATCATATCATGAAAAAAAATGTCAAATGAATAAGGAAAAATCTAATAGATGTAACAATAGAAAAAAAATGGTTAAAGGATGTAAATTGACAGCAAACAGAAGATCAGTGAACAGGTTTCTGCTTAGTCATGTAAAGAAAATCTTTATTGGATATACTTTTCATTTTCCATATGGGCCTCTACCTCATAGGTTTGGGGGGTTTAAGCGTGGGGTGGGGAAGAGGGCCACTCTAACATCCCACACAAGTGAATCCCAGACAGGCTGGGTTCTAATTTCTTTCAGATAACATGGCAGCTTGTAGGAAATGCTCCCTGTGTGTGGATGCCCTCCTCCCCTGCTCCTCCTCAAAATGGTGGCTGGGTACATGGTGGATGGAGGCTTTCCTCACCTGAGTATCATCCTTCTTGTCTTTACCAGATTCTTAAATAGGAAGTAAGGCCAAAACACCCTGTCTCTGTCTCTGTCTTTGTCTTTGTCCATCTTTCTCTTTCTCTCTCTCTCTCTCTCTCTCTCTTGCCTTCTTCTCAAATAATATGAAGGATTTTGAGTTACAGAAGCTAGAGTTATGGTGTCTGGGAGTGATGAATGCTTTTTATTTTGTCTGCCTTTTCTTTTCCACATTCTACTTTTTTGGAAAAGACTAGTCTTTTTCTCTTTTAATTCTTACCCAGTTAGATGTTGGTTCTCTTTGCACTGTTTTCTATTAAAACTCTATGTTCAGACCTCCAAACTTAGCTTTTACTATTTAAAATTTGCTTAATAAATTAAGATGTCAATTTTCTGCCTGGGGAAAATTTGATTCTCATGATAATTGCCTAGTAATGGACTAAAAAGGAGCCAGCTGAAAAGTAAGTGCTTTAATCCAGGTTGTACCTGTCCTTCCCACTGAACTTGTGGTAAATTGAAACTGTAAAATTTACAATGTATTAAAGTGCATCAGATTATTTTAAAAGTGATCCCCTTGTACACATTAAAAAATTGCATTATCTTACCAGTAATTAGGAAAGTACAAAATTTAAAACTGAGATACCATTGGAAAACAATTTAAAGTGATATGGTCTGATGAGAGACTTCTGGAGCTGTTCAAATGTTGTAATCACTCTAGAGAACAATTTGGTAAACTCTACTGAAATTATAACCCATTCATATAACCAGGTGTATTTCCTAGAGACACTCTTCCTAGGCACACAGGATGACAAGTTCAAGTTCATTTGTAATAGTAAAAACCGCAATCACTATGAATCTAATGAATAGATAAAATATGGCATCTCAGTGGCTCAGGAGGTTGAGACAGGAGGATTTCGAGTTCAAAGCTAGCTAGCCTCAATAATGGTGAGGTGCTAAGTAATTCAGTGTAACCTTGTCTCTAATAAAATACAAAATTGGGCTGGGGATGTGGCTCAGTGGTTTAGTGCTCCTGAGTTCAATCCCTGATACCCTACACCCCCCAAAAAGAATGGCATATTCATATGATGGAAACTCAAATCTTTAGGAAACATCAACTATATTTGTAAGTCATGATTTAAAAAACAGAGTGAGGGAAAAAAAAACAAATCAAAGAATATGAAGCCAGGTATGAAAATCTAATCACTTACAAAACAACATAAACTTTGCTTACTTCTATCTGTACTTATGTATAATGTATATGTAGTATTTGTATTTTGATTGGAATAATACCAACTTCATGTTATGATAGGAATGTTCTGGGAATGGGAGCGAGGAATGCAGTGAAAGGATATACATCATTTAAAATAATTTCTTTGGGCTGGGGATGTGGCTGAAGCGGTATCGCGCTCGCCTGGCATACGTGCGGCCCAGGTTCGATCCTCAGCACCACATACAAAGATGTTGTGTCCGCCGAAAACTAAAAAATAGGTATTAAAAATTCTCTCTCTCTCTCTTTCTCTCTCTCTCAAAAATAATTTCTTTGAAGTAAAAAAGACACTGAGGAAATAGTACTAAGAATAACTCCAATTCTGGGTGGTGGGCTCATAGGCATTGGGAATGAAAAAATTCTCAAAAATAAATTAGACCTAATGTCTGTGCTTGAAACCAAGTGTATGGTAGTGAGCAGTTGTACTTTTTACCACCCTCAGGTTTTAGAAACATTTCCAAAAGGTCCAGTGCATTACATTTGTGTTTTTTTTCATTTATTTATCTAATATATATTTATCTTGGTTGACCAGATCCAAGAAAAGAAATTAAGGAAAGCAAGAAGAAACAGGAAAAAAAATCATTAATCAGAAGCATCTTATAAGATATTGGAGCAATCCTACATGCAAATTCATAATTACATAAAGAAGGAAAGACAACAACCTTGATCGTAGAGAATGGAGAGATACATATGGAAGTGGTGAAAAATCGGGTAAAATTGAAAAAAAAAGTTGAGATGAGTTTTAAGCAAGAATTAGGATAAAACAGGGAGACAGGAATTGGCAGAGGTGGAAGAAATAGCTCGGCGGCAGAGGCCAGGGAACTGAAAGCCCATGGTGGGTTCTCTGAGGTTACTTATTCACAAAAGTGCCCGCCTTCTTTTCATTTTTGGTGTCTTCACCTGCTACTGATTAAGAAATTCCGCTAAACAAAACAAAAGGAGAGAACAATCTCAAACCAAACCAAAAAGGAAATATGTAGCTGTCCACGGTCCTCGAATGAAGATGTCGCATATCTGGGTGGTTGCTTCTTCTGTGCTTACAATGGGTCTTGCAGATCCACTAATACCCTCAACCAAATGGCGATGAATTATGGAGTCAGTTCACTCCTGGAAGAGGTTTTTGCTGCCACTGAGGTCCTGGACAGCGCTCCGAGTCGCCAGTAGCAAGTACGCGTGAGCACTTGGAAGGAAAGAGCCTAGCGACTCACTTGGAGGGAAGGAGCCCCCAGCCCCTGGCCGGCTGGAGGGTCCATGTCCTCTTTCTCATAGGCTCTTCTTGGCTGGCGATCTCTGGGACAGATTCTTCTGCGAATCCCTGCTCGACGTCCTCCCCGGGGGCGCTCAGGAAAGCGCCCAGTTCCGGCCCATCAGGAGAGTCTCCCTGGCCTCCTGGGCGTTGGTCGGTGGCGCCCACGAGGCCCTCGGGGATCAGGATGAGCGTGTGTCCTTGAAGAGACACTTGCAGGACCGAGGTTGGCGCGGTCTTCAGCACCAGGTCGACGTCGTTCTGGGGTGCCTGTGGATACCCGCGGCCAGGACCACCACAGAGATGAGCGCGGTGGCGTCAGCTGTCCCCGCGGAATCTTGCAGGCTGGGCGCCGCCTGGGGTTCTGCAGGGTCTGCGGGGTCGTCCAGTCGGCGGCGCTTGGCACGGTCGGGTCCTCCGGGCTGTGGTCCCCACCGGGGCGCCGGGCAGGCGCTGGGGCTGCGTGGCCACAAGACCATCATTGCGGCTGCGTTCTCGGGTCCCGGCCGACTGAGTGCGGGGCGCGGATCGAGCAGTCCTGCGCGCGGGCGATGACAGATAGGTCTAGAAGACGGGTTAGGCTAGCTGGGAGGGCGGGCCGCAGTCCGGGCTTCTGGGGAGCCACGCCTATCGCTGGGCTCCGCCCTGGAATAATTGGCTTTCCCTCTGCAGGCGCGGACGACAAGGGCTCAGTTGCTAGCTGGGTTTGTGGAATCACCTGCCAGGGCTCAGCAGAAGCGCTGCCTGGAGACTTTGACGGCTCAGGGCGTGGCCAGCGGGATAGGTGCTGTGTAGTGCAATAGCAGGGAAGGGTTTTAGGAAGGCTTGAAAAGGGAACACCGCCGGGACCAGTGGTCCTTATTGCTCATATTTCTGATTAAAAACAAACCAACCGACTAAAACCCAAAATGCAACCTATAAACGACTTTCTTACTTTAGAAGTAGCCTATGTCTAATGTCTCTTCTAAATTTTCCAGAAGAGAGCTTTATCTCGGCACTCATCACTGCTTTTCCAGCCTATCTACTTAAGGTTCTAGAAATTTCTTTCATTTATGAGAGAAATTAGAAATACCAAAATTTTCTTTGATAAAAGAGCTTTTTAGGAAATAAAGAGAATAGTATTTTGTTGGAAGCCAGGCTCAGAAGAAAAAAATAAGATTTTTTTTTGTATTCAAATCTGATATTTGACCTTTATTAAGTGTAAAAATTAGTTTATCCTCACAAATAGTTAAGAGAAGGAAAGAAAGTTTTACAAAATTAAATGCCTGATTTGTGTTGGACACGGGAATCAAATACACATGTTTATTTGGGTGCAGCTGCTCAAGCTTGTAATACCAGCGGATCATTGAGAGGCTGAGGCAGGAGGATCGCCAGATTCAAAGCCAGCTGCAGGAACTTAGCAAGGCCTTAAGGCAATTTAGAAAGACCCTGTCTCTAAATAAAATATTAAAAAGGACTGGGGATGTGGCTCAGTGGCTCAGTGCTCCTGGGTTCAATCTCATACCAAACAAACACCCCATCCCCCAAAAAACACATGTTTAATTTTATAAGACACAATTTTTTATTTTTTAACCTTTATGATTAGGGCAATTAGATATGAAATTTCTGGGTATTGAGTGGCATCTAAACGATAATAGATAATGCAAACTTTCTACCTGGCTGCCCCAAAGCACCTTTGTGTAAGGGAACACCGCTGGGAGGTTGTGTTCTCTCTGTACCTCATTCTTGCCTGCGCTTAATGAGGTTGGATTTTAAAGCATTTATCAGTCTGTTGGTATGAAATGGTATACCAGGTGTTTTCTATTTCCCTGATTACTCATGACATTGATCATGTTTTCACATATGTATAGGCCATCCATGTAACATCTTCTGTGGAATATCTATGTTGTTTGCCCATATTTTTTTGTTACTGATTTTTGGAACTTGTTTCTTACTTACATATATTGAAATGATCTTTACCCATTTTGTGATTTGTTTTTATTCACCTTATTTATATTAAACAAATGCTTAATTTTAAAATGGTTTCAACTCCATGAGTTTTATTCTTTATGATTGTGATGTTTGTGTATTGTTTCAGAAATACTCCCTATTCCAAGGTCATTCTATATCCCTTCCAATATTTACATCTTCACCTTTCAAAATTTAAACTCTTTATCCAGATGTAGCAGGCTCTTTTGTAATCATGAGATAGTGATCCAGTTTTTCCCCATATGCAAAACCAATTGTCCTGATATTTTTTAATTGAAAAATTCATCTTTCCCCACTGAACTGCATAATTTTCTATTTTAATATATATATATATATATATATACATACATACATACATATATTCATTTAAATGTGGATTTTTTTGATCTTTCTGTTGCATTGATTTTATTGTTTAGCCAGAGATAATTTCATACAGTTGACATTTTAAATTATTACATTTACTTTTTTTTTTTTTTTGATACTGGAGATTGACCTCATAGACTCTTTACCACTGGGCTACATCCCCAGCCTTTTAAATTAATTTTTTAAAAAAAATTGAGACAGGGTCCTTTAAGATCATGTAACAATTTTTTTCTTATTAATAGCTAACAATTATATACAATTATGAGGTAAAATGTGGCGTTTTGATAGATGTACAAGTTGTGGGAAGATTAAATCAAGATAATTAACATACTCACCACTTCATATACTTTTCATTTTTATGGAGCCAACATTTAGAACCTATTTTAGCAGTTTTGAAGTATACAATACATAATTATTAACAATAGCCATCATGCTATACTGTATATCTCAAAACTTATTTTAGTGAAACTGAATCTTTGTATCCCTTGACCAATACCATTCACTGTCTCCCAACCACTAACTACCCTTATACTCTGTTTCTATGATTTTTGACTGTGAGTTCACATAATAAATTAAGAAATGCTTTATTAGTATTTTATTTTTTGTTTTTATTTAACTTTTAATTTGTTCTTTCTAAATATACATGACAGTAGAGTGTATTTTGACATAGTATATATACATGCAGTATAATTTTCCATTCTTATTTTATGCATATCTTAAAAAGATTCTTTCATTTAAGTGAAAAATTCCAGGCCAGAATTTCAGTTGTTTTGTATCAATGCTTTGCAGCTGTTATTCCACTGTTTTTTGTCTTCCGTTTTTTTTTTTTTTTGCTGTTGAGAAATCAGCTTTCCAACACTTTGCCTCTTCATTGTAGTCATCTTCTCTTTGTGCCATCAATCTATCCCCCTTTTCTTTTTGTGGTGCTGATGATTGAACCTAGGACCTCACCTACTCTTTCTATATGTCCTCTCCTTAGGATTTGGTGTTTTGTACCCTTACAATAATCTGTCTAAATGTGTCCTTATTTATGATCTTGAACATCATTGTGCTTCTTTAATGAGGATGCTAAAACTATGCCCAGAACAGGGCGTGTTCTTTCTTCAGCACTGCAAACCCCCACCTCTATTGCTGTAGGATCATGAAGAGTAATCTCATGTGTTTTGTCTGTGTTCAGGGTGAGAATCTCTTTTTATCTCATATGCCAGATGTAAATCTTCAAATACCCTGTACATGACATCTTCTGTCTCCTTCACTTCTCCATCTTTTACACTTTTTACTTGGTATTCTGGAGCTCATAGTCAATAATTCAAAACTGCAAAATCTCCAGCTTCCCTGGCATCTCTTTATCTTTCTACAATTGACCTTGCTTGCTCTGAGTACCATGCTTTCCCTGTAAGCTTCAACACTGGAGAGTGTATTCCACAGCCCTAGTATTTCTAGGGGTTCCACTTGCTCCCAATTGCTGTGTTCTTCTTTTTCTTTGTTTTTATTGCTCCTCATTGCCACTTCCCAACCAGTTCTTTGTCCTTTCTCAATTTAATATTATCAGATTATCAGGGCCCACTTTTTTTTTTTGGTACTTGGGATTGAACCCAGAGGGACTCAACCAATGAGCCACACCCCCAGTCCTTTTTAATAGTTTATTTAGAGACAGGGTCTCACTGAGTTGCATAGGGCCTCACTAAGTTGCTGAGGATGGCTTTGAATTTGTGATCCTCCTGTCTCAACCTTCAGATGTTGAGATGATCTGCTGGGAATATGGGCACCACCACACCCATCCCACCCACTACTCTTTCTTAGTGCAGCCCTCCACTCTCTTTCAAACATTGGGGCTCTTGCTCTTCATTTCTTGAATGCTTTTTACTCTATTCCACATTGATTCTGTCACTCTGTTCCTCATTGATTCAGTCATAATTCCTAATGATTTAAAAATATGCTTGGATGATTCTTCCAAAACACTAGTATGTCTCCATCTTTCAGGATTCTCAAGCAATCCAAACTCCTGTATCTCACTTTATAGTCAATATCTTCACTTAGCTATGTAACGAGCAACTCAAATCATACATATCCAAGACTGAACTAATTTAAAAATCATTTTCTCCTCTCAAAGTCTTTCTGATCTCAGAAAACAATATTTCCATCTTTTTTGGTGTGTTCATGCGTGTGTGTGTGTGTGTGTGTGTGTGTGTGTGTGTATGAGCTCAGGCTCCAAACCTTCAAGTTACCCTAAACCTCCCTCATGTTTCACGTCAACAAATCTTGTTTTTTTCCAATCTTCAAAATATATCTGAGAGCTGGGCTTGGTGGCACACACCAGTAACCCTGTAATCCAATCAACTGTGATCCAATCAGCTCCAGAGGCTGAGGTGAGAGGACCAAAAGCACAAAGCCAGCCTTAGCAAAAAGCAAGGCACTATGCAACTCAGTAAAACTCTGTGTCTAAATGAAATACAAAATGGGGCTGGGGATGTGGCTCTGTGGTTGAGTGCCCCTGAGTTCAATCCCTGGTAACCACCCCTGCCCCCAACCACCAGAAAAT
Source organism: Ictidomys tridecemlineatus (assembly GCF_052094955.1). Classification (NCBI taxonomy): domain Eukaryota; kingdom Metazoa; phylum Chordata; class Mammalia; order Rodentia; family Sciuridae; genus Ictidomys; species Ictidomys tridecemlineatus. The sequence goes on from NC_135479.1 coordinate 85,483,460, forward strand.
ATGTCTGAGAAATATCACTTCATATCATTGTTTGTGTTAACTACTTTCATTTAGGGTAGAATCATTTCTTGTGAGAATTATTGCACTCCACAAAGACTGATTTTTAACCAGTTTGTTCTTGGCTGTATTCCCAGGGTTTGGAAAAATATCTGGTACACAGAAGGTACTCAGTACATATTTGTTGAATGAATGAATGAATGAATGAATGATTTTTCTATCAACAATCCAGAGAATCCGCATTCATACTGCTTTCCTATTCTCTGGGTGCTCATCCTCTTCATCTGTGACAGTGATGGTAGATGGCAACCTCTGTCTAAAGTCCGTGAACTTCCCTTGCACGTTTTATATATTTTTACCTCTTCCCCTTAGCTATATGGATGATTTCAGTATATTTCCATTTCCAGTTAGTTCTCTCTATTGTTAACCCATTCCTTATATTCACCACTTCAATGTTTATGTATTTAATTCCTGTAAGTTTCCTTTGGTTCCCCTTTAAAGCTTCCATCTCTCTCAATCAAATTACATTTATTGATTTTTTTTGTGGTTCTGGGGATTGAATTCAGGGCCTTGTGCATGGGAGGCAAGCACTCTACCAACTGAGCTTCATCCCCAGCCAATCAAATTATATTTATTTAAAAATATTTTATAACTGATAATCTGTTGCAACCATTTGAGGGACTGACTCCTTTGTCCCATTTTAGGTCTAATTTTTCTCTTTTGTAGTGTTGTGTTTCCTTATGTATTCTTTAAGTTTGGGTTAAGAGCTTAGAATCACTAGAAGCCTGGGATTTTCTCTTCAATGTTGTGTAAGCACTGAATTTTATTTTCTGTCTACCATAAATAGGCCATTACAACCAAAGTTCTAGCTCACCATAGATTCTTAAGGAGACTTCTTGCTTCAACATCTACTGTCTTCTCTAGATTCATGATTTGTCACCAGTTTTTGGCTTTGAAGGATTTCTCTTACATTTTTATAATATGTGCTATCCCATTAAAAATATTAATTTTTCTCGATGGCTTTGAAGAGAATTGTTTTTAAGGATCTCTTGGAACTGTTCCATTAACATGTGACTGAAAATGGATGTGCTTCGTGTCTAGTTTAGATTAGGAGGCTCTTGTAATAGAAGACACAGTTTTGTAGATAGGGCCACCGACCCACAGAATGAGCAGATAATTCGGTAGAGATTTATGACTGACTAATTGCTGAGCTATTGAGGGAGGAGGAGGGAGGGTTGAGTCATGGTGGGAACTGTGGACAAGACAATAGTAAATACAAAGAGATTTCATCTACTGGAGACACAGCATTGATGTATTAAATCATATTAAAGTAGATATCTACTATCCAAAGGAAGATACAGATTTCTAGGTATCAGAAATGGAGTAGGAAGTTCTATTTCTGAATGCAGAGCTGATATTTTAATGTATTTCTTGTAGTAAGACTAAAATATATAGTGGCATTTGGGATTTCAACTCCTTTTAGGTGTCTGAAAATCAGCCTACTGCCATGGTCAGAGGCTGAGGAGGCACTGACCACTATTTCAAGAGGCCTACAGTGGATCAGGAGAGGCAGGTGGAAATTGAGAATGAACAGCTGTGGGATTGCTTGGGGATAAGACCTGTAATTTTTCAGAGACACAAGTTATAAGAGTTCCAAAGGTCTGTTTCTGAGTTGTGGTCCTTGGTGAACTAGGAAGTGGAAACTGTGGATACTGAAGATGAATTCCCACTGTATTCCCATCAATGATGTCTACTAAGTTTATGAGGCAACCCAATGTGATTAAAAACAATGAGAGATTTTACTTGTAAGGAAATTGAATTAGCCAGAAATGGTGGCGCATGCCTACAATCCCAGTAACTCTGAGGCAGGAGGGTCACAAGTTCAAAGGCAGCCTCAACAACTTAGCGAGGCCCTAAGCAACTCAGTGAGACCCTGTCTCTAAATAAAATACAAAAAAAGGCTGGGGATGTGGCTCAGTGGTCGAGTGCCCCTGAGTTCAATCTCTAGTACAAACACAACAACAACAACAAAAGGAAATTGAAGTAACTGAACTGTTAAGAGTTTAAAAATTTTCAAAACCTAGTATCGAATTAATATCCATGAACATACCTAAATAGGACTTTCTGATACCCAGTGGGAGAAGTTTTAAAACAAGAAGTAGGTAAAAATTGAGGAAAACAAATAAAATCATTGAAACAAAAACTTTCCTACAGAAGCATAAACAAAAGATAGATTGGATAATGCCATTATGTATGTGATTAGATTTTCAACCTGGGGATATGTGAGATATACTGAAATTACAGAGCCTAAGATTTTGTTAAATTCTATCAAGTGATAGTTAAATTCTATCAAGCCAAAGGGCAAGAGAGCCTACCTCTAGACAACATTGCAGGAAGGCTGTAGACACGAAAGGCAAATAAACATTTTTAAAAATACTAAAATGTGATCACCCTCTCCCCCTTTATTTTTCTCTAGCTTCTGCATATGAGAGAAAACATTTCATCTTTGACTTTCTAACTCTGGTTTATTTCACTTACATGATGTTCTCCAGTTCTATCCATTTGCCAGCAAATAACATAGTTTCATTCTTCTTTATGACTGTACACACACACACATACACACATACACACACACACATACACAAACACACATACACAAAATGTGTACATATATACACCATATTTTCTCTCTCCACTCCTCTGTTGATGGGCACCTGAGCTGATTCCATAACTTGACTATTGTGACTTGCATTGCTGTAAACACTGATGTGTCTATATCACTATAGTATGCTGATATTAGTCTTTTGGATAAATATCAAGGGTAGTTGGGTCATATGATGGTTGTGTTCCTGTTGAGACTCAAATCTCCATAGTGCTTTACACAGTGATTCTACTAATTTGTAGTCCCACTAACAATGTTTAAGTGTATTACTTCCTCTACATCCTTGCCAGTATTTTTTATTTTTTTATTCTTGATGATTGCCATTCTAATTGGAGATGAAATCTCAATGTAGTTTTGATGTATATTTCCCTGATTTCTAGGGATGTTGAACATTTTGAACATTTTTTTTTCATGTTTGTTAGTGGTTTGTATTTCTTCTTTTCAGAAGTGTGTTTAATTCTTTTGCCCACTTATTGATTGGTTATTTTGTGATTTTTTTTGGGGATTAAGCTTTTTGAGTTCTTAATATATTCTAAGTATTAATTCTCTGTCAGAAGAGTAGTGGTAAAGATTTTCTCATTCTGTAAGCTCTTTATTCATGCTCTTAATTTTTTCCTTTGGGACATCAGTGGAATGGAAGAAGGGAATTGAGGGAGAAGGAGGAGGGATGGGAAAAGGGTAGAACTGTAGAATGAAATTGATCATATTCTGCTATGTACATATGTGAATATGTCATAGTGCATTTTATCATTATGTATTGTCTATAAAGCAACTGATTAAAAAAGCTAAAAATAAATAGAAGGAAGACTAGTAGAGAGGAAGAGGAACAGGGGAGAGAGGAGGGAAGGGAAAGTGGAAGTACTGGGTATTAAAATGGAACCAATTATATTCTATGCATGTATGAGTGTCCAAAATGAACCCCACTATTATGTATAACTATAATGCAATAATAAAAACATTTAAAAATCAAGGAACACAAAAAGTAAAATAAGACAATTTAAAAATATACTACAATGAGTAGAAAAGTCACATATAAAAGGAATAACAACTTGATTGGCAGACTTTTTATCTTGCAACCACAAAAATGGCAATAGGCGAATATTGTTCAAGCAGTTATATATCATTTTATATTTAAGAATGAATATGTGATAATGGCATTTTTTTCTTTTTAAAATTTATTTTGCATTACAATTCTTAATACACCTCTATACGATAATTTATCCTATCTCTGATTATATATAAGGTGTGTTGACACCAAATTCAAATATTCATACATGAGTAATAATGGCCTTTTCAGGCATACAATACTAAGAGAGTTTATCATACAAAACCATGTTCAAACTTATAGAACCAAGATAGTTTATCACACACAGGACATGGTGGAAATAACTATTAAAGGATATTCTTCAGCCAGATGAAAATTGAGGCTAGACTGAATGAGTAGAATGTTAAGAATAAAAAGGTAGGAAAGAATTGGTAATGTGGGGTTGGAGTTGTAGCTCAGCAGTAGAACCCTTGCCTAGTCCATGGAGGCACTGGGTTCAATCTTCAGCATCACATAAAAAAATAGATGAATAAATAAAATAAAGGTATTCTCTTCAGCTACAACCAAAAATTAAAAATAATAATTAGTAAGGTGCGGTGGTCAATCTGAATAGTTACTGATGTTTTGAAATGAAATGACCCTTTGACTTCAGTTTTGTAATATTTTACTTTATAGAAATGAAGCAAACATGGTAATAAATTAACATTTTAAATGTTACAAGTTTTATTTACATTAGAAAAAAATCAGGGTACAATTTAAATGGTAGAAAACACTGTGGAATAGCAGTAAAGCAAACATTTTCATCAGTCTATTGGTTTAAATCACCAGATGAACATATTTAAAAAATATATCCCAATGCATGCTGACAACATCTTATAAAATTCCACATAAATCTCATTCACATTAAGAAGTAAGATTGAAAAAGAATTTCTTCAACAGGTTAAGAGACTGCTGAGAACAAACACCATACAATCAGATGTAGCAACCTTCATAGTATTTGGCAGTTCACTGGGGGCAGCAGGTGGAAAAACGAACAACTAGACATGCTATGGCTGAATGTCTTCATAAATCCATGGGAAAACACAGAAGGAAACTCACAGCATAAGAAATCCAGTGATTTCTTGGTTTGGGGGAAAAAGAGGGGAGTGGTGATATGAGTTAAAAAGTTCATTTTGAGAGAAAACAAGGTCTACAAAATGCAGGGAAATGGAGTGTGTGTGTTCAGAGAATGATCCTGAAGAAGTCCTCAAAATCTGAAAACAGTTTTTGGTTTCCCTGAAGATTTTCCATTTCCAAGATAAAATGTGGAATCTGCCTTCTCTTCCTGATGTCTTTATTTCCTTACAATCGGGTACAGAAAAAACAATTGTCAGCACAGATTTGCTGACTATTGAGGGGCTCTGGGGATCCAGCAGGCCCCCCAGGAGAGTGTCCAGGAGTTGGGTCCGGTGGTGGGGTGGGGAGAAGTTCCTTTCTTCCTAGAACAGACGTCTGCAGGCTTTGCTCCTAGGGCGTGGAGAGGGCTGAGGACGCACCTGGGGACTTGAAGTTGGAGAGGGAGGTAGAGGTTGCAGCGGTGAGGTGGGGAAGGGCCTCAGAAGGTGGAAATCCACGTCGTAGGCGGGATTAGAAGAGCGCCTCACTGGACTAGGGGTGGGGGCCCAAGCAGGGAGATATGGGATGGGCCCCTGCGGGCCGGCTGGAGGGTCCATCCATTGCTCCACGTACTCTTCCTCCATGGCGTCTTCCTCGAAGGCCTCTATTTTTCTATCGATATCTGGGATAAATTCGCAGAAGAATCCCTGCTCGACGACCATGTTCTCACCGAGGGGTTTCAGGATGGCTCCCAGTTCCGGGTCTTCAGGATAGTCTCCCTGGCCTCCTGGGCGTTGGTCGGTGGCTCCCACGAGGCCCTCAGGGATCAGAATGAGGTTGTGTCCTTGGAGATTCACTTGCAGGACCGAGGTTGGCGCAGGCTCTAGTACCAGGTCGACGTCGTCCATGGGTACGTGTAAGGCGCAGCCCGTGGCCAGAACCACCACGGAGGTGAGCTCGGTGTTGTAGGCTAACCCTAACCCTGCGGAGTCTTGCAGTTTGGGTGCCGCCGGGGGCTCTGCGGGTTCTGCAGGGTCGTCTAGTCGACGGCGTTTGGCAGGACCGGGTCCTCCAGGCTGTGGTCCCTCCGAGGGCGCAGGGCAGGCGCTGGGGCTGCGTGGCCGCATGCCCACCATGTCGACGGCGCTGTGGTGGATGCTCCCGTTTCGGGGCAAAGTGAGTGCGGGGCGCAGGCGGCGCGGTGCTGTGCGCGGTGACAAGTCAGGAGGATAGGTGAGGTGCGCTAAGCTTTCGGGTGGGCTGCAGTCCTGGCTTCTGTGGATCTGCGCCCGCTGCTGTGCTTAGCGTCCCACTTTGGAACCTTGCTCCTTTGCACTGACCCGGATGCGCCCTGGAGGGCCAATTATATTGCCTGCGCATCCCAAGTTCCAGTGTCACGCTAAGCTCCGCCCCTACGGAGCTCCGCCCCTAGATGTGAGGAGTTGGCTGGGTAATTGCTTTTGCTGTGGTGTGTCTCTGTGGGGAAATACCTGTCTGAGCCCTTGGGGGGCAGAATCACTGGTGTTTCTTGGGTGGAGGGATAAAAACAGGCATAGAATTTCAAGATGGCTAATGTTAGAATTCATGTTTTCCAGGATTCTGGGGAAAACACTCAAAAAGACCCCTGCACCTAATAATCCCCAACCACCGACCCACCCAAAGGCTACTTAAAGCCCCCCTTTGTTCTTTCTGGTGCTGGGGATTGAACTCAGGAACTTACACATGCTAAGCAAGCATTCTTCCCCTGAGCTACATTCCCATTCTGAATTTATTATTATTTTTTTTGAGGGGAGGGGGAGGTACTTTGAACTCAGGGGCACTGGATCACTGAGCCACATCCCCAGCTCTTTATGTATTTTCTTTAGAGATAGGGTCTCGCTAGATTGTTCAGTGCCTTACTGTTGCTGAGATTGGCTTTGAACTCCTGATCCTCTTGCCTCAGCCTCCCGAGTTGCTGGGATTGCAGGCTTGCACCACCCATGCCCGGCCTGAAATTCTTTTTAATGTTTGACAATCGTTTTATCTTAAGAATAAATGAAAAATGCAGATTTTTGTGCTTTTTAAATACTAAAATGAAAAGCTTTGTGGCAGTTTTTTCCTGAAGGTTAAGGCCTGTAATAAAATTGTTAATTGCATTATTAAAATTAAAGCAATACAGTTAACTTTTTTCTTTTTTATTGAGCACTTATATGTCCACCATTTTACTGTTTTAAAAAATGATTTTCCTAGGCGTGGTGGTGCACGTCTGTAATCCAGTCGATTTGGCCTGTTGAAACCGGAAGATCCCAAGTTTAAAGCCAGTCTCAACAATTTAAAGAGATCCAAGCAATTCAGAGAGAGCCTGTCTCAAAAAACAAAGGGCTGGGGATGTGGCTCAGTGGTTAAATTGTTACCCCTGAGTTCAATCCCTGGTACTTCCTCACCCTGGTCTCACTAAATATGATCTTTATTTTTTCCTTACGACAGCTTAGGCTCTAAGTGGTAATGCAAAATTATCCAAAATTAAACACTTCATTTGTGTTGGTTATAGAATCAAATGCAATCGTGGCTTTAAATCAAATATACTTAATTTATGTATTTATTGTATACACCTAACAAACACTGATTTGGTACTGTGTGTGCCTTTCAAATTAACATGTGTGCCTACCCTGTTTTATTTCCAGTGGTTTTTTTCTTGGTTTACATTCGTGGGAGCCCAATGTGTTTCAACTTCACTACATTCTTGCAAACATTTATCTCTCATATGCCTGCCTGTCTGCTGGCCTGCCTGCTTTTCTTCCATTCATCAGTGCATATAAAATGTACAGAATAGCAACTTTCACTTGGCTTATTTGTACATACACAAAACCATAATTGGATCAATTTCATTCCCCAGTGCTTCCCCCACTGTTCCTTCTTTTCTCCCCTAGTCCCTTCCCTTTACTCTCCTAGTCTCCCTTCTAATTTCATGGGGTCCTTTTTTTCCCTCCTAGCTTCCACACATGAAAGAAAACACATGGTACTTTTCTCTCTGATCTTGACTTATTCACTCAAAAAAATTATGGTCTCTGGTTTCATCCATTTTTCTGCAAGTGACAATATTTGTTCTTCTTTACAATCTTTCTGAATAAAACTGCATTGTGTGTGCATATATGTGTGCGTGTGTATATATATATATATATATATATATATATATATATATATATAATTTTCTTTAACCATTTATCTGTTGACAGACACCTTGGTTGATCCCATAACTTGGATAATGTGAATTGTGCTGCAATAAATATGGTATGCATGTTATCTGTAAAATGTGCTGTCCTTATTTTTTATTTTTTGATAAATACCCAAAAGTGGTATAGCTGGATCATGTGGCAGATTTATTTTTAGCCTTTTGAAGAACCCCCATACTGATTTCCATAGTGGCTATACTAATTTATATTCCCACCAACAGTGTGTAAGAGTTTCTTACCCCGTCATCCCATCCTCACTAGCATTTATTGTTTGTATTCTTGATGGCTGCATTTCTAAATGAAGTAAGATGGAATCTAAGTATAGGTTTTCTTCTTTTTGTACTGGGGATCGAACCCAGGGGCCTTTAACCACTGAGCCACATCCCCAGGTCTTTTTTTGTATTCTATTTAGAGACAGGGTCTCACTGAGTTGCTAAGGGCCTCACTAAGTTGCTGAGGCTGGATTTGAACTCACAATCCTCCTACCTTAGCCTCCCTAGCAGCTAGGATTACAGGCATGCACCACTGGTCAGTATAGTTTTGATGTGCATTTCCCTTTATTTATTTATTTTTATGTGGTGCTGAGGATCCAACCCAGGGCCTTGCTGGTGCTAGGCAAGTGCTCTGCTGCTGAGCCACAACCCCAACAGTGATGTGCATTTCCCTGATGGCTAAAAATGTTGAACATTTTTCATATAATTGTTGACCCTTTATCCTTCTTTTGAGAAGTGTCTGTACAATTCATTTACCCATTTATCGACTGGGTTACTTGCCTTGCAAACATTTCTTATTGCCGGATTCTTAAATCTTTTCCAACCTGGTAGAGTAAAGTGCTACCCTGTGTTTTTATTTTGCATTTCTGATTACCTGTGAGGACACATCATTTTTTTCATATAATTATTGGCAATTATTTTTTATATTTTCTATAAAATGTTCCTCTCTTCTATTTTTTTTTCACTTTAAAAAACTGGATCTCAGAATACTACACACCAGTTACTTATCAGATGTCTAATCAAGTGTCTATGGCTCTCCTATAGTCTTTGTTGACCTTATTACCTAATTCCCTATTATTCTTACAATTCTACTTCTGGTATACTTTGTGGTTATTTGAATATTCTCATAGACTTTTCCCCAAAAGGTGACCTCTAAATCCTCTTTCCTTTTAACACTTTTGTCCTCCCTCCTGTAAGACTTATATGCTTGACCTTGGATTACTCCTAGTTGGGACCTCTCTATAATCACAATTTCAAACATTTTATTTTCAGAGAGCCACTTATAACCTCCTTTTAAATATCCAAACTCAATCCGTCTCAGGCCTCCTGGGGGGAAAATCCATTTCCCCTATCATATTTTCACTGAAGCTGACACCCTCATGTTCACATTTCCCTCCTTTTCTGGAACTTAGATTCCATGGGCAACATGATAGTCACTGCCATGTTTATAACTTTGTATCCTTTCCCTTTGTCCTGCTTAGCAGGTCAAATCTATCTGCCTCTAATGTGTTGGAGAAAAAAAACCACTCAACTCCATTGAATGATGTCTGTGTAAATATGATGGATTACGTTAGGTGGATTCCTAATGCTGGCTAGTGATTTAACTGTATCACTCAAGTCCAGTCACTTAACTTTCCTCGATGAATGTTGCCTACTTTCTCCTCTTTTCTCAAGCCTCCTCTATTTCATCTCTCATGCTCACTCCTAGATGGTCTCCTTGTTTCCTTTTCACAGAGACAATAAAAGCAATCAGGAGATTTCCCCAAATTGCCATAATCACATCTACCTACCAAGATGCATGGGGAGTATATATTCTGCTTTCTCTGCTTTTCCCTGCCAAATTATCCATGTTCAAGCCAAGGCTATTCCCTTCACCTGTGTAAACTATCTCATTGCATCTTGCCTCCTTGAGAACCTCTCTTCAACAATTCTTCCATCTCTGCCTTTCATTATCACACTTTAGCTTCCTCTTAAAATGCTAGCTATTGAATCAATATCATCAATGTATAATCGAGAGGTAAAGCCTTTCTATCTTAAAACAAACACTCTTCACTAAACTCTTCCAGGCCCTAAGCAACTTAGTGAGACTCTGCCTCAAATAAAAATAAAAAAAGGGAAAGTGGTTCAGTGGTTAAAAGTCTCTGGATTAAAAAAAAAAAGTGTGTGAGTAAACTTAGAACATACAGGCTCTAAATGAAGGCCCAGGATGTGGAATGACTATATCCTTTAATGCAAACATTCCTGCCATCTCTTTTGACTTCTTTGAGATCTCCTCATTCTTCATATATTCTCTTTGAGATCATACTACATAAGTATGAAGTTCTTGGCATATGAAGACAATTAAACTTATAGAAAAAGAATAAACAAAACAAAAAATAGAATCATATGGCTAAAAGGGCACTGTTGATACTGCAATAATTATGAAACTGAATCTCAAAACATGTAGTGGTGTCTGAGATATTAACTTCTTTGAGGTGAGGCTGAAATTCTGCTCCCTGCCTTACAGTCACCGATCAATGCTAATTTTTTAAATATATTTTTTTGCTATTGGACTGTGGCATTTAACCACTAAACCACATCCCCAGCCCTATTTCAAATGTTTTATTCAGAGACAGGGTCTTGCCGAATTGCTTAGGGCCTCTCTGAATTGCTTCAAGCATTGCTAAATTGCTGAGACTGGCTTTGAATTTGTGATCCTCCTGTCTCAGCTTCCTGGGTTGCTGGGATTAGAGGTGTGTGACACCACACCCAGCTCAGTGCTGACCATTTTGAACCAGTTGCCTTTAGAAGTTGTAGTTCGGTTTTATGAGTTGATTACTGCAGAGGTTGTTTGGTATGTAGGGCTGATTGCTATGGTGGTTGTGAATCAGAGTTCTGGCGTAATATGTGAGCTGGTCATTGTCAATTTGTATATTAAATCTCTTAATCCCTTCCCCTACTTTTGAGCATTCTCTTGGAGAGTTGGATCAGTTCAGGGAAATGTAGACACTCCAGTCTTCTCTACTTAGGTTTATTCATTTCCATATTCAAATGGATTATAAGACAGTTGTGATCATTTTGTTACTGTGTCATATTAAACAGGACTGTCATGACACAAGGGTCTATAGAAAAATGAGGAAAAAAATAAAGATAAGCAAGCAGATAAAACAAAGCTGGAATTAGACAGGACTCTTGATTTGATGTCTGTGGCAGAAATCATGGCCATCCAAGGTCATCTGCTTATTCTGAGAGTTTTAGATTAGCTTTGGGCTTTCAAATGGAATTTCTAGAATCTTCAATTTGATGTCACCTACTAGAGTAGGTTTTCAGTTCCATGGAATTCTGAATTGGCTCTGACATGAACACAAGGACAGACTGTCTGCTGAATTTATTGTGAAAAGTACCCGATAAGGTCCTTTCCAGTGAAGTTTAAGAGCAGCTTTTCCTCTGACATCCCTTTCAATAGATGAAATCTCCTGAGTAATGGTCATGAAAAGCCTTTCTAGGAAAGCATTCAAAGGTGGCCTTAACCTGTTGGTAAGGTGTAGGACTTCTTTATATATTCTAGATACTAACCCCTAATTATCATATAATTGGAAGATATTTTCTCTCATTTTGTTGGTTGTCTTTCACTTGATCATGTTCTTGGATGCATAGAAAGTTTTCATTTTCTTGCCATCCAATTAATCTATTTTACTTTTGTTGTACTTTTGGTGTCACATCCAAGAAATCATATCCAAATCCAATGTCATGAAGCTTTTCCTGTTTTTAAGAGTTTTATAGGCTTAGGTCTTGAAATTGGGCTCTAACCTACTTGCACGTGTGGGTGGAGGCCGAGGTGGTGCAAGGTGAATTGCTGGTCTCCCTGATGGAGGTCCATATCCCCAAATGCAGTAGGGTTAACACCCTTCAAGAGAAGACTCTGAACTGTCTTTTGTGAGGATTCTAGAATATTTGGGGGGTAATCTTCAATTTATCAGAGACTGTTATTCATTCCTCAGACAGATCACTCTAAGTAATGAACTAGGATTTGACAAAACATTTATCTTTTGAAACTTTATTGTCTCTATTCTGCTAAGGTTGGAGGCAAGTAAACAATCCTTTTTATAGGCTTCCTTGTTCTCTGAACACCATAGGAGAACATTTGACATGGTGTATTAGAACAGATTGGGAAGAATTTTAGATCTGATCAAGGAACTGGGAAAATCAGAGGGGTCACTGGTGAATTCCTGGGATACTGTCCTCTTTAGGTAGAGGCATAAAGGCATTGACTGTTGTGGTCTAGAAATAAACTGAGAAGAGCAGAGCAGAGATTCACTGCAGGGAAACAAGAGACTTCAGGTAGGACAGATGACAGGCTAGGATTTGGGTCAAGTTCTAGCAGGAAGTGTTGGATCTGGTTGATGACTAGAGTTCTTAAACAAATTGATTGTTTTGTTTCCTTCCTAGCAGGATGAGAATGTGACAAGCACTTCTGCAGAGTATGAGAATGACTTTGTATATAATGCCTTTAGCCACAGGTTTGAGTCCTTCAAGGGACAGTGGACAAGTTTGGGTAATGGCTTGGTAGGTTCAATCTGACCTTTAGTAGTTTCTTTTCCCATTATTTTCCCTATGTTGATGGAAGATATGCATCACATGTAATAGAGAATGCAAAGGTGTATACAGAAGAGACATGCCTTGTGTATAAATAAAAGAGTCCTTTGTAAACTCAAGAAATAGTCCATTGGTGTGCATTTAATATTATAATTCTATGTGCAAAGTAAGACTCTCCCTATTGAATTCTCATGTTATCACAGAGGCATGTTATCACAGAGCCAGGAAGAATATTTTTAGTCAAGGGCCCAAGGGTTCCAGTTATAGGCCGAGGGATAGAGAGAATATGTGTATTATTTGAAACACCCTCCACCCATAGAGTGCATTTCCTCCAGTAAGGAAGCCATACAACTGTAGCAGCATTTCGTATAGAAATTCTAGCACTTGGATTAATTTTTGTTGGAAATGTTTGGGATATGGCTTTTAAGAGACTTGGCTCTACTTTTCAGCCTTTTTTTTAAAAAAATACTGAGAATCAAATCCATGTACCACTCATGTACCAGTGAGCTACATACCCCCCCCCCCGTTCTTTTATTTTTTATTTTTCGATAGATCTTACTAAATTTCTTAGGCTGACTTCAAACTTGTGATCCTCTTGCCTCAGCCTCCCCAGTAGCTAGGATTGTAGGTGTGAGCCACCACACCTGGCTTCAGCTTTTTTTTTAAATTGATTTTTTTAGTTGGACACAATACCTTTATTCATTGATTTTTACGTGGTGTGGAGAATTGATCCTGGGGCCTCTCATGTGCTGGACTAGCGCTCCACCATTGAGCCACAACCCCAGCCCTCAGCGTTTTTTTTGGACCCTCATTTTATTATGGAAAGAGAGACCCATAAATCCTTTTCTGGGTCAGTCCAATCAGCTTTTGCATCCAGGATTTAGCATCTGCGGTTATGACCAATATGTGTATCAACTGATGTGAGTCAGGTAGTTCAGGATCATGCGAAACCACAAAGAAATCTAATTTCTTCCATGAGTGTTTGCTGGTCTTGTCTGTGTTAAGGGACACATTAGCTCTTTTTTTTTTTTTTTTTTTTTTTTTTTTAGAGAGTGAGGGGGAGAGAGAGAGAGAGAGAGAGAGAGAGAGAGAGAGAGAGAGAGAGAGAGAGAGAGAGAGAGATAGATTTTTAATATTTATTTTTTAGTTCTCGGCGGACACAACATCTTTGTTGGTATGTGGTGCTGAGGATCGAACCCGGGTCGCACGCATGCCAGGCGAGCGCGCTACCTCTTGAGCCACATCCCCAGCCCCCACATTAGCTCTTAATTCAGTGCATATCCAAGGTTTAAATTTAACAGTTGCCCGAATCCTTGATTCATGGAACCCATGGATCTTTAGAAGCAATTGGCCTTTTAGGTTCTTGAGAGAGAAAAGGGAAAAGGTTGGAGCCTGGACAAGAAGAATTGATAAAAGGAATTGATAGAGGTACTGAAGGAGGGAGATTGGGAGGAGAAGGGGCAGCGGGAGATCTAAATTTAGGGAGGCAGCTGGAGTTTAAAGGTTAAATATTTATTAGGGATATGAGTCTTGTGTGATATTACCTGTCAAATGGCTCATTAGCTTTGGCTAGAGAATCTTTTAATGAGGGAAATTTTGACTCAGAATTTTGTTTGGAGGCTTCTCTGTGTACCTGAGGAAAAAGTTGTACCCACTGAATCTGAGGAAATCCTATTCCCTTCCTTTTCTAAGGTGTCTCTTGAATTTTGTTCAAGTCAAACATTCCCCACATTAGCCACTGATGGTCCTCATCATCCTTGGTGAAATTGTGCCATTTAGAAAGATACACAAGTTTTAGGATTATAATGAGACACATATAAGAAGCAGGCAGTTTTCCTGCAAGAGGAGAGAATTTAGACTCAGAAGGCCCTCTAAGAGCTGGCAACCGTCAGTAAACATGGTACTGTGCACCTTGTGTAAGAGGTTCCAGCCATCTTGACACTTTTAGATTGTACAATGCAACATGGAAACATAGAAAAGAGCAAAAGGGGATGAAAAGGAATGGCTTGATTCCACCAAGATGGCAAACAAATGGATATGATAACAAAACTTGAGTTTTGAACTGAGAATAAATAAATGAGGAACTCAAAGAGAAAGTTTAGACCCCCGTGCTGATCTAGTGTATTGGGCTGGGTAGACCCTGATTCAATGGGGCCTTCGTGAAGACAGAAAATAAAGGAACCCCATCCAAATGGGAACAAACAGAAGCTATTTATTCAGGTCTTACTATAGCAAGGGAGTCAGCCCTCACCATTTGCTTTAATTTTTTTTATTTGTTCTTTTCAGTTATACATGACAGTAGAATGTATTTTGACATCATACATACATGGGGTATAACTTCCCACTTTTGTGGTTGTACATGATGTGGAGTTAACACTGGTTGTGTATTGATACATAAACACAGGAAAGTTATGTTGGGTTCATTCTACTGTTTTTTTCTATTCCCAACTCCCCTCCATTCCCCTCATTCTTTCTATCCAATCCAGTGAACCTCCACCCTGCACTCCACTTATTGTGAGTCAGCATCTGCATATCAGAGAGAACATTTGGCCTTTGGTTTTTGGGATTGGCTTATTTCACTTAGGATGATAGTCTCCAGTTCCACTCATTTACTGGCAAATGCCATAATTTCCTTGTTCTTTATGGCTGAGTCATATTCCATTGTGTGTAGGTAGCACATTTTCTTTATCCATTCATCTGTTGAAGGTCTTCTAGGTTGGTTCCATAGCTTAGCTATTGTGAATTGAGCTGCTATAAACATTGATCATCATTTGCTTTTTCCAGAGATTTAAAGGCAGCCAGGAGGTCAGGAGAAGTTTGCAATGGACAAAGGGAAGGCTTCAGGTGTGTCTGATTGGAAGTTTTTGGCATGGGAAAGCTGGAGGTGGGCTAATAGAAGTGGACATTCTAAGTGATTGCTATGGTTTTCCATCTCTTAGGAACAGCATATTGAGTGTTCTGTGGTTGGGCCTGTGTTGGAAGTGGGAGAGAAGATTAGGGAATTTGACAGTTAATGATCAAGTTATGGCCATTTTGGGGTCTTAATCTAGAGGTTATGGTTTATCTTCTAGGATAGTTGCTGGAGAGGTTGTGTGTTTGGGTTTTAACGTCAGGTATGATCTGACCGTCATTAATTTCTATTTTCAGTCTCTCAGTTCTTTTTATTAACTTGGCTCACAAGGAGTCCAGCTCTCCAATGCCATCTCCTACCATCACCCTATTCCCCTCGGAGCTTATCAATGATACTGGGTATCTCTAAGTGCATTCCGTTTTTAAAAAATATGTGTTTTAATTAATTACAGATGACAGTCCAATGATCTTGACATATTATACATTTGAATCAGATGGGATATAATTTCTCATTTTCTTGAGTGTACAGGTTGCAGAATCATATTGGTCGTGCAGTCATGTTCCAAGTGCATTCCTATTGCTCTTATTTGCAGTGTCCCTCTAAGTTCTGCTAGACATGGTAGTAGCTGATGCATTTTACTACTTTACCTAGTATATCCACCATATAATACTGTTTCTCTAATTTTTTTTTGTACTGTAGATTGAACCCAGGTGTGCTTAACCACGGAGACACATCCCCAGCCCTTTTTTGTTGTATTTTATTTAGAGTCAGAGCCTCCCTGAGTTGCTTAGGGCCTCACTAATTAGCTGAGGCTGGCTTTGAACTCGAGATCTTCCTGCCTCAGCCTCCAGAGCTGCTGGGATTACAGGTGTGTGACACTGCCTGCGCCCAGCTTTTCTAAACCTTTGCTTGATTTTTCTACAGTCTGCCTTTGCAGTGGTAGCATTTCTCCTTAATGTACTGTGGATCATTCTTTTCTCCAAGCTTCTGAGAGTTGCTTTTCAGAATGTGAGTACTGTCTTAAAAAAGTCCTAGCCAGGGTGTTAAAACTCTCCTGTATTACAGGAGAATTCTTGTAAATTTCCAAACTCTCTCTTTAACAGGCTGATATCCAGCAGCTTCAGTTCTATACTTGATTCCTACTGGTTTATGTTGGGTGAATCCTGCAGAACACACACACACACCTGCACACACACACACACACATGCATGGACACATGCGCACATGCACACATACACACACAACTATGTGCTTTTCTTCTCTCCCCTTCATTGTTTACAGGCCCATATTTCTGGGCTTAACTGTAGTTACTGGCCTAGTGGTGGAGAGGAGTTAAGGGTAGATTTTGAGGTCGCTGCATGTTGCCTTGCCAGGCAGCTGCTTCTGTAACTTAATGCAAGGCAGTATCAACCATTAACAGAGAAGAGCAGGCCAGTTCTCTAGGCTTAGGGTCTGGGAATTCAAGATATTCAAATCTGTCTACCTAGTTGTCTTTACTTCATGTCTCAGAGCCCAATCAGAGCTGTGACTTCACCAGCACAGAGTTGCCTAATTTGAGAATTCAACCTATCTGTTCAGTAAACTGTGGTTCAGGTGCTTAGGTTCCAACCCCTAGCTCCAAGAGATGTAAGACTAATTGTATGAGTTGAAGAGACTGCCTGGATCTCATATTTAGATTTCATTGGTCATTAACCATCCTGCTCATTCCCAAATGCATTGATTATTGTAGAAATGCCCATTCATTCCACACTATTTTTTTTGTTTTTGGTACCAGGGATTGAACCCAGGGAACCTCAACCACTGATCCACACTCCCTGTTCTTTTTTGTAGTTTAGAGACAGGGTCTCACTGAGTTGCTTAGGGCCTCACTAAGTTGCTGAGGATGGCTTTGAACTTGTGACCCTCCTGCCTCAACCTTCAGATGTTGGGATGATCTGCTGGGAATATGGGCGCCACCACACCCATCCTGCCCACTACTCTTTCTTAGTGCAGCTCTCCACTCTCATTCCAATACTGGGGCTCTTGCCCCTCATTTCTTGAATGCTTTTTACTCTATTCCATGTTGATTCTGTCACAATTCCTAATGATTTAAAAATATGTTTGGATGATTCTTCCAATACACTGGTATGACTCCGTCTTTCATGATTCTCAAGCAATCCAAACTCCTGTATCTCACATTTCCCTTATTTCTAGGGATGTTGAACATTTTGAACATTTTTTTTCATGTTTGTTAGTGGTTTGTATTTCTTCTTTTCAGAAGTGTGTTTAGTTCTTTTGCCCACTTATTGATTGGTTATTTTGTGATTTTTTGGGGATTAAGATTTTTGAGTTCTTAATATATTCTTAGTATTAATTCCCTGTCAGAAGAGTAGTGGTAAAGATTTTCTCATTCTGTAAGCTCTTTATTCATGCTCTTAATTTTTTCCTTTGGGACATCAGTGGAATGGAAGAAGGGAGTTGAGGGAGAAGGAGGAGGGAGGGGAAAAGGGAGGAACTGTAGAATGAAATTGATCATATTCTGCTATGTACATATGTGAATATGTCATAGTGCATTTTATCATTATGTATTGTCTATAAAGCAACTGATTAAAAAAGCTAAAAATAAATAGAAGGAAGACTAGTAGAGAGGAAGAGGAACAGGGGAGAGAGGAGGGAAGGGAAAGTGGAAGTACTGGGTATTAAAATGGAACCAATTATATTCTATGCATGTATGAGTGTCCAAAATGAACCCCACTATTATGTATAACTATAATGCAATAATAAAAACATTTAAAAACCAAGGAACACAAAAAGTAAAATAAGACAATTTAAAAATATACTACAATGAGTAGAAAAGTCACATATAAAAGGAATAACAACTTGATTGGCAGACTTTTTATCTTGCAACCACAGAAATGGCAATAGGTGAATATTGTTCAAGCAGTTACATATCATTTTATATTTAAGAATGAATATGTGATAATGGCATTTTTTTCTTTTTAAAATTTATTTTGCATTACAATTCTCAATACACCATTATACAACAATTTATCATATCTCTGATTTTATATAAGGTATGTTGACACCAAATTGAAATGTTCATACATGAGTAATATTGGCCTTTTCAGGCATACAATACTAAGAGCATTTATCATGCAAAACCATGTTCAAACTTATAGAATCAAGATAGTTTACCACACACAGGACATGGTGGAAATAACTATTAAAGGATATTCTTCAGCCAGATGAAAATTGAGGCTAGACTGAATGAGTAGAATGTTAAGAATAAAAAAGGTAGGAAAGAATTGGTAATGTGGGGTTGGAGTTGTAGCTCAGCAGTAGAACCCTTGCCTAGTCCATGGAGGCACTATTCAATCCTCAGCATCACATTAAAAAATAGATGAATAAATAAAATAAAGGTATTCTCTTCAGCTACAACTAAAAATTAAAAATAATAATTAGTAAGGTGCGGTGGTCAATCTGAATACCTACTGATGTTTTGAAATGAAATGACCCTTTGACTTCAATGTTGTAATATTTTACTTTATAGAAATGAAGCAAACATGGTAATAAATTAACATTTCAAATGTTACGTTTTATTTACATTACAAAAATATCAGGGTACAATTTAAATGGTAGAAAACACTGTGGAACAGTAGTAAAGCAAACATTTCCATCAGTCTATTGGTTTAAATCACCAGATGAACTTATTTAAAAAATATGTTCCAGTGCATGCTGACAACATCTGATAAAATTCCACATAAATCTCATTTACATTCAGAAGTAAGACTGGAAAAGAATTTCTTCAACAGGTTAAGAGACTGCTGAGAACAAACACCATACAATCAGATGTAGCAACCGCCATAGTGTTTGGCAGTTCACTGGGGCAGCAGGTGGAAAAACGAACAACTAGACATGCTATGGCTGAATGTCTTCATAAATCCATGGGAAAACACAGAAGGAAACTCACAGCATAAGAAATCCAGTGATTTCTTGGTTTGGGGGAAAAAGAGGGGAGTGGTGATATGAGTTAAAAAGTTCATTTTGAGAGAAAACAAGGTCTACAAAATGCAGGGAAATGGAGTGTGTGTGTTCAGAGAATGATCCTGAAGAAGTCCTCAAAATCTGAAAACAGTTTTTGGTTTCCCTGAAGATTTTCCATTTCCAAGATAAAATGTGGAATCTGCCTTCTCTTCCTGATGTCTTTATTTCCTTACAATCGGGTACAGAAAAAACAATTGTCAGCACAGATTTGCTGACTATTGAGGGGCTCTGGGGATCCAGCAGGCCCCCCAGGAGAGTGTCCAGGAGTTGGGTCCGGTGGTGGGGTGGGGAGAAGTTCCTTTCTTCCTAGAACAGACGTCTGCAGGCTTTGCTCCTAGGGCGTGGAGAGGGCTGAGGACGCACCTGGGGACTTGAAGTTGGAGAGGGAGGTAGAGGTTGCAGCGGTGAGGTGGGGAAGGGCCTCAGAAGGTGGAAATCCACGTCGTAGGCGGGATTAGAAGAGCGCCTCACTGGACTAGGGGTGGGGGCCCAAGCAGGGAGATATGGGATGGGCCCCTGCGGGCCGGCTGGAGGGTCCATCCATTGCTCCTCGAAGGCCTCTATTTTTCTGACGATATCTGGGATAAATTCGCAGAAGAATCCCTGCTCAACGACCATGTTCTCACCGAGGGGTCTCAGGATGGCGCCCAGTTCCGGGTCTTCAGGACAGTCTCCCTGGCCTCCTGGGCGTTGGTCGGTGGCTCCCAGGAGGCCCTCAGGGATCAGAATGAGGTTGTGTCCTTGGAGATTCACTTGCAGGACCGAGGTTGGCGCAGGCTGTAGCACCAGGTCGCCGTCGTCCATGGGTACGTGTAAGGAGCAGCCCGCGGCCAGAACCACCACGGAGGGGAGCGCGGTGGCGTTGGCTGCTGCTGCAGAGTTTTGCAGGTTGGGTGCCGCTGGGGGCTCTGCGGGTTCTGCAGGGTCATCTAGTCGGCGGCGCTTGGCAGGGCCAGGTCCTTCAGGCTGTGGTCCCTCCGAGGGCGCAGGGCAGGCGCTGGGGCTTCGTGGACGAATGCCCACCATGTCGACGGCGCTGTGGTGGATGCTCCGGTTTCGGGGCAAAGTGCGTGCGGGGCGCAGGCGGCGCGGTGCTGCGCGCAGTGACAGGTCCCCAGGATAGGTGAGGTGCGCTAAGCTTTCGGGTGGGCTGCAGTCCTGGCTTCTGTGGATCTGCGCCCGCTGCTGTGCTTAGCGTCCCACTTCGGAGCCTTGCTCTTAAGCACTGACCTGGATGCGCCCTGGAGGGCCAATGATATTGCAAGTGCAATCCAAGTTCCAGTGTCACGCTAAGCTCCGCCCCTACGGAGCTCCGCCCCTAGATGGGAGGAGTCATCTGGGTAATTGCTTTGGCTGTGGTGTGTGTCTGTGGGGAAATACCTGTCTGGGCCATTAGGGGGCAGAATCACTGGTGTTTCTTGGGTGGAGGGATAAAACCAGGCATAGAATTTCAAGATGGCTAATGTTAGAATTCATGTTTTCCAGGTTTCTGGGGAAAACACTCAAAAAGACCCCTGCACCTAGTAATCCCCAACCACCGACCCACCCAAAGGCTACTTAAAGTCCCCCCCCCCCCCTTTGTTCTTTCTGGTGCTGGGGATTGAACTCAGGGATTTACACATGCTAAGGAAGCATTCTACTCCTGAGCTACATTCCCATTCTGAATTTATTATTTTTATTTTGAGGGGAGGGGGAGGTACTTTGAACTCGAGGGCACACGATCACTGAGCCACATCCCCAGCCATCCAATTTATCTATTTTACTTTTGTTGTACTTTTGGTGTCACAGCCAAAAAATCATATCCAAATCCAATGTCATGAAGCTTTTCCTGTTTTTAAGAGTTTTATAGGCTTAGGTCTTGAAATTGGGCTCTAACCCACTTGCACGTGTGGGTGGAGGCCGAGGTGGTGCAAGATGAATTGCTGGTCACCCTGATGGAGGTCCATATCCCAAAATGCAATTGGGTTAACACCCTTCAAGAGAAGACTCTGAACTGTCTTTTGTGAGGGTTCTAGAATATTTGAGGGGTAATCTTCAATTTATCAGAGACTGTTTTTCATTCCTCAGACAGATCACTCTTAAGTAATGAACTAGGATTTGACAAAACATTTATCTTTTGAAACTTTATTGTCTCTATTCTGCTAAGGTTGGAGGCAAGTAAACAATCCTTTTTATAGGCTTCCTTGTTCTCTGAACACTGTAGGAGAACATTTGACATGGTGTATTAGATCGGATTGGCAAGAATTTTAGATCTGATCAAGGAACTGGGAAAATCAGAGGGGTCACTGGTGAATTCCTGGGATACTGTCCTCTTTAGGTAGAGGCATAAAGGCATTGACTGTTGTGGTCTAGAAATAAACTGAGAAGAGCAGAGCAGAGATTCACTGCAGGGAAACAAGAGACTTCAGGTGGGACAGATGACAGGCTAGGATTTGGGTCAAGTTCTAGCAGGAAGTGTTGGATCTGATTGATGACTAGAGTTCTTAAACAAATTGATTGTTTTGTTTCCTTCCTAGCAGGATGAGAATGTGACAAGCACTTCTGCAGAGTATGAGAATGACTTTGTATATAATGCCTTTAGCCACAGGTTTGAGTCCTTCAAGGGACAGTGGACAAGTTTGGGTAATGGCTTGGTAGGTTCAATCTGACCTTTAGTAGTTTCTTTTCCCATTATTTTCCCTATGTTGATGGAAGATATGCATCACATATAATAGAGAATGCAAAGGTGTATACAGAAGAGACATGCCTTGTGTATAAATAAAAGAGTCCTTTGTAAACTCAAGAAATAGTCCATTGGTGTGCATTTAATATTATAATTCTATGTGCAAAGTAAGACTCTCCCTATTGAATTCTCATGTTATCACAGAGGCATGTTATCACAGAGCCAGGAAGAATATTTTTAGTCAAGGGCCCAAGGGTTCCAGTTAAAGGCCGAGGGATAGAGAGAATATGTGTATTATTTGAAACACCCTCCACCCATAGAGTGCATTTCCTCCAGTAAGGAAGCCATACAACTGTAGCAGCAATTTCGTATAGAAATTCTAGCACTTGGATTAATTTTTGTTGGAAATGTTTGGGATATGGCTTTTAAGAGATTTGGCTCTACTTTTCAGCCTTTTTTTTTTTTTTAAAAAAAACAACTGGGAATCAAATCCATGTACCACTCATGTACCAGTGAGCTACATCCCCCCCCCCGTTCTTTTATTTTTTATTTTTCGATAGATCTTACTAAATTTCTTAGGCTGACTTCAAACTTGTGATCCTCTTGCCTCAGCCTCCCCAGTAGCTAGGATTGTAGGTGTGAGCCACCACACCTGGCTTCAGCTTTTTTTTTAAATTGATTTTTTTAGTTGGACAGAATACTTTTATTCGTTGATTTTATGTGGTGCGGAGAATTGATCCTGGGGCCTCTCATGTGCTAGACTAGCGCTCCACCATTGAGCCACAACCCCAGCCCTCAGCGTTTTTTTTGGACCCTCATTTTATTATGGAAAGAGAGACCCATAGATCCTTTTCTGGGTCAGTCCAATCAGCTTTTGCATCCAGGATTTAGCATCTGCGGTTATGACCAATATGTGTATGAACTGATGTGAGTCAGGTAGTTCAGGATCATGCGAAACCACGAAGAAATCTAAATTCTTCTAAAGAAATCTAATTTCTTCCATGAATGTTTGCTGGTCTTGTTTGTGTTAAGGGACACATTAGCTCTTAATTCAGTGCATGTCCAATGTTTAAATTTTACAGTTGCCCGAATCCTTAATTCATGGAACCCATGGATCTTTAGAAGCAATTGGCCTTTTAGGTTCTTGAGACAGAAAAGGGAAAAGGTTGGAGCCTGGACAAGAAGAATTGAAAAAAGGAATTGATAGAGGTACTGAAGGAAGGAGATTGGGAGGAGAAGGGGCAGCGGGAAATCTAAATTTAGGGAGGCAGCTGGAGTTCAAAGGTGAAATATTTATTAGGGATATGAGTCTTGTGTGATATTACCTTTCAAATGGCTTATTAGCTTTGGCTAGAGAATCTTTTAATGAGGGAAATTTTGACTCAGAATTTTGTTTGGAGGCTTCTCTGTGTACCTGAGGAAAAAGTTGTACCCACTGAATCTGAGGAAATCCTATTCCCTTCCTTTTCTAAGGTGTCTCTCAAATTTTGTTCAAGTCAAACATTCTCCACATTAGCCAGTTATGGTCCTCATCATCCTTGGTGAAATTGTGCCATTTAGAAAGAGACACAAGATTTAGGATTATAATGAGACACATATAAGAAGCAGGCAGTTTTCCTGTAAGAGGAGAGAATTTAGACTTGTGGTGGAGGGGAGGTAAGGGTAGATTTTGAGGTCGCTTCATGTTGCCTTGCCAGGCAGCTGCTTCTGTACCTTAATGCAAGGCAGTGTCAACCATTATCAGAGAAAAGCAGGCCATTTCTCCAGGCTTGGGGTCTGGGAATTCTAGATATTCAAATCTCTCCACCTAGTTGTCTTTACCCCATCTCTCAGAGCCCAATCAGAGCTGTGTCCTCACCAGCACAGACTTGCCTAATTTGAGAATTCAACCTATCTGTTCAGTAAACTGTGGGTCAGGTGCTTAGGTTCCTACCCCTAGCTCCAAGAGATGTAAGACTAATTGTATGAGTTGAAGAGACTGCCTGGATCTCATATTTAGATTTTATTGGTAATTAACCATTTTTCTTTTACCCAAATGGATTGATTATTTTAGAAATGGCCATCCAATTCCACACTATTTTTTTTTTTTTTTGGTACCAGGGATTGGACCCAGGGCACTCAACCACTGAGCTACATGCCCAGTCCTTTTTTTTTTTTTTTATTTTGAGATAGGGTTTTGCTAAGTTGCTGAGGCTGACTTTGAACTTGCAATCCTCCTGCCTCAGCCTCCCCAGCTTCTGGGATTACAGACATGGGCCACTGTGCCTGGCACCATTGTACTTTTAAAATATTAGTTCTTATTGTAACTCTGTGCTCTGAATTTATCAGTGCCAATGCTAGTGTATTTTATTCTACTAGGGTCCCAAAGAGATCAATACTGATTAAGATCTTATCTGCTTTGCTTTAGCATACCAGGTGCTCTGCATGCTCTATGATTCAACCCTGAAACCAAGTTTAGTGACTGTGTCCTATGATAAATCCTGGCACCAGGTGTCTTAACTCAAGTTTGGGAATGTTTGAGATGGAGATTTGCATGTAGGAATTTGGGAGTACAAAGAAAATGTGACTGGGCAGGTGGAGGAGGAGTTGAACTGGGTGGGGTGTGGGTGCAACAAATGCTTCTGGCCAACTCACTGAGAGTCCTAGAATTGGATTTGCCCTTTGGCGTGTCAATTTGAAGCATGTAGGCTGTGCCTGTTGCATCATCATTGCAGTGGGGTAACCATGGAGGCTAAGAGAAACTCCTGGAAAACAAACTGTTAGCTGCTAATTCTCCCAGCAGTCTTTTTTTTTTAAAAAATATATATTTTTATTTGTAGATGGACACAATGTCTTTATTTTATTTATTTTTTTATGTGGTGCTGAGGATCGAACCCGTGCCTCATACATGGGAGTTAAGAGTTCTACCAGTGAGCTACAACCCCAGCCCCTCTCCCAGCAGTCTTGAGGGGGTGTGGATACAGAGAACCCACCCTAGTATCATAACTACACTGACTCTCTATGTCCCATAATCTTATAAAAACTTACACTGTGCAATTTTATAGGTGTCCTATAAAATTTTGTAGATTTTTATAGTGTCCTACCTATAGAGGAATGATGGGACTTCACAGTTTAAAATTGGAAATTGGACCATCTGATGTTTGAGGACAAGAACTATGACTTTTGAGTTGCAAATTAAAATGTACTCCATGTTCAACTCTTAGTTTTTGAGTCTTAGAGAACCAGAAAGAGGCAAATACAAAATTCACCTATGCAGCAGAAAATGAATTTTCTTTCAAAATTTCTAAAAACCAAAATGTCTTTGTTCAGGAAGAAATCAGTATTTTGTTAGATGCTACCAAATACTTGGATGATTTTTTTGGCCTTAGGAAATGTAATTACTGAATTTAAAACAAGAATGTGTAAATGTTTCTAGAAGCAAAGGAAATTAACAACCATGAAGCAAAACATTTATGTGACATTGACCAAAAATTGTGAAATGAAAGAAAGTATATTTTAAAGACTCATTAATTAGAAGCCTTGAAAATTATAAATGCAGTATTTGAAATGAGGACTGTCTTATAAAGAAACAGAATTTTGAAAACAGACAATAAAACAGTTAAATATAAGAGAAAAAGTACACTATGATAAAAGAGAATAATAATATAGATAATAAGAGACATGGAGGAGTACACTGATCTGTGGCACCAGAATTTTTCTATTAGGATTTCCAAGGATGGGAGAGGGTTCAAAGGTTCAAGAGATATGGACTCATTTGTAAAAGTGAGACTTTAAGAAAGGATGAGTTTTCCAGACTTAGAAACTCACTGTGTCGAAGCAGGCAAAGTGTATACAATTAAGCATATCAGGTTGAAACTGTAGAACATCAAAGTCAAGAAAAATACTAAAGTGAAAACAGCTTATTCTATACAAAAGAATGACAATACTAATTGAGGGATAAAGCTGGGCATGGTGGCACACCCAGTAATCCCAGTGGCTCAGGAGGCTGAGGCAGGAGGATCATGAGTTTAAAGCCAGCCTCAGCAATTTAATGAAGCCCTAAGCAACTTAATCCTGTCTCTAAATAAAATACAGAAAAGAGTTGGGGATATGGCTCAGTGGTTAATCACCCCTGGGTTCAATCCCTGTAACAAAAAAACAAAAAGCCCTAAAACAAAACCAGTATGGTGGTGCACATCTGTAGCCCCAGCTACTCAGAAGGCTGAGGTGAGAGGCTCAGTTGAGCTCACAAGTCAGAGACCAGCCTGGGCAACATAATGAGACCATGTCTCAAAAAAAAAAAAAAAAGTATACCGTAGTAAGAAGACAAAAGATGACAGTTTAGAATAGACTGAAGGCAAGCAATGCAAGAATAGAATATGAGTAAAGAAAAAATATTTTGCTAAATATTGGTAAAATATTTTGTTAAATCTAAATAATAATTATTAATGATGAACAGGAAAAAAAACTCCTAGAATCTTGTTGACTTTAGCTTTATTCAGTAGTAGTTTATTTGGTTTTAACCATATGAAGAAAACTTGACAAAATTATGGACATTTTAATATTAGGAGTGGTGTGCATAAACCAAACCAAACCAACCAAGCAAACAAAAGGAATCCCCCCGCCCCTACAAAAAAGAAAAAGAACCCAGAGTGAGATTACAGTCTTACAAAATTACATGGAAGAGCAGAACTGCAAAAATACATAGTCATTAAAAATTCTATCAGTATAAATCACCACAGGAATTTATTTAAAAAGACACTACAAACTTATGTATACAGGAAAAAAAAATTGTTAATACTTAACATTTAAGACCTAAAATGACCCTGCAGTCACTTTCTTCTTTCACTCCTCTCTTCTTAAGTCTTCCCAAGGGCATCCAATTTGTTAAATCCTTGAAGTCCCAACCCTGGTCTCATGTGTTCTCTTGCCAAGTTTTTGTGAGTCTCCAATGACCTGAAGGTTCCATGTAACTATTATATACTTGAAAAAATAATTAATTTAAAAAAATCAATTCATTTAAATCCAACATTTAAAATAATTTGACAAAGTTTCTGTAGTCACTTAGCCAAAACCCAAACAGAAATCCAACATTTTTTTCTTGATCAGAAAGATTGAAAACTAACTTCTTCAATAGGATAAGGGCTACAGACCAATCATGTACAGTAAAGATAATACTTTATAAGGAAATTTATAAATGTCAACAAAAACATAAGACTGGAATGCCCCTATCAGACATACTGTTCACCCTGGATATAAATTAATATCCAATACAAAAGATTAAGGAAAAATAAGATATAAAGGCTTGTGAAAAGAGAAAACAGTCTCTTATTTAGAGATATTGTTGTTCTTCTCAACCATCCTAGACAATCTACTGTTAAATCATTAATGAAATTAAGTAATCTTGTTAGATACCAGATCAACCAAAAATAAATTATTTCTATACACTATTAACAATATACAACATAAATTGGAATCTTATAACTATAAAAATGCAGAATGTTAGAATTATGAACTTTTTCGGAACAGTAAAATTATATTAAAAATACATAAGAGAAATAAATGGAAAAAAAACTGGTTCTTTGGGAAAGAAACAAAGCACAACAGAGTTAAATTATTTGCTAACCTAATCATTAAAAAAAAAAATGAGGGTGCATGATCATCTTTCCCAGTTCTGTGTCTGGTTTCGTAAAGAACAAACATTTGTCTAAGTACAACTTTCTAGAGTCCTCAAAGTGGGTGGGGGCCTCCTCAAGGAAAAATCTTGGTGAGAAGGTAGCTGAGGACCCAACCCAGTTAAACAAAAAAAATTTACTAATGAATTTGGGAGAAAAGGAATGCAGCTTTCAGTGCTGCCTCAAGAATGGATTCCTAGAGAAAAGTGCTAAAAGCTGAGTTTTGAAGCAAAACTAGCCGAGGTGGAACGAATTGTTGATGACTTCTTTATGGCAAAGGACCCAAGTAACAATCTTTGGATCCGAAAGTACACTGTATTTCAAGAAGAACATTTCTTTTTTGGCCAAGGTGATCTTTCTTCTGGACTTTCTAGTCGGCCATTGATCCACAATTCTGCAGTGCCGCCTACATTAAAAAAAAAAAAAATCTGTCCATTATCTAACCTTGTAGACTGTGCAGGGTACACCCAAAGACTTGGGAAGACCCTCACCTGGACCCCAGTAAGGTGGCGAAGGATCCTGGAAGTCAGTTCATTCCTGGAACAGGCGTCTGCAGGCTTTGCTCCGAGGACCTGGAGAACGCTCCGGAAGTGCCTGGGGACTTGAATTTGGACTTGGAGAGGGAGGTAGAGGTTGCAGTGGTGAGCTGGGGAAAGGCCTCAGAAGGTGGAAATCCAGGTCTAAGTCGGGGCGAGGCGAGCTTCTTTCCAAATTAAGGGTGGGGGCGAGAGGAGACAGTCTGGATACTCTTCCAGTGGAGGGGAGGAGCCCAGCAGCTGAGCCGGCTGGAGGGTCCATCCATGACCCCAGGGACTCAGGATCTGCGTCTTCCTCATAGGCCTCTTCTTGGCTGGCGATCTCTGGGACAGACTCGCAAAAGAATCCCTGCTCCACAACCACGTCCTCCCCGGGGGCGCTCAGGAAGGCGCCCAGTTCCGGGTCATCAGGATAGTCTCCCTGGCCTCCTGGGCGTTGGTCAGTGGCGCCCACGAGGCCCTCAGGGATCAGAATGAGGGTGTGTCCTTGGAGAGACACTTGCAAGACCGAGGTTGGCGCGGGCTCTAGCACCAGGTCGACGTCGTCCAGGGGTACCTGTAAGGCGCAGCCCGCGGCCAGAACCACCACGGAGGTGAGCGCGGTGGCGTCGGCTGCTCCTGCGGAGTCTTGCAGGGTGGGTGCCGCCGGGGGCTCTGCGGGTTCTGCAGGGTCGTCTAATCGGCGGCGCTTGGCAGGGCCAGGTCCTCCAGGCTGTGGTCCCCACCAGGGCGCAGAGCAGGCACTGGGGCTGCGTGGCCGCATGCCCATCATGTCGACGGCGCTGTGGTGGATGCTCCCGTTTCGGGGCAAAGAGAGTGCGTGGCGCAGGCGGCGCGGTCCTGCGCGCGGTGACAGACAGGTCCGGAGGATAGGTGAGGTGGGCTGAGCTTTTGGATGGGCCGCAGTCCTGGCTTCTGTGGATCTGCGCCCGCTGCTGGGCTCGGCCTCGCACCTTAGAACCTTAGGCCTTCTTTACACAGACCCGGATGCGCCCTAGACGGCCAATTGTATTGCAAGCGACGCAGCGCAAGCCAAGTCGCAAAGTGTCACGCTAAGCCCCGCCCCTACGGAGCTCCGCCCCAGATGGGAGGTGTCTGCTGGCCAATAGCTTTGGCTGTGATTGGTGGGTCTCTGTGGGGAAATACCTCTATGGGCCCTTAGGGGGCAGAGCAAAAGAGTTGTTCTAGGTCTCGGCTTCCGGTGTCCAGTTCTCGGCTTTCCTCGCGTTTACCTCAGATGCCCAGTGAAGACCTATTAGGGTTCAAGTCTCGCGAGTGGAATGCCAAATCAGCACCCCCAGGTGTAAGATCCGCCTCCACTCAGGCCCCACCCCGGAAGTGCCCTCGTGCTACCCTAGGCCCAATAGTGGTGCGAGTGTTTTCGGGGGACACCCCTAGGTCTCTATTAGCCTCAGTTGTAGATGACCAGTCTCACCTTTCTGGGGTGTTAGGAGGAGAGTGAAGCTAGCGTCATTCTGATGATGCGGCTTCTGCATTTTCTGTTTATGGTGGGAGAGTCAGTGCTGTAGTAATTATTATGCTACCACCAGCTGAAGTGGAGTTTATCTACGGTGACCGCATTACATATCCGAGGTGCATCTGTTTTTAGTTCAATTTACAGATATGGAAAATGTCATCTGGAAGGATGAATAATTCGTCCAGGAGCCGGGAATTAGCAGAGTTGGTTCTGGCATTTCAAGCCCCACTGAAGATGATAGGCATCAGGGGTTTTTAAACTGAGTGTCAGCTTAGTGGCACATCTGCATCTGCATGGTGTGTTGAGGTGGCAAAAATGAAGGTGTGGCTCGGTTCCTCATCTAGTGTTAACAGGAGAAGACACTCAAACACTGATTTAGGAATAGGCAATATTTCTAAACCATTGGAGAGGACCTCAGCATTTCCTCCCATCCCTGTCCCTTAACCATGTGATTCCTTACTTTCTATGTAACGTTATAATTTCTCATTCCAGAATATTTTGTGCATTTAAAAGCAAATTACAGGGCTGAGGTAGATGACTTGCCTAGCATGTGTGAGGCACTCCGTTGGTCCTCAACACCACATAAAAAATAAATGTTAAATTCTTTTAAAAAAGCAAATTACATGCATACTTTACCTGCCCTTTAAATAGGATCTCCCTTTATAGGGCTGTATGGTGTGCCTTTATATGATCTTTAAATTTAAATCAGGTCTTAATGGACATTTAAGCTAGTATTTTGTCATTCTAATGGCATAGGAATCCCCTCACAGGCTCATGAAAAAATACAGATTATGGACTGTGGCTGTGGCTCAGTGGTAGAGTGCTTGCCTAGCATGTGTGAGGTACTGGGTTCTATCCTCAGCACCACATAAAAACAAAATAAATGTATTGTGTCCACCTACAACTAAAAAAATACATATTAAAAATACAGATTATTTGCTTCATCCCAGAGCCACTGAATCTGAATGATTGGAGACAGGATCTAGGAATTCCCTGTAAGCACCTTCCCAAGATCCTGTTTTAAGCGGAAGTTCAACATTGCTGATCTTGTTTTCACTGAGCAGTTGAGGTATCAGGTGGAAGGTGATTTATGGAGTGATGGTGGCCCTGTTTCTTCCTTTTAATGATGTGGATGGGATTCAAGTGTTTGGGTTGCCTTCAGAATTTTTCTCGGCACAACTGGCCTGCAGTAAGGGATCCTCTCCTCTGGCGGAATTTCATGTGTTCTTGATTGAGAGCTGGAAATTTTCCCCTGTGCTGGTGGGAGACCTGGGCTGGGGCAGGACTCGGGTTGAAGTACTTGAAATGAAAGTGAAAAAGTGAGAGAGGAGAGAGTGAGAAATGAAGGACTGAGACCAGGCAGAGATCCACAAAAAGGTTTATTTGTCAAAGGTGACAACTAAAGGCCATCTCTCTGTAGAGAGGAGGCGCCTGAGATATTCAGGTGTTCAGCTTTTATGGGCAGGGGTTTGGAGTTGTTGTTGTGCAGTGGCCCCTCGAGGCTCTCCAGAGTCAAGGGGTTGTGTCCTTCTGGGATTGACTTAGGGTTATTATACCATGGGGTAGGTCACTAACAGGGGATGAGGGAAGTTAGGTAGGAGGAAGTGCAGAAAAACGAAACTTATCTCATAAGATGGCGGTTAGCATTTAAGATGGCTGCTCAAATGTTAAATCAATACCTTATATTACTAGTATGGGCTTCTAGGATTTTGAAGGCCTTGCCCAGAGCCTGAGGTCTCTGCATGCTCCTCCTTCAGGAGAACTTGTGTGCTGAGCACTGGGCTTCCCGGCAGAGGGTAGGGGTGGTGGTGAAGCTTCAAGGAAACAACCTGCTTTGGCCCTGGAGAGACCTGTCTGTGACCATCTGTGCCATGAGAAAGAGAGGGAGCAGGAGCAGATGGGGAACATAAGGTAGGTGGGCACACAGGGAGGGGCTCAGAACACCTGGCTAGGCTTGCAGCTCTGAGTGGATGGCACCTGCCCCTGGCTAGTGCCAACTTGAGTCTGCTGCATGCTTGGTCTGAGCGTGCTCACCTGCAACCTCATCAGTCCTTGACCCTGTGATTTATTCCAGCTTTACTCAGAATCTCTGTGAGCTCTCCTTCCAAGGAAATGTGTTCCTGCTCCAAGGCAGAAGCACTCAGAAGCAACCTGGAACACACACACCTGGATTCCTCTCCTGGTCTGCTGCTTTCCTGTGGAGTAATTGTTGGCAAGTCACTTCACTTCTTTTAAGCCTTAGTTTTCTTATGTGTAAAATGGAGAGAACGCCTTCTACTGGGCAGGGCGGTTATGAGAGAGTATGCACAGTTTCTGGAACATAGTAAGTACTTACCAAATGTAGCTATTTACTATTTATTATGCTTATAATCACTTGACAGTTTCAGTTTGTTCCCCAACCACATATAGCAGGTTCTCAGAGAATGATAAAGAAATCATCATCCTAAAAAGAGGTCAGACCTGTAAGGAAGTACTCTCCAGGTGTTTTCATGGCACAATGTCTGCATAGTGCAGGAATGGCTGGGCTGGCTTCCACTCAGACAGTCTTTCATCCTGCTTGATTTTTCTTTCTTTTTAAAACAGCCCAGACAAAGGCTGTGGGGTGGACTATCATGCCTGCTCTCTGGGCTGTCTTGGTATCAACCAATACTACCCAGCTAGGCACCATGAAATGCATGAGCTTCTATGTGGACTCATTTGGAAAAAATGACTTTAGACTTCAGGGTCTGGACAGGCAATCTGGTGGCCACAGGTGAGTCCCACTGGGAGAAGAAAGTGTAAGGACCTTGGGTACAGGATCTTGGGTACAAGGTGGACATTATTGAATGGTGCTCAAGAGTTTCCTGAGGAGCCTTGTTTGAGCACTGGGAATCCTTGTTGTTACATATGAGATGCCAATGGCTTGGGACTCCTATAGTGCTCTTGGCATTGGTTGAAATGAAGACTGTTCTATTACCCCTTTAATACAGAAGGAAGTGGGTAAAACATTTCTATTTATTTATTTTTCACCCAAGGAGTAACATCTAAGATTGACTAGTGGTACATCTGTTTTCAAAAAACAACCCAAACAGTGTAGAAAAGGTCAGTCTCTCAACTGCCCACCTAACGTTGATGTGTGATAAGATCCTATCCTCTGTATTTACAAACATAACGTGAGGTTTTCCTTTTCTTTCTGGAACGGCAACATGTTGTGTGTATTTTTCTGCCATATGTTAGAGCTACCTGCTGTTTGCTATTGTTTGCAATCACCAAATATTAACAAGTGCATTATCGCTTCTCTTTTTTATTTGAGAGATGATTTTCAACATGCTATGTTGGTTTCTCTATCTTATTTGAATGTTTTGTGTAAATACAAGAAAAATACAGCTTTGAAAACCCATTGTACAGCAACTTCTTTGCCCTTAAAAAAAATGAAAACTATGGCTTGTTCTCTCTTTGCTTATCTCATAGTAATTCTGGTAATTGTGGTATAATATGCTGTGTTGTTCTTACTTCCAGAAAACAACTGAGGGAGGAATGGCCTTGTATTACTGATGCTGTTACAAAGATTAGCTGTGATGATGGCAAAGACATTGAAGGTAGTTATTTGGTTACCTGTCCTTTAAAGACTGAGGCTGAAGCTAAATAGCAGATTTTTGCCAAATGCTTAGACAAAAGTCAAACTACAGCACTTTTCTATTATACCTGAAAGCTATTGATTTCTGTATATTGGTTTTGTATTCAGATGTCTTACAGAATCCTGACCCCTGCCCAGTTTTCTAGATTTTAGAATCATATGGTCTGCAATGGTGATGTTTCCCCTCTTTTTGAAGTTTTACACCTGTAAGGTCTTGCTCTAGTTTATTCTGTTGACTGGCACCTCCAGTACAAGTTAAATAATGGTGAGAAAGTGGTGATTTTTTTTCTCACCTCAGGCTTTGTTGAGAATGCCACTCATGTTTGCCCATTAAGATGGTGCTCCCATTGTTCAGGAATAACATGTTAAAAAAGTGTCAGTCTGTTTTATTGATTTTTAAAATTTTAAATTCTTTATTTTGAATTAATTCCCAACTCACAGAAACTTTGCAAGAATAGTACAAAGTTGTCCCACTTATCCTTTGTCAACTTTCAACCCTTTGCCACATTTGCTTTATCATTCTTTATCTCTCAGAAAGATAGTACAGTATCTACTTACTGACCTACTTACCTACCTACCTACCTACCTACCTACCTATTTATCATCAATTTCTCTCTCTACTTGCTGGGCCATTTGAGAGGAAGTTATATATATCAGGTCCCTTTATCCCATGACATTTCAGTGCATATTTCCTAGGAATAAGAATATTTGCTCTCTCTGCTTCCTGACCCTTATGCAAGCTGCTTTTCTCTGCCACGCTCTTCTGCCTTGATGTTCTGCCTCACCTTGAGCCCCAGGGAATGGAGGCTGCTGTCCTTTGACTGAGACCTCTGAAACTTTTGCCAGCGACCCAGACATGGGTGAAAGGAAAACCCTTCACATCAGAATTTAGAGCTAACTTCTGGAAGCCGAGATCTGGATGGTGCATGTGACCTGTGCTGCAGCTGTGGATCTACGAAAGACCCGGTACCCAAGCAATGAACAGCATTGATGAGCCTGCTTCATTGCTTCTCCATTGTTGCCACATGACACACACCTACCAGAGCTGTGATGAAAATAATAGATGTGCCAAGGAGAGGATGAGTAATTGTGAATCCGCCATGAGCCACATGATGTCTGCACCAGGGAACAGAGCGCGACGGACAGAAGTAGCAATTAACTGAAATACAGCTGTTTTGAAGTTGATTGGGAGGAAACATATCACCAAAATACATTCTGGGATGGGAAACCTCCCCCTAATTTATTTTAAAATTATGATTTTTTCCCCCTTAGCCCAAAAGGGAATATATGCTAATTTTAGAGATAAAATGAAATATTGACAAGTAAAATATCATTACCTATAATTCCAACCCTCAGTCTTATAGAGGATTAAAGAATGATTGGGTATAGGAGCAAACTACTGATTAAAAACCTAATACATTTTGGTATATGTCTCTTTCATGCTTTACTTCATCCAGAGCTACAGCTTCTCACCAAAATTGAGTCAAATGATATTTGGAATTTTATCCTTCTTTTTCACTTAATATATTGCAATTGCATATGGATAGCACTGTAAAACATTTATGAACCAAATTTTAATAGCTGCAAAAACCTTTATATAATTTTTTTTTTATCTGCTGATTTTGGATTTGTAGATTACCTGTCTTGTAACTATTCTTATTCAGAAATCTTTGCCACATGAATTATTTCCTTAGGATAAATGGCTAGAATTTAAATTGATAGGTCAAAGTTTATGTATATTTGGTGGAAATTAATATTTTTGACAAATTGTTCTGAGGAAAGTTTCTGTCAATTTATGGTCCCACTAGTTGTGTTTAAGAATGTCTTTCGGGGCTGGGGTTGTAGCTCAGTGGTAGAGTGCTTGCCTTGCATGGGTGAGGCCCTGGGTTCAATCCTCAGCACCACATAAAAGTGAATAAATAAAAATCTACAACTAAAAAAAACCAAAAAAAAAATTAAAAAAAAGAATATTTGCTTATATATCTTTAGTTATAAAATTAAAAGAAATTTAACATTGACGCCATACTTTAATCTAGCCCATTTTCCAATTATACCATTAAAGTCTTAAAATAGCTCTACTTCCCCCCTCTCCTGAAGCAAGACAGAGCAATGTTGTGTCTTGTTTTCAGATGTCTGTCTCTAATCACCTTTTATTTGGAATAGTTTCTTAGACCATTGTATTTTCATGTCATTAATATTTTTGAAAGATATAGGTAGGTATTTTATAGAATAATTTGGCATTCTTTGATGTTTTATGGTAAGGTTAAAGCTATACATTTTGGGGTTTGAATACTAAAAAATGATCCTGTGTTCTTCTCTGAAGGCACATCATATCCATTTGTTCCTGATTGGTGACATGAGTTTTATTTTTAACTTAATGGTTATTCGTAAATTTATGGAGTTGTGAAACTATCACTACAATGAAGTTTTAGAACATTTTCATTACTTCAAAAAGTTCTTTCATACCTCTTTGCATTTCATCCCTGCTCAAGACCCAGACCTAGGCACTTACTGCCTCTCTTTACAAATTTGTCTCTTACTAGATATTTCATATCAGTGCAGTTATAGAATATGTAACTTCCATTGTTGTGTTCCACTCGACAAAAACACTCAGGGTCACTCCAGGGGAACTAGGCTGCACGAAATAATCACACAAGAGACAGAGATACCTGTTTCTTTGGGTCCTGTGATGGCTCTTCTGACCTTAAGGGTCTGCTGAAACAGCCAGAGAGCATGTACTGAACCCTTTTATTGCAGAGATGCCATTCAAATGAAGCAAGGGGTCAGGTTTCAGGGGGTTGAGTCTAGCTTGGTGATGACTG
Source organism: Ictidomys tridecemlineatus (assembly GCF_052094955.1). NCBI lineage: Eukaryota > Metazoa > Chordata > Mammalia > Rodentia > Sciuridae > Ictidomys > Ictidomys tridecemlineatus. The sequence continues at coordinate 85,519,680 of NC_135479.1, forward strand.
CTGTCAGCAGGTTGACTGACATCTAGGAAGGCCACACCCAAAGGCAGAGCAAGAGAAGGGGACACACAAAGGGACCATGGAACATTCTATCCCAAACAGGGCGAAGGGGCAATATCACAAAGGAACAGGTAAGTGTAGTTAACTCCTTGGGTGACATGACTACATCTGAAGATACACCCTCAACTTCCTGGACTGGGACAACGTCCAGGTCACTATGTAGTGATTGGTCAAAGCCTGTAGCACCAGGATGGAAGGCGTGAATCATTCAGAGTGGCTCCCCACACTCCATGTTTGCTTCTTTCCATTTTTGAGGTTTACTTTGGTTGTAGCAGTTGTTAACCATGTTGCATCATGTTGTATGAGTATTTCATTCATTTTAATTTATTACTAGTATCTAGTTGCATGGTCATAAAACATTTTGTTTAGTAAGCAATTGATGGACATTTGGAGTATTCCCAATTTTTGTCTGAGTAAGGCTGCTATGAATGTTCATGTACATGCCTTTATGTAGACATATGTTTTCATGCCTTTTGGACAGAATCCAAGGAGTAGAATTTCTGGGTCAAATAGCAAGTTTATGCTTCACTTAAAAAAATCTCTGCTAAATAAAATTTAAAAGCTTTTGCATAGCTAGCTAGATGTGGTGGTAAAAATCTGTGATCCTGGTGACTTAGGAGACTGAGGTAGGAGGATTACAAGTTTGAGGCCAGCTTGGGCAAATCCCCAGTATTGAAAAAGGAAAAGAAAAAGAAAGAAAAGAAAAAAGAAGCTTCTGCCCAGAAAAAGTAACAACAGAGCGAGCAAAAATCTGACAAAATCTTTTCCAGAAACTCTTCCAACAGAGATTAATATCCAGAATATAAAAAGAACTCAAAAAATGTAACACCAAAAACCCAGATAACTCAGTCAATAAATGGGCAGATGAACTGAACAGACCCTTCTCAAAAGAAGTACATATGGCCAACAATTATATGAAAAAAATGTTCAACATCTTTACCCATCAGGTAAATGCAATCCAAAACTACATTGAGATTCCATTTCACCCCAGTCAGAATGGCAATCTGACTGGCATCAAGAACACAAATAACAATAAATGCTGGTGAGGATGTGGTGGGGCAGGAGGTTGAATACACTGCTGATGGGAATAAATTGGTTACAGCCACTATGGACATCAGATGGAGGTTCCTCAAATACTAAAAATAGATCTACCATATTATCCAGCTATACTGCTCCTTGACATTTATCTGAAAAAATTAAAGTCAGCATACTTCAGAGATAACTGCAGACCCATGTTTGTCTCAGCATAATTCACAATAAATAGTCAAGTTTAAGGAATCAACTTAGATGTCTATCAACAGATGAATGGATAAAGAAAAAGTGATATATATATGTATATATATGTGTTTATATATATATAACTATATATAGTTTATATATATAGTTATATATATAAAAAGTTTATATATATAAACTATATATATGTATATATATATATGGTTTTATTCAGCCATGAAAAAGAACAAAAATTATCATTTGCAGAAAAATGGATGGAATTGGAGAGTATCACATGAAGTGAAATAAATCAGATTCAGAAAGACAAGTATCATATGTTTTTCCTCATATGTGGAGGCTAGAGCAATAAAAAGAAAAAAAAGATGTCATGAGTAGAAGATAGATCATTGGTATAGAGAAAAGGGATCAGGAGAGGGAGAATGGAAGGATAATGGGAAGTACGGGGGAGTGAAATTGATTGTATATGCATATATGAATGTGTCACAATGAAACCAATTATTCTGTATGATCAATATGCACCAATGTGGGGAAAACACAAAAATTCTGCCAAATGTTTTTTCAAAATGATTGTGCCATTTTATATTCCCACCAGCAATGCATGAGAGTTTTCAGTCCATCTACCATTATCATCAACATTTGTACTGTCTGTCTTTTTATTACAGCTATTCTATAAGAGCATAATATAGAAAAGTATGGGTATGTTATAGCTTTGATTTCTCAAATGACTAATGATGTTGAACATCTCATGAGCTTATTAGCCATGCTAATATTCTATGATGCAATGTTTATTAAAATATTATGTTTTAAAATTCAAGTTTTTGTCTTATTATCAAACTAAAGAGAATCAGTTAACTAATTTTTTCCCTCTGTGCTGGGGATTGAACCCAGGGCTTCACAGGTTAGGCAGGTGTTGTAGCACTGAGCCACATTGCCAGCCCTTCATCCAACTGATTCTTAACAAAGGCATCAAAAGCATATGTTGTCAGCTCCCTCATTTTCATGAATATTGTGTGTGAGAATTGCCATTATATTTCTAAATAGATATCCAATTGTATCTACACCATTGTTGAACATTACAATATTTTTCTCTCTCTCTCTCTCTCTTTCTCTCTCTCTCTCTATTTGATGCTGGGGATTGAGCCCAGGCCTCACTTATGCTAATAAGCACACTTTACCATTGAGCTACACCCCCAGTCCTATTTCTTTATTCATTTGAATTGTCACCTTCACTTTATACATATTTTTTTTTGTATTTATTGGTCTATTTTGGAGCTCTTTGTTATGTTACTATATGTTTTTGTTTTAAAAACTCAATGATTATTACTTATTTTTGATGTCTAGGAGAACAGATTTGTTTATTCTCTCTCTCTCTCTACACACACACACACACACACAAAATACCTTTCTCCCTCCCTCCCCCTTCCTTCCTTCCTTCCTTCCTTCCTTCCTTCCTTCCTTCCTTCCTTCCTTCCTTCCTTCCTTCCTTCCTTCCTTCCTTCCTTCCTTCCTTCCTTCCTTCCTTCCTTCCTTCCTTCCTTCCTTCTGAGGATCAAACCCAGTGCCTCACATGTGCTAGGCAAGCACTCTACCACTGAGCTACGACCCCACGCCCTATTAGTCTTTTCTTTTTAAGTTATCACGACTCTTCCTGCACATGTTTTCTTCTGGATGAATTTATTGTCAAAGCTTTTTAAGTTCCTTATAAAAACCTAATAATATTTTGTGTAGAATTGCATTGGGTTGTAGATTGATTTGAGGGTTTTTTGATATTGTATAGTCTCACATCTTCCTGGCCAGGAGCAGCAAATCTGTTATATATTCTGGTTTTCTTTATACAGAGTATTAAAGTTTTCTCTATATAGATCTTGTGAATTTCTTCTTAGATTAATTCTTATGGTGTTTATCATTTTGTTGCTCTTGTGAATAGCATATATATTTTTTTGGATTAAATTTTCTGATTACTTGTTTGCAGGTATAAAGAAAAGGCTTCTCTTCCCTCTCCTCCTGTTTCTGGCTTTTCTTTCCAGGTATTCAGTGATAGCACCGAATTCATGATTTATTTTCTTGTTTATTCTGCTGAATTTGCTTGATATTGCAGTGTCAGCACCTGCACACTGGCACAGTTTGGTCCCCTCTGCATTGTTGAAAGCCTCTGCCACCCAGTTGAATGACAATGCTGATGGCAGGTATTATTGGCTAGGCCTTGAATATTGGAAATGTCCCTAAAGTTTCCTCCCCGAATTGGATTTTGAAGTAGTTCTTTTCTAGATTATCAACTGCTAGAATTGTTCTTCAGCCATATGTCAGGAGAATTTTTTCTTAAAAAAAAATGAAAAAATCACTGAGACAGGATGTTTAAATTGATCATATATATTTGCTTTAGGATTTTTATGTTTACATTTATAAATGTGGTTGGCATATAATTTTTTGTTTGTTTCCTCATGATCTCCCTACTATTGGCGTTTGCTGGCATTGTGAGATGAGTTATAGCTATCTGTTTTTTTCCGTGCCCTGAAACAGTTTCTATAACCTGGGACTTATCTTTTCTTTGAAGCTTTGGCAGCATTTGCTCATTAGTTTCCTTAAAAGTGAGGAAACTTTTTTTTTTTCTATATTTTTGTGTTTATTGGTCTGTAAGGAAAAACTTGATTTCAACTTCCTTCAACACTCCTTGACCCACTTCAATGAAAGCATTTAAACATACAAATCTTCTGAGTTCCTTGCTGGTTGTGTCCACATGTTTGTAATTTATATTTATTCCTAACTGATAATTTCTATTTTGATTTCTTCTTTGACTTATGAATGATAGAAATTAGAGTTTCTAATATATAGGTATGTTAAGCATCTCATTTTTATTTTTAATACTATGGCATTGTGTCAGTGGACATAGACTATATAAGATTTCCTTTGTGACCCAGTAGTCAATGCTTTGGAGCATTTGATGAAAATGTGTATTCTTTGTTGGGTGCAGCTTTCTGTGTTCTATAGTTAGGTCCAGTTTATTAACTGTATTATTTAAACTCTTTGAGCAGAATACAACAGAACTTTCTGAGATAATAGGAATGTTTGATATCTGTGTGTTCAGTGAAGTAGCTATTGGCCACATACGACTATCAGGCACTTAAAGATGTGTGTTTTGTAATTGAGGAACTAAATTTTAAATTCTTTTTGATTGTTACTATTTTAAATTTGTATCTAAATATCCATGTTAAATAGGCTACTATGTGGGACAGTAGTGCTGTATATAATTTAAGTAATTTTTTTTTTTTTGGTACTGGGAATTGTACTCAGGGGCACTCGACCACTGAGTTACATCCCCAGCCCTATTCTGTATTTTATTTAGAGACAGGGTCTCACTGAGTTGCTTAGCACCTCACCATTGCTGAGGCTGGCTTTGAACTTGCGATCCTCCTGCCTCAGCCTCTCCAGCCACTGGGATTATAGGCATTCGCCACTGCACCATGCAATAATTAAGTAATTTTAAACTTGATCACTTAATTTCCAAGAGGTATTTTAAAGTCTCCCCCTGTGCTTGGTGTGGAGGCACATGCCTGTAGTCCCAGTTATTCAGTTGGCTGAGGTGGGAGAATCAGTTGAGCTCATGAGTTTAAGAAGAGCATAGGTAAAAAAGGGAGACCTTGCCTCAATCAATCAATAAAGTCTACCACCGTGACTGTGGATTTGTTGCTTTCACTTTTCTTGGCACTCACTCTGTGAAATCTTTTCAGTCTCAGAATTTGTGTCTGTCTTGAACTCTGGGAGCTTTTTCTCCTGTGAGTTGAGTTTATTCTATCTTCTCTAATCCCTCTGATATTCTGTTTTTTTAATTTCTTAGATTTTCATTTCTCCTAATTCTTCTCCTCCCCCCTCTCTCTCTTGCATTCCAGTAAAGGAGGATTCCTTGACTCAATCTTTAATTTCCTTGATTTACTCTTACCTTGTCTTTTATTCAGCTTTTATTTTATTCTTTTGTTCAGCTCTGATGTTATGATAAAAATTTAAAATCTTAGTTTTCTTACTGTAATTTTCTTTTTTTTAGTAGAGGTTCAGAAAATCTTTAAAAATCTTCTATTTTTTTTATTTTTTGCCTGTAATTTTCTCTTATACCTGTCTGTAGGTACTGATTATGCTTACATTGTTTATAGTATTGTCTCCTTCATTGAGTGTTCTTATCTGTTTAAGTGTGTGTATCTATGCTGCTCTTTTTCATGGTGTTAGTTTCTTCAACTGTTTGGTGAATGTTGGTTGGGATTCTCTTTGCAATGGAGAGTCTAAGTTAGTCTGTGGATACTGAATTTGCTAACTGTTGTCTGTGATTAAATTATTTAGAGAGAGGGTACTGCTTGTGGGGTGTCACTGGTAAATCTCCTGATAGGAGCCAGTTCTTTTTGGGCATGTTCAGACATTCTGCATGCTGTCCTCCTGTGTTTTCCTTCATTAATTTCTAATGAGCTAAATATTACTGCCTGATTCTAGTAGGCAAGGCATGACAAAGAGGATAATCCAGTTGGTGACTCTACCCATGATTTCCCTGACCAGTTACCTATGTGATTGTTTCATGTTAAGAAGTGTGATAGTCTGAGATTTTACACTTCTTATAGGTGAGTATGTTAACCTGTGAGTTTCTTGGGTGCTAGAAGAAGACATGAGACTCTTAGGTCAGAGACAAAGGATTTCATTACTCATGGTTCATCAAATATTATGTGCTTCATTGTCATGTCATTTTCTCTGGCCTCTTCCCTGCTCTAGTTTCCATGGGGCAGCATCCAGTTGGCTCAAGTGGGTGCCATATATGTAATGAGTTGCTGTCAAAGCTGTGGGACCTTATGCATGAGAAACCCCAATCTTTCTTAATGGCCTCTGAACCAACTTACCTATTTCCCCCCAGAAGATGATATTGTTAGGGGGGCAATAGCTAATCTTACCTTTTGCTTCTGAAAGGAGACACTATATCTCTCTTTTAAGACTATTCTCTATTCAAATGTCCTTGAAAGGATAGTCTAGAACAAAAACTGTCAGTGCCTTTTAAAAAAGATTGAAACATGGTAGATTCATGGAGAATTCTGCCCCAATGCTCCACCCCCAGAATCTACCACTTCAGAGCTTTCAGTAGCCTTGAGGTCTTGCCTTCCTTTATATACGAAGTTCTTCTTAAAATTTGGCTATGATTTTCTCTTTGAAACCAGTTATTTTTCAATAATCCTGAATTTCTGGATTATTGAGACCACTTTGCCTATTGTTATAGTACTTTTAAAGTGGGAATAGTGACCCTAGAAACCAGAGAGGGTGACAGTAGGGTTTTTGTGATCTCAGACATCCCTCCTGTTTTAGTTGGTCAGCCAGCCATGTTGATTGTTGTTTTAGAACCTTTTCTTAAGTCCAGTCTGCTTCTCTTTGTAGCCATCACCTCATTCACACCTTGTTACCTCTCAGTGGGATTATTCCACTATAATGCCAGTTCCAGGAGGTAGGAAGTTATGTCAGTTTTGTTCTGTTTCCTTACTGCATAGAACAGTGTCTGGAGACTTTGCTGTGTGAATGCCTTTTCTTTTTAAATACTAGCTTCATTGAGATATAATCACATACCATAATTCACTCTTTTAAAATATACAATTCAGGGATCTTTAGTCTTTTCAAAAAGTCATGTATCAATTACCATTACAAAATTTAGAATATTTTTATTTCCCTCCCACTGAACCTCATTCCTGTTAGCTGTATTAGTAATTAATCCTCTTTCTAATCCTAATCCTCTTTCTCCCTAGAAATAATTAATCTACTTTGTGTTTCTATGGATTTGTCTTGTTTGGAAATTTCATGTAAATGGATCACATACGATATGTGGATCTTTCGTGATTAGTCTTTTTCACTTAGGATAATGCTTTCAGGGTTCATCCATGTGTAGCATGTATCAGTATTTTATTCCTTTTTTATGGCTGAATAATATCCCATTGTATGGATATATCACCTTTATTTATCTATTGTGTTAGTCAGCTTTTCATTGTTGTGATCAAAAATACCTGGCACAAGCAACTTAAGGAGGAAAAGGTCTTTTTGGATCATGGTTTCAGAGCTTTCAGTCCATGATTAGATAGATCCATTGTGTTGGGCCTGAGATAAGGCAGAGTATCATGGCAATGGTGTGGTGGAGGAAAGCTTCTTGGCTCATGGCAGCCGGGAGGCAGAAATGGGGGACTGGTTTTCTCAATTTTTTTCTTTTAGTGTTCTGTAGTTTTCATCATAGAGATCTATCACCTCTTTTGTTAGATTGATTCCCAAATATTTTATTTTCTTTGAAGCTATTTTGAATGGTATAGTTTTCCTAACTTCTTTTTTTAACAATATCAATGATTAAATATAAATGATCTAGATATTGTAATCAAAAGGTATAAATGTTCAACATGTGTAAAAAGCAAACAATAACTATATGTTCTATACATATGTCACATCTTAAATATTAATACACCAATAGGCTAAAAGCAAAAGAAGGTGAAAATAAATATGAAATAGAGCTATTAATATAAAATAAATTTTTTTTAAAAAAGTATTTTCAGAGATAAAGGGGAACATTTCATAATCATAATAGGGTAACTTCTTCAAGAAAGTATAACATGTGTATGTACCTAATAACCAAATGTATATGTACTTAATAACCAAACTTGTACCTAAATGTATATGAACCTAATAACCTAAACTTGTACCTAAATGTGTATGTACCTAATAACCAAACTTCAAAATACATGAAGTAAAGATTAATAAAACTGGAAAGTATAAATCCACAATCATATTTGGAGATTTTAAACTCTGACGCTTTGCTGGAAGGAGTAATAATATAGAAGGCTTAACAACATTATCAGTCACCTTGACCTACGTTTTATTTATAGAGAACTATGACAAATAGAAAATTAATAGGGGTAGACTATATTCTGTCATAAAATAAGCTTTGAGAAATTTTAAAAATTAGAAATCATGTAAACTGTGTTTCCTGCATGATTTATTACATTAGAAAACAATCCCCTTAAGATATATAGAACCCCATCCCCACATCTTCAAAATTAAATAGCACACTTATAAATATCTCATAGGTCAAAGAATAAAGCACAATGAAAGTAAATAAAAAGTGCTTTGAACTAAATGACAATAAAAGCTTAAAATATCAGAATTCCTGGGACAAAATAGTACTCATACACGCTAGCAACTTAAAGCATTTGTTTCAGAAAAAAGATATACAAATTATTTTCAAATTAGGTAGTAGGAAGGAGCAGAATATGTGAAGTAGAAAAGTAATAATACAGCCAAAAGTTGATAAAAATCTAACAAGTTTAATCAAGAAAAAAATATCAATGGAAAGGGAGCTATCAAAACAACCCTAAGATGCTAAAAATGTATCAAGGTGATATCACAATTGTATAATTACAATTAGATAGTTTACATAACTTGGTTTATTTTAGAGAATAAAAACCCCTGCTTGTGTTGTGGTACATGTGAGTAATTTGTTTTTTCCCATCCTTTCACCTTCAGCCTGTGGATGTCTTTGCCTATGAGATAAATCTCTTGGAGATAGCATATTGTTGGGTCTTGTTTTTTAATCCAATCTGCTGGTCTGTGTCTTTTGATTGATGAGTTTAGGCCATTAATGTTCAAGACTATTATTGAGATAGGATTTGTGTTCCCAGTCATTTTGGTTTATTTCTATTTTTAATTTAAACTAGTTTCTCTTTTGATTGAGTAGTCCATTAGTGTAGTTCCTTCCTTCATTGATTTTTATTTATTTATTTTCATTTCATCTTCATGAAATATTTTGTTGAGAATACTTTGAAGTGCAGGCTTTCATTTTTCTGTTTATTGTGGAAGGTTTTAATTTCATCTTCAAATATGAAGTTTCTGGCCTGCTTGTGGCAGCAACTCTGCTGCTGGGGATTTCTTCCTTATTTTATTATATCCAACCTCCTGTGTCCCCGGTCTGCTTTGAATATCCAGTTTTAAGTTCCAATATAGTCTCTCCCTTTTTTTTGTTCACCCACCTTGTGGAGAAGCTGCCTGTCTGCTTTCTTAGTTTCACATCACAGAGCAGCCAGGAAAGTGGCCGCCTCTACTTCGCCATCTTGGATCTTTCACACCCATCTTTTAATGCTTTTGTATGTGATTTGCCAGTATTTTATTAAGAATTTTTGCCTCTATGTTCATCAGGGATATTTTGGTCTGAAGTTTTCTTTCCTTGATGTGTCTTTGGTTTTGGTGTCAGGGTGATACTAGAATCATAGAATGAGTCTGGGAGGGTTCCCTCCTTTTCTATTTCATGGAATACTTTGGGGAGGATTGGTGTTAGCTCTTCTTTTTGAAGGTCTGGTAAAACTTAGCTGATAATTCATCTGGTCCTGGGCTTTCTTTTTTGGTAGGCTTTTGATGGCATCTTCAATTTCATTGCTTGAAATTGACCTGTTTAAATTTTCTATGTCCTCCAGATTCAATCTGGGTAGGTCATATGTCTTTAGAAATTTGTCAATGTCTTCAAGAAATTTCTACTTTATTAGGGTATGAATTTTAAAATTAGTTTCTGATTATCATCTGTATTTCAGTAATATCTGTTGTAATATTTTCTTTTTCTTCATGAATTTTAGTAATTTGAGTTTTCTCTTTCTCTTCATCAGCTTGGCCAAGGGTTTATCAATTTTATTTATTTTTTCAAATTACCAACTTTTTGTTTCATCAGTCTTGAATTTTGTGTGTGTGTGTGTGTATGTGTGTGTGTTTCAATTTCATTGGTTTCAGCTCTGATTTTAATTATCTCCTGTCTTCTATTGCTTTTAGTATTGACTTGCTCTTCTTTTTCTAGGGCTTTGAGATGTAATGTTAGGTTATTTATTTGGTGACTTTCTATCCTTTTAATAATGAGCTCAATGCAATGAACTTTCCTCTTAGAACTGCCTTCACAGTGTCCCAGAGATTTTAATATGTAGCATGGCTATTCTCATTTACCTCTAAATATTTTTAAAATTTCATCCCTGATTTCTTCTGCTATCCATTGGTCATTCAATAGCATACTATTTAGTTTCCAGAACATATGCGTCTCTTTTAAAAGTTTGTTTTTATTTTATTATTTTTTATTAGTGCATGATAATTATAATAGTGGAGTTCATTGTGACATATTCATACATGTATATAATGTAATTTGCTCCTTTTCATTCCCCAATATTTCCCTTTTCCATTCCTTCCTCCCTCCTCTTAATCCCTTTCCTTTATTCTGCTGATTTCCCTTCTATTTATTCATGTTAAGTTGGTATATTACAGTTATACACAATGTGGGGTTTATTGTGATATATTCACACATGCACATAGTGTAGTTAGTTACTTTCATTTCCTGATACCTCCCCTTGCCCTTCCTACCTTTCCATCAATCCCCTTCTTCTCCTCTACTGTTTTCCTGTCTCTTTTCAATACATAAGTCTTTGGGGTGCTTCATACCCAAACCATAACATCCATACATCAATTGATACACATTTGGATTGTTTCCACTTTTTGGCTATCTTGAATAATGTTGCTGTGAACATTCATGAGTAGGTTTTTGTGTAGACCTCTACTTTCAATTCTTTTGGGGGAAATGAAATGGAATGCAACTATATACAATTCTATGTTTAGCTTTTTTGAGGACCTGACAAACTGTTTTTCAGGTGACTGCACCATTATCCATTCCCACCATCAATTTTTCCATATCTTCACCAATACTTGTTATTGTCTGTGTTTTTGGTTATAGCCCTGGTGAATGTGAAATGGAATCTCATTGTGGTTTTGATTTGTATTTCCCTGTAATCATGATGTGGAGCATCTTTTTATGTGCTTATTGAACTTTTTTACTTTTTCCTTAGAGACATATCTGTTCAAAGCCTTTGCACAGTTTTTATTTGGGTTGCATTTTATTGTTGAGTTGAAACAGTTCTTTTTGTGTATACAGGATGCAAGTTTCTTAACAGCTACTTGATTTGTAAGTATTTTCTACTGTTCTATGATTTGTGCTTCTGCTTTCTTGATATTGTGCTTTGAAGTACAAAAGTTTTTAATTTGATGGAGTTCAATGTGTCTATTCTTTTATGCTTTTTTGAATGTCGTATCTAAGCTGAATGAATGTTGGAACCAATTCTTAACTACTTCCCTCCCTCTGCATCTGTCTTTCTCATTATAACCAAAGTCAGCATTCTAAAAAAAATTATTAGTCACTTCCTATTTTAAAAACCTGGGTTGGCTTTTGGAGCTTCCCACTGCTTTCAAGAGAAGTCCAAGTACTATTTCATTGCTACAAGCACTCTCTAATGTGAACTTGCCTGTCCTGCGTGCTAGTGCCCTGCACATAATTGGATCAATGCTGCTTGTTCATGTTACATTCTCTTTTTCTTTTCCTTTCTCATCAGGACTTACGACTCTGTATATATGAAAGAGTAACTTTGTGGAGAGATGAAATTACATAGGACTCTGACAGCATGAAAAAATGTCTTAAAAATGGACTTTGTGTAATCGAAATAATATTCAATCCTGGAAATCCCAAGTGTGTGCTAATAAGGAATGAGTTTATTTCAAAGGCAGAACCTGCCTTAGATGGTGATCCGAATGACTCCTTATCAACTTGAATGCCTTTTCCTGTGCAGTGTGCAGTTACTCTCAGGGTGAACACTTCTGAACTCCCTGGGAGAGCTGAAGGCTTCTCTGGTTTCAGTGTAATTCAATTTAAGCAGTGCTGTCATAGCATCTGCAGCCTGAAGCCGTTTCCCACCCAGATATCTCAGTTCAGGGTAGACTTGGAGGAGGCAGGGAGAGGACTCGTACAGCACACATCCCCAGCTGTTCTCCATGGGAGGTGGGGGAATAGGAAAAGGGAATTAAGAGCATCTACTGTCTGCTAGGTAACATGCCGGTTACTTTTTGTTTATTATAGCATTTAATCCTCAGCATTCTAGTAGGGTACATATTATTATGCCCATTTATCCAGATGCCTGTTGCTTTGCTCTCATTGACCATTAGTTGCCCTGAGAATATTGCCAGCACTCCATCATGGCCCCATACCCCTCAGGTCTAAGATGCTCTCATAAACATGCTTCACCACTGGGGCACAACTTGGGAAGGCGAGGCCGAGGCTCTTGTCTTGGGATGACTTCCAGGACTTCTCTGTAATCTTCTGGAATATTTCTCTTTCTATTTCTTGGTTCCCATCCCCACTGTGTGATGCTGGCCCACCTTGTGATTCACGGTGTCTGTATTGCTCTATAGCTTCTCTGGAGCCCCAGGGTCCAGTCCTAGGGAGTTGCTGGTAGGGTGGTAGGAGAGTCTCTGTCTCTGTTACCTCTGTGCCAAGCACATACTGGGCATCTGCTGGGTGGGAGGCCCCGACAGTGCTAGGATATTGGTGGTGAAGATGAGAAACCCAGTTCCTGCTCTCAGGGAGCTCGCCCTCTCACCGGAAGACCACGAACCAACAAGTACACAAACATCAGTGCCATCGTTGCAGATTCTGTTAAGAGTTATGAGAAAAACAGGTGGTGGTGGGGAAGGTACTTTCGACTGAGTGGCTGGGGACTGGTCTTCCAGTCGAGGTGAAGGGGAGTCAGTTGGGGTTCCTTGGGTTGCAGCAGCAAAGAGCTCCTTGTTGGAGGAGCTGAAAGACAACTTGTGTGGGGTGTGGAAAAGCAGATGCAAGATGGCTGTGTATGTAGAAAGAGTAACATTGGAGAGATGAAATTACATAGGACTCTGACAACATGGAAAAATATCCTAAAAATGAGTTGCAGTGGGTGGGAGCCAGATTATGAGCAGCCTGTCAGAAGAGGAAAGGAGTTGGGATTTTAGTCCTTCCTTATGCTTAATGCTTCCTGCGTTTTATCTAATTGCATCCTCACAGTGGCTACATGAGATAGGGGCAGTTTTGTGGAGATGAGGAAACTGAGGCTTGGGGCCCATTGGCCAACATGGTTCTCTTCCTGAAAGACATTCTGTCATGTGTTTTGAAGTAACATGGTTTCCTTCCACTGTGCCCTGGAATCAGATAAGATAATGTATTTAAGTCATCTAATTCATTAAATCAAAGTCGCTCAATTAAGGTTAATTCTTTGTAAATCGAAAAAACGACAACAATAAAAGAAACCAAATATGAAGACTATAACCACCTAATTCTAACAATCATACCAGTTGCTCTTAGAACAGGGCAGAAAATAAACAACTACAAAAAAAAGTGGTGGTGGGGGGGCTTCATCGATGCCTTAGCTCTACACATCTTTGCAGTGGGGATGCAAAGAAGACAGTCTGAAGGGCTTTGCTCCCGGCCCAGCCCTCCAGTGACAGTCAGCACTTGGGGGACATTTGGCATTGAGCTGAGCTCTGTGCTCTCATTTAATCCTGAGAACAGTCTCGTGGAGCAGACAATTTTCCTTTCAGATTAATTTCCCAAGGCCAAAGAGTGATAGTGGGTTGTCCCCCACAGGCTCTGCTGAGAGGGTCTGATGGGTTTTTCTAATGCTCACCTACCCCTGCACCTGAGCTAGTGCAGAGGCTGGAGCTGGGCTGATTTGAGGAGCTGCTCTGGCTGCTGCCAGGTGAATGGGCATAGAGGCAGAGGATCTGTTGCCCTGACCCCACTGCTCCAGGAATGGGCAAGCCAGTGGACAGTCTCTTGTGAATTCAGGGCCCACAGAGAACAGGGTTTTTGATTGCATCTCTGAGCTGTCCAATGCTAGAGAGCCCTATACTACCTAGTGGACCTGGTGCATAACTGTCCCAGTGCCAAGGTGGCTTTGGACTTGGAGGTGAAGTTCCTTGTGGGAGGCAAGCTAGCCCACACACCTGCTCCTACACAAGCTCCCACAGCCTGCTGGGCTTCCATTGCTCACAGCACTGCTGCTGCTGTATCGCAGTCAGCACACTATCCTTCCCATCTCTAAGGCCGCAGGATCCTGTGGGGTAGAGGGCAAGTGTCAATCAAGCTGGCATGGGGCCTGAAATTGGCTAGGTCCATGTTTCTCCATGGCTTGAATGACACTTGCATCTAGTTCCTTTGTCTTGAAGATTCTTTAGATTCCCAGGCTGGCCTTGCACTTGGGGAGGTTTTATCTGAGCACTCGGACTCTACCCACTGCCCCCTCACCCCCACTGTAAGTTCAGCATTGCCTGCTGTGTCCCTAGGACTTGGACAGATTCTGCTCTGTCAGCTTGCATGCAGCTCTCTGGCCCCAACCTGCCTCACAGCTCTTTTCGCTCACCTGCTTTTGAAAGCCCAATTGGGTAAAGCCAGGCTCTTCTCAATCTCTTCAGTTTTTACTAGTTGTTAAATTACTAGCCACTCTTGGTCTGATCAGTACCCATCCTGGTATGATCAACTGGGACTGGGCTGGTGGGAACACATGGCCCATACTGTGGCCACCGAGGCATCAGAGAGTCTGGCAGGCAGAGTCCCTCAGAAGGGAGAGGGTGTGGACAGCTCAGTAACCTGCATCTGTAGCCCATGGATAGCTCTCAGCAGGTGGACTCAGGGCTTGACCCACAGCAGACAGGCTGCCTGAGAACCTGGCCGTGATGTGGGTGCAGATTCCCCAGCCAGCTCCTCTAAGACCCGGATTGTTGCTTAAGGCAGAAGAGTCTGCTTTTGATAGTGTCCACCTGATGACAAGCAGTCCCGGATCCAGTTATGGTCTGCAGAGCTGGAGCCTGAGCAGTTTCTAGAAGTATTCAAGTGGCAGCTTTTGCTCAGGAAGTTCTCCCTGTCTGAATATTGCAAAGCATTCCCAGATCTCCTGGTTCCTGCCCTGCCAGTGACTGCATGAGGAGCTCAGAGATGAGAGCAGCGACCGTGTGCCTCCAGCCCTGGGTCTCCGTCACAGACCACCTTTCTCAAAGATCTCACAGGAACTACCCCAGGGACTGCCTACCCAAAGAGAAAGGAGTGAATCTGCTGTTCCCTGGATGTAGCCAGTTCCAGGCCCCATGCCAGGGTGACTGACACTTGATAGTGTTGCCCCCCACCCCTCATCACCCCTCCTGCAGCCAGCACAATGGGAGTTTGTGGGGAGACCTCCCAAGCACCCACAACTGCTCCCTGGGCAGTACTTACCTAACAGAGTCCCTCACAGGTGGGCCTGGGTGAGACTGGAGGAGTCGCAGGGGGAGGGGTCTCTGCTGCTGCAGCATCTCATCCTCAGGCTCTGAAGCTGCTGGGGTTTGCTGTAATCCCTTCCAAGGGTGTCCAGGTGGAGCGGGTGGCCTGGTGGAGTGAAAGGTCAGAACAATCAGGACGGGAACCTGGGCTCTGGCAGGCTGGAGCACGCCCCTCTCGAGCCTCAGCTTTTCCCCGTAAGACTCTCTATCCTGAGGACACAGAGGTGTTTTAAGTCCTGTAAGGTTCTGTCCCAGGGTAGAGTGGAGGTGGCCCACCCTGTGCTCTCGGGTTGGAGGTCAGTAAATGAAGCAGAGGAGAAATGGGAGGGGCCTTCCTTTTGGGAAAATGAAGGGAGCCCTTTCTGAATCTCTTCAGTCAAACAGTGAATTCTCCCCCAGTTTGGGTGTGGTCCTCTGTGGGGTCCTGACTGGGAGACACAGGAGTGTGGGGTCCAGTGCAGATCAGCAGGTGCTCTGGAAGCCCCACTGTGGGCCTGGCCCCTTCTGGGTTACAGCCTCCAGGACTTCCAGGTGAATCCTGCAAGCAGAAATAGATCCCAGTAATGTAAAATCAGACCAATGCAAAAGTACACATCATCAACATGCACACATAGGGCACTTACTGTATGCAGCTGGGGAGAATGTCATTACGGAAACAGGCTGAGCACATGTGAAAAGCTATGAACTATCTGGGATAGCAGATGGGGGTGGGTGGGTACAGGAGGATTCACAGCAGGGGAGGGGCAGTGTGTGTGTGTGTGTGTGTGTGTGTAAGGTGCCACAGTAGGGGGGCTCATCAGAAGCTGGTTGGTGTGGGGGCCTTAGGGAGGGGCAAGAAGCTAGAATGTCAGGGTCAGGTGGGTGCTTGCCATGACCCAAGAGCCAGTGGGAGAGAGCTGGACCAGGTTGCAGCGGTGGGGAAGAGGAGGTGAGAGGACAGCAAGGAATTTGAGAACAGGAAGCTGGTCACGGTTGTCTGAGCAGAGCAGGAGCAAAGGTGAGGACAGTTAAAGGAAAATTCCCAGATGTTGTGTCTGGTGTCAGGAGAGGGGCAGAGCTGACAGGAGCAGGGGGGCTCCCTGGTTCTGTCTGGAAGGCACCAAAGGGCTTGCTCATGGGTCAGAGCACTGGGCTCATCTCAGTGCTGCTCACAGGGCTGAGCAAGTGGAAACAGAGTCCCTGTGGGTGGGGGTACAGTGTGGCAGAGCAGAACCCCTGTGGCTTTGGCCTAGCATCACCATGCCTCATTAGCTGTGTGACCTGAAGAGCAATCCTTAACCTTTCTGAGCCTGACTAAATCAGCTGCCTGCTTCTGATATTGAGATGGTCACTGTAGCTATTGTAGATCAGTTTACCAAAAGAGGGCAGATAGGCCTGAGTCCTGGGTGGCAGCCCCATTTCATAGGCTGCAGAACTGAGGCCCTGGAAAGCCTTCCCTTTCCCAGCTGGCCTCTGGGCCGGCTCTGTCCCAGCTTGCCGATCCTCCACCAGGATCTACGTGCTCGGCTGTGGTATCTGAGGTGCCTGGCGGCCTTGTGGTGGCTGATCCCCTCCCTGCTATCAACTGTTGACATACAAGTTCCCTGGTGAGGAAAATATTTTCATTCTGTAACAGCGTTCTCAGTCCTGCTTAATCATATTTTTCTTTGTTTTTAAAAACAAGCTCCTGTGTGGTTTTCTATCTTCTTGCAGCTCTTCTAAGGACATTCTAGAACTGAGCAATGCTATTTGATACTTCATGTCTTTTCATTATGTCACTGTCGACTGGGGTGAGGGTTGGCAGTTGCTGAGCCCCCTCCTCCAACAGCCTCAGACCTCATTGTCAACCCCACTTCTTACTCTGGGACAAAGGTGCCATCACATTTTGCAGAAGAAACATGTTTAGAGAGGTTAAGTGTCTTGTCCCAGGTCACACGGGCTTGGGAAAGCCAGGGCTTGAAATGGGAATTCAAGCTAATTTGATCTTTAAAACGGGGTGTCTCTCTCTTATACCATGGTCCTGTCTCTGGTACCAGACCATGGTGGTGACTTTAAGCAAGGCCCTCAGAGTCTTGTGGTCCTCTTTATATCCTCTGGGTGTGACATCTGTTGTGAAAAATGAGCAAAGGAGGATAATGTGACTGTTGTCTGAGCCAAAAATTGGTTCTTTGAAGGCCTACTGTGTACCCACTGATGCTGTTTTCTCCCGAGCTAGATCGTTGATGACTTGGTCCAAAGAGGGACTTACCAGAGACCCGCATGTCGATGTGTCTGAAGCCTATGGGAGAATCGCTGTGGAGGTGTTTGTGGAAGCTCAGGGATGGTGTGGGTGGGGGGAGGAGATCCTTCCCTCCTGGAGAGGGAGAGGAAGGCACATTCCTGAGTGTGCATTGCGTGGCCTGGGAGTCCTCTCCACAGACCTTTGAGGCAGGCACTGTTACAGGCCCCCGCTTTAAAGATGAAGAAACATCTAAGGTGACTTAAGGGCAGAGAGCTGGCAGGCGTGGACTCTGACTTTAATGCAGGTCTGTATACCAGAGTGGGTCCCTCTCTGCCCGTCCATTTCTTCTCTGTCACTGTCTGAGCAGTACTGGGTGAGATGCTGAGGGACTCATGGGAATCCAGCTTCTGGTCCGTGACTATGTCTGTGAAAGGTGGAGGAGGTGGCATCACAGGCTTTTGGGGGTGAGGAGGAGGCACATCCTCTGACTGCTCAAACCCCACCTTCGGCCTGGTTCTACCTGCTGGATTTGCAGGATATAGACTTAGGATACCACCAGACAGACAGAAACACAACTTGCAGAGCCCCGTGTGGAGGAACCCAGCCCCACAGCAGCCCTCCCTAACTCTGTGGCCTGGAGCAAAGTCCCTCCTTGTCTGACCTTGGTTTCCCCAGGGGTAAAATGTGGGATCTGGCTGTGCTGTCGAGTTCTTGGGTTGATTTCTCTGACCTCCAGATTCATCTCTGAGCATGTACCAGCTGTCCCCAAATACTGACAGCCCCTCTAGGAGCCCAGGCCTGGCCTTTCTCCATACCCCCCATCAAACACACCTGTATGAGAGCACCACCCTGTTCTGCTGCTGCCCCTATGCCAGGGTCACCTTCATGAGGCTGCTGGGGTTGGGAGAGAGGCAGGTGTCTCATGAGGAAGTTGAGGGTAAGAGGTGGATTTTGCTCTATGAAGTGCCTTCCCTGTTGACCAATGAGCTCCCAGGCTCTACCCTTCACTTTGGGGTCTTTTCTTGCCTCTGGACCCTTGGTTTTTACAGGGCTCATGACTAGTTCTGACTACCATCATGAGCTGGGAAGAATGGTTGGCAAAAAGTGTGTGAATTATTTTCTTCACCTCTACCCCTCTTCTCAAGGTCTTTTGATTGTGAAGCAAGGCCCAGGGCCTTGACTGGCAAGATTAGCATGGGAGGTGGTGGCTCCCTCCCGCTCTTTGTGGTAAAGCCAAGCATACTTTCCTTCAGCCAATGTCAGAAGCTGCACTGTAGCCTGAGATTACTGATGAAAATCCCCCCCACCTGCATACAGAGTTGGAACAGGGCCTGCCATGGAAAAAACCAAACAGCCAAACGAATTTCTGCCAGCATGAATAACTGGTAATATCCTAGAGCTTAACTTCCCCATGGGGATTTATATCTTAAAATAATTAAAACAAAAACCAACAACTTTGTTTTCCCAACTTTTGGGTTCATCACAGAGTAGGTGCTCAGTAGTGCTGGCTAATTGAATAAAGGAGAAGCCATAAGGAAAAATGTTCTAATAGTGAAATTTTGGTCATGTGTTCATGCATTTGCCCTCTCTGTAGACATCTGTGTGTCTTAGACACTGGGGACATGTTGGTGAACAAAACAGCGCCAGTCCTTGCCTTCGTGGACTCTTAGTGTAGAGGGGATATCAGATAATTAGCAAACAAATGTATCGCTGTTTATAAATTCCTTGAATAAAATAATATAGCAGGTGCTATGATACTGTGTAATAAGGGATCCTAACTAAACTTAGGGATCCTTATTCCACTTAGAGGTAGGATTTGGGAAGACCTTTCAGGGAGCTAAGCTAAGAAGAGAGGAGTCAGGGCTGGCAGGGTGGATGTCCAGGCTTGGAGCCTTCCTCAGGCTCTGTGAAACTCCCTCACAGGCCCCCAGCCTCTTCCTGGGAGTCCTAAGAGTTTATACCTTGGTCCACGTCTGCAGGCTCCAGGGGCTAATGCCATCTGCCTCCCAGAGATAAGTACAGTGGCACCCCTGGGCAGGCCTCCCAGACCTCCAGGCAGCACTCTCCACCCTGGCCTGCCTGTGACCTGCCCGGCAGATGTCCATGAGGCTTCAGAGGAAGAACTGGTTGTCCTCCACCCGCCCAAGGGCTTTGTAAGCACTTGCAATGTCTGGCTTTGATTGCTTGCTGTTCTAGATAGTCAGATTCCACTTAGAGATCAAACTTCATTCCAGCCCAAGTGGAGGCATTTGAGACAACAGATCGTTACTTGAGAATGTATGACATCTTTGCAGCCTTCTTAGCATTGAGCTGGGATCTCCAAGGCCATCTCTCCCAGTGCTTGGGCTCAGGCTGCCTACTGCGTCTTCACTCTCCTCCAGGAGATCTTCTAGAATCTTCTCTGTAGGCTCCTCTTTGTGGAGGCACCACTCACATAGTTCACTGTCTCTTTCCCAAGTGTTCGATAGTCCTTGGATGAGAGCTTGGGATTTGAAGCCAGGTCTGGGTTTGAATCCTCTTCTGATCACTCGATAGCTTTGCAGATGGTCAACAGGGATCTTACTCAGTTTTCCATTATTGGAGCAAGTACCTGAGATCATCAGCTTAGAAAAGGTTGCTTTTAGGTCATGGTTCCAGAGGTTTCAGCCCATGATCCAGTGGACCTGTTGATTTTGGACCTCTGGTGGATGGCAGGGGGCAGCGCATTGTGGTGGGGAGTGTGTAGCTGAGCAAAGCTCTCTCCTCACTGCTGGAGAGATAAAAAGAAGAGGAGAGGGTCCCAATGTCCCCTTCAAGGGCATGTGACCAGTGACCAGGCCCTCCTGCTAGGCCCCACTTCTTGAATAGCATCAAGCTAGGCACTAAGTCTTTAACACATGGGTCTTTCGGGAGACATTTAAAATCCAAACTATAGCACAAAGTGACCATATAAATGATCCCAAATGGAACTCCTTGGAGAGTGGACTAAGCAGAGATTGGAGGGCAGCCAGGGCTATTCTAAGTCCTGGGCATCTGTTCACCCTTCATTATGTACATGATGGGCAGCACTTCCCTGAGAGGTTTTTTTTTTTTTTTTTTTTTTTTTTTTTGGTACCAGGGAGAGAACTCAGGGGTGCTCAGCCACTAAGCCTCATCCCCAGCCCTATTTTGTATTTTATTTAGAGACAGGGTGTCACTGAGTTATTTAGGGCCTTGCTTTTGCTGAGGCTGGCTTTGAACCCACGATCCTCCTGCCTCAGCCTCCCTATCCTGGAATTACAGGCGTGCGCCACTGTGCCCTTCCCCCCCCTCCCCCAGAGATTTTGATGGGGCAGAAGCTGGTCTGGACTAGTCTAGCTCATGTTCCTTTCCCAATGTGCTGTGCTGGTCACTGCGCCTCTGAGCTGAATGGGACTGGGCCCCTGCCCTATTGTTCTTCACTCTGTGTGGTGGAATCTAGTGGTGCTCACCTGAGACAGAGTAGAAGGTAAAGGAGCTGGGCGAGCAGGCTCTCCTAGGGAAGCCAGCGTGGTAGGCAGCCTGGATGAGCTCCCCCAGTGCCCAGGGGATGAGTGGAAGGATAACAGCTGTGTTAACAGACAAGCCAGGGGGATCTGGTAGAGGGGGACTGTGTGCTGCGGCAGGAACCTGGAGGCTCACAGAGTCCAGAAGCTGGAGGTATGCTCTGCGTGGTGTGGGCCACATGGAGCAGAAGGCTTTGAGCTTTTCCAGTGAAAGCTAGGCCAACCCTGCTCCCTGGCCCTAGGGATCTGAAATGGAAGTACCCATCCACTGAAGCAGGGAGTCGTGAGGATTTCTAGTCCAGAGGAGTGATATTTCCAAGGACGAGAGGGAGCAGTCTGGGTCTCAGTCTGGGTTTCAACCTGCCTAGCATCTGGGGTCTGTGCCCAAGGCCCAGGGCTCGCTCTGACCCCAGTGTTCCAAGGCAGGACGGATTGAGCCTGATCTCAGAGAGTTATCAACAGGAGAAACTGTCACACAAGATTGTGGTGGGGACCAGAAGTGGGGGAGAGGGAGGTGAGACCAGCCGGCACCTTTCAAGTTTTCAGATACTGTGTGGTCTCTGTCAGGTGGCATTCAGATCTGAAGGATTCTCAGAGACGAGGAAAAACCAAAGAATGAAATTGGGAGGCTAAGACTTCATTTTTTTTCCTGCATCATTAAATTTTTTAATTAGTGCATTATAGTTGCACATAATTGTGGGGTTCATTTTGGCATATTGATAAATGTATATGACATAATTTGCTTCATTTCAGTCCCCGGTAATATCCCCTCCCCCCACCTCCTTCCTCTACTCATTGGTCTTCCTTCTATTAATTAATTTTTTAATTGGTGCATTGTAGTTATATATAAATGTAGAATTCATTGTGATGTATTTATAAATGTTCACAAGAGTTTGGTCAGTTTTATTCTGCGGTTACTCCATTTTTCCATCCTATCTCCCTCCCCTCCATCCCCTTCTTCTATTCCACTCTTCTCCCTTCTATTTTCATGAGACACCTCCCGCCAACGCACTTTTTAATTCCTTATTTCTCTCTAATTTCCACATATGAGAGAGAAGATTTGACCTTTGACTTTCTGAGTCAATGTCACTCATTTATTAGCAAATGGTATAATTTTATTCTTTATGACTGAGTAAAACTCCATTGTGTATATATAACATATTTACTTTATCCAATTTTCTGTTGAGGGACACCTTGTCTGGCTCCATAACTTGTCTATTGTGAATTGCACTGCTATAAACATTGATCTGCCTATATCACTATATTTACTACGCTGATTTTAGTTTCAATTGGATAAATACCAAGGAGTGAGATAGCTGGGTCACATGGTGGTTCCATTCCCAGTCTTTTGAAGACTCTCTATACTGCTTTCCAAAGTGGTTGTACTAATTTACAGTCCCACCAGCAATGTCTGAGTGTCCCTTTCCCCTCACATCCTCACCAGCACTTGATATTTGCATGCTTGATGATTGCCATTCTAACTGAAGTGAGATGAAATCTCAGTGTAGTTTTGCCTTTCCTTGTTGCTAGGAATATGGAACATTTTTTCCATATATTTGTTGGCCATTGCATTTCTTACTTTGAGAAATATCTGTCTAGTTCATTTGCCCATTTATTGATTATTGTTATTATTATTTTTTGCTTTTAAGTTTTGTGAATTTGATATGTATCCTGGATATTAATCTCCTGTTGGAAGAGTAGCTGGAAAAGGTTCTGTAGGCTCTCTCTTGGTGCGCTTAACTATTTCTTTTGCCATACAGAAGCTTTTTAATTTGAAGCTGTCCCCCTGGTTAATTCTTAGTTTTATTTATTTATTTTTCCAAAAGGTTTCAGTTTATTTTTTGAGCTGGGAAAAGAACGACCAGGATAAAAAAAAAAAAAGAGGGAGGCGGCAGATTGCAAACATAGAATAAATGTCCATCTCGTCCTTGAGGGAGGGGACTCGCTGTGGCGGGGGCAAAGAAGGAGCTTGGTTTTATTTCTTGAGCTGTAGGAGTCTTATGAAGCAAGTCAGTGCCTGTGCCAATATGTCGGAGTGTTGATCCTGTGTTTTCTTCTCACAGTCACAGTGTTTCTGGTCGAATTCCTTGGTCTCTGATCCATTTTGAGTTGATCTTTGTGTTAGGTGTAAGATAGGGATCTAGTTTCATTTTCCCCATATGGATAACCAGTTTTCCCAGCAACATTTGTGAAAGATGCTATCTTTTCTCCAATGGATATTTTTGGCACCTCTGTCAAGGATCGGATGACTGTATCTATGTGAATTTGTGAGACTTGACTTATTTCTGCTCCTCTCCAAGGCAAGCCCTTTGTCCTTGTTGTCTGTCCCTGAACACGTGGTGTTCATCCTCCCTCATGTTAGCACGATCTGTACCACCTGCCTGGAATGCTTTCCCCTCTCTGTTCCCCCTTCAAGAGCCTACTCCAGGCCTGCCTCAGGGAGGATGCCATTTCCAGCCCACTGAGACCTTTTTTCTACTCGGAGTGCCATCTGGGATTGTGATCAGATGACAGTCTTCAGATCCATGTCCTGTGCAGGTCCCTCACCATTTTGTGAAAGTCCAGAGTCACAACCAGGTGAGAACTTCCTGCAGCACTGAGACGGGTACCTCTAGCAGTGAGCAGGGCCCAGACCCAGTGCTGGGGACAGGCGTGCAGGAAGCCCCGGAATCAGGCAGAGCTTCGAGCTGGGTTCCTGTCACGTGGGAACTCTCGTAGGTGCCTACACAACTTCAGTCTGCAGCACTTGGAGGTGCCAGATTGCTTTTATTCTACTTGGCATATGTCACACAACCAGTTGGTTCATCAGGGTGGGTACCAAACACCATCCTATTTTACTCAGTACACCAAAGAATAAACCCACCCTTTATCAGTCTCCAGAGGGGCCATTTGTCCTTTTGGCACTATGTACTACCCCCCTATGGTGTCGGGGCAT
Source organism: Ictidomys tridecemlineatus (assembly GCF_052094955.1). NCBI lineage: Eukaryota > Metazoa > Chordata > Mammalia > Rodentia > Sciuridae > Ictidomys > Ictidomys tridecemlineatus. The sequence goes on from NC_135479.1 coordinate 85,543,741, forward strand.
CAAGGCCAGCTTCACTGACCTTGAGACACCATCAGGCCACAGGAACAAAGAGCACTTTTGGAGAGTGATGCTCTGATTGTTTTTTTTTTTTTTTGTAGGTTCTTGACATAATTCAAGAAATTAGATTGTCTTATATAGGACAAGTAAATGCATATTCTTTTTCTTTTTCTTTTTTTGGCACTTATCAGCTGCCTCTTATTCATTGCCTTGATTTCTTTCCAAAAGCAAATACACTTATTCCAAAATTCCAAGTGGGGCCCAACATATCAGTGCTCTGCCCTGTGCCAGGCCATATGCCTGAGTCTGATCACTCAACAGGCCATCCTGTGATGTCCAGCAGGTGAAACCACCAGAATTCTGATGAGCTCTTGGAGCTTCTCATCTTGGAGCATGAAACGTGCTCACTGAGCGGTGCTTGGTGGAGGAACAGCTCTCTGCAGGCTACAAAGTGGTTCCTCACTGAAGCATTTCTGTGCACCTGGGCGTCAGACTGTTCTGATCTTTAACTCTCTCCCCACCATGGTGATGGTCCCTCTACAGTCTGCCTTGAGTGTCCAAATATGCCAGGCAAGCAAGAAATCAGGCCTGATCCACCAGGGCATGGTCTTTTCTCCGGGCCTCACTTTGGAGCAGTAAATTGTGGTGATGGACGTGCCCATTTGAAAAGCCAGCCAGAGGAGTGATTGTGTTCTGTCTTCCCCAGGAATGCCCCCAGAGTATTCTTACTTTCATTACTCACACACCCCAGCCTAATTAGAGGAATATTGTCCACCGCTTTTGAAAAAGGGGGAGAGAAACACATTCCAAAGGACAAATGCCTCTCTTGATATCAGAGTTTCTCCAGTGGAAGGTTACCTTGGTTAGATTTCAGTTGCAAAGTCGAAGACATTTCACTCTACAATGTTGTAAAGGCTTTAAAGAATTCTGCTGTGGTATGTTTCTAATTTAAGATTGAAAAAATATTTCTATTGTGCCATATATGGAGTAACCTAAAACCTAATAAAAGCTCTGAATTAAGGTTGGACAGAATGGTTTGAATTAAGTTCAGGTAGAAGTGAGGACAACTTCTCTGTATGCTGAGGCTGCTGGCTAATGGGCCAAAGGCAGGTTCTAACTGGGAGACTGGACCTGCTGAGTCCAGGGAGGAGCTCTCTTGCAGATTCCAGTGTTCTTGGCCACTGGCCCACAGGCCCGATACCGTTGGCACCTGCCCCCAACCCAGGAAGGGCCTAATCCTTGCTATTCATGTCATCCTGGTTGCTTTGCAGGTTTCTCATAGAGACTGAGTTTATTTGATTTGCTGGTTATTTATTTACTTATTACCTTTTCTTGCCAGCCTTTGGCTGGCTGTAGGGCTTGCCTTTGAGCTTCTTTTTCTTTTTTTTCTTTCTTTCTTTTTTTTTTTTTTGTGGTACTGGGATTACACCCAGGACCTTGCACATGCTAGGCAAGTACTGAGCTACATCCCCAGTCTAGAGCTTACCTTTGAGGAACTGCTGTGGCCTATGTGTCTTCCCATGCAGTGACTGAATGAGCCTTTAACTGAGCTTCGATCTTACTTACTTGCCTCAGTAAGTTCCTTTCAGAGATTGGAAAGCAGTATGTACTTTGAGAACAAAGAGAGAATTAACACATTTGAAGAAACCAGTAAGAAACATGATTTTTTTGGAAAAATTTTTTATACCTTTATTTTATTTATTTTTACATGGTGCTGAGGATCAAACCCAGCACCTCGAATGTGCTAGGCAATCACTCTATCGCTGAGCCACAACCCCAGCCCCAAGAAACATGATTTTTTTAATTGTTATTTTAAATAATGCTGCATGGAACATCTTTGCATTTCTGTATAAAAGGTATAGAGCACATTCCCCCAGTCTCTACTCCCTTCTCACACCCACACTCCGGTTGCCTTGATGAGGGTACATGACCCAATCCTAACCACCCTCCCCATAGCTGATTGGATGAAGAAGCTCACCTGACTCCAGAGGGCCCCAGCCATAGGCTAGTTTAAACCAGCTAGACTCTTGAGATTTAACTTAACAGAGAAAAGCTGTGGAGCTGAGATAGATTCTACCTGAGCAGAAGGGGTTGTAAGTTGAGAGGGAGGGGAGGGGAAGCAAGAAGGAGTAGGGGAGGGAGAGGAGAAGGAGGAAAGGAGAAGAAGAAAAAGGAAAAGGGGAGGGGAGGAAGGAACACCTCTAGGGTCCCAGAGATATGGCCAGATGTGACCTTAGTTCTGTGAGACCTTTCTACCTTCAGATGCCATGAGATACCCCGGTATCTTCCCCTCCCCCTCCTCCAACAACAAAACAACCTCTCCTTTTGGCGTCCTTTCCTGTGATACAGGCTTTCCTCCTCCTACAGGGCTGCTTCCCAGAGGGCTGGCTGATGCTGGGTGTCCTCACTGTCTCACAGGACAGAGGTGGTCCTATGTGAGCTGGGTGGGGTGGGGAAGAGGTTGGGCATGATCTGCACTGTGACCCTCTCCTGGCCGCCCTACCTCCTGTCCTGGCAGGTCAACAAGGGCATCACTGCCCATTCTCACTGCCCGTCTCAGCCTGGGGACAGTCCCCAATCCAGTGCCTGACTGCATGCCAGCATGTCTCAGTGACGGCTCTCCTTCACCTGAAGGCACCTCACTGTCAAACCGAGGCTCCAGCCCAGACCACTCCCTGTTCAGAGTGGGTCTCATGTTAGGGGCAGTGCAGGGGCTGATACCTGGGTCCCAGGCAGGCTCCTCTGCTCCTGGGCAGCCTCAGCCCTAACCTCTGTGGTCTCGAGGGCCCTCCAGTGAGTCTCAGACCCTGGCTCACAGCCCATGATGCCATTTAAACAGTGTGTAGGTCAAGTGGTCAGCACCTCCCGCGCCCTGCAGCCCACCTCCTCCTGCTCTCCTCTCTGTCGGATGCTCGTGTGATGCCACCCTCTCTCTTCCCTTTGGTGGCTCCTCATGTCCATTTCCCCAGTTTTCATCTTGGCTGGTACTGTTCTGGTGACCTCCCACTTGGGCCCCTGTGCTCTTGCCTCCCCCGACTGGAGTCAGAGCCTGGGACCCAAGAATGGGGGGAATGTGGAGGAGGGAAGTAGATGGGGAACAAGAGGCAGGAGCCCAGGTGGGCCATGTGGGGACTTGATGGGGCTGCCCATCACTGGGGTGAGGGAGGCCGCTGAGAAGGGGCATTACCTTTTAGCCAAGTGCAAGGAGCAGGAGGGTGGAGGATGTGTGTGTGTGTGAAGTTGGTGACCGGGGAGTGGCTTAGTTGATAGAGCAGCTGTGGGTCCAGAGGCTGGGGTCTTGGAGACCGGAGAGGGCAAGGGCCTGACAGGGATTGACAGGCCCTTGTGAATAAGCTCTCAGGCCTGGGTGAGTATGGAGCTTCAGCAGACCTGGCCTCTAAGCTCTCCCACTCTCTCCACGTGTACTCGTGGAGTACTGAAACCCAGAGAAGGAAAGGGGCTCTCCCTTTCGTGCAGGTCATTTTGGATATCCTGAGACTTTAAGAATGGCCAGGGTTTCATTTCCTCTGGGGTGAGGCTCCATGGCCAGGTGTCTTATTCTGGGGCCTGGGTGTCCTCCTCCTCAGACTGGGGCCTCAGGAACATGCTCCCATCTCTTTCTGTCCAACTGTGGCAGCTTCCTGAGCTCTAGGGCCTCCTCGTCCCTTCGGCATCCTCACAGAAGCCCTCGGTGCCTGGCTGGTCTTCGGGTGTGGAGGAAACCCCCTTTCTGGGGAGGCATTGATGGTGACACGTCCAGTGACATTATTTCTGTTCTGTTGCACTGGCTGGAACATCTGAACCTGAGCTCAGTAAGCTGCAGCAGGTTTCCCACAAGTCTCTAATTCATACTGAATTATTTAAAGTGCTGGGATCTTCACTCTACTGGGGAGGGATGGAAGAGTTCCTGATGGGGCAGAGAGACTTTCTGGGTGACACCTCCCTTGACCTCTATCAAAAGGCCTTCCTGACCACCCTGGAGCCACAACCTTCCTGGGTGCTGTTAATGGATAGAGATTCTCTGATAGGCTGTTTATCTCTTATAGAACATTCTTCACCCATTATGCAGAAGGGTAAACTGAGGTTTGGATGTAAGAAACAGAAAAAGTGGGGGACAGGTGATCCAGAATCTAAGGCCAGCAGTATGCATCTGAGTGAGAGACTGAATAGAGGGCCTGCAATAGGACCTCAGGGGCTAGGCGTTACAAGACTGAAGCTGAAAGCAGACATTTGGGTTAGTGTTGTGGCTATATGCAGGTGGGCACTGAGCAGGGTGGCTGGAGACCTCAAGGTAGGTACAGCTTCATTCATCACTTCCTTTGAATCTATCTCCGTGAGAAACAGCCATGACCTTCAGTCTCTAAATGTTTAAAATTCTTTCTCTGGGGCTCCATGGAAAACCTGTACGGGCAGGACTTCTCCTGGCTCCCACTAGATGGCGCTGCTGCAGGCCATTTTCACCCAGGAGCCCTTCCTGGGATGTGTGTGTCCCTGTGCATGTGTGGGTACCTGAGCTTGCTGGGGAGCCTGGGTGTGACCTTGCATGGTGTGTGTATGTACAGGGGGGGACAATCCTGGCTTGGGTTTTGCAAAGCCTTAGTTCACCTTTTTGTGCCTCTGCTTCTCTGAAGTTGCCCCTTATCATAAGAGATTGCTTCTGAGAAATCAGGCTTTCTGAGGGCGCTGCTGTGTGGAGACCAGATGCCAGAGGATTATAGAATGACCAGAGAAGGTCCAGCTCTCCTGATGGCCTAGCCATCTGTGGAAGGCTGTCAAGTCCTGCTTGAAATCCAGCCTCAGTGTCTGAAGAGCCTCAGGATTTCCCAGATTCTGCGTGGGCAGTATTGGGGATTTTGACTGAGGCAAGCTTTCAGAACTTTGATGTTTCCAATTTGAATACATTTTATTCTGTGTGCTAATTCTGGTTGTAGTGGCTATAGGAGGCACTGCTGAGGAATCTTCTGAGCCTGGATCTGTCTCAAAAGGAAAGACTTGCTTTGCATTTGATTGCATTGATGTCTGTCAGAGGCCCCAGGGCCAGAGTAGCACCCAAGATACCTGCTTCTTTTCTGATGTGAGTGGTTGCATTTATGAGGATGGATCTCTGTGTTAGAAAATCCTAGTTATTTAGGACTTTGAAAATCATCAACTCCATCGCTTCTTGGCTTTTTGGCTAAGATCAAGTGAAATTTTCAACTTGTTCATTTATTCTGTAGATGGAGAAACTGGGGTACACAGAGAATAAGTTGCCCAAGGCCACTTGACTGTAGGGAGAGAAGACTGGAAGGCAGGTCTCTGACCACCAGTGCCCATGTCTTTCTGCACATACCCCGCCTCTCCCACTGATCCAGTTCCATGTTTAAGCAAGGTCCCAGTGAAATCTTTTGTCTATTGGTTGTGGTGGTGGGGTCTTTCCATATGGCTGTCAAGAGAAAGCTTCCAGTTAAAGCTTCTCTTTGTATCTTTGTTGTCTTTCAGGAAGATTCTGGCTAGAGCAGATTGTAAGACTGAATCTTAGGAAATCAGAGAGAAGATAGGACAGAAACCAAGTTCTGTATGTTTGGAAGAGGACACAAGGGCAGCCACATAGACATGGTCAAGCCCAAAGAAGGGGGCTTAGTGAGAGCGGGGAAGGTCCCAGGTTAGAGGTAAGAGAGACTTTCCTGGTGGTGCATGGCCTGCCCTGCCTGTTGCCTCAGGGTCTGCATGGGCCACCTCGCCTGTCCACCTGATGGACACGATAGGAGACGGCAGAGCCCTGCTGAGTTGAGCAGGAGGTGGAGCCGGCAGCTGTAGGTCCTTGCCTAGTCCATCCCCAGCTAAGCGGGTCACATGCTGGCCCTATGCCTTGCTTTCCCCACCTGCCCTATGGGATTAGATACCTAGTACCTTGCAGTGAGTGAGAATCAAAGCTAATGATTTTCAGTTTGTGTGAGATAACGAGTTAAAATAAAAAAGGACCCCGTAAGTAGGTATAGTGTCAATTAAAAGTAAAGAAGAAAAGAGAGGAACAAGGGTGGGATCTTTTCCTGAGGATTCCATGAAGAGAACCAGGAGCCCTGCTTCATAATCCTCATGGGTGTGACTTCGAGGGTCTGCCGTGGATATGTTCTGTAAACGAGAATAACATTAAATTATTGGAATTGTCCTATCTGGAGCAGCTGGAGCTGTGTGAGGCACTCTATCTTGTTTCATTCTCCCAATAATCCTACAAGACAGGTACTATTATTATCCCCATTTTCCAGAAAAAAACTGAGGCTCAGAGATCAAGGGCATTTGTTGGATCAACCAAGCAGCAAAAGCGCATTAATGCAAAGCCCAGAGGAAACTTCTGGGTGTTGGCATGACCTGGAGCCTTTCCTCCCACAAAGGTTAATAGCACTTGGGATTTATAGTTCTGGGATGACTTCTTCCAGAATATTCTCCAGCCTTTCCTGTCAGTGGCTGTATGTCCACTTGAGTTCCAGTGGGCGTTAACCTGGATGTTATGGTTATAGCCTTGTGAAGATAACTGGGTTCCTGTGGGCAGGAAGGGGACACTGAGGAGTAAGAGTAGCTTAGCCTGGGTGCCTCTGGGCAACAGGGAGCCCCTGAAAACTTAGCTGCTTAACCCAGTTCAGTTTCTTTGTTCTCTGAGCCCAGTGAAGACAGGCCAGAGCAAACCGACGACATGACCAACCTTTGGTCTCCTCCATATGGAAGAGACCAGCGCATCCCACTAGTTATCTGGTACAGGGAGGGTCCCCCCAGCCACCCGGAGCTCAACTCATGACAGGAGGATTTGGAGGCATAGGGAGCCCTGACAACACAGAAGGGAGGCAGGTAGTACAACTCAGGGAGGCAGGGAAGGATGTATGAGAAGAAGGTGACGTCATCGGGTGTAACTGTGCATGGGTGGGTGCTGGGCATCCTTGGATAGGCTCTGAAGCAAGATAGAGCATGGCTCAATTAAGCCTTTTGAGTGTTCCAAGTGGTGGGAACTTCAAGTTGTAGAGCAGAGAGGCAGAGGGGGCAGGACAGAGAGGCAGGCTCTTAGCCTTGCAGCACACAGGGAAGGCTTGGGCAGGGGTTAAGTTTAGACCCTGTCCTGTGTGCAGCCTTATGGAAAGCTTGAAGGCTTGGAGGCTGATAGTAGATGGGGTGAGCTGGAGACCATTGGTTATGAGGAGGCTGTGGTGGTCACCCAAGCGAGAGAGGAGGACTGTGGCCTTGGAGGTGGAGGGACTGGGCACGTAGCAGCATGGGAAGGCATGAGGGTCAAGGGTGCAGGAAGCTGGTCTTTGGCTAGGGAGTCAATGGCAGGATGGTGCCCCTCTCATGTAAGGGTGTTGCTTTTGAAGGTGTTGGGCCCCCCTTTCCTGGGGCTCCTGTCCTGATCCCTTGAGCCTCTTTGCTTTTATGGACCATCACAGAAACTTGAATTTGCCTGGGGCTCCGGGTACCATTGTTAGCTCCTTGGCATGCAGTCCCAAGATCTGCTTGGATTGGGGGATTGGCTCGGAGGTGGGGGGAGTGGGTAAGATCATGGTGCAGGGCAAGTTCCACTGTGGCTCTCTGTCTCTGCCAGGGGCCAGGGCCAGATGCCAACTGCCTGTCTGGAGGCTCACACCCTTCTCTTGTTCCCTGATTCTGGTATTCTAAGGATTGCCATATCTCCCAGGCTAGCTGTTTTCAGACATCATTTCTAAGTTTTTCCTAGTGGCCAGAAAGTCTTGGGGTTGGCAGGGAATCTGCATGGAGTGCTCACTATGTCCCCAGCTCTGCTGGCTCTGTGTGGAGGGGGAGTGAGCAGGCTCTCAAGGAGACCTGGTTCTCAGGCAGGATGTACCAGGAGACCAACAGCTGATATCCAGTAGTCAGAAGTGGATTTGGTTGGCACCTTAGGGAAGGGAGAGAGCAGTGAGGACCAGAGGGTGGGAAAGGCCTCAGGTAGGAGGGAAGTCTGCTCCAATATTCTGATCAAGGAAGGGAAGGAAAGGGCTTCTCAGGCTGGGGGGTTCTCAGCAAGCGAAAGGCACACTCCAGGGGGCGTGGCAGGGGAAAGACTGGCTTTGGGGTTGAGCGAGTGTGTATGAATTTGAGTATATGAATTGTACAAATCTGGCATTGTTTTTAAAATGTGCTTTCATAAGTCTACAATGCACAAATTATACATTTCTGGTTCTAAGGGAGTGGAGGGACAACTGGGCCTGCTTTCCCTGTTGGATCACAGTTGGGGCAACCTGGTTTAGTTCTCGTGGGCCCTGAGCCACTCTTCTCAGAGGAGAGCAGGATGGAAAGGGCATGGAGGACCTCACCAGCCGATGGCAGCTGCCTATTCCTCCCTCAGGACTCAGTCACCTGATACTGTCCCTAAGGTCTCTCAGCCTAGGCCAGGCCAGGCCAGGCCAGAAGTGCTCCTTTGTCATTCTGGCAACGCTCTAGGATCTGGGTAGCTTTAGGGACCTTGGAGGAGGGCTGAAGTCATTAGATGTCTGGTCATGAAGGTAGACACCAGGGAACTGGTTTCCAACACTGAATCCACAGGTGGGGCATCCAGCTGCAGAGCATGGACAGCTTTGCAGCTTTGCACTGTGGACAGCACTTCTGTGGTCTGTCCCTCAGGAGAGAGGCTGACAACTGAGAGGGCAGAGTGTCACTATGTGGTGCAGGTGGGAGGAGACCAAGGAGGGTCCAGGGTCGTTTCCAAGATGGTGGAAGACCTGGCCTGGACCTGGCAGGGTGGGTAGTTCTGCCAGCTGAGGGGCAGTGTTGGCCAGAGGTTGCTCAGCCTGTGCTGCTTCCTGAGTCTATTTTGAGCTCCTCACCCAGAGAAACCACCTAGAGAAAGGGCTTGGGCAGCTAGGCTGGCTCAGGGCTGGGCTCACAGGACCTCAGGGAGAACCTGCTTCGTGAGGGAGGACAAGGAAGGGTAGTGGCATGTCCAGCTTGCCTTGCAGGTAACCTGATTCCTGGACATGAGAGTCTCTTAATTTGTCAAATTGGTTTTCCCTTCCAGCTCTGGAGCGAGGACAAACCTGGCCCAGCTGTCAGCAGGCCACCAGGCTGCCCTCCTCCCTGGCTGGCCGCCTCTGCCTTCCCTGTGAGTCTCACCTGTCCTGGCTGTTTTTCCTCATGCATGTCGGAGCCATCTTCCTGAGCCCACACCTGCATTGTGAGCTCCTTAGGACCACAGCCAATGACCTGGTCTTGTACATGGCCCCCACCCCATCACCTTGTCAGCTCTGAGCCTTTGTTCTTTCTGTCCCATCTGCCTGGAAACTTTACCCATCACTGCTCTGTCTCCTGCTGCAGGAAGCCATCCACCATCTCTCCCTGGTGTTCCTCAGGCATCACACACACACACACACCTCCCATTACACTGAGGTGCTCCTGTACTTGTATTTCCTGTCTATCAGGGTGTTATTCTTGAGAGCATCAGCTTAGGAGTTTTGTGAACCAAACCCATCATGCTTGGGACCAAGGAGGGCCGGGGAAAATCCTCTGGTAGATGGCAATTGCTGAGCAGACTGAGGAGAGCATCCTTTTATCTCAGCCTTTTGCTTCCAGAGACTCTTGGACAGGTGTGCCACTGAAGGGCCACTACAACCTCCCACTGAGGTGGGAAGGCAGGTGGTAATGCTAATAAGCTTCCATACAGAACACCTCCAAGATGCCTGTGCTGTTGTCCAATGTGGGCACATCTCATATCTGACCCTCACTGAGCCTGTGAGGTAAATAGTATGGCAAACATTCCTCCCATGAAGAAAATGAGGTTCAGAGAGGTGACGGTACTTGTCCAGGGTCCCACAGCTGGTAAGAGTTGGAACAGAGTTTAGAACCCACATTGATCTCCTCTTGAAGCCCATTTCTTTCCATGACTCTACTCTGGTTCCCTGTGAGTCTGGCCTGTGGGAACAAGTTCTCTCCAGAAAGATCTATGCAGCCTGAGGAGCATGTGCTGCTTGTTTCTTCCTGAGCATTCTGTCAGGGTCCCTGGCATGAGCCCCTGACAACTTATGTAAACTCTTACGGGCGTGAGCCCTGACGTCAGGGCCGGGCTCCTCCTCTGTTAGTGTTTGCTAATTGGTATTCGCCCAGCAGCGGCTTTAGTCATCGACACTGATGAAAAAAACTTTTAATTACATAATGAAATATTCTCCGAGGAACAGGCCGTGGTGTCATGGCTCAGCCATGTGTGGGGCAGAGAGCCGGCTGAAGGGGAGCGTTGGGGATGAGTTGACATGCGTCCCCCCACAGCGCGCCTCTGCATTTTTCCACGGTGACTACAAGATGGATTTGGGGACTTGAATGGCCCGTGGGGATAACACAGGAATCTGTGGGCCACAGGGAAACAGCTGCGCCATTTTGTTCCTAGTGGACCAGAGAAAGGCGAGGGCGTAAGAAGCCTTGTTTTGAAATGTGTTTTCAAAATAAAGGTTTCATAACAGCCACGACAGCAGGAACAGCTGCCCATGGGAACGACTTCCTGGAAAGCAGAGGCCTCCATGACAGTTGGGCTCTAAAAGGCCAGGCCACCTTGCAAAACAGAGTTGACTTAGTCAGAGCTTACCCCTGCTCTACACACACACACAGACACACACACACACACACACACACACAGACACAGCCTCCCTCAGGCTGAGGTTTCATTTTCCATTTTTAGCTTCTGATGCTCTTCACTGGGCCTTTATTTCAAGATTTGGGACCACACAGGGGGTAGTGTGGCCACACTGATTGGATCAGCCATTGAAGCCCAGTCGGAGGGAGCTTCTGGTGGGTGGGTGAGTGGTCTGCTGCAGGATGCTGTCCAACAGGGACTCAAGATTTGGTATTCAGCCAGATCCTCTCCTCAGTGGTACCCATGAGGGACAAGTATAAGCAGGCAGGGAAAAGGCAGAAGTCAGGAGAATTCTAAAAGCCACAGGCCATAGGGATGATTGAGAGGGCATCTGAAAGCAACAGGAGGAGAGAGAGGAGGACACCGTCATGAGAACATCAGAACCACAGAGAAAGCAGAGCCCTTGAAGGTGACTCCTGTTCCTGGGGCCTAGCTGAGCACCTACATGTGGCCATTCATCTCTGTGTCCCTGGAAAGCCTCTGAATTCATGTAGCTTCCGGGCCCCTGCTGGAACCTACCCAGCCTAAGTCCTTGCCCCTTGGTGGGTCTGCTGGGCATCACAGATGGGCAAGGAGAAGATTCTGCTGATGGGCACGGCCAGCTTTGGTCCTGTCTCCCTCCCACACTTTCTTGGGCTTTTAGGTCTGGGACAGTGGCCTTGGGACTCTCTGCTTCTCTGTCAGAAGGAAGTGGGGGGGTGTACTCTGCTGGGACTTGGCAGCCCCAGGAGACCTCGTTTCCAAACCAGAGTTTCCCACAGAGGTGGAAGGACACGGTTCTGCTTTGGATTTGGACAGGGTCTTGCTGCATTTTTCCAATGTTGGTTCAACGAAACTCAAAACTTTATCCTGACGCTTTCTTCCCCTCGTTTTTAAGTTACTCTGTATGTGCAGGGGAAGGCAGGACATGTGCTTTTGATTCCTTTACCCTGAAATCATCACCCTTTCTCCCTTGAGAAGCCCTTGAGTCTCAGAAACCTTTGGAGACACTTAAGCCCTTTCACTCCCTCTTTACACCAGGACCCTGCATGCTGCTGAAAGCAAATGAATGCGGAGGGTTTCAATCAAGACAAAAGGCATTCTTCCCCCCTCCCCATCCCACGTGGTCCAGGGCAACCTAAGCAGCAGCCGAGTTCTCAGGAAGGCAGGCCTTGGAAAAATCAGCACCTGGGTTCAGACAGCATAGGCTAAAAAGAAGAGCAACGGGGTGTCAAGTTGTAAATGATTGTCAAGGGCTGACTTGGGCATCGGGGGCCCTTCAGCGGCAACAGACTGACTTCAGTCTCCTCTGCCCTGGGGACTGGAGGCTCACACCTTGCATACTGGCCCCAGCACCCTCCCTGCCCTGTGTCTTGAGGCAGCAGCTCCTCCCAGGCAGTGTGACGATGTGACATGATGTGGCAAGCAGCAGGCTCTGCACTTGAACTGTAAGAAACTCATTTTGGACCAGCTGTAGGGCAAGTAGAAGAGTATGTGGCAAGAATCAGCAGAGCCGTGCTCCTGAGAGGAGGTGCGGTGTGGGGTTAGCGCAAGGGCTGAAGGAGTCCAAGTCCCAGCTCGGCCTTGGCCAGCTACAGGCTCTGGGACAAGTTGATTTCATTTCTGTGCCCACTTCACTATGGTTCTGGGGAACCGTGGGGTGTGTGGGTGTGTGTGTGTGTGTGCATGTGCATGTGCACCATGGCTTTACCTGCCTGGCGTCTATCGAACAGTCTTCACATGTTTGCTGATCCCAAGAATGTTGTGTACATGAGTGAAGTGATGTGGTGTCCCTGATTTGCTTTAAAACAATAGGGGAGTTGGGGAAATGTGTGGGATACAAAAGAATCCAGATTGGCTGTGGGTTGACAGTTGTCGAACTTGGGTGATGAGTACAGAGGGGTTCATTGTATGGTTTCTTTCTATTTTTGTCTTTGAATTTTTTCCATGAGAAAAAGAAAAAATTTCCATAACAAAGTTATATATGTGTGCATACATATATATTAAATATAAATACACACGCATACATGAGAATGATGTTAAAATGGTATGTAGTATGCCACATACAAGCAGATTTTAAGTGGCATACAGATGAACTTCTGAATGTAATAATGATGTATTTAAAATATGACGACTTATAGCAAGTGACTGTGGGCCACGATAGTGCAAACTATTTCCTTTTAAAATAAAGTGAAAAAGTGAGTTAATTTGGTGGAAGGTATTAGAAGACCATCTGAGCAGAAGAGACGTGTGGCACATGTTGTGGTAGAAATTGAATGGCTGAAGCTTTGGAAGTGTTGCTGAGGTACTTATGGGAAAGGGCTCGAATTCGTCACTCTGAATGCACACCATGTCAGCTTCACGGGTTATTTATCTAGATCAATGTGGAGGGTGCAGAAGCAAGAGGCAGGAGTGGGACTGGGAGCTTTGTGGGGGACACAGACCTTGACTCAACTTTTGACTCTGCTGCACAATACCCTTGTGACATGCGGGCATTCACTTGCTGCCCTGCTTCGTTTCCTCGTCTGTCAATCTGGGATGTCACTACCCATGTTACAGTGCCCTTCTGAGAATTAAGGGAAATACTGTGTGTAGTGCACCTGGCACAGTGCCTGGTACGTATCAGATGCCTAATGGATGCTCATGCACATGAGGAGGAGGGAGAGAAGGCAAGATGGGACCTCTAGTCCAAGGGGGTCTGGGCATGATCCTCACAGATCCAGACCTTCCATCAGAGCAATGTTGCTTGCACTTTTGGCACAATTGAATGAGTGTGTTTTCTGTTTGTTTTGCTCTTTTCTCAGTCTGTAGCTTCTGAGATATGGACAGGAGATGGGAGGGGGCATATTGAGCAGACAGCAGGGGGAACTTGTCAACTGATGTAGTCAACATGTCATTAGCTATAAGACATGTATGTTGTGTTTGGCTTGTTCCAGTAACACCACTGGTTGGGGAATTCTGTTGCTTGAAACAGCTCTCACCCAATCAAATCAAATCTGCTGTCCATAATGCACTGATAGTTTTTATTGAGTGTTTGCCATGGGTCGGGGACAGTGCTAAGGATTTCATGTTAATTTTCTGATTTAACCATCTTGACAGCCCTCCAAGGAAGGTGTACCTGTTCCCATGTCACAGCTGAAGAAGTTGAAAGGAAGTTGTGATTTCCCAAGGGCCCCCTAGCAAGCAGGTGACAGGACCATGAGAGAGAACTGGGTGATTTCAAAACCCATATGCTAGGCTATAGCCTCCCCCAGCTCTCTATCCAGTGAGCCTATATATCTCTCAAGGGCCCTGATATTCCTCAGAACCAGCACAACCCTCCTCCACATGTGTAGCCCTGCTCCTGGGTTGGTGGCATGAGGCTCTCGTGGGGCCGGCTTGTGAGGCAGTAATCTGGTGGCCTGCCTCATCCTGGCCGAGCTATGGCTTCTCCAGTCTGGAGACCCTTTAGACATTTGCACTTAAAAGTACAAGCTCTGCTCATCTTCAGAGGGGAAGTAATGACAAGCAGTCTTTGAACATTTGCAAATTATATTTTTAGGTCGAAAGGACCTTCCTTTTTTATGTGTGTTGGGGTGTAGGGATGGAAAACATATGCCTTGGTTTCTGTCACTTGTGCCCGGAATCCCAAAGATAATGGTTGAGTTTCACGGTAGTCTGTTAACAGATTTTCAAATAATTTTCCACTAATCCAGCAGTTCTCTGTAGATCCTCCATAGGCATGTGAACTTTCCAAAGAGAAAAAAATAGCCATGGTTTATACGTTGTAATTTTAATTAAGTGAATTAATGTAACTTCTGAAGGGGTCTCCTCCTGAACAGAAAAACAGAAACAAACCCCAAAAGACCTTGGCAGTCACATCAGGGGATATTTAGTGAGTATGCACTACTGCTATGGGTAGAGGGCAGATGCCAGCCAGCGTTTACATGTTGTCTTTTTTCAAGTGGTTCCCAGGCTCTTCACATATTCCAGAGACATTGTCATTACTCCATGCTTCTGGGTGGTTTCTCCTAAGTCTCTGCCTTAGACCTTATTATACATTCATGTCAGTGCCTTTAATTGAGGCAATTCTTTGTTCTCAGGGGCGCATTTGGCCTTCAGAAATTCCCCAAACAGAAAAGGTACACTCATACATTGCTGGTGGGACAGCAAATTGGTACAACCACTCTGGAAAGCAGTGTGTTTTCTCAAAAAACTTGGAATGGAACCACCATTTGACCCAGTTATCCCACTCCTTGGTTTATACCCAAAGGACTTAAAATTAGCACACTTGTAGTGACACAGTCCATCAATGTTTATAGCAGTTCAATTCACAATAGCTAAGCTATAGAACCAACCTAGGTACCCTTCAACAAATGAATGAATAAAGAATTTGTAGTATATATACACAATGGAATATTATTCAGCCCTAAAAACCCAACTTTATGACTTTGCTGGTAAATGGATGGAACTAGAGACTGTCAAGCTAAGTGAAATAAGCCAATCCCCCAAAACCAAAGGCAGAATGTTCTTTTTGATATGTGGATGCTAACACACAATAAGGGACGGGGAGAAGGAACAAGAAGACATTCATTGGATTAGACAAAGGGGCATGAAGGGAATTGAGGGGGCATGGGAATGGGAAAGACAGTAGAATGAATTGGACATAACTGTCCTATGTTCATATATGAATACACAACCAGTGTAACTCCACATTGTGTATACCCAAAAGAACGGGAAGTTATGTTCCCATGTATGTATAATATCAAAATATATTCTACTATCATGTATATCAAAAAGAATAATAAAAAAAGAAAACTCAGATCAATGGAGTTTATGTGTGGGTAATTGAATCAGCTATCAATGGTCACAGCATTGCTGCAAAAGAAACAACATCCAAAACCCTGGGGACACATCATAACATTATTTAGTCCACGAGTCTTCAAGGCTTCAGCTGGTCTGGGCTGGGCTTACTCAGGCATCTGCTGTCCGCTGGCCTCTGCTGAGTTTGCTGAGATATCTAGGGTGCTGTTGGATGGCGATGGAAGCTCCCACCCCGACTCTACATGAGGATTCGACTCAGGAGCGGGGGCCTTGTATCTGTTCAGCGGCCTCTTAGGGATCAGTTCCTGAAGTCCCACCAATTCCTAGACCAAGTGCCTGTAGATGAATAAATGAACACACAGCGGTGTGAAATCACTTCCTATTGGTGGTTTCCTGTCTACTTGTTCATGCAGTAGTTGTTGAGGACACTCGACTACCCCACCCCTCACTGGCTGAAAACTGAGGCTGGATCTTTATTTGGTCTTCCCCAGAGCATTGAGCACCTACACATGGCAGAGCATATGTTAGGTGCTCAGGAAAGCATTTGAATGAATAGTGAAAGTTACCTCCTATCCTCAGTAAACCTTCTGATAGTCCCCAGGGCACACTCGATTTGGCCGTGGCTTTTTGAAATACTTCACAGCCTGATCTTCACATGGGTGGTTGTCTTTGAGCCCATATACCCAGCCTGGCTGCCTCTCTGAAGGTCAAGCATGTGTCTGGTAGTAGTGGGGCGGGGGGGGGGGGGGTAAGTGCACTGGTCAGCCCTAGAAGAATTCCTGTAGCGTCTGTGCTCTGCCCAGCAGTGGAGCTTGGGTCTGGAGATGCTGCACCTGCTACTTGTGCTGCTCCTCTTTAAGTGACCTGAGGTCTTGGATTGTGAATCTAAAAGAGCTGTTCACCTGTCTGCTGCCTGTCTTGGGGGCAGCTCCGTACCTTGTAACCACTGCCTTCCTCATAGATCTCGCTGGTCCTCTGCAGATACCAGGTCCCATCCATATTCACAGAGATAAAGCCAGGGGAGCAGCTGTTCCGTTCCCCAGGGCCTGGTGTTCTAAGGAGAAAAACTGACTATTCACAAGTGTGCTTAACTGAGCTGAGAAGTGCCCACAGTGCCTGGACTTCATGTTCCTGGACATCTTTACTTATCTCTCTGTGTATTGCAAGACCAAATTCCACACTCTCTAGTTTCAGTCTAGGATTTGAGGGGAGAGTTGGAAACCTAGTTCAAGGTGAATTGTTGAAGCATCAAAGTTGTAGCGACCCTTGGGTCCCTCTGCTCCTATGGTTGGGCCCTTTTCCTACACCCCTTCCCCTCCTCCTCCTCTGGATGCCCAGAGCCAAATGGAGCTCAGAAGGGTGCTCAGCAACACCTGTTGGTACAACAGAAGGGTGGCAGTTTAGTGATGCCTCCTAGGTCATCCCACCCGCACAGGTTCCATCAATCAGCCAAAGTGGAGAAGAACTTGGTTAGGCCAGTGTAGCCAGGGAAATGAGTTATTGGGAGAGACCCAGCCTTCATTGATCAAAAGGCTTGGCTGCTGCAGAGAAAAATAAAAATCCATTTACTCATGTAAAACCAGTTTATTGTTTGAAGGATACAAGGTCAGATTTTTCAATGCAAATTTAGTTCAACCCGATAAGCCCAAGATGGGACACTTAGCCCTTGATCTGAAAGGACGCTGTCCTGCCCAGTAGTTACCTTTGAGGCCACACCCTTCTGCTGAAAGATGCTGCTGTTGCTCATGGATCATTTGGAATTGTCTGCTCTAGACCACTATCTGGAATGCTAATCTGGGACAGTTCACTGATCATTCACAAGATCATGGTGAGGGTTTTGAGGTCACAACACCCATTGGAACAACCACACAAAGAGTCCCATAATTTATTCAGTGTGGTAGGTAACCCCCAAAGTCACAATTCTTCCTTCTCTCCTCTGCCCTTTACCATGTGGGTGTCTTGGCAAGTGGGATGATGGCAGAAATGAGGCATGGGCTGCAGTCGACTTGCACACAGGGTTTATTTCCATCTGTGTCTCTGCCTTAAGCACAGGCCCCAGCTCGCCTGCCAGCAGGTGAGACGTGACTTCAATAGCCTTGATTCCCCCAGATGTCCTAGTTGAACAGAAGCCTCCACTGCTCCGCCCTTTGGAGGCTGCCTGTCTTCCCCACAGCAGGCGCCTACCTTACAGTAGATGGGCAGATTTCACTGAGGCTCAGCCTCTCAGCCCGATTCTGCTTTCTTCCCTCCCTTCCTGGTGTCTTCCTCAATAGCACCCCCAGGAGGGCTTCTGCACCCGATTCTGTCTACCTCAGAGACTTTCCAGGGAACTCAGCCTTAATGGTTGGTACCCAGCATGGTTCTGGGAATCAGACTCTAAAGTGTGATCACTGAGGACCCCGTCACTTGGGGAGGCAGATGTGGAGGTGCAGGAAACCTCACCACGGTGAGCTGGGGTGTGATGCTGCGGGGAGGTATTTGGGGCTCAGGTAGTATTTCTGGATTTGAAAGGAATGTGGGAAATAAGTAACTGTGATAATTGTAAAATCAGGTGGCTGTTGCCGAACACCATTGGTTTGTTGAAAAGGGATAATGGTGGGCTCTGGGTAACTAATCACTAATTTAAAGAAAAATAGGAAAGCCAGAACACCTTTTTGGTAACATTTAGGTCTTATGCAGGTAGAAGGTAGACAGAGTGGAAGATTCTACTTACTCACAAAAGTAAAAATTTCAGAAGTTGAGCTCTCAGAAAACCTTGCATAACAAGCGTAGGGCTTGAGATGTGGGTGTTGGGGGTAGATACAGTGGTGAACTTCCACCTTCCCCTAAAGCTGCTGAGCAGAAGTGGCCCCTTCCCACTAGTAAACAACATTTATCCTTCCTCCCTAGTCCCCCACTCATCTCTCCCCTTGTTTAAAAGTCATGTGGAGGCATCAATTTAAATGGTGCATGTCCTTCATAAAACAATACTTAAACCCCTCAGGATTTAGCCTCACTTCTTCTGACTACCAGACCAATAACAAGGGCCTAATACCAGGACAGCCTGAATATAGAGATGCTGGGACACCCAAGGGCTCTATATGGATGGAGAGCCTAAATTTTTTTTTAAAAAAATTTCACTGACACATTAAAATTATACATATTTTGGGGTATCATGTGATATACATACATGGTATATCTATTTGGTGCATAATGCTCAATAAGGTCTGTCTCCTCATATCATGTTTTTTTTTGAGAGAGAGAGAATTTTTTAATATTTATTTTTCAGTTTTCGGTGGACACAACATCTTTATTTTATCTTTATGTGGTGCTGAGGATAGAACCCAGCGCCCCGTGCATGCCAGGCGAGCGCGTTACCGCTTGAGCCACATCCCCAACCCCCATATAATGTTTTTTTACGGTGAAACTTTCAAAATCCTTTCTTCTAGCTTCTTTGAAATGTTCAGTACATTATTATTGTCTGCAGTTCCTTACTGGCAATAGTGCCCAGAACCTCTTGCCCTCATTTAACTGTAACTTAGTATCTATTGATCAACCTTTCCCTGTCCCTCCTGCCCTCTATGCTCCCCAGCCCCAAGTAACGACCATTCCCCTTTTAATTCTTATAAGATCAGCTTTTTCAGATTTCACATATGAGTGAGATTATGTGGTACTTGTCTTTCTGTGCCTGGCTTACTTCACTTAACATACAACCTCCAATTCCATTCATGTTGTTATAAAATGACAAGATTTCATTTTTTTTATATTGGCTGAGTAGTATGGCATTGTGTCCATATGCCACATTTCTTTAGCCATTCATCCATAGTGGACACTTGAGTTGTTCCATTTCTTGGCTATTGTGCGTAAATGTACAATAAATGTGGGAGTGCAGATGTCTCTTCAACATATAGGTTTCCTTTTCTTTTCCTTTGGATATATACCCAATAATAGGATTTCTGGATAATACAGTAATTCTATTTTTGGTTCTTTTGGAGGAAACTCCATACTTTTTCCCATAAAGGTTGTTCTAATTTACACCCACATCAATAGTGTGCAGGGGCTCCCATTTCTCCATTTCCTCACTGGCACATGTTATCTTCTTGATAATGGTCATTCTAATAGGAGTGAGGTGGTGTTCTCATTGTAGTTTTGATTTGCATAATGATTAATGATGTTGAACTTTTAAAAAAATATACCTGTTGGCATTTGTATGTCATCTTTTGAGAAATATCTATTTAGGTCCATCGTCAATTTTTAATTTTTATTTTTCTGTGGGACCGACCTACTGTTTAAGATCCATGTGTATTCTGATATTAACCCCTTGTCAGATATATAGTTTGCAAATATGTTTCTCTGTTACTTCACTCTGTTGATTGTTTCCTTTGCTATGAAGAAGATTTGGGTTTGATATTTATAAAACAATGCTTAAACCCCTCAGGATTTTTTTCCTAGTTCTGTAAAGAATGCCATTATCTATTTTTGATTTTGTTTACTGTGTTTTTCAGGGTTTATTAAAAAAATTCTTTCCTATTCTAAAGTCTTGAAGCATTTCCCCTATATTCTGGTAATTTTCTAGTTTTAGGTCTTACATTTTTAAGTCTTTAATACATTTTGAGTTTTGCATGTGGTGAGAGGTGAGAGATAGGTAAGAGTCTCATTCAGTGCATGTGCACCTCCAATTTTCCCAGCACCAATGCATGTTCTTAGCACCCTTGTTGAAGGTCAGTTGGCTGTAGATGCTGTGTTGACTTCCAGTCTCTGTGTTCTGTCCACTGGCCTGTCTCTTTTTAATTTTTAATTTTTTTAAGTTGTAGATAGACACAATACTTTTATTTTTATGTGGTGCTGAGAATCAAACCCAATGCCTTACATGTGAGAGGCAAGCGCTCCACCACTGAGCTACAACCCCAGCCTCTTTTTATGCCAGTCCCATGTTGTTCTGATGGCTGTAGCTTTGTAATATATTTTGAAGCCAGGTAGTATAGCGCCTCTTGCTTTGCTCTTCTTGCTCAGTATTTTTTTTTTTTTTGCTTGATGAGAATTTTTTTCTTATGTGTGTTTCCATGGGAATTTTACAGTTTTTTTCTAGTTCTGTAAAGAATGCCATTGGTGGGAATTGCATCGAGTCTGTTGGCTACTTGTCATGTGAGTGGCAGGCCCAAGGAGCGCATGTATGGGATCAGATCAGGGTGCTGTGTCGAGAGAGGCTGAATATGAAGTTAGATGGGGAGAGTTTATTTACAGGGTAGCACGTGTCCTGGCAAGAACCCTAGGACATGGTGCTAATATGCTGTGAGGATGGCTTTTGGAAACTTGGCACAAGTGACAACCCACACTGAGTGAAGTAGACCAGGGGTTTCAAGGCTTAGAGAACAGAGTGGATGTACTTCGTTAGATTGGAAAAAGTTGGCTGTGCTCTGTGGGTAGGTCCAGCGGGACATTGTGTTTACCAAGGTGGTGGGAATGTGCTAAGAGGGGCATTAGCATCATTGATAAGCCCAGTGGACCAGGTCTGATGCTAAGAGATTCTGGTCCAGTGTAGAACTCCTTCATGGCAAATGATGGAGTGAATGATGGCATCCCAAATGCTAGTAGCCAGATGGCAGTGCCTGATTATCAGAAGCATGGTGGGTGGTGGGTATGACTGCAGCTATGCACAGCAAAGTCTAAGTGGTAGCAAGAGGTCCCTACCTGTGCATTACTATACAGGTGATTAAAGGACCATGTTCTGTCTCACAAGGCAGGTAGTCTACACAAGCATTGGTTAATATGTATATATATATATATATATATATATATATATTAAAAATAATTGGTGATGATTGTTTGGGAGGCTGAAGGCAACTGACCCACTAAAAAGTTGTAATCTTTGCCCATTTTCCAGACCTGAGCTAGTTCTCAGAAGGAAAGGCTAGGTTCCTTATTAGGAAGAACTGCAATTGTGAAGGGACTTTACTCAGTAGTAGACACCCCCAGAAGTTTCCCAAAGTGGCTTACAGCTATTTATTTAGGTAACCATGCACTAAGAAGAATACTCAGACTTTTAAAAAATCTGAAAAATTTTCATCAGACTTTTCCTTGTCTGAGCTGACATTGATACCCAGGGACTCAAGGCACCATAATGGTTCCTTACCAGTGGGGAGAAATGAAGTCCATGAAATATATGGAGTCCTGGCTCATAGTGTGTCCACTGGATACGTGGATCCACCCAACAGTCATTTCCCTAGACCCCAAATGTACAACTGGAGAAGACTTGCTTGGTTGTTTGTAAAACCCTTACTTTAACTCCTTGAACTGTTGGGTAATAAATGTTATAGTGAGAAAAAGCAAGAGAAACTAAAACTACTCTCATATCTGGCCAGCATATTACATAAAAAACAATATTTCATTTTAGAGGATTGGTCAGGGTTTGTGCTAACCTGAAAGACCTACGAGGTATCACTCCCTGTCTTATTCCAGCCTGGCAATACCTTGTTGGATTCTAAGGATAATAGTTGACTACCACATATTTAACCAGTCATAAATTCTGGGCTGGCACCTCACCTTTTGAAACAAGTCAGATCTTGTTGGATGACATAATCCTAACTCAGTATGTCAAGGCCACCTGGATATCATATTCCCAAGCAGGAACTACAGGTCCTCACCAGAGCCATCTGACTGCCCTGGTTCTGAAGTATTCAGCTTTTGCACACCATGGACCATTCCTAAAGCTTCCCCAACAGAAAGACTCAATATCACTAGTTAGTCAACATCGCTTGAGAGTTTGCTTTCCTGTTGTGGGGCAGTTCTATTGGTTGTCTTTGACATATCTTCCCTATTTCTCTTCTCTTGCATCTTATCTCCAAGAATTCACCTAGAATTTGTACAGAATCAGTTTTTTTTGGCAGGAAAAATCAGTCTGTATTTTATTTCAACATAAAATATAGCTCCCTCTGAAGCTGCTAAGCCCTATGTGCTATCCTTGGTGGCGGAACACTGACATAGTTTCCCGAAGGTGACACATGAACACCTTTGCTCCAGGATGATGTTATTTCTCTTACCTTATATTACAGTGTATTCCTAAGAGACCCAGACATTCTGAAGAACATCACCTTGGTTTTCTATATTGATGACAACATGCTAATTGAACTGAATGAACAAAACAAAGGGCAAGTGGATTAGAGGTGTTAGTGTGAGATATGTTCTCCAGATGACTGGAGGTAAATCCTATGAAGATGCAGGGGTTGCCTATATCTGTGACATTTTTAGGGATTTGGTGATCAGAAGCATGGTGGAATATGCCTTCCAAAGAACAATGATTTGTCTTGCACCTTCTAGCAAAGCAGTATAATGCTTGGCAGGCTTTCATAAGTTCTGGAGGTAGAATATGCCACATCTGAGAATTCTAACTTGATCCAGTTAAGGAGAATAACCTTTTAGTGGGGCTTAGAAGCAGGTCCCAGCCATGGTGCAGGCAGCCTGCCAGTTAGATCATTTGACCTTGTAGATCCTATGGAGCTAGCAATTGGCAACTGGCTGATGCAGAATGGCCAAGTAATTCTACCACTTGCCTGTTGAATACTTCTTTGGTATCCTGGTCTTGTCGCCACCATGAGCTAGGGCACCTGGCTTGGGAGAAAGAGCTCCAGCCTCATCCCAGATCCCACTCGCCATCTTGTTCAGATGCTCTTGGGAAGCATACCACCTACACATAATTGTGTCTTTGGAAAACAAAGTGTTCAGAGCCTTCTAGTAGTGGTTCACAAGCCCTCTGTGAGGTAGCTCCGGCAGGAATCTGCTTTCATATTTGGTAGGTAAGAAAACTCAACATGAAATATAGCTCCCACTGAAGCTGCTAAGCCCCATGTGCTATCCTTGGTGGCAGAACACTGACTACATCACAGGGACTACATCCAGTGAGTCTTTCATTTCTGCATTCACCAGTGGTTTATTGAACTTTTCTGGAATGAAATTCTCTCTGTCACCAGAGTATCCTGGCAAACTAGATGTGGTTCCTGTCCTTAAAGAACTCATGGTTTGAAGTAGATGTAGGAGAAAGGGAAAGTGGGAGACAGTGTACACATAATTTTGACACTGTGGGATAAATGGTAGCAGAAGGGTAAATATAGGGTGCTGGGTGAACTTGGAGGAGGCTCACCTGATCCAGGAGAGACATACACCCAGGGCAGACCAGGGAAACTTGATGTGGTTCTGAGTGGCAGAGTCAGGGTCAGGGACATAAAGGGAGGTTGGTTGGGAGAACTGTCCTTGGGTCCCAGACTCCTTTCTTGTTAGTGTTCCTGCTCCCAGGGCAGCTGTCCCTTGAGCTACAGCAGCGGGTGAGGCCCTGGCCCATTTCATTATGGAGGTTTGTTTCCAGATTCATCTCCTAAGCCCTATTAAGTCTCTTACTTAGTGGGGAAGCAGCAAATCAAGATGACATTTCAAAAGCGGTGGCCCAGCCTGTTCCTGGAGGAACAGCTAAATCCTCACCCATATTAAATACCTTCTCAACAGCAACGGCTGGGCCATTTAGGAAAATTAAAAGGAAAGAGAGGAATGGAGGGTGGGGAGATTAAAAACAAGTGTAATAGTGTTTCCAGTCCTGTGGCAATTAAGAGACCTCAGATCTAGCCTTTTCACTTTATCCTTCTCCTGGCTTATCCTGCATCTGCATCCAGTCAGAGGGCTGGTCATTAGGAAAGTGGTTTTGCAATGAGGTACTCAGGTTTCCAGTTCTCTCTCATTAGGCCAGCCAGGTACTGTGCTCACGGCTGGCCCAAGACTGCGTGTCCCATAGCACGTGTGCGCTGGAGGCTTTGTACTGAGAAAAATCACTGTTTAAAGAGATATCTATAAGGCAACAGATTTCAAGGTCTGTCTTTACTCAAGTAAAGACAATGCCCAGTAAAGGAACCGGCTGATATACACAGGGAAGACAGTTGTCTTTGCCAAATTTTCACTGTTGATCCAATGGTGCTGAAATAAAAGAACAGCGTGATACCATTTTTAACCCATTGGATTAAAGGGCTAAGGGAAGAGAACACTTAACTACTCTAAAGACGTAGTAGTCAGATGAGCATGCTGGTGGAAGTGCAGAATGATGTCAATTTTTTGGATTGCACTCAGGCCAAGTGCGTCAAGATTTTTAATATATGTTAAGAATTCAAAAAATGTTGCCGCCGTTAGTATAACTCTACTCTTCTTCTTCTTCTTCCTCTTCTTCCCCTTGTCCTCCTCCTCCTCCTTCATTTTTTGTGTACCAGGGATTGAACCCACTGAATCACATCCTCAGTCCTTTTTTATATTTTGATTTTAGAGACAGGTTCTCTCTGAGTTGCTAAGGCTGGCTTTGAACTCTTGATCCTCCTGCCTCAGTCTACCGAGCCACTGGGATTGGAGGCATGTGCCACCACACTTGGCTAGTATAATTCTACTTGTAAAAATAGGTCCTAAAGCGAATATCAGAGTTGTGGACAGAGAATTGGGTAGGAATATATTAATTCTTATAATATCTAGGATTAAAATAGAGAAGGAATTTCAATGCCTAGCATTAAGGGATTAGTAGTATTAAAGGTGGTATGTAAGAATAAATGGTAGTCAGTTGTCTTGAATGATCTTTATGATAGATAAGAATAGGCCAAAAACATTGAGTTAAAAAGGGAACAAACCGGGGGCGCCATCCAACCCCTTCCATCCTGTGGTCTCCCAGGCTAGAAGGGGCATAGCAGGGCAAGCTCCTTCATCACAATGGAGGTGGGTTTCCTCTGGAAAGGGAGATGTCACTGTGCTGCAGGATATCAGAGGTGGGGGTGCTAGTGAGCACTTCTGGGGCATCTGCAGGTCTCCTCAGCTGGCAGGACCTGAGCAGCTGCAGATCTGGTGAAGTGGAGGCCTCCTCCCAGGGAGGAGGTCAACCTACCTCAAGGACCTTGTGATCACATTTAGGAACTAATGCTGATAGTCTTTTGCTCTTAGATTTAATTTGTAAACTAAGAGCACTGTAATTTCTATTTGCAAACTTTTGTTAACTTACTGTTCAACCCCACCCTATTATTGGTACTGGGGGTTGAGACCAGGAGAACTGCCCTGAGCCTTTCTTACCAAGTTGCTCAGGCTGGTGATGAACTTGTGATCCTGCCTCAGCTCCCAGAGCTGCTGTGACTCCAGGCCTGGGGAAAACTGAGCTGCTATTGCTACTTTAAATAAAGTTAGAGTAAATTTAAAAAAAAAGGAACAAAATGCTTTATACAATATGAATTCTTACTACTGTCTCTTACCTTTCTCCCACTCCACCCCACATATACATACCCATGTGGTACATCTGTTTTAGTAGATCTCCATTTAACTGACCAGTTGTTGAACTGGCTATTGACTGACACTCACCATCTCTTCTATAAACAAAGCAGCCGATGCCCAGGACACTGGAAAAGTTATGGCACACCAGCTTCACACTTCTGTGTCTTCCAGCTCAGCTATCTGCTGAGCCTATTGTTTATTGTTTTCTTACCCTGTTGCCAAATTCAATTAGAAGAGTATATTATAGAGAATTTCTGCTTCTGTATTCAAAAGTGTGGTTAGCCTGTTTTTTTTTTTTTTTAATGTGCCTTGCCTATGTGGGAAGATTTGGTATAAAAGTTAAATCTAGTTTTGAGAAAGATACTGAGGAACTTTTTTCACTGTGCTCTGATGCTCTGATTGATAAAGACTGTCTCAGCCTATGTCTTCTACTTCTTTTTGTTTTTTGAGGGAGGGAAGAACAAAATTCATTTTTTCTTTAGCATCAACTGATATCAGCCTATTAATGTTTTGGATACTTTCCTGAGCTAACATTGTAGTTACATTTTTCAAGAAAAACATAATATTCTTTGTTTCCTTTAGGTTTTATTTTGTAATTACATTATTGTACACACTCTCCCATGGTTGTTTGTGCTCACTGTTGGAAATTAGTAATAATGATAGTTACTTTTAATAGGCACTCGCTGGGTGTCTGACATTGTGCTTGGTGGTTTAAAGGCATGTTCTTATTTGTTCCTCACAACAGCCTAGGGGTATAAGAACTCCTATCATTCCTACTTTCCAAAAGAGAAAAATGTAAATAATAATTGTTTCAGACCATGCAATGTGTAGTTGGTGGAGCTGGGATTTGGGCCAACATTTGTTTGATTCTGAACCTGTATTATTATTATCCATGCAGCTATGCTTTGTTTATTTTTCTCCCCATGCAGCTCTGCTCTGGAGAAAAAAAAAGACAAGCAGAGAGTGAGCAAACAAAAATTACATGATATAGTGTGATCACTCCGCTTTTTAGGAATCTGCTCTTACTGCAGCCCAAGCTCAGGACATTTTGCATAGTCTTTTCCTGGCCTGTTTCCTGAACAGGAGCTGATTGGGAATTTATTCTAGCTACAATCTTACATGGATGCTTCATGTTTCTACCCTGATTTAGGCAAAATTTATTTCCAGGGAAATGAATCTTACTCCTGAAAACACCAAAATATTTAGCCATTTTTGATGAAAGTTAAAAAACAATACTTGGCGAATAAAAGCTGTATGTTTATGGCATGCAACATGGTATTTCAAAACATGTACAAGATGAGTCTGTCTGTCTTCTGGTGGTATAACAGAATACTGCAGACTGGGAAAATTATGAACAATAGAAGTTTATTTGGCTCATGGTTCTGGAGGCTGGGGAAGTTCAGGAGCATGGTGCCAGCCTCTGGTGAGGGCCTTCTTGATTTATCATAAAACACTGGCAGGGCAAGTGAGCACCTGTGAGACAGGGAGAAAAGTAGACAACACTCATCATTTTCCTTTGGAACCCACACAACAATAAAGCACTCCCTAGATAATCACATTACCCACCTCCTCAGGGTGGAATCCTCATGACCTGATCACGTCTTAAAGGCTCGGCCGCTTACTTCTGATACAGTGGCAATTTACTTGCACTGTGATGGAGGGGCATTGAAACCATAGTACACAGTGGACATTGTGGAATCATGAACTTGAGCTAATTATGTACACATGTGACATACTTTCAATTTTTTTTTTGTGGTGAGAATACTCAAAATCTACTTTTTTTATTGATTTTCAAGTATATACTAAAATTCAATTGTTGTGTTGTACATAGATCTTTTGTACTTATTCCTTCTATTTACTTGGAATTTTGTATCCTTTGACCAAAATCTCCCCAGGCTCTGGTAATCACTGTTCTGCTCACTGCACCAATGAGTTTGATTTTTTTCCACTGGAAAAAAATTTTTATTATTATTTTTTGGTACTAGAGATTGAATTTAGGGGCACTCAACAATGGAGCCACATCCCCAGCCCTATTTTGAATTTTATTTAGAAACAGGGTCTCACTGAGTTGCTTAGTGCCTCCCTCTTGCTGAGGCTGGCTTTGAACTAGCAATCCTCCTGCCTTAGCCTCCCAAATCGCTGGGATTATAGGTGTGTGTCACTGCGCCCAGCTCCACTGGAAAATTTTGAAAATATTTGAAATAATTCTTAATTTTCTTTTTGAAGTTCAGAATATGATTTAACTTGTTCTATTTTTTTTTTAAGATGGTGTTTTGCTTTGTTGCCCAGGCTGACTTCAAACTCTTGCCTCTATTTTCTGAATCACTGGGACTACAGGCATGTGCCACCTCACTGGGCCAACTTCCTGTTTTTAAACTGAAATATGATTGAGATAATTATAGATTTACACATAGTAAGAAATAGTAAGGGGAGAGCTGCAGCATGCTTCGTCTGGTTTCCCTCACTTTGTAAAGCTGTGATATAATATCACCATTGACATCAAGACAATCTGTCAATGTTATTCAAATTTCCTGGGTTTTATCTGAATTCACCTGTGCATGCCCACACATTTGTATCAGGCTGTACTCAGTTTTCTCACCTGCACATTTCCAACATCACAAGCATCCCTCATTTCCTGTTTACCACCACGTCACATTTCTTCTGCTCCCTCTGTGTTTCTGAAGTACGCAAATATACACAAATCTGATTTGTAGTCAGCCAAGGAACAGGATTATGCAATTATCTGATGGTCAGCGGGCTGACGCCTGAGTCAGTGGTGACGTTCCTGTCACCCTAACAGCACACTGGGCGCACACGACACATGGGCACACACTCGTGGTCGTCTGGAGGAAGCATCCCGGCGTGGTAGAGGACACCTCCCCTTGTTAAGTCCTAGTCATGGTCATGTAAAAGAGAGTGCTCCAGTGTCCAATACCTTTGGGAAGTTGTGCTATGGCCTCTTCTTGGAGATCACAAGGTACATAGTGCAATAAAACCTATAAAGTCCTACAGTGAGAATCTTACTTTGTTTTTGTAGCATTTCTCAAACTTATATGACCAGAGATCTTTTGGTTATAGAACTCTTGTTTCATCTTTAAAGTTTCCTACTGAACAAAATCTCAGGAACAGTAGAATAGGGGTATGTCTCGGCATTGGAAGACCCAGGTCTGACTCCCATTTATTAGCCACGTGACCCTGGCAAGTGACTTTAGGACATATCTTCAAACATAAACTGAAGCAAGAGGTAATAGCATCTCCTGAAGCTATCTCAGCAGTAAAATGAAGTCAGGAAAAGAATGGTCTTTGTAAAACACTGTGCACAACATTTGCAGAATATATATTATTTTCAAATGCACATAAGAAATTTGTAAAGATTGCATTCGCTGAGGCTTAAAGAGGTCTGAAGACATTTAAAAGGAATAAAATCCCTCAGAGAATTTTTTTTACCACAATATAATTAAGCTAGATAGTAATAGTAAAAGTATATTTTATGTTTGTAAATTAATATTATTTTAAATAAAACAAAATACACATGGGAATATGCAAAGTATCTTGAACTGAGTGAGGAAAACATTTGTACTTTTCTTGTTCTTATACAGAAGTCTATCACTAGAAGTATATAAAGATTGAAATTAGTGAACTCGGCATCCACCTTAAAAAATTAGGAAAACATCATTTTCAATAACAAATAGACCTAAGGAAGTAGGAAAAATAAAAAACTTGTATGGTAAAGATAAAATAATGAAAGAAAAACCAACCATACAGTATAAGGAATTGGCAAAGTCAAATTTGGTTTATTTAAAAATACAAATAAAATTATTGATGTCTTGGTTTTTAAGAAGATGTAAATAATGTGAGGAATGAAAAAAGAGAACAAAATCTTCAGAGCAACAGACATGGGGGGAGGGATAAATGGGAAAAAGGATAATGAAAATTTTATGACAAAATGTTCAAAGTTTAGATAGAATGGATGAATTCTTCTAAGAACACACTTTCTAAAATGGATATAAAAATAGAAATTCTAGTAGTTCTATAATTATTAAAATTACTGAATCCAAAACAAAAAATATTGCACAAATAAAACATCACAAATAAGTTAACTTCTACAAACTAAGTAAGACATTACATTAACCTTCCATAAACTCTTCCAGAGATATAAAAAGAAGGGACTCCCCAACTCATTTTAATCAAGCTAGTATAACCTTGATTGTAAAATCTGACATGAACAGCATGAAAATGGAAATAGCAGGCCAGTTCCAATCGTGAACATAAATCAAAAGACACAAGATGCAGTAAACTGAATTAAAAAATGTATAGCATGCACAAAAATTCTTGAGAGAGTTGGATTTATTTAAAAAATGTAAGATTAATTAAAACTTTGAGAAACAGTCAATGTAATTCATCAAACTAATGGGATGAAGAAAACCATATGATTATCTCAATAGGTACAATGTTTGATAACATTCCATTGGTGATTTTTTAATAAAAGGCTTCAGGAAACTAGGAATAGAATGGAGCTCAATCAGGTGAGAGACATTTACACAAACTACGATCAGCCTCATATTTCATGGTGAAATACTGAATTCTTTCATGACCCTCTTCCCAAAGAGGTGGGAAGGTTCACTCTCCCCACTTGTATTTAACATTGTCCTGGAAGTCCTAGCCCAAGCAATAGGGTAAGAAAATAAATAAAATTTAGGAAAGAAATAAATAAAAGTCTCAATATTTGAAAAGAGCAAGATTATATATTGAGAATATCAAAAGCATTTACAGATAAAATGTTAGACTTCACAATAGGGCTTAGCTGAATATAAAGATGATTGAATGGTTTGAAAGTATCCCCCAAAAGCTACATGTTAAAGGCTTGGTCACTAGCCTATGGCACTACTGGGAAGTGGTGGAGCCTTGAAGAGGTTGGTCTTAAAGAGGAAGAAGGAATTTAAGTCATTGGAGATGTGTCCTGAAAGGGGATTATGAGCTCTTTCCTCTTTCACTCTTTGCTTCCTGGGCACTATAAGGTGAACAGGTCTGCTGTGTCTCATGCTCCCACCATGATGTACTGTGCCACCACAGGCCCAAAGCAAAAAGGTTAAGTGACTATGGTCTTAACCTTTGAAAATCATGAGCCAAAATAAATTTTTTCTCTTTTAAGTTGATTATCTTAGTCAACTTTCTGTTACTGTTGACAAAATACCTAACAGCAATGTACAAAAATTAATCATACACTTATATGATTATAAAAAATAAAGAAGCTGCCACTTAAAATACAAGAAATTAAATACCTAGAAGTAAATTTAATAAAACACATGTAAAACCTCTGTGAAAAAACTATTTGATATTATTAAAAGAAACTAAAAACAGTTCTAAATAGATGTAGATAATACCATGTTCATAGGTTGGAGATTCAATATTGTGAAGACATTCATTTGCTAAGTGATGTTTAGGTCCAACGCATTTTAATTGAAGTATCACTGATTTTTTTTTTTAAGCACTGTGGCTTGAACTCAAGGGTGCTCTACAACTAAACACTAACTGGTTCGATTTTCATTTAGATAGGGACTGAATAAGTTGCCCAGACTAGCCTTGAACTTGTGATCCTCCTGTCTCAATCTCCCAAAATAGCTGGGATGACAGACCTGTGCCGTCATACCTGGATCCAACTGTTTGTTTGGT
The DNA here is from genome assembly GCF_052094955.1 of Ictidomys tridecemlineatus. Taxonomy (NCBI): domain Eukaryota; kingdom Metazoa; phylum Chordata; class Mammalia; order Rodentia; family Sciuridae; genus Ictidomys; species Ictidomys tridecemlineatus. The sequence continues at coordinate 85,575,050 of NC_135479.1, forward strand.
TTTTTTTCATATATTTACAATGTGATTTAAAGATTTATATGGAAATATGAAGGGACAAGAGCAGCAAAAATGATCTTGGAGAAAGAAAGAAGTATGTGGTGCTTCTTCAAGTTTCATTCAAGAACTGCCATATTAGGAGTGTGTCACAGTGGCATAAGGATAGAAAAACAGCAATGGAAGAGGTCTGAGCTCCAGAAGTATTGATTTACGACAGAGGTAGCACCGCAGAACAGTAGGGAGAGTTCTCTTCAATTAGTGCTGGGAAAATTGAGTATCCATATGAAAGGGAAAAACTTGGCTTTTACCTTACATCACACACAAAAATCAAACCCAGATGTGCTCTGTATCTAAATGAAAAATGTCAAACAACATAGCTTTGGGAAGATAAGCTAGGACACATCTTTATGATTTTGAGGATAGAGAGAAGTCTCTGTATTGCCCACAAAAACCACTAAACATAAAAAAGAGTACATTAACATTTGGGACTTCAGTTCATCAAAAGATGCTGTCAAGAGAGGGAAGGGGAAGTGACAGGGTGGAAGAAGATATGCAGCCAAGGGTCCATATCAACATCAGTGAAGAACTCCTGCAAAATAATAAGAAAAAGACAACAGAAAACCGAGCAAGGGACTTAAAATAGGCATGTCACAAATGATGACATCCAGGTGTTTAACACATGTATTAAAAGGTGATTGGTCTTGGGAAACTGGGAATGGAACCATCATTTGATCAAGCTATCCCACTTCTCGGTTTATATCCAAAGGATTTAAAGACAGCATACTATAATGATGCAACCACTTCAATGTTTGTAGCAGCACAATTCACAATAGCTAAACTGTGGAGCCAATCTAGATGCCCTTCAGTAGATGAATGGATAAAGAAAATGTGGCATATATACACAATGGAATATTACTCAGCAATAAAAGAGAATAAAATCATGCCATTTGCAGATAAATGGATGGAGTTGGAGAGTATAATGCTAAGTGAAGATAGCCAATCCCCAAAAAACCAAATGCTGAATGTTTTCTCTGATATAAGGAGGCTGATTTATAATGGGGATGAGGGGAAACGTGGGAGGAATAGATGAACTTTAGATAGGACAAAAGGGAGGACAGGGAAGGGAATGGGCAGGGGGGTTGGGAAACCCTGTAATGAGACAGACATCATATCCTAAGTACATATATGAAAACGCAAATGGTGTGTCTACTTTGTGTACAACCAGAGGCATGAAAAATTGTGCTCTATTTGTGTAAGATGAATTAAATTGCATTTTGTTGTCATATATAACAAATTAGAATAAAAAATAAAAAAATTTTAAAAATGCCAACATATATAAAAAAACGAGTAATTGGTCTCATCAGTTATAAGGGAAACAGAAATTCACACTACAATGAAATACCATTTTACCTACCAGAATGTCTGAAGTTTTAAAAAAATTAGCAATATCCAATGTTGGTGAGGATGTGGGGCAATGAGAGTGCTGTGTTGGTGCAGGCACTGTGGAAACCAGTGAGGGTGAGGAATTATGGAGTGGAATTGAAGGACTCTTAGCCAGTGACCCAGAAATTCATTTCCTATTTATGTGCACCAAATAAATGTATACCTGTACTCTGGGATATGCATAAGAATGCTTATTAACAGTTTGTAATAAATTATGGTTTGTTCATATGCAGGAATATCATACAACAATGGAAAATGAACTGAGTTATACACAGCTCCAAGGATCAATAAAAATACAGAAGGTGAGCTTTATGAGCCTACATAATGTGTGAATCTATACATTAGTGTGAGAGGAGGGCTGTGGTTGAAAGTGGCCTCTGAGACCTCTGGAGTCAATTTTTCTGGAGTCTTTCTTTCTTTTCTTTTTTTTTAAAACTTAGATGGGGATCCTGTAGAGATTATTTTATAATGAAGTATATTTAATTTATTTTATTTTTTTAGGTATTGGGAATTGAACCCAGTTGCACTCTGCCACTGAGCTATATCCCCAGCCCTTTTTGTAATTTTATCTTGAGACAGGGTCTTGCTAAGTTGCCTAGCCTGACCTTGAACTTGTGATCCTCCTGCCTCAGCTTCCCCAGTTGCTGGGATTACAGGCATATATACCTCTGTGCCCAGCTATTTTGTATGGTACAGATTGAAGACATGAAATCTGAAGTGCTCTAAAATCTGAAACTTTTTGAGTGCCAACACAATGCCACAAGTGGACCATTTACACCCAACATTATGTGACAAGGCATAGTCAAAATGCAGGTGCAAAAATATATTGCGTAAAATTATTTTCAAGCTACATATATAAGGTATATATAAAACTTAAATAAATGTTCTGTTTAGACTTGGGTCCCATTCCTAAGATATCTAGGCCTCCTGGGCATGCCCATCTTAAAGGTGAATTAACCGAGATTCCAAGAGGTGAAATCACTTATCTGAGTTTCCACAGTTCATGTGGCTGAGCCAGAATTAGAGTCTAGCTCTAGGTCTGTCCTCTTTTGCTAAATAATGCGGCCCCCTGAAGTTTGTATTCATAAATGCTCTAATTTTGTTAGTAGCCCCCTGACAGCTGGCAGCAAAGCCATGACTTCAGGAGACTCATTCTGTGCCCTGGCAGTGAGGGGCTGTCTGTAGCATTCAGCTCTTGGGAGGACCTGCCAGTGTCTCCCATCAGGTCAGCTCCTGGCCCCAGCTTCTGGTCTGTGGCAGGGAAATGATAGGCACCTCCTCACCAGCTCAGGAACAGGAAAGTGCTGCATTCTGATGCTGAGGTATTCAAGTCCCCAAGCCCCAGCTTTCCGGAGCATCTTCTTTTAGAGCTCTGACCCAGGCCACCTGTTTATAAAAAACCCCACAGCAGGTGGAGCCCTGCTGGCCCAGGAGGAGGAGGGGGGACTTGCCTGGTGAAGATCATACCACACTTGCAATAATGGCTTCCCTGCCCTGAGGAGCCTCCACACAAAGCCCTGCCCCTTGGCCTTTCTGTTTGTTTTGCTTTGCACTGACCTGAAATGGATACCTTCATGGGTTCCTGCAATGGGGCAGACAGTGGTTGGGACATGAAGGAACAATGGCTGTGCCCACCTGTAGGTCAGAGGTCAGACTTGGAGAGGCAGCCTTGTCAGTGCTTCAAAAGCTGAGACCTCAGTCCTGTTGGGCTCCACCCACAGATCAGTGACTGCTGGCCCACAGGTGTGCCTGACTATTGATGTCCCCAAGACCAGGATGGGGGGAGGTGCAGGGCTGTGTGCTGGAGGCTTTCCTGGGGATTATGGCACAGACACAGGTGTCCACTTGTGCCAAGGAGGGAGGCTGGGCAGGGGCCTCACACTCCTAAGGTGGAGAAGGGAGCAGCCAGGGGCATCTTGGTCTCTCCAGAAAAAAAATATCCTCTCATGGGCTTTCCCTGAACTGCATTTCATGGGACCATTCACTGCCGGTTCTTGGCTGGTGTTTTTGAGAACTTCTGCAGACACAATATACTTTAATATAATTTGTTTTACATTCTGATATCAAAAATAAATTTATTTTTAAATACAATGAGGAAAGTAAATTAGACTATAGTCTAATGGGTCAGTGGTTACTAAGTGGTTCTTTTAGAAAAAGTAAAAGGTCAGGGCTGGAAAAGCTGTTCATGTGTGTCTGTTTATGTTTCTATTTGTGTGTTTGAGGGGGGGCTGGTGCTGAAAACAAACTTGGAATGCCAGTGGAGAGGAACCTAATTCAAACATTCACAGGAGAGACATCCTGTGCCCCTACCCCCAGGATCCTGGGGCAAAGAGTCATTCCATCAGCCAGTGAGTCAACCAACCAGCCTGCATTTCCTAAGTAACTATTATGTCCCTTATTCTGGGCTAGATCCTGAGCATACAGAAAACAAATAAACAAAAAACCAAAACAAAACACACACACCACAACACAACCCATAAAACGAGATGATTTCAGCTTTCAAGCCCTCTTAGTCCTGTGATAGTGACGAAAATATAAACAAATAATTGAAAGTGTCTATAAAACAGATTGAAACAGACCTGACAGGATTCAGAGCCATTTTCCAGGGGCTAGGATTTCAGGAAGATGGTCAGAGCCAGAGGTGGAAGACCTGGGGACTTGAGGAACTGTGGGCTGGCAGGAAGGTGGGGAGGGGTGGGGCTGGCATGCAGCTGGGGGGTGAGTCTAGGCACGTGGGCCCAGGGCTGAGGCTTAGGACCCTGCACGTGGCTGTGCTGAGCAATTTGGACCAGACCTGAGGCCAAGTGAGAGCAGTGTTGAGTTTGAAGCAGAGATGGGCCTAATGAGATGCCAGTGTGGGAGCTCCTGTGGACAGGGGCAGAAGGGTGGGCAGGTGTGGTGCTGAGTCAAGGGACTGGGAACTGTTGGTGGGATTGAATACCAGAGGGTGGAAAGCAGAAGCCTCCTGGGAATGACACATTTCTAGACCCCTGGGTGAGGAGGTTGGTGGTGACAGGATGGCCTTCAAAGCAGTGAGGGACAGCCTTTGGAGACACAGATGAGGCCATGTCTTGGGATAAGTGGATGCTACTTTGGATGATTATTTGCAACTGAGAAAATCTGGGATAGATGTTTAGGTGAATTGGGTCATGGAGTAAGTCTGCTGGGCCTCCAGGTGGGACAGTAGACTACTGCCTGCCTTTGGGGTCTTTTGGGGCTCAGGAACCCTGTGTGCAGGAGGTCTGGCTCATCCATCTGCCAGTAACTCAGTAATTAATACCAGCAGATATTAATTGAACACCTATGCTTTTTGGCCAGTCGTGACTGGACACTGGGATTTGTGGGTTAAGGAAAAGCAATAGATTTGCTGCCCTCATCGACTGGCAACCTAGTAGGAAATACATATAATGACATGAGGCTGTAATGCCAATGCTAATAGTAACATTTGCATGCTTTCTCTGTACCAGACACAGTTCTAAACACTTTGTAGAAAGTGACTCGTTTCATTCTCATATTAACCCTGCGAGGTAAGTACTGTTATTATACCCATTTCCAGATGAGATAATCTAAGGCAGTGGAATAATCTTCCCATGTTCACACCATCAACAGGTGTCAAAAGCTAAGACTAAAATCCAAATCTGTTCCATGTCAGAGTTTGTGGTCTTGATTGTTGGACAATACCACCAACTCCTGAAGGGGTCCCAATAGCTTTGGACTAACATGTGATGCCTCAGCCTGCCCCTGCCAAGGCCCCTGTGACCCACCTGTGCCTGATACCTCAGTTTCCCTGCTCATGGCTCGCAGGGCCTGCCACACTGTTGCTCACTGCCCTGCCCTCACCCAGGCCTTTCTTTGGAGAGGGTGTGAAAGGCATGTGGGTTCATCTTTCCAGGCTCATGTCAAATGTCCTGCCCCAGAGGAGGCCCTGCCAACCTCTCCTGGTAGGGGTGGGACCCTTTCCCTGGGACCAGTGAGGTTGGCTCATCCATTATTGCAATCCATTCTCACAGATGTAAACTGTCAGGTTTTTGAAGGTGAGAAACTGTCTAACTCATCTGTATCATCCATAATTTTAAGCAAGGTGCAACCAACCCATACTACTGAACACGGACTGCTGTAATTGCAGAATTAAATCAAACAAGTAACATGTTCAGTACCTACCATGGGCTCAGAAGGAATGGACATCCTACCCCATAGATTTACAGTCCATATTAAATGACTCATTAATTCTGAAACTTTTTTTCTACTAAGGATTAGGGTGGCATGTGAGCTTCTTGGGGGAAGTACACTTTCTAAAAAATATTTTAAACAGATAAGACACAGAAAACTGAAGTAATGTTCTCATGTTCACACAGCTTATTTATATTTTTTTGGTTTTGAAGCATCTCTTGGAGGAAGCCATCAGGTATCAAGTATACTGGAAGTACTAAAAAAAATGAATGAAGAGGATCAATGAATTTCTCTTGGCAGGCTCACTTTGGCTGATGGATGGGGCCACACAATGCAAAGGGTTTAGAAACCAGATGATAGAAAGGCAGAGGTTTCCTGAACAGAAGAATGGATGGTGGCCTTGGGAGGACTAGAGAGGTCAGGGAGGGCTTCCTAGGGAGTTCCTTAGATGAGCTCTGAGGTTAGGTAGGATGAAAAGAGGCAGAGAAGATGCCAAGAGTCCTCCTGGCTGGCTGGGCCACTCACCTAGATTCTCTCTCCTATTACTGGGGGTAGCAGACAGGATTCGTGCCACACATGTACCCCCTGGCCCTTTGCATCTTTAAGTGCTCCATATGACTTCACCTGCAGGGCCTTGACTCAGGGGAGCGGTAGGCATGTTCTAGGAGTAGCAACAAGGCTGGTAGGAGAGAAGGTCCAAGCGGGCAATGTCAAGGGCGGGCAGAGGCCAGACATTATAAGGCCTTGTGGATTAAGGGTAGAGCCTGAGTTTTCCTTTGAGATGAAAACACTGGAGTCATGGGTTTTGAGAGGAGAGGAGTGATCTGATTGGGGATAAGCATTGCTACGTGGATTCACACTGTAAGGGTCTTTGTTAGAAGCAGGGCTCTTGGTAGGGGCCATTGTAGGGATCTAAGTGAGAAATCTGTGTGACTTAAGCCAGTGTGGCAGTGAGGGTGTGTGAGAAAAGTAGAGACTGGAGATACTTGAAGATAGAGCCAATGAGAAAGAATGATACCAAGGTTTTGGGCCTGAGCAAGTGCAAGAATGGAGAGATCGTTAATTAAGATGGAAAGACAATGGCGAGAGCAGTTTGAGGGCTACTTTGAACAGGCAAAATTTTAGATGCCAGTCATCCTAACAAATTCTCATAACTTCCTGCATTTTTACCAATAATGAAGCTGGAATTCAAGGAGCAGGAGCTGCTTCCCTGAGGCCACACAGTTCGGAGTGGTAAGGAGGGAACATTTTAGGCTCCTTCCCACCCATACCCTTGTACCACCCATCATGCTTGTCCTGTCCTGGGGGAACCTGGCTTTCCTGTTCTTGGTCCTAAACTTCCTCCTATCTACAAAACCTCCACATTATGAAAAGTCCTCCCCACTTTCAGGCATTACTATTTGTTCTACTCACTTCTCAGGGTCTTTACCCATGTGGTCACTGGTGATTGTGAACTTGAGACTCCATGAGTAGACATATAAGGGGTGTAGGGGAGAAGGGATAAACTCACCACTCTCTGGCCTCTGTAGACACTTGACTCTCCCTCTATCTTTGTACAAAGAGAGCTCACCTATTCTGTCTGGATCTGAAGGTCTTTAGGTCCCTCTGTTGAGTCCAAAGGTCCTCTCAGTGTTGGAAAAGAGAGTTAAATGGCTCACCTGCCAGTATTCAATGACAGTCACTGAGAACTTCCTGTGGATGACCCTTAGATGAGCCACTTGGGTAAGTGACAGGAGATACCTGCACTTAGGCCAGGGGAAAGCAGAACCTCTCAGAAGACTGGAAAAGAATATCCGAAGGCAGCAAATTCTTAGATGTTACATAGTAGAAGGGAGCACTGAAGAGCTGGAAGAGAGACAGAAGGTGAGTGATGAGTGCTCAGAGGTCTACGAAGGAGGGTTTGAGCTGGAAGAATTCAAACAGGCAAAATTGAGGGTATTCTAGACAGGGGGCCAAACATGTTCACAGCAGGGCGATGTTGGCCAGTGGTGGCAAGTCTTGCAAATGGCTGTGAGTCCGACAGTCTTCTCTGTGAATGGCAGAAGTTCCTGCACAGGAGGGATGAGGGGAAGTGCTGATGACACAGTTGTGTTTCTATAGCATGGACCCAGTTTCTGTCTATATTGTATGCTGATTGGGACAGAGAACATGGGGTAGAGAATCAAGCAATCTGATGGAGATGGGGGTGGAGGCTAGAACCCCACTACTTACTCTGTCCTGGCCTTTAAACATGTGCATGTATTCACAAAACAATAATTGCACATTTAAAACTTAATTTGGTAAAATTTTAATATATGCATGCACATTCATTTACACTTTGCTCAAATCAGGACCCAAATAAGAACCATCCATTGTGATTGGTTGGTAATATTACTTAGGTCCATTTCAAATCTATAAATATCTCCTCTCTCTTTTTCCCTTGCAATTTATTTATTTTTTTTTGTAGAAGCGCTGTCATTTGTTCTTTAGTGGTTGAGGCAGTCTAGGTTTTGCTGATAGTGGATGTTTGATGTGATCATTCACCCTGGTATTTTCATCATTTGGTATTTAGATGTGAAGCTTCCATCAGATTCAGGTTCAGATTTTGGGATGGTTCTTCAGAGGTGGAGCTGTGCATACCTACCCTAGTGGTCTTCCCTCCCTCTTGGTGGTATTGCAGCCATTACTCATGCAGAAGGGCCACCCTTTCATTAGAGATTGTAAAACGCTGATTTTCTAATTCTGTTATCTCTCTACATTTCTGAACTGTAATGCTTCTATAAAGAGAAGCTTTTCCTTACCAACTCTTTGGCTGCTCTGAGGTACAGTTCACATAGGTAAGGCAAGATACATGCTTGATTTAGTTATTAACTTTGAAAATAATGACCTGGAGGGTTGGGGTTGTGGCACAGCAGTAGAGCACTCATCTAGCACGTGCGAGGCCCTGGGTTGGATCCTCAGCACCACATAAAAATAAATAAATAAAATAAAGGTATTGTGTCCAACTACTTCTAAAAATAAAAAAAAAAAAACCATGACTTTGGCATCCTTCAAAAGTTAAGATGTGAATTTTTTCTACCTGTAGGATCCCATAGATTTAAACATATTTAATGCTTTGCTACTCCACTACAGTTATTATTCCTCCTGACATTCAGTTGTTTTTTTACCATGGGGCATTTCACATTGTTGGTCTAATCACACAGAAAGGTACTATTCCTAGTGACTTTGAAACATAGTAATTTGACTATTTGTCTCAGGTACAATATACTCACAAATGAAGAGAACTAAAAAAAGAACATAAAACAAAAACACTTTATTTTTAATACTTATATTATTGTTGGTATTAGTGTTGCTAATTTAAAACTTTTGTGTGTGCTATGGTAGGATAAAGCAAATAAGTAATTATTTGGTTCCTTTTGGAAGCCATTGAGTGTGGCATGGGAGAAAGGAGATCCATAGAAGAAAGAAAAAAAACTGAGTTTAAGTAGAACTTGATAGTTTTAAACTTGCATTGGAGGTATCAGTAGGAACTCATAATTTATCATGTCTTAAAAAGAATTTCCTGCCAGGCGCCGTGGCAGAGGCCTGCTGTATTAGTCAGGGTTCTCCAGAGGAACAGGATCAAAAGGAAGTATAATTATGAAAAGGGGATTTATTAGATTGGCTTACATGACTAGGAGCTGGATAGTCCACAATGGCTGTCTGTAGGCTAGAGAGCTGGAGGAACCAGTAGCTGTGCAATCCAAGAATCTGAAGGCTCAGAACAAAAGGAATTGATGGTGCTACCCCGGTCTGAGACCAAAGGCTTCTGGAAACTCTCTGGACAATGACTGGCAGAGTTGCTTTTGGAAGAGTGAAGAATCAAGAATCTGATATCCTCAGGTGATTGCAGCAGCAATCAAGAACCCGTTCAAGGAGAATCAAGTTTACATCTGCTGCTGCTTCCTTATTCTTCCAACTTTATCATCCAAGCCACCATCCTATTGGATGGTGCTGCCCACACTTAGGGAGGGTCTCCAGTTTGCTATCCCATGTATCAGTCACACCCAGAGCCTTTTAATCTTCAGCTTAATCCAATCAAGTTGACAATTCAAATTAACCACAACACCTGTGATCCCATCAGGAGGATTACAAGTTCAAAACCAGCTCAGCAATTTAGCAAGCAATTAAGCCACCCAGTGACACCCGGTCTCTAAATCTCTAACTAAAATATAAAAAGGGCTGAGGATGTGACTCAGTGGTTAAGTGCTCCTGAGTTCAATACTTGGTACAAAATGAAAAAAAAGAACCTCCTAACTCTGTCCTCTGAAAAGTTTTAGAAACAGTGATTAAACCAGTAGCAATAAGTACCACTTGAAAGTACCATGATTATAATCTCCGAAAAGAACCTTCTAAAGAGGATCCATCTCACTGTGGCATAACAACTGATTCCAGGTGATGGCTAGGAAGATGGCCCAGGATCACCTTTCCACATTGGAAAGAAGGGGGCATCCAAGATCATGGTGGTGGTGTCAAAAGTATAAATTAATATTTTAAGTTATTGCCATCAGGAAAGACAAAACTATTCTTATACACGCCATTGGCTAATGGTGAGGGCGCTGCTGCTGCTGCAAAGAATTAACTGTTGTAAAAACATCAACTGAACTGAAGAGAACAGACACATGCAAATGAGCCAAGAGCTTCAACTGTATTAGTTCCCTGATCAACTTTCCTCATCCAGCTCTCTAAGGGCATTTTTTGGCCGCTATCATGGCAGTAAAATCATTTCTCAGCTTTGCCTTGCAGTTGTTGATTAAGGGTACTGAGCTTTGAAAAATAGTCTAAGTTAAAACATCTCTGAAAGCCACTGGTGAACATTTTGGTGGAAAAAAAAAAAGGACTTTATTCACCTTAGCAAGTTTTCTGCCCTTACTCATGGCACTTTTGATATTTTTTCTCTACGAGAAACATCAAACTCGAGTTTGAAAGCCTAGACCAGCATCTTCTTCCTATTAAACCAGCCCACGATAGAGCGAGCTTTCAAAACAACTTTTCATTTTATTATAAACTGGCCCTGAGAGACGAGTATTCAAACTGCTATGTTATCTATATTGAATTTCAGCTGAAAGTCAACCACTTATAACTAAAGACCAGATCTGTTGGGGTGAAGTACATTTCATGTGTGAGGCAGATTCTGGGATGCTCACTGCGTGCGATGGTCCACGGGCCATCGTTTCCTGCCATTTTACCTATCAAGAGATTTGGATCCCCTGTGTGGGGAGACTCTGTCATGCTTCTTCCCAGGTGGGATAATGATCTTTTTGGACTTGCACCTCTTGCAGAAATATCTCCACCTGTTATTGGACTAGCAATCACTTTACAAAGTGACATCTTCACAGATCCTCATTTGAATGATGGTGAACAATACTGATAAAAAGGGCCAAATAATTAATATGTGGGTTTCCACAATTATGGGTTCCCTCATTCATTCAATATTATCTTTTTTGGATCCACTGAAACACATTGGTAAACAGTGTGGTTCAGTAAGGACACCTTTTCCAGGTCAAGTTTGCTTCACTGTGACCAAAATACTTGACAAGAACAAGTCTTAGAGGAGGGAAAGTTTATTTTGGCTCACAGTTTCAGAGGTCTCAGTCCAGGGTTGGCCAACTCCACTGCTATAGGCCTGAGGTGGGCAGACTACCACGAACATCATGGCGGATGGGCATGGCGGAGGAAAGCTGTTAGCTCCTGGCAGCCTGGAAGGATGGGGGTAGGGTAGGGGAAGGGGAAGGGGCTGGGGAAGATAAATCTTTCTAAGGAATGTCCCATGTGGCCTATTTCCTCCAACTAGGTCCTACCTCCCAGTAGTCCATTCATCTACCCACTTAATGAATTAATCCATTGATGAGGTAAGAGCCCTCATGACATAATCTTTGTTTAAAGCCACCTCTCCGAACCTTGTTGCACTGGGGACCATGCTGTCAACATGAGACTGTGGGGAGCATTCCAGATCCAAATCATAGCAGTTGCTTCTTTGGGATGCAAACTTAGAAGCGAGCCCACCAACCTTGCTCCTCCTAACTCAAGCTCCAACTTCTAAAACAGACTCAGAAATATTTTCATTTGCTTATATGCTTTCCCCCCTTTTATTGCTCTTAACTGAGTCTTCTATTTTGGGTTTCCACAATTATGGGTTCAAAAGTTGTCAAATTATTTTGATTTTTTTCTTTGAAATTGCATACTTTACCTTTTCAACGTCAACTGCAGTAGAGATGGCTTCATACTGTGATTTTTGTATGCTCATTTGTAATGCCACTAAAATAAACCCACCTTGGTTCTCTCTATGGTATTGCAGAGGGCCATTTACTATCAGGTCGCTAGATATGGCTGGGGCAGAGATCTGGCCCTTGGAGCTGTCATGGTCATGTGGTGGGGCCTCAAGTTCAACAACAAATCTGTCATGACCCCAGTGTCTCTTTGCTATTCTGAAGTTTCCTCAATAGTTTCCTATTTTCACTGGTTTCAGGTTTACACTGTGGACCTACTATTTCCAACCATTAATCCACGTTCCAAGTTGAAAACATCATTTAAAAATTACTCTGCTGTAAAAAAGGGAAATTAAAAATAACACCTAACTGGAGAACTTCTGGTTTCTTTGTGTTGGGGACAATTTGCTAACACCTAACTGGAGAACTTCTGGTTTCTTTGTGTTGGGGACAATTTGCGGTGGTGGGAAATGGAAAGGCATCCAGTGATTGGTAAACAGACATGCCATCAAGGGGAACAATAGGAGCAGTGGAAAAGACTGGGGAGCCTGTGGGTTTTTTACGCAGTAAGTGAAAATAAAACAGTTTTGGAGTTGGCCAGCTCCTTATTCAGATCATTTCAGAGGATTGCTGAGAAAAACCTGCTCTGCCCAGCACATGTCCCCAGCCGGTGGCTGAAACTTGGGCTGACTATATTTTGCTGCAGCCGCTGCTCAGTTCGCTTTGACTAGAAGGCGTCCGCTACCCGCAAACCCAGGGAACTGAACTGTTCCATGTGCTGCTGTGCATTCCACTTTCTACTATCTGGTCTTTGGAAAGAAATGACATGGATCAACAGGGATCAGTGGGATTTTGCTGATTTTTCTTGTGCATGTATAACATGAATCCCTACTATTTTGGAATTTGCTAAAAACATCTTTTTTAAGTTATAAAAATAATACATGCTCGCCGTTAAAACAATCCAGTACTCTATAAAGCTAAAAAATAATGATATTCCTCTCCCTTCTCACACTCCACTGCCCTCTCCTCCCCCACTTCCCACACCTCCTTCCACTCCTAGGGTTGACCACTATTAATAATTTGTACTTTGTTTTTCTAGATCTTTCTCTGTTTTCTTAATAGCACATGCAAAGTTAAAAAAAACAAATATAAGATCATATTATTTTGCCATTTCCTCTTTTCCCCACTCAGCACTATGCCTTGGACAACTCTTTATTGTCCAACTTATATCAATATACCACAGTTGAACCATTTCTTTATGCATTACCCTCATTTCTAGTTAACAGGTTTTTACTGTTACCCAGAATTCTCCACTGAGCAGCCTTTGTATGGATGTCCTTGTGGGCTTCTTTGCATGGGGTAGAGTGGAATTGCCGGGTCTGGACTTGCACATTAAAAAAACTGACAGAGGCGGCCAGATTGTCTTCCAAAGTTGCCTTTCTCTGAGTGTTCCCATTCGCCTACCTAAGCCCTTGCCATCTGGAGTTATCCTCCATCTCTGAAATCTTCCCAGTCAGAGAGAAGTGGCATCTTGTTATTTTAATTTACGATGGACTCTTTATTCAGAAGGCTTAGCATATTTTCACACATTTGTTAGCAGTGCTTCTCAACTTGTGTGATTTTTGCCTCCAGGAGACAGCTGGCAACTCTGGTGGCATTTCTGACTGGATAACCAGGCAGGGGGCCTGGCGGTGATGGCAGCAGTGGTGCTCTGAGCTTCGCTGCTCCCAAATGCCTGTGGTACACAGGCTCAGAACCCTGGTTTGTTAGCTGTGTTTCCTGTGGGGGTCACATGTTGACTGTCTTTTTGTTGGGAACTCTTCATATTTTGGAGCTCTTCATCCTTTGTTTACTGTATGTATATATATATAAAACAAACATTTTCCCCATCTTATGTTTATATTTAATTGCTTCTGATGTGTTAGAAAATTTAAAAATTTTAAGTAGCTATTTCTACTACTTGTTTTTTCTCCTTTTTTTTTTTGGTACACTGACATTATTGCTTAATTCCAATTCTAAGAGCAATGCATGATTATGTTCATCAGATTTCACCACTGTGACAAAATACCCAATAAAATCAACTCAAAAGGAGGAAAGATTTATTTGGGCTTCTGGCCCTGGTTGCTTTGCTCTGTCACTTTGGGCCAGTGGTGACTCAGTGTATTATGGTGGACGTTTGTGGCAAAGGAAATCGGTTTACCTCATGGCAGCTGGGAAGTGAACAAGAGAAAAAGGAGAGGTTCAGGTCCCACTATCCTCTTCAAGTGCACAGGTGCCTCCATGATCTAACTTCCTTCCACTAGGCCCACCTCCTGAAGGCGCATCACTTCCTGATAGAGCCACAGACTGGCCACCAGGTCTTTATGGCATGCACGTTTGGTGGTGGTGGTAGGGGAGGTTCTAGGAAGCAAACCAGAACAATTGTGTAGCAGAAAATTTGGAAGTTGAAAATATATAAAGAACCATCCATATTTCTTCCTAATTTTATTCCCCCCTCTGATTTTTTGAGGTACAACTGACAATAAAATTTGTTGTATATTAAAGGGTATACAACATGATTTTTTTGACACACAAACGCACACATACACACACAGTGAAATTATTACCACAAGTGACTAATTTAAATATTCATCATTTCACATCATCACTTCACAAAAATACCTTTTTTTGGTGAGAATATTTAAAATCTACATTCTTACATTCAAGAATACAATATTGTTAACGTAATTACCACGTTATCCATTAGACCTCCAGAACTTGCTGTGCTGTATAACTAAAACTGTGTACCCCTGGACCAATATGCCCTGGGTTCCCCTCTGCCCTAGCCTCTGACAACACCTTTCTATTCTCTGCTCTGAGTGTACTTTTCAGTTCCTGTATGAGTGAAACCCTGTAGTAATTGTGCGTCTGTGCCTGATTTATTTTGCTTAGCATAATGTCCTCAAAATCCATCCACTTGATCACAAATAACAGAACTGCCTTCTTTTCAAAGATTTAATAGAATAACATCCCTTTGTGCATGTGTGTGTATGTGTGTACATGTGCGTGTGCGTGCGCTCACCTGTGTGATCACACCTTCTCTATCCATTCATCCATTGATAGAACTTGGGTTGCTTCCATATCATGGCTATTGTGAACAGTGCTGCAATAAATCTGAGAATGCAGACATCTCTTTAAGCTGATCTTACTTCCTTTGGATATATAACTAGA
The DNA here is from genome assembly GCF_052094955.1 of Ictidomys tridecemlineatus. Taxonomy (NCBI): domain Eukaryota; kingdom Metazoa; phylum Chordata; class Mammalia; order Rodentia; family Sciuridae; genus Ictidomys; species Ictidomys tridecemlineatus. The sequence continues at coordinate 85,590,097 of NC_135479.1, forward strand.
CTAGGATTGCTGGATTTTATGGTAGTTTTATTTCTAGTTTTTTGAGGAAATGTCAAACTTTCTTCATAATAACTTGACCCAACTTAACATTCCCACCGATAGTGTACAGGGTTCCTTTTCCTCATATCTTCATCAACATTTGTTACATTTTGTTTTTGAGATTAGTCAGTCTAACAGATGCGAGGTGATATCTCACTGTGGTTTCAATGAGCATTTTTTTTTCATATGCCTGTTGGTCTTTTGTAGTTCTTCTTTGGATAATGTCTATTTTTCAGTCCACTTTTTATTTGGGTTATTATTTTGCTATTGAGTTGTAGGAGTTCCTTATATATCTTTGATATCAGCTCCTTATCAGATTGTAGTTTGCAATTTTCCTCATTCTGTAGGTTCTCCTCACTCCTTTGACAATTCCTTTTGCCATGAAGAAGCCTTTTAGTTTGATAAAATTCCATGTATTTTAGCTTTTATTGATTTTATATTTGGGGTCATATAAAAAAATTATTGCCAAAACCAATGCCAGGAAGATTTTTACCTTATATTTTCTTCTAGTAATTTCACATTTCCAGGTCTTATGTTTAAGTCCTTAATTCATTATGAGTTGGTATTTTTGTGTGATATAAGGGCCCAATTTTCTTCTTCTTCATATGAATGTCCAGTTTCCTCAACACTCACACTTTTTTTTTTTTTTTAAATTTTGAAACAGGATCTCACTAAGTTGCCAGGCTGGCCTCAAATTTGTGATTCTCCTGCCTCAGTATCCCGAGTAGGTGGGGTTATTGGCATGTGCTACTACACTCTGCTACATGCTTTTAAACCAGTACCATACAAAAATACACTATGGCTTTGTACTGTATTTTGAAATTAAATATTGTGATGCCTCCAGCTTTATTCTTTGTTCAGAATTTCTTAGGCTACTTGAGGTTATTTGTAGTTCCTTTCAAATGTTATGACTGCATTTTCTATTTCTGTGAAAAATACCATTGGAATTTGATAATGATTGTATTGAATTTATAGATTATTTTGCATAGTATGGACATTTTATAATATTAATTCTTCTAATCCATGAACATTTTATTTATTTGCCCATTTTATTTATTTCTACTCTTTTTTTGTTGTTATTTTCTTTATTCTGCTAAGTTTGGAGCAACTTTATTCTTCTTTTGCTAGTTCCTTGAGGAGAAACATTTGGTTGTTTACAGGAGATTTTTCTTTGTTTTTGATGTAGGCATGTATTGCTACAAATTTCCCTCTCAGGACTATTTTTGCTGCATTCTGTAAGTTTTAGAATGTCCCATTTCTGTTTTTGTCTGTATCAAAATATTTTTAAACTTCCTCTTTGATTTCTTCTTTGACTCGTTGTTTGTTTAGTATCATGTTGTTTAATTTCAACACATTTGTAATTTTTTTGAGATTATTCCTGGTATTGATTTCTAGTTTTATGATATTGTGATCAGAAAAGATACCCAATGTGATTTCAATCTCCTTAAACATGTGCCTAATATACAATCTATCCTGGAGGATATTCTATGTGCACCTTAAAAGAAAGTGGATTTTTCTGCCTTTGGATGGAATATTCTACATAAATCTGAAGGGTACATTGGTCTATGGAATGGTTAAGTACAATGTTTCTATACTGATTTTCTGTCTGGATGATTTTTCCTTTGTAAATGGGGTTCTGAAGCCCCCATTATTGTTGTCTTACTATTTCTTTCCTCAGTTCTGCTACTATTTGCTTTACATATGAGGTGCCCTATGTTGGGTACAATATTCTTTTGCAATCATTATATCCTCTTTATCATTAAATAATAAACTTCTTTGTCTTTTTTAGAGTTTTTTGACTTAAAGATTATTTTACCTGATACAAATATAGCCATTCCCTATTTACTTTTGGTTACTATTTAAATGGAATATCTTTTACTCTCTCTTTACTTTAATCTATGTTGTGCTTATGTTAAAGTGGATCTCTTGTAGGCTATAGGCAAATCAATGATGAATCTTGTTTTTAAAATTAATTAAGCCACTCTATATCTTTTGATTGGGAAATTTAATCCATTTACATTTAAAGTAGTTTTTAATAGGTAAGGATTTGCTTTTGCTCTATCATTAACTGTTTCCTAGTTTTTTTTTGTACTTCCTTTGCTCCTTTCTCTCTTTCTGTCTTTCCTTGTGATTTGTTAATTTTTTTGATAGTGACATGCATTTGAAGGTGTAGGTCCTCTTTCAGCCTTTACAGAGTGGCTTCATCAAGGAAAGCCCTTTACCTGTCAGCCCATTCAGAGATTTTGGGCAGCAGGGTGGGCATCTGTGGGAAGCCTTGCTACTGATGTCCTCGGGCAATATAACTTGGTGCCTTAATCAGTGGTGGGTGTGCCTAGGTCCACTGGGGCTGGCCTGGCACCTGCCTCCCTGAAGACAGGCTGGAGGTTGGGTTATGTAGTTGGGCCTGGTACCTAGATCTGCTTGGTGGGCCTGGATCTGGGTCTTCAGGGACTAGTCAGATACTGTAGCAGACCTGGAGCTTAAATCTGTAGGGTCAGGCTTGGTACTAGGAGGGACTTGGCGATTGGGCTCACAGAGATGATCCTGGTCCTGAGTTTGCAGGAGCTGGCCTGGCATCATGTACTACTGAGGCAGGCCTGGACTCGATCTGTGAGAGTGAGCCTGGATCCTAGGATACAAGAATAAATTGGACCATGGATTTGAGGGGCCAGCATACCACTGAGGTGGGCCTCACACCCTAGCTTATAATTCCATGAACAGTTTTCTTTGGGGGAAATTCTGCTTTTGCAAAGTCATCCTTATCCCAAGTGTATACAAATATTCTCCTGTAATTTATTCTAGTATTTTCATAATCTTGCTGATTTCAATGTTTAGTTCTTCAGTCTCGCTGTTTAGGTGGGACAAAACTTTTTAAGAATCTCTAAACAACTCTCCCTTTTGAGTTAAGACTGACGTTATAGAAAGAAAAGCCAGGTTACTTTCAATGGTACCCTCTGAGTATACCTTCAGGGCGACAAGTGAAGAACTGAAGAACAAATTTAAATTCTCTAATAGAGCTTTGAAAGTCCTCTGTGATCTCTTTCCAAACCTTCCTTCTGCTCCTTCTTCACTGCCATCTCCCTCAGCTTGCAAGGGTGCCCTTTGCCTTTAATCTCTCAGAGAAATTTAATAAGACATGGCTGCTATTTTCCTCTCATTGTTTGGCTTTATTATTATGACTTTTAAGTTGGGCTTCCCATCTAACCAGCCAGCCATCTAACCAAGGGTGTGGGCAGTTTCTGTGTTCTGTGTTCAGTCCCTTGAACACAATAATTGTTCAAAAGCATTTTTTTTTTCAAAGCAAATAATAATATGTAGCTATTCTCAGAGTCCGGGGTGGGTGTATGAGAAGGTGGCAAAATGGCTACATGTGTGGGGTGTGGCTTTGGGGAACTAGGGACCTTTCCTGCTCCTTTGAGGGAAAGAAGGACTGGCAAAGGGCAGTGAAGGAGCTCTGGCCAGTGCTGCCATTGACTTTCAATATACCACTGGGAAACTCTTCCTATTACAGTGTCTACTCTTGAAAAGGAATGAGACCTTAAAGACGGACAATACCAACTCCATTAAAGCAAGAATGGTCTCTTTTTGTTCTACATGTTTCCCCAACTCTTCTCACAGCATTTGACGTTTACTAATCATTTGTAGGATGGATGAATGAGTGGACAGATTTATGGATAAATGGATAGGCATGGGCCTTGTACCTTCATGTCCTGTCCCAGGCCCCTGAGAGGCATGATTCATCAATTAGGACCTTCCCCGACTCTCAATTCAGATTTTGCTTTTTCTTAGTATGGCTACAGCAGACACCAACAATCATTGGTTTTGGGATCAGAGAGGAAAACTGCTGGCCATTTCCCCTAGGGTATCCCAGCTGGAGCTTGTTTTATAAGTTCTGGTTTCAGTGGAGACTCAGGGCTCACATTCCCAAAGGATAGGAGTGAGGGCTGGGCACACACTCGCCTGAGCTCCCCTGCAGGTGGATGCAGCTCCCCCCACCAGGGCCCTGCTTTCCTTCATGAACTTTAATTTCTCATAAAATCAATTTGCTGTGAGGGGCCCCAGGCCTAAGCTTTTTGTAAGGAAATGGGAACAATTAATGGATTTATCTGATGAAAAGTAATGCTGCTAATGATTTATTAATTATCATGAGGCTTATCTTTCTGCTTCTTATTAATCAAAGATGTCCTGGTCGTCTGAAGCTTCACATGAGGGGAACAGACCTAGAGGCTGCCTTGTGTGTGGGGTGGGTATGGGCTGGAGTCAGGTGTCCGTGGCCTCCCTTGAACCTGCTCCAGTCTGCTCGGTCCTGAGGGGTAAACCTCCTTTGATTGTGGACAAGGGCCTGAGAAGGGAAGGGGAGGAAGGATACCACCCACTGTGTACTGGGCGTTGTTCAGGGTGCTTTATATCCAGAGCTTCATTTCAGACTTACAAAAACAGCAATTATCATTGTAATTTTTTTTTACATGAGGAAACATCTCTTGAGGCCAAGAGATGTTAGCAAAGTGCCCAAACTATGGTAAGATATGGACCGAGGTTTGCACCTGGGTGCATCTGAGCTGAGAGTGGATGCCTGCCAACTGGGGAGGCCTAAATGAGCACAGAATGAGGGTGCGGCAGTGCCCCTGGGCAGAGCTGAGCTGAGGGCCCAGTATGTGTCCTGGGCTTCAGGAAGAGAATGTCACAGTTTTGTCTTTGGGCCTCAAAACTTTTGCTATTTTGTGAACCTAGGTGAGGTTCATATCCAGGAAATAGGGATCCCTGAGCTCACGCATGCCTGTGTGGGTGACCACTCTTCCCAGGGTCTGGGTTTGAGCTTGTCCCCAGAAGGACAGTGTCTCTGTCCTGTGGTGGCTGCTTCACCCATGGCAGGGACTTGTCAAGCTCTTAAAGACGGGTTAGAGTTGGATAGAGAGGACACTTGCAGAGGATATTCAAACAAGGAAAACAGCCTGACTAAGGTGAGAAGGGTCAGAAATGGCCATACCTGATTGAGCAGGGTAGCAAAGGGGAGTCCAGACTATGTGCCGCTGTGGGAGGGAGAGAGTTCTGGGCAGGCAGCCATGGCAGAGTGTAAGGTGAGATCCTCATGGAAATGGGTCTAGGAGCTAGTAGCTTCTGCCCTCCATGACCGCTTTCTGACCCAGAAGCTGTTGAGACTGGCTGGTTAGTGATCCAATGTTAATATATGAGGAGAGGAGTGTGTTGGTGGGTGTGTAACCTGCAAGAGTGAATGTTTATGTGTGTGAATGTGTATACTTGTGGTTGTGTGTTCAGATGTGAGATTCTGTGCAAGCATTTGAGAAACAGTGTAGATGGAATGTGTCTGTGTGAGACTGCAAATATTTGTGTTTGCATGAATGTACACTAGAGTGAGTGTGTTTGGGTGTGAAATGTGTGTATTTGAGGGAGATGGAGCTATGTGAATGTAAGATGTGGCCATGGCAGTGTGTGTCTGTTGGTCCTGGGTTTTGTGTGTAGGTGTGTCTGCGTGTATGCTGTAGGGCTTCAGACAACCTGAGTTCTTGTCCAGTGTGGCAGAAGGAGCAGGAGGAGCCGTGGGTGGGCAGAGAGGAGGGTGGGAGGGCTCTGCTAGAATCCTGAGGAGAAGATCTAAGAAACCTGTTCTTTCTGCCACTTAGCTGAGGTGCCATGCTAGACCTGGAGTGAGGACAGGGACACTCAGACAAGGAGGGCCTTCAGGGAGAACCCTACTCCGCTGGTGAAGTGGGATCCCCTGTAGTTTTGGCCTTTTAGGTGACTGGGAGAGTCTAGGGAAGGAACAGAAGGCAACCTAGAAACTCAGAGCCATCATCTTTGGGATGAGACTCATCCAAACCCACCCGGAGTTCTCTTGGCCCCTGGCGGCTCTGAGGCCGCACCTCTGCCTGCCTACTTGGTGTGATATGAGTAACTGTGTGGACCTTGTGACAGATGGCAGCATGTGAGAGTGATGGGGCCCCTGGTGTCCAGGGCTTCTGGGCAGGACAGGCAGCCATGGAGCACATGGTGAGTGAGGCTTTCCAGCCTACCTCATCCCACCAGGGCTATGTAAAGGTCCTTGGTCCCTGAGGTCACCTCTGTCAGCAAATCTCTATCCCACATGGAGGTCAGCTAGGCCAAAGACATGGCTTTCTGTAATGCCTGGCCACCCCAATGTCTCCCAGGTCAACAATTTCCTTTTTCTCAACTAAAAAGGAAAGCTTCACGAGAGGCCACCTTTTTGAGAAATAGAAGTGTGTGTGGGGGGGAGAGGCACTGAGCCAGCCTTCCCTTGACCTCCACTGAGGTCCTGGTTGTCCTTTAGCCTCTCCACTTGAGGGCACTCTGGGTGCTGACTCTTTCCTGTTTGACCCTCTTCTCGCTGTCCATGGGGCTGGTCCCCACAGTTCCTTTATCTTGATCGTGGCTGGCCATACTGGCTCAGGGTCTCTGGCTGCTGGCATGAAGTTGTTTGGTGAGGAGCAGCCCCAGCCTGCTGCAGGCCCCCCATTCCAGGTCAGGTGCCCCCTCCCTGAGATGTCCTCTTGGATAGGGTTCCACATACTACTCTGCTCTGGGCCCAGAGGTGGGGGTGGGAAGGGCTGCAGCCTGCCTGCATCCGGGTGGGCCTGGCTGACTTCAAGCAGTTGGACTCCAGCTGCAAACTCCCAAACACATATTTGGGAGGTCAGCCTGGCCTGTGGCATTCCATTATTTCAGTGACATATCTTTGAACAGGCTGCAATTCCTGCACCCCCAGCCCAGGCTCCAGTCTCAGGCATAGATCTGGGCCTGTCTCATCTCCCCACTCTTCTTGGAGTGCTGAGCCCCAGACTGGTCCCTGGGTAGGAGCAGGAGGTATTGGTTCAGGGAGACTGCTGGAGTCCCTCCACTCAGGTCATTTGGCCCAAGCACTGTGCTGGGCTCTTTTCAAATGCAAATTCCCTCAAGGAGCGATGTATGCAGTTCTTCATACCTGAGCATGGGAGGCTTTCTATCTTTATCTTCAACAATGGACTCTCAAGAAAGATGAGGGACCCTGGGAAGGGACAAACTGGTGTCCTGTTTTGTTTCTTTTTCCTTTTTAAATGATTTTTAGACCTGTCCTTATTTCTGATTGCAACAGCCCTGTCTACAAAGAGGCCTTTTCAGATGGTCTATTTTGAAAAATGGACAACAGCACCCTAGAAAAAAGCAACCAGGGAAAAAGAACCTGGGTAAAGGTAGATAGTTCTGTTTTGTAGCCCCAGATTGGCTATAATTTGCTGGGCCATAATCAACAAGTCTCTTAATCGGTTTGAATTCCAGCTCCTCAAGCTTGCACACTGCCATTATGAAGCTCCTTTCTCTCCAGGCCTTGGGACCTTGTGTGCCATCTGCTTGCACTCCAGAGCAGAGTGCTCATGCCACGGGTTGTGAACCCAGCTGCATACTGGGAGGGAGGAAGGGCATGCTGCCTAGTGTTGTGCACATAGACTGATGTGAGAATGATGGTAATCACCAGCCCCAGGAGCCTCTGGCTGGGCTTGGCTGCTTCTGGCTACAGGAGATTTTTCAGAGCTGAAGCTGGTTGGGAGTCTCCACGGTCTCCGCTGGGTAGATCCTTCCCATCTAGGGAAGCAAATCTTTTCCCCAAACTCACCATCTGTGGTATAATAGAAGATTCCGAACTTTGGAAAGGATTTGCTGCAGCAGCATGGTCCTTTTCTCTTTTGAGCAAAGGGAACTCACCTGTTGCACACTTGCTACCAACTGGGGCTTGATGGACTTATTTCCTCCTCATAACAAACAGGTATTGGTGTTTTTAGTTCCCAGGTGAGGAGATGGAAGTGCAGAGACGTTAAATAACTTGCTTGGCATCATCCAAGAAGGAATTGGTGGAACAGCTGAAATTTAAAGAAAAGTTTGTAGCATAATAGAAAGAAAATATACTCTCTTGGTGAAATTTCAGGCAGCCAACAAGGTAGAAGAGATGAATTCAGGCATAGTGAATTTCCCAGACTCAGATAACACCAAAGCCTTCCACCTCTATGGAAAGCAGGTCTTCCTTTGAGTGTGTGCTGGCCTGATGTGGCTGAGTTCCAGGAGACTTCTTCTCACTGTTTCTTCCCCATCTAGAATTCTGGTCCATACACAGGTCATAGTCATACAAATAAAAAAAGACACAGAGAAGTTAAAAAGTACAAAAGTGATCATTTATGTGGAGACAGGCTCCTGACTAGGCTCGAGGTGGCCTTGGGCTGTCCTTGTGCCCTCTCTGGGTTTTCCTGTTATCATGTGTAAACTGTGGGTAGCTCCAGGCAGGGCTCTCTTCTTGGTTAAGCAGGATAATCCAACTGAATTGTTGTTAGAGTCTGTAAACAAGTCAAGATGGCGCCTGGCATTTTGCAGAGGGAGTGGTTTGTGAAGTAACGCCAGTGAGCCATTAAGTGTGGAGATTTCTTATTGGTTGACTGCTGTATCTAGTTTAAGTTAATTAAGATAAGCTGTGTGTAATGTATATATGCCTCTCCTGTCCTACAATAAATGGCTCCCACTCCTGCTGTATCAATGTACACAAGTTGCCCCCCCCCCCCCCCCCCGTTATTTTGCTGCAGCTGGACTGCGGCAAATTGTCGAGGTAGAGAATTGACTCATGAGAGTGAGAAGCCAGGGGTGGCTCTGGCTTCCTGAATGATGGGCCCAGGGCTCTCTCCTATAGGTGATCAGAACTCTCTCTGTTTCCCTGTCACTGTCAATTTTCTTACAAGACAACAGAAAACAGAAACTCTCCCTGTCACTTCAGCAGGTCTCCAGAATAGCTCTGATTGACCCTTATTTGGTCCTATCTCTGAACCAATCACTGTCTCTGGTGTTGGAATGTTCTGATTGGACAGGCCTAGGTCACATGACTTCTATTGGCCAGAAGTGGTAAGTATAAATGATTGCCCTGTCCAAACCTAGCCTAGCCCGAGGGAGGGCTGTCTGCAGAAAAGCCGGTGTGGGCTCTGGCTAAGCCCTAGTCCTGCCACCTACCACTGCTAGGTTAGTGGTTTTTCATCTTTGTTCTGGGGAACCCAAACCTCTGAGGAGGAATTTTAGGGATATCTATAAATAGTGAAGTTCCCCCCTAGATCAGTAAGGGTTTCTATGATCTGAGGAACCTGTTTATCACTTTTGGCTGCCTTACTGTTGGGATTTCACATAAGTTTTTGTTTTGATAAATCACTTTGATTTTGCTGATTAAAAAAAAAAAGGCCTGGAAACCATTCTAACAGATGATATCTAAGGCTTCCATTTAGAAAGTCATAGTGGGTTAAATGCCAAAATGAATAATTTTTTCTCAATTAGGGGCACATGTGAAAGTAAATCTTCAGCCCCATCTTGTTCCTTTCCCCAAATAATTCGATGGCTTTATTAACATCTCTGTCAAGCTAGAGCCAAGTCTGCCCGCTCCCATCCCCTAGGACCTACCTAGTTCATGCTTTGCAAATATCCTTACATATGCAGAAGGAAATCACTTTTAATGCAACCATGTGCTGTTCTTGCCTTCAACAGCCTGATTGCTGAGTTACTTAGAGGTGGAGATATAAATGTAAATGCTGTTTTGTGATCTGAATATCATTGAACCAAAAGAAAGGAACTCTCAGGGTGGGCTAATCCTAACATTTGGGGGGCCAAACTAAGAGTACAAACGGAGGTCCTCAAATTATATGTTTATGTTATAAATCAAGTGAACAAAATATATTTCTTCCGTCTTATCTTAATGAATGTTCCTTTGTAATGACCTGGAAGACTTGAGTTTAAATTTAGACTTCTCAGACTCCTCAGAACTCTGCAGCAGGGCAGAGTGCGGCATGGGGTAAGATGGCCCCTAACCCATGGTCCACCCTCTTCTTTTCCCATACTGGTCTATTATGTAGGGACTTGCTTGCATGCAGACATGTGGCACCCCACCCACTATCTCAGCTCTGTAGACCTCCTCTTGCTGAACAGCCACTGTGGCTAGCTCACAGGCCTGGAAGCATGCACATCAGTGACTCATTTTGCAATTGGAGGTTGGAACCAGAAGAGAAGCTCAGGGGGTCTAGAAAAAGGCTCAGGAATTTCAGTCCTAAATCCCAAGGATGTATTCTAGAATGTCATTTGAGATGGTCATATCCTGTTGGGCCTGATGTACCCAGAGACAAGCCAGAACAAAGCCATCTAAAAAATGAAGTCCAGAAGGGCTGGGGATATATGGTAGAGTGCTTGCCTTGCATGCACAAGGCATTGGGTTCAATCCCCAGCACCACCACCACCAAAAAAAAAAAAAAAAAATTCCATCAAGAATGAGGTCCAGGGCAGGAGTCTCCATGGCTTGCTTCTAAGAGCAGTCTAGCTCAGGTGAGTAGGTTCTTAAAGGAAGGCCCCTAAGAAGCAGAGCTTCTGAGATGTAGACACAGGAACTGTGATGACAGTCCATTTGGGGGTTCACTACCCCTCATTGATAACCAGCAGGGATTATCAGTGTTTCCATTCAACATTGCCAGTTACGTCGAGGCCTGGAGCATGTATTTGCAATCATTCACAGTAGCTGGGTCTCAGCTAGTTGCAAATAATATCGAACAACAGGATGATAGATTGGAGGTTTCAGGTGAATTTCGAGATGAGATGGAGATCAAATACGAGAGTAAGTGATGAGGCAGTCCCAGATGAGCGCTTTTCCGAGGGAAATCCTGGAGTACTCCTGTCAATGTCTCTAAAAACCCTCCTGCTGGACAGAGTTGCAGAAGAAAGGAAGATTTTGATTGTGATGATTTTAGAGAAAGCTGCTGGAGTGGGGAGATGGGGTGTGTCTGCCCTCACCTCAGGCTGGGGGGAAGTGCTTTAAGGCTCACTCTGAGAGCCTGAAGGATCCTATGGGCATTGACAGCAAGGGGTCCATTGTGTTCTGCACTGTGGAGAGCTGGGAGTGCTTCCTGTGGACCAAATTGGTCCATGTGCCTGGGAACTTGCCGGGAGCATTTGGATGGCTGGCCAAGAGGTCTGTGTGGAAGGGGTCTCCAAACCAGCTTCACCAAATGTGGAACCCAGGACTTATTTTCTGGTTGGCCTTAGAGAATTGTCTTTCTCTTCCCAAACTGCTCCTTCCTCTTCTTTGCCAGAATATGGGACATAATTCCCTTAACAAGTCTCGGGGTGAGCCTGCTCTTGTCCCCAGGATCCACTGTACTCTTATTCCACAGCTTTGTAGCTGGACATGTGACTCTACAGCTGGAGATTATATTTCTTGGCTTCCTTTGCAGCTAGGGTATGACTAGGATTTCATCAATGAGTTCTCAGCAGAAAGGATAAATGAGGGATATTCTGATAATGGTTTGACAGAAGGCAAAACAAAACCCTGATTGTAGTAGTGTTTTCCAATTTCCATGATATAAGTATTCTTACCAAGATTGATTTTAACTTGTAAATGTGAGTTAGGAAGAAATGTGCTCAGTCATCTCTTGGAGCCAGTGGGATCCAGAAGCCTCTGGCTCAGGCTCTTAAAGGGCCCAGGCACGCTCCCTTTCCCCTCTTCCTCCATGCTGGCTGTCATGCAGAGAGCCATTTTGGGCCAAGCGATGAGAGTATCACTCCAGGGGTGGCAGACCAGCAGCAGAAAAGGAGCATGGGACCCTATGGCTTTGGGAGCAGAGAGGCAATTCTGGTCCACACATTTACATGAGGGTAAAATGAATGTCTCTCTTGTTTAAATCTTTTGAATTTTAGGGTTTTCAACACACACAGCTGAATTTGTGAAATTTAATTCATGCAGCTGCTTATGAAAACAGAAAGCAAGGTTGACTTTCAGCAGCTTCTGCTTCCTGCCTGGCAACATGTACCTCTCCTGAGGGCAGCAAGGGTGCACCAGGTTGAGGGACTCGCAAGGGGCAGGGAGAGGAAAACATGGGCTTTCTGTCTCAGTGAATCATTTTGCTCCAATTGCTTGTACTTCACCTCTCCACCAGGATGTGGGTTCCTAGAGAGACCCTGATGTCCTCAAAGTGAGTTTGGTCACACCGTAGGTGTCACAGAGATCAGTGATGGATCACGGTTTGGCTTGATTTTGCTTCATGGAAAGAAGGGACTTGACTTAACTTTTCTTTGTGCTAACAGAATTCAATTTCGGTCTCCTTTTCATGTGCTGCCTCTTCTCTGTCTTGATATGACTGCTTTTCTTCAGAGCATGATATCCCACAATCATTGTTCTTGATCCCTCTGCAACCCTGGAGTTTGGATAACTGAGAGATGACCTTGCTGCTTGTCAGAAGAGCAAACCAAAGCCCAGCTAACCCATCTTGGTCTTCCAATATCTTATTTTAAAATTTGTTCTTTTTAGATACACATGACAGTAAAGTGTACTTTGATGTGTTACACATACATGGAGTATAACTTATTCTAATTAGAATCCCATTCTTCTGGTTATACATGACGTGGTTACACTGGTGGTGTATTCGTATATGAACAAGGGAACACCAAGTCTGATTCATCCTACTGTCCTCCTTCTTTCCATCCTCCCTCCCTTCCCTTCATTCCTCTTTGTCTAATCCATTGAACCTCTATTCTTCCTTCCCCTCTTGTTGTATATTAGCATCTGCATATCAAAGAGAACATTTGGGGACTGGGGTTATGGCTCAGTGGTCGAGCGCTCACCTCGCACATACGAGAGCCTGGGTTCGATCCTCAGCACCACATAAAAATAAATAAGTGAAATAAAGGTATTGTGTCCGACTACAACTAAAAAATAAATATTAAAAAAAGAGAACATTTGGCCTTTGTTTTTTTGGGGATTGACTCATTTCACTTAACACAATAATCTTCAGATCCTCCATTTACCAGCAAAAGTCATAAAGTCATTCTTTTTTTTATGGTCAAGTAATATTCCATTGTGAATATATACCACATGTTCTTTATCCATTCATCTGTTGAGGGTCACCTAGGTTAGTTCCATAGTAGTCCAACTTCCTCAACTGACTGTGGGCTCTAATGTGAGTGCTGTCAGCTTCTGTGCTCAACTCAGTGCCTGTTTTGAGATTGGCACTCAATGAATGTCCATTGGTTCCCTCAGTTAAAAAAGCAAATCCATTATAGAGAGGTATTTGTAGAGCTCAGTTGGAATCGTACACCCTCACATGTAAGAACGGGCAGCACGTTGGAGGTGCTGAAGGATTCAAAACAACACTTCAGACACAAGAATCATGACAGTCACTATGGGAGTCCTACTGGGTTCATGGGGTCCTTAGAGCAGACTTCTCTCAACTCCTTGTGCACAGCATCACTTTGTGGGTGTGCTCCCTGGCCAAATAGGGCCTCTCAGTCACGGGCACACTTATGTGAGCATCACTGGATGCTCCATCTTTCTTTGGTGCCACACTGCTAGACAACCACCTCACCACCTATAGCCCTTTCTACCTCTAGTCAATTCTGAACTGAGCCAGGATCTTCTCTTTTTGGAAATGAGTTATTCCTTAGGCAGGCAATAGGTTAGATCAGTAGTTCTCTACTGGGGCTGATTTTATCCCCTCCCTGCAAGGGGACAATGGCAGTGTTTGGACATATTTTTGTTTGTCACAATTAGGGAACAGGTGCTAGATTGGCATCTAGTGGTAGAGACCTGGTATACTGCTAAACATCCTGAAATGCACAGGACAGCCCTCTGTAATAAAGATGTATCCATCCCAAACATCAGGGGTGGAGAGGTTATTAAGACTCTGGGTTAGAGTGTGCAGCCCCTGGGGACAGGAAGTCCCAGCAGAGGCCAGGGTAGCAGCAGGCTCTGTTGGGGGCCTCTTTCCTTCTTTGGGGTTTCTACAAATCTCAGGCCACAAACAGGCCTCCAAGTGGAGCAGATCTGGAGATTGTCACCCTGAGTGGGCAGTGGCAGACTTAGACTGCTTTGGGAAGGGGCCTGTCAGTCATCCTGACTTACCTGCTTACCGGCAGTTGGGAGAAGTGTGGCATATCAGGCCTGCATAGCCATTTGAAAGCTGTGCCAAGGGGTAAAAAAACAAAAGAAACAAATAGCAAAACCCTCACACCACCTGCCTTTGGGATTGACTCAGGTGATTTCTTTTCTATGTCTAAAGCCAAAGTATATAATTGGAGAAATACATGAAATATTTATGGCCATGTTTATTGTAACAGTACGTCAGTAGGAAATGATACATGGTGATACATTCATATGATACTTGCAGTGTTTAAGGTTGCCGTTCAGCCAGGAGGAACCAAAAATGAGACCACAGTAGCTTTAACAGACGGGTTTATTTATCACCCGGAACAAGAAGTCCAGAGTAGACAATTCCTGGCTGATGCAGCAGCCCAAAAATGTCACTTAGAACCTGGCTCCATCTACCATATACTCTCTTCCTTGAGGTGACAGGATGGCAGCTGCTCTTCAGGTGTGACTCTAGCATTCTAGAGCAGAAGAAAGAAGAAAGAGCAATGGGGCATGAATGAGTCCATCCCTTAGAACAGCCTTCACCTGAAGACCATCTAGTGACTTCTGCCTTCATATTGGCCCAAACTGTGCCATCTGGCCAGCCCGAGCTGCAAAGGAGTCTGGGAAGGGAATAATTTGTGGGTTTCTAGCTTCTTTAATCTGGCAGTTAAGGGAGTAAGAGGTCAGAAAACCAAGTGGCTGCCAATCTGTTGTGTCAGCTACAAGAAAGCAGCCTTTAGGAATTGGTAATAGGAGCTGGGCACGGTGGTGCACGCCTGTAATCCCAGTGTCTAAAGAGGCTGAGGCAGGAGGATCACACGTTCCAAGCCAGACTCAGCAATTTGGCAAAGCCCTAAACAACTTAGGGAGACCCTATATAAAAAAAAAAAAAGATATAAAAGTGTGACCATAATATTATTCTTTTTTAAATATTTATTTTTTAGTTTTTGGTGGACACAACATCCTTATTTTATTTTTATGTGGTACTGAGGATCAAACCCAGAGCCCCGCGCATGCCAGGCGAGCACGCTACCGCTTGAGTCACATCCCCAGCCCCTCATAATATTATTCTACTCTAAAAAACAAATGATAACTTCACATTTGTCATACAAAAAATATTTGGGGATATATATGAAATATTAGAATATTTGTGAGGAGTGATTATGAGATTTTTAAGTTTAATCTGTGTATCTGTCTAAAGAAGTTTGTTTTTCAAGTTCCCAACTGGCAGACCTCTTCCAAGACTCATGGATAGCTGGGCCGTGGGTAGTGCTCTGGGCATCCAGAGATGGACTGGGCTTGGATATGGTACTGAGATCCCCCAGACCTCCCACCACCTCTTTCCCTAGGCTGCTGTGGGGAAACCTCTCTTAGAGCTTCACCCCTCTCCCTGTGACAGCAGAGATGATGGGCAACCCAGAGGGATCTTCATGGAGCTGTGTCAACACTCTGCTGAGAGGGAGCAAGACTCCTGCCTCTCTTTGAGAAGGTAGTGGGCCTTGAGTCTATGGAGAGGGAGTGGCTCAAGGGGGCGTGTCCAAGAAAGAATAGAGAAAACAGGCAGGTGACAGGTTGTCCCTCTGGCCTTGCCTGGGGATGCCCAGGGTGGTGGGCAGAAGTGGGTGGGCACTGCTGCTGTGGTTGGGGGGCCTGAGTCTGCCCCTTCATCTCTCTGAGGCCCCCTGGGTAGGAGGGGGGAATAATAATGAGACCCATAGGTCCCATTTACAGAGCACATTGGCATGTTGGATCAAGTTCTTTCTACTGATCTGATGTTCCCACTACCCCTTGAGGGGGGTGTTCCAAATCCGTGTCACAGAGACACTTCATGGGAACCCATGTCCTCTGGGTTGTGCTTCTTGGGTTCAGCTCTTCAGTCATTAGCACTATGGCTTGGAAAGTCACCAAAGTGTTATTTACCTCTGTTTGTTCTCTGTGGCTAGAGAACATCAGAGAGTCTATATATTTTTTTTAAAATTTTATTTAAGAGAGTCTACATTATCAGGCTGTTGTGAGGAATAGGCGAATTAATACAGGTAAGGAGCCCAACACAGGGTTTGGCTAGGAGCCTTGTGAAGTTCTATCCATATTAGATTTTTGTGTAGACTAAAAGAAATAAAGTGTTTGAAATGAAAGTACATGGAATGTGTACAGTAAGTGTGTCTGTTCCCATATGCGCAAAACCTGCTTCATTCTCTTCTGGGTTGGATAGATGAGGAAACTAAGGCCCAAATAATGAAAAGGGAATTTTCAAGGGTTTAATAGTTGAGATGGGGCAAATCTAGGTTCTGAATGTAAGTTTCCTGTCTTCTGAAAAAGACCCAGGATACACACAGCAAAATCCCTGTAAGACTTACGGCAGGTAAGGAGGGAAGTTGGCAGTCCCCTGGGGACACAACCCTGGGGTGGAAAATAGGCATCAGAAAAGGCCAAGAAGGCACCTGGACTTCCTTTTCTGTCCTTGGGAAAAAGTATCATGACCCTCCCCTCTGCACCCTCTCAGCCTCAGGTGCCCCTTTCTGGGGGCCAGGCAGGTCATCTTAGGCCTGGTCTCTCCTGATACCAAAGGACTGCTCCTCTCTGCACAGTCCCCAAGCAGTCACTGACTTTGGTTCCCCACATCCTGCTGTCTGGGGCTTGGCCCACAGTGGCTGACCCATGTTGCTTAGATGACAGAGCCCTGCCACCTGCCCCTTCTCAGCGGCCTGGCCAGGGAGCTGAATGGAAAATGAGATTCAGCAGCCACTGACATCAGTGACCAATCTGATGTTTCAGCCTGGGGCTGCTTGGGAGCATTTGCTGGCAAGTTGACTTTGTAGGGGAGACAACTTAGTGGAAGTCTGTTCTGGCCCTAACCCCTGTCCCCACCCAGGGCTGATGGCCACAAGACCAACCTGGTCTGGGGAGACATGAGCTACATAGTGCAGGGTTTCAGTCCACTGCCTGGGGGTTGCCACCCAGTTCTTGAGGTAGGTTAAGCCAGGCCCAGGAAGCTTTGGGGTTGATGAATGGAAGTAAACTTGCTGTGAAATGGCTTTGAGCATTGTGTAGCCAGAGTGAAGAGTTCAGGTTATCTAGGGAGGTTTGCATTGGCTGGCATTGTATCAGCTCTGCAAGGTTCCCTGGGTTGGCCCATCCAAGTCCCCAGTGCTGGCTTTGATGATAACAGAATTCTTAGGAGATTGGGGCAGAGGTCCTTAGTGGTGAGAAGGTGGCGCCTGCAAATTGAGTGACTCCTGAGATTCTTTCTGCTTGACAGTCCAGTACTAAAATTGGTTTCTGAGCTCTGCTGTCAATACAGGCACACACACAAGCACGCGAGACTACTGGAAGCTAAGAGGTTAACACTGCTCATGCACCTGCAGTATCATCTGTACCTGGAGATATTTGGTTGAAAGTTAATTAATTAGTATATAATTAAAAACATTATTTTTCTATTAGAACTTAATCCAGGATCTACCTTTGGTTGGAGATCTTGTCATCCTTTTTGAACACACTGGGTCTTTACCCTCTCCCTAACCTCTTCAAATTACCTTAAAGAAAAAAAAAACATAGCTAATTCACATTGGATTTAACTCAAAGGAAAGAATTTTACATGGTGGAATTTCAGGCTCCCATCACTTCCTTTCTGCAGTCTAAACTAGGGTCACCTCGAGCTGGGGAGGCTGCCCCTATTTACCAGGGTGGCCCCTGGCTCCAGGGTTTTCCTGGGTGGGGAAGGTTCTGGACCTCTGCACTGTGCAGGGCTGGGTATCCAGAGAACACTGCAGACATCAGAGGTATTCTATAGGACTTGGAGGCAGTGGGCACAGTGGGTGTTGTCTGCCCTGCCCCCTGGGGCAATGGCAGGGGCCTGTGGGAATGAGGCAGGCTGAGTTGGGCTCTTGCTCCCTGCCAGTGCCTCCTTCAAACTGGCAAGAGCTCTGTGCTTTCCAGCCCCTTGTCACACAGAAGAGAAGGTCTCTTTTGCTTCTGGTTATGGTTGGTTGTAGATGTGGTGCCTGGGTAAAGGCCACCATCTTGCAAGGCAACCTGGGGACCAGGCAGTACAGAAAGCAGATGAGCAGAGAGGGAAACCTTCTGGTTGTGCGTTTCCATTTCCCTTCAGCAACCTGGGAGAGCACACCCTGCAGGCACCAGCCATTGGATCTCCATGGGCCATGGCTCAGCCCTGGATGCTTGGGAAACTGTCAGACTAGGAAACAGCCCCTTTCTTCTCCCACTCCCAAGCCACTCTTCCGCCACAGACTCTACCCATGGGCCTCGGGCAGAGCCACCGAAGTCTGTCCCTGTCTCTTCTGCAGCCCTAGCCATAGCTGATGGGAGCTGACAGCCAGCCTAAAAACACACAGCAGCCTGACGCCCCACTAATCTCCGCTTCATCTGTGGGCGGACATTTCCAACAGAGGTGGAGGAGATGATAAAAGGAGCAGTGTTTCTGCATGCAGCGCTTCTAGTGAAGCGTGTTTGCATGGTGATTCACATCAGCACATTTTTAATATCCATAAACCCATGCCGGCAAGAATGGGAGCAGCCTATGCCAAAAATCCTGGCTTTGCAAATGTTCTGGACTTAGGAGAGAGTGGCTGGTGAACAGGCAGGCGGTTGGCTTGCTGGCTGGATTCCTCCAGCATGCTGTGTGCCAAATGCAATGTCCATACCACACAGCCCTGAGGGGTTTCCTGAAGCCTTTGGACCAGCTCCTCAGAGTTGCCACACCTAGACAAAGCCCTATCCAAATAGCTAATCTTGGAATTTGGTGCCAGAAGCCATGTTTTCCTAGGATAAAGTTTGCTCAGAGCTGGACTAACAGCTTTTAACTGCTTGATTGACAGAATGATAGTCAAAGGACCCTGCTATACAATGATAGTGGGTATCCAAGGTGCTCACCCACAGGATATCCTAAGCATGAGTAGGAGACCAGGAATGATTCAGAAGGCAGCATTTAATCTGCCCATTTTCCCATAATATTCCCAGAAATGTTCAAGGAACACAAGTTGCTCTGGAAGTGTTATGGCTTAGGGATGAGGTATCCCCCAAAAGTTCATGTGTGAGACAATACAAGAATGTTCAGAGGTGAAGTAATTGGGTTATGAGAGCCTTAGGGTGTGGCTGGAGGAGGTGGTTCACTGGGGGCATGCCTTTGGGGCTTTTAGTTTATTCTTGTCGAGTGGAGTTCTCTCTGCTTCCTGATTACCATGTCCTGAGAAGCTTTCCTTCACCTTTCTCTTCCGCCATAATGTTCTGCCTCCCAGAGCAATGGAGTCAGCCATCTATGGACTGAGAAAACTTGAGCCTCAAAGAAATCTTCCCTCCTCTACATTGTTGTTATTGGATCTTTTGGTCACAGTAATGAAAAAAGCTGACTAAAACAGGAATAATGGCAAATCACAGACCCTGATCACAATTGGGAAAATAAAGGTCTCAAGAAGCCAATTAGGAAAAAATAAGGGCAAAACAAAGAATGTCAACAATAGAACAGTGAGTGACGTGATAAGATCGAGTTCCCTGGATTCAAGCAGTGGGGTGCCACTCCTACTGAGGTTATCTGGGAAGGCTTTGTGGAGACAGGGCCATTTGAAGGATGGGGCACTTTCCAATGTCAAGGTGGAGGTGTAAGGCTCAGTGAATGAGGATGAGCAGGAACAAGTTGAAGCCTTTGGTGCATGTTGAGTGGCATGGTGATAATAAGGGAGGAGAATTCCCAGCCTACACCTCTGAGCATACCCAAGACTTAGCACCAGACAAGCTCTAGCTGCTTGTCTGGTTTGGTTCAGTTTGGACATCAGAATCTTTCTTCTAACACCCAGGTAGAATCCACCTGGTCCAGACATTTTATTTATCAGTCTTTGGAGGGAGAAGCTCTTTAGGTCATGACTTTACAAAGACTGCAGATGGAATTGTTGGGAGTTACTGAATACATCATGGTGTACTATGGGCATAATGCCCAGTGGTTCCAAGTGAACCACTAGCAAGTCCCAGTGTTCACACACTAGCTCTGGTATAGGCAGGAGGCCTTGTCCTCCAAGTTTTGCTGACCCTTTTTGATCTGTCCTGTGATGATTTGTGCCCAGATTGCAGCATCCTATGTTAGAATAAGTTTGTTAGTGTAGGTAATTCTTAAACCTGCTCATGAGGTTATTCGAAGTCCCCCCAGCTCTGGAGTGGCCCCAGGGGAGAAAGTGTTTGGGTTCCTGGGACTGGGCTAGGAGGGCCACTCTCTGTGGTGGAGAGTTCAATCCATCAAGGCTGGTGATGGGGGAAGATCTGGGCCCCTAGAGGACCTAGAGAATTGTCATCCAGGGGCAGGAAGACCTTGTAAACAGCTCTGCATCCTTATACCTGGAGGGCACCCATAGTAGCCAAGATAAATACATAAGAATGGACACAAAGATAACAATATTTGATAAGTTTGGACTGGAAAAGGGCATTCCCTACAAATCTCCAGTAGATCAAAGCATTCCAGAAATAGATCCACTGACCTTTCATCATCTCCATCATTTAGTTTTTCCATTTCTATATAGATATTCTGAGAAGGTCACAAAAACATCCTTCATTTTAAGACCCTCCCAAAAGCCTATTATGTGAATTCTGATTCTACTTGTGTTTAGTAGCTCAGGAGATGTAGAAAAAGCACTTGATAAAATCCAGCCTCCATTCCTTAAGAAAATCCTCAGCAAACTAAGACTAGAAAGGAATTGCCTTAATCTGAAAAAGGCTCTCTGTAGAAAACCAAAAAGCTAACATTAGCAATCCTATTCAATGGGTTGACATCACACTCAGTGGTGAAAGACTGTACACATTCCTCTGGAGATTGGAGGATGGGCTGCCCTCTCTCACCCCTTCTTGAATCTTGGTGCTGGAGGGCCTATCTAGTGGAGTCAGACATTAGGACAGGAAAGTGAGAAGTGAGCATGCTTTTACCAGCAGAGGAGATAACTGTGTATGTATAAAATCCAAAAGAATCTACAAACCATTGCTAACAATATAATTTATAAGTACCTGTGTTAGAATCACTAGATTCAAAGGCAATATATAAAAATAATTTCTCTTTCTACAACTAGCAACAATCATAAAATGGAATTTAAATGATAACTATTTATAATTGAACCAAAAAATTTAATACCTAGAATAAATCTAACTGAAGATGTAACAATGCTGAAAACCATGAAAACAGAGTTGAGAGAACTTCAAGAAGAGCTAAATAATGGGTAGATATTTCATGTGGAAATATTGGAAAATTCAGTGTCATTAAAATGTCAAGCTTTTTCAAACTGATGCTTATCAACTCTAATCAATATGTCAGCAGATTTTTTGATGAATATTGACAAATTGATATTAAATAAAATACGGCAAAGCCATGGACCAAGAGTAGCTAAGTACTCTTGAAAAATAAGAACAAATTTGGAAGATTTTCACTGCCAAATTTCAAGGCTAATTATAAAGATACAGTAGTCAGGACAGTGTATTATTGGCATAAGGGCAGAAAAATAAATGAGTACAGCAGAATAGAAAGACCTGCTATGTGGTCCCTTGATTTGCAACAAAGGTACCACTGCAGTGCCGTGGGGGCAAAGGATGGTTGTAAAAAAAACAAAAAACACAAACGATTCTTACATATATGAAAAGAAAACCTTGATCCTATCCTCCATGCCATATAAAAAATTCATTCAAGATGAAGCATAGAATTTCATGGAAAGGTTGGGAAATAAATCTTTTAGAAGAAAACAATGGAGGATATTTTTATGATCCAGGCTTGGGGAAAGATGTCTTAAACATAAATAAACACACACACACACACACACACACACACACACACACACAAGCATACATGTAAAAAACATTTGAATGTTTTGTAAAGTAAATGATAAGCCACCAGTTGAGAGAAGATATTCATATCTATCTAACAAAGGAGTTATATCTAGCATATATAAAGAACCCTTTAAATCAACAATAAAAATGACAAACTGATTTAAAAGTGTACAACACCTGAACAGATATTTCTGAAAAGAAGGTCCCCAAAGGACCATAAACATATGAAAATTCTCAACATTATTTCTCATGAGAGAAACGAAGTTTAAAACCAAAATGAGATAGCTCTTGATACTTCTCCCATGGCTAGTAAATAAGTAATGCCAACGACTTGACAATACAAGTGTTGGCAAGGTTTTGGAGCAACCAAACACCACTTGCTAGCAACAGTAAGTGGTTCAACCATTTTGAAATTATTTGTCATTTAACCACAACAGCTAAACATGTGACTACCTTACAGCCAACGCTTTTACTCTAAATTATGTAAGTGGAGAAACATTTCATGTCATGAGAAAGACAATTCTAAAAATGTTCATGTCAGCTTTATTCAAAAATAGTTCAAAATTCAAAACAACCTAAATATCTATCTCTGAGGAAACAGTTGAACACATCACAATATATTTATATAATGAAATATCATACATCAATAAAACATAGTGAACTTTTGACAGACATAACAACATGAATGAATCTCATATATGTTATTTTGAACAAAAGAAGCCAGACATAAAGGAATACATGTAGTGTGGTTTATTTGAAAGTGAAAAAATGGGGGGAAATGGCTAAGATGACAAAATAAAAGCAGCATTTATCTCTGGTGGGATGGGGAGTGCTGACCGGACAGGGCATGAGAACTTTCTGGAATATAGGTGATGTTTCATATGTTGATTTGTATGGTGGGTCTAATGTGTAGGTAAGAGTACAAATTCATTGTACACATAAGATTTGTACACTCTACTTTTTAAATGTGCTTTAAATATTATTTATTCTTTTTAGATATACATGACAATAGAGTGTATTTTGACATATTATACATATATGGAGTATAACTTATCTACTGTTTGTTATACCTCAATAAAGTGAGTTTCATCTCAATAAAATACATTTTTGAAAAAAAAAGAGGGAAAAAGCAAAAGCTCACTAGTGGAACTGACCCAGAAATACCCAAGGATGGGATTTAAAGAGTTTTTTGCTGTACCACTCGTTGAAAACACTGGCCTTTTCCTATCAAATGATCTTGCAGTCTTTGTCAAATAGGCAAGGGTTTATTTCTGGGATCCCCATTCCATTCCATTGGTTTATATATCTGTCTTTATGCCAGTACACACTGTTTTGATTGCTGTAGCTTTTTATTATATTTTGAAATCAGTAATGTGATTTCTCCAACTTTGTTCTTATTTTCTAAGATTATTTTGACTATTTGGGGTCTGTTGAAATGCTACATGAATTTTAGAATGGAGTTTTCTATTTCTTAAAAAAATCTTTGCAATTTTGTTAGGAGTTGTATTGAATGTGTATATCATTTTTGGCAGTTTGACATCTTAACATTAGTTCTTTCAGTTCATATATATGGGTTGTATTTGCATTTATTTATGTTTTTAAAAATTTTTTCAACAATGTTTTGTAGTTTTCAAGATGCAAGTCTTTTTTAAAAAAATATTTATTTTTTAGTTGTAGTTGGACACAATACCTTTATGTTATTTGTTTATCTTTTATTTTATTTGGATTGAACCCAGGGCCTTGCACATGCTAGGCAAGTACTCTACCACTGAGCCCTCAAGATGCAAGTCTTCACCTCTTAAGTTTATTCTTAAGTATTCTATTAATTTTTTGTTGCTGTTATAAAGGGGATTGTTTTCCCATTTCAGATACTTAATTGTTAGCATTGTAAAACACTATTTATTTTTCCATGTTGATTTTGTGTCTTGCAACTTTACTGAGTTCCTTTAATAGTTCTAACAGGTTTTTTGATAGAGTATTAGGTTTTTCTACATATAAAATGGTGTCGTCTGTGAACAGGGACAACTTTATTTCTGGTTTTCTGATTTGGATGTCTTTTATTTCTCTGTTTCTGTATGGATGACCAATTTTCTGACTAGAACTTCCAGTACAGTGTTAAACAGAAGGAGTGGACATCCTTGTCTTATTGCTGATCTTAGAGTGAAAACTTTTAGTTTTTCACCATGAGTGTGATGTTGACTGTGGACTTTTCATAGAGAGCCTTTATTATGGTGGTATTTCCAAAATTCATGACAGAGATCCCCCTGTCAGGATGACCTTTAACAAATGAGCAGAAGAGACCAGAAGTGACCTGGAGAAGTTGGAACTCTGGAACACTGTGTTTGGGAAGGTGAAATGGTACAGTGATTGCAGGAAACCACTGTAGATGGACATGCCTCAGAAAAATTAAAACTAAAACTACATATATCATAGCAATCCCACTTCTGGGTTTCCGAGGAACTGAAGTCAGGATAAAGAAGAGATATTTGGCAATCTTATATTGATTGTAGCACTGTTCACAGTGGGAAGATGTAGAAAAACCTAAATGTCCACCAACAGATGAATAGATAAAGAAAATATTAAACACACACACACACACACACCAACTATATGAATAGTATTCAGCCTTATAAGGAAGTAAATTCTTATATATAGCATTGATGAGTTTCGAGTACATTCTGCCAACTGAAATAACCCGAAATTACCTGTCATGAAAAGACAAGTCATGTTATGGTTCTCCTTTTCCCATGTCTTACTCTGCCTTCTATTGCTGTGACCGAACATCACAGGCTGGGTAAACTGCCTAGAATGGTTACCCACTCAGCTCAGGGCTCTGGAGGCTGAGAAGTCCAAGAACATGACGCTGGCATCTTTTGAGGAACTTCTTCCTGCATTGTGGTATGGCAGAGGGCATCACATGGGAGCCTGAGCAAGCACCTTACTGGGGTCTCTCTTCCTTTTCTTATAAAGCTGCATCATGGGGGCCTCACCTGCATGACCTCATCTAATCCTAATTACCTCTGGAAGACCCCACCTCCAAACACCATTGCCATGACTTTGGGGATTAAGTTTCCCATTCATGAAATTTGGGTGACACATTCAAGCCATAGCATATGAAATACTTAAAGTCGTCAAAATCATAAATCCTGGAATTATAAATATTAGAATTGTACTTTCCAGGTGGGGGTGGGAGAGGAAGGAGCGATTAACGAATGGGCCTAAAGCTTCAGTTAAGCAAGATTAGTAAGTGCTAGAGATCCGCAGTGTGACATTGTACCTGTGGTCAACCACACTGTATGGTACATTTTTGAAAATTTGTTAAGAACATGGGTCTCATGTTAAGGGCTCAAACCACAATAAAATAAAATGAAATATATCGAAAAGTTTGGTTGTCAGGGAACTCCAAGGAAAATGGCAATAAATAGCCCCTGATCCTAGACTTCCGTGAGGTAGGAATGTGGGGATCCTGGGCTGATGACATCTGATTTTTGAATGTCCAGTTGGGTGAGGGGAACTCCCCTCCACCATCCCACTTACAAAGGGAAAAATAAGAACCAGAGGCCCCAGGCACTCCAGGGAGGTCTATTCCCGACAGCTTCCTCCAGGGACAATGAGCTGACACTGGATAGTCTGCAATCACCAGCCAGTTCCTCCCCCGTCCAGACTCAATCAGCCTGTCAGAGCCGGGGAATGAGGTGGGGTCTCTGTGTGTGCAGGTTCCGGTTGGACAACCTTGGAGACCCTAAATGCATTCCAGCTCCTAGGGTTTTGTACCGATTGCTTTGCCTGCCTATTTTCAGAGGGATGTTTGAAAAATAGAAAAAGAAAAAAAAAAAAAAGAAAGAAAAAAGATTGCCAACTGAGCTAATTGGTTTCAATTTCCTTTGCTTAAAAATGTCATGGATTGTGTTCCTGCTGGTAGTCTCCAGGAATGGGGTGGCTGCTTCCCAAACAGCTGCTGCAGTCACAGGCTTGTTGGGAGAGAAGGAGCGACTGTTGGAGAATGTGCGCCTTGAACTAGAGTTCAGTCCTCTCTTCCCACGGCAGATTTAAGCTTTAACATCATACTGTTGGCTGTTGGAGACACAAGTGAAGGGACACAGTCCCCACCCTCCAGGAGCTCTTAGCTGATGGAGACGGGCATGACTATGTCAGGAGTAATAGGAGGACTGTGGGATAATGGGATGGTGTGGGGCAGGGTGCTGGTTGGTGGGGTTGAGCTTGGAGTGGGAAACAGGCCCCTGGGCTGTCGACCTGCACCCACTATTGATTGTACAGCATTATGTAATCTGAAGCTAGTCCCTTAATCTTTGAAAGGGTCAGTTTTTACCTATGGAAAATGGGAGAGAAGAATATCTGTGCCATCAATCCCATAGAATCTTTATTAAGGACATCTGGGCAGAGTACCAAGATGCTTATCTGTGTCCTGTTTGCTGCATCCTGTGAACCAAGTGCTATTGCTTTGGGTTTGAGCTTGCTCTGTGAATACATAATTCATGAGTCACCCAGCTGATTGGCAGAGGGTTGCTAGAATGCAGAGCTCCTCATCTCTGACTCCTTACTTTCTAGGATTAACCCTTTGCAGCAGCTGAGGTTCCCTGAGCCTTGTTCTCTGATTTGTTAAGCCAGAATTATGGGTTTTCTACACAAGTTTTAGTCTCCCACCATGGTGCCCATTGCTCAGCGTATACTCCTTTGCACTGACTTCAAGCTAAAAGCTATAAAATAGAAAACATCTCAACTGTCCTCAAACTTTGCCTTTTTGTCTTCATTCTTCAGTGCCTGTTGGTAGTTGTATTTTTAATTTTGCGTAAACTCAACAGTTATGATTGGTGGGAGGTTTGGTTCAAGGGGGGGGCTTATCCTAAGTGGGACTCCTCCTTCTATTTTCTTTTTTTTTTTTTATCTCAGTTTCTAGAATGTGGCATTCAATACTGTCTCATGGTTGCAAGATGGCTATTACAGCTCCAGCCATCATGTGATCATTATAGACTGGAAGAAGGATGAAGGAGAAAAGATTCAGTGTGCTTTCCAGCTGCTTCTACCACCCTTTAAAGAGTTTTCCCACATTTTTTCCCAAATACTTCCCACCTGCATCCCAATGGTCAGAATTTAATTGCAGAGTTGTGAATGATTTATAGTGATTAAGTTGGGCACATTACTATTCCCAAGAGAATTAGAGTTTAGTGGTAAGAAAGGGGAGAAGATGCTCTCAATAAGGCAGCTTCCTTCCACTATCCCATTTCATAAACATATTTACGAAGATTAAACGTGTCATTAACTGCTTTGTACCACTCTGGAAAAAAGGAAGCAGTCTATAAACGTTGACTTTACTGTTGCTAGAAGTTTTCCACTAGACATAAGCCCAGGGCAATCCCAAAGAGAGGCACTTAGCCTCACTTGGAATGTGTGGTGTCAAGGAAGAGATCTAGGGCATCGAGCCCTGAGCCAAATCTCAAAGACAAATGGCTGTTAACTAGGTCACAGAGGAAGAGCCCCACGCAGGAGGAGCAGGCTTATACCTTAGTGAAGTACAGAGAGGTGAGCAAAGATGGGGGAGGGCTGATTGAGGGCCAAGGCATAGATTCATCTCCAGTGTCCAAAACAGGGATCAGCATATACCGGGAGACAGTTTTATGCGCGCCCAGGTAGCAGTGAAGTTGGAGAAACAGATGCCTGTGAACATACACACACGTGTGCTTAGACACGCCTGCCTGACATTGACCCGAACTTGCAGGCCTCTGGTGGGAGAGAAGCTTGCTGGGGCAGGGAGCCCTAAGGCCCAAATTGTAGACATTCTCCTGTCGGACAGTTCAGGGCAGAGGTGCAGATGTGGGCTGGGTGGTCACTGTTCCCCTGAGATATTCGGACCTCTCAGCCCTCATAACTCTTCTCAGAGATAGGAACTTTCAAAAACATACTTGACAAGTTTGGTCAAACAGGAAGTCAAGAGCTGATAGTGTGGGGTTCATTGCCTGGGCCTTCTCTTGCCTTTCTTCCCTCTCTCAGGCCAACCCGGCTCTGCTCCTGAACTCCCAGGTCCCCTAGTGTGCGGCCTGGGGATGAGGCTTTGCACATCTGCTCCAGATGTGCCTGGGCTTCCCCAGAATGTCAGCCAGGGCCTTTCTTCTCTTAGCTTATGCTCTTCCTGTGAAAAGCATCTCCTGGCTCATAAGTTCTGGGTCTCTCTGCTTCTCTTCCTGCGTCTCAGTAATTGCTCAATCAATTCAGTTCAGTCCAGTTCACATTTATTTCCCACTTTGGAGGTGCCAGGGCCCTGTCCTGGGCCTGGAAGACCTCTTCCTGGGACTGCGAATGCAGGGGGTGAGTTGTTAGGTATTAGAGCCAATAGATAGCTTTGTCCCCCTTTATGCTATAGAGAAACATGTGCCCCGTTGGCCAGTCCTCTCTGAATGGCCTTTTATGCTGTTTCTGGACCTTTTATTTCCACACAATGCTGCAGCACCATGCCCATATCCCCTCTGCATTGGCCTGCACATGGGACCATGACTCTCAGGGACCGCAGTCTGAGGGGAATGCCAGGAAGCCAGAGTTGTGCCTCTGGAGCGGTGGTGCCAGTTTACACTTGGCTGAACTATGACTGTCACAACCCACCTGCCAACATTTCTGTCAGGAACTGACCTTCTTGGGTACTATTAGGGAAGGGGAAGGGGACTCAAGGGAGTGGGGAAAGGATATAGCAGAGGGCCGTAGGGAGGGTGGTTATGATCCAAGTATGTTAAATGCATGTAAGGAAATGTCACAAAGAAACCCATCATTTTGCACAATTAATATACTCTGATAATTAGAAAAAAAATACATACCCCCCCAAACTTGACTTTTTTGTACACTTAAAATGTGCTCAGTAGGATTCTGTCCTTTTTGACTTGCCTCTTTGGCCAAATTCTGAGATCTTCAAGGTCAGAGACTATCCATGCCTTGCTCAACTTTAAGATCCTTTTAAAATCCATTTTCTTCCTCTATTGGTTGAGATAATTTACACTCGCCTTTTACTTGTTAGTCTTAAAGTTTGTTTGTTTGTTTGGAACTGTGGATTGACCCCAGGAATATTCTACCACTGAGCCACATCCCCAATCCTTTTTAATTTGGGGGTTAAGACAGGGTCTCACTAAGTTGCTAAGGCTGGTCTCGAACTTGTGATCCTCCTTCCTCAGCCTCCTAAGTCCCTGGGATTACAGTTGTATACATGCACCTTTAATGCTTGAAAGTGAGCACCCTGTTTCACTTCCCATGTCTTGCTTGTTTTCTTGTCCACTAAGTTAATTCTGAATTATTTTTGATCCCGACATGAGACATTATTGTAATTATTTAATAGAATTCTAACTTTCCTTCTATTGGCTGCTGCTGCTGATTCTCACTCACTGTTCCTCATGTGTCTTAGAATGTTCTATTTTTTTTAACCATTTTTTGAGGTCTCTTTGATTGGTCTAAACCTGAAGGGAACCTATGGGACCTGGGTTGATGGTGTGTGTGCTCCTCTCGAAAGAATTTGTTTTTGCATCTGCCAGATGTCCTTGGGGCTACTTTAGCTTCTTGACATGGGGTTTCCTGGGTTGAGCAGGTAATGAAAGTCTGAGGCCCAGACCTGCAGATTGCAAGTCTCTGGTTCCAAATGGTCAGTGCAGTCTTTATTCTTTTATTTCCTTTTCCCCACTTGGATCTGAGGCTAAGATAGTCAAGTTATCCTGTCTCCCTTTGCTGGTAGGAAGATTTTTATTTTATTTTATTTTTCTGGTCTAGCCTTCTGTTGATGATGTAGCCCTTCAAGGACCTCAGATGTAATGTTGGTCCTGGGGCGAGTGGAAGATCCAAGCATACGTATTCCAAGGCCTTATTTTCTCTGCTGCTAATGAACCCTGAGAATGCAGGGTCTTGGCATCAGCTGCTTCCTGGAGCTGCCCTGGTATAGCACTGGCCTTGGGTTAGAGTCCTGTCTCCTCATTACCTCTGACATCTGGAAAGTCCAAGTTCAGCTCTGCATTTACAATGATGTTTGATGAATTTCATCCAGTGCTTTTTTTATGACCAGAATTTTTTTTTTTTAAGAATATCAAATCCATGGTGCTGCCAGGAGCAGAAGTCCTTTCAGGATCTTGCAGTATGGATAGGAGCTGGGCCACTCCCCACCATGGGTTCTCAATAGCTGTCAATGCCAATGCTTCACTCCATTGATTTTAGCTCTTTTCATACTCATTAGTCTTGACATCTGGTTTGAGACTGCATGTGGCTTCCTGCTCTGTGTCTGTTCATTCTGGGCATCTCTGCCTGGGTCCAGCACTGGCCCACAGGGCTTGCCAGACAGCCCCCACTCTGTAAATTGACAGAGAGGACGTGAGCCCTCGTTGCAGGTGTGTCCATAAGTCTGCCCATCTGGCAAGCTCCTGCCCTACCTCTGTGCACACCCTCATTCTCTTCGGGACTTGGACCCTGGCCTCAGGCCCCTGCCTGCCCAGGGAAGCCTGCCCAGCCTCCCTCCCATGCCTAGACCAGGCGAGAGCCTATTCTGGCACTGGAGAAGTCACAGTGAGGGGTTTGTTCTTTGGGACTGTCCCTTCCTCAGAGCCCTTGTAGAGAAGAGACTTGGTCATTTTCTATTCATTATTAAGACTTTAGTGTGAGCTTATCTGACAGCATAATAGTAATTGTAACTGCATTTACTGAGTGGCTGCAAGCACTGAGTGATTCTCATGAGAGCTCTAGGATGGTAGGGAAGGGAAACAGGACCGATACTGGGAGGAGCTGGCTCTGGCTAAGGGGCACTGTATGTGATAGGGTCCATGAAGGTCCTGGGAGCTTGAATAGGGAGGTTATCCCTGGTGAGTGGGAAAAACAGACTGACCATCAGTCAGTCAGTCAACAAACTCCGTGAGCACTTCTGAGTGCCCAGGATTGTGCTGGCTGCTGGAGACAGATGAGAATAAGGTCCATTTTCTGCCCTCAGGGAGCTTAGAAGAGCCTGGAAGGAAGCTAATCCCTGCAGCCTAGTCCCCTACAGTACAGATGGAGTGACTATGGCCCGGAGACCTGAGGGAACTGGCTCAGGGTTGTATAGCAAGTATTTTTTGTCACAAAGAATGGCCATGAGGGGTGAGGGAGGCTGGCATCTCTCCAGTCCCCTGGAAGTCATCTGCCCACCTTGGTGACACGGGCTGCCCTGTGGAGATACTGGGGTCAGTGGTGCACTCTGCTCCTGTAGAGTCCTGTGGTCGCTCCTCAGAGGCCTCTGGGACTGGATGGGGGCAGGAGGCCCCTCCACTTCCATTCTGTCCCCAGGCAGGGAGGGCCGCTTGCTGCACAGGCCCTCTGCACCCTAGACGGGCGAAGGAGGGTGGCCCTTTCTCTCCCATTCCATCAGGAAACCCTGGGACAGAGCAGTCTTTATCAAGCCCCAGCTGGGGCCTCCGTGGGCTCTCTGGGAGGTGCAGGGGCTGGGCCCAAAGCTCAGGACGGGCTGACACGGCAGAAGAGATAATTCCAGGCTGCAGCCTCCAGACTCAGGGAGAAATGTCAACATGGGCTGCTCAGTCAGCTGTGCTGGGGGCCGTGGGTGGGCCAGGGGCACCCTGCTGGCTGGCCTCCTCTCAGAGCCACTGTAGAGGGTGGGTCTTGGTTTCCTGTGACCTGAGCTTGCGAGGCTGTCACCAGAGCCCCTCAGACCAATCTCACCCTCAACAGACCTAAGTTGAACTTGGCCTGACCAGTGAATGGGGAGCTGTGCTGTGGGAGGGGCCCCAACTGCAGAGCCCCAGCTAGTCCTAGCTCAGCTCACCACGCGCCGTGCAGCATCCTGCAGCCACTTGACTTCTCCACACCTCAGTTTTCTCCTCTATGAAATGGGGATCATTTTAGAACCACTCCTAGAATGGTGTATGATCTCTGCTCATTCGACAAATATTTATCCGAACAGCCTAACTTCTGGGCACCCTTTTGGGCACTGAGGATACCAGCTGCGAACGGAACTAGAAACAGAGGCTGTCCCTCCACTCGGAGCCAAGCATGAGGCTTCAATGAGATAATAAGGCTTAAGTGCTGGATGCCGGCTTGGCACAGAGAAAATGCTCAATAATCGGAAGCTGTTGGTTGTGGTGCCGTTATAATTAATTTGAGCCAGGGCCGGCTGGGCCCATCTCCTGGCCTCCTTGCCCCTTCACATACTAACCCAACCTTTAGCACTTAGCTGTACTCTCCTAGAAGAAGCTTTCCATGAATTCCTGAGGCTGGATTGTCCCATTTACCATGGCACTTGTCAAGACCCTTGTCACTGCCAGTTACCTTTCTCTGCCCTGACCTGGCTGGGTCTTGCTCCATCTGGGCTCCCTGGGACCTGGCCTTTGTAGGTGCTCATTAAATGTTGAATGAATGTGTGATTAGGAGCCCTAGCCATAACCCTTACTCCCAGGGCACTTTAAGTTATAGGAGAGTCTGGGAGGAGAACTTGCTCATCTCTGAGGATGAAGCACTTACAGGGAGACCACAGGACAGCAGTGTGGATTCTGTTAGTGTGGTGTGAGCGTGATTGCTGACACATATTTAGAGTGTCAATTGACAGACGCCATTAGGACTTCTTTAGGGGGATTTAATCTTCAGCCCATTCCTATGAAGTTATAGAAGGATTGTTTTCCCCATTTTGCAGATGAGGATATGGAGGCCCAGAGAGGTTAAGTATCTTGTCCAAGGTCACCTGGCTGGTAGAAAATGAGTAGAGTTGGGACTTGCATGTAAGTGGGACACCTCCAGAGCAGATGCTCTTGACCCCCATCCTGTGCCTGTGTATGTGTATTTTGTGTGTGTGTGTGTGTGTGTGTGTGTGTTTGCATGGTGCTGGTTGCAGATGGGTCACCTGCGGGTGGCTTGTGGTAGAATATTCCGGGCAGCTCCTACTATGCCGGGCAGGCTCTGGCTCTGGACAGGCCCTAGACCTGCGGGTAGCAGAAAGGAATGGAGCTGTTGCTCCAGATCAGCTAGAAGCATGAGCTGTCATGAAACCATGAATGATAACCTGTGTGATCTGAAAAGCCATCTGCCTGCCTCTGGGCACACCTGGTGGGTGTGGGCTGGCATGCTGGACTCTGCTGCAGAGCCCAGAGGCCACCAGCATCACACCTGATGTGGAATCCTCCTCTGCTGACTAGTTTTAATGTCTTTCAAATCCCTATCTATCTCCAGTGACCCACGTGACATGTTGAAAGGCACAGGGTCTTTTGCAATTCTTCAAACTCTTGATTTGATTTTCTTTTTGTCTCTCTAGCTGTAGGCAAAATGATTCCTAGGAAATTGGTGGCGGGGTGGTGCTCGTGTGTCTCTGTGAATACATCCCTTAGGGTCATGGCGGTGTCACACTGAGGCACTCTTCTGTGGGTCTGGCTCTACCCACACCGGTGGCCGGGGCTCTGACTTGCTTACTCAGAAGGAAAGAAGCTTCCTCCACGAAGATTATCCTTCCTTCCTTCAGCCAGCTCTCCTGAGCCTGGTGCTGGACATTAGGGATAAAACGGCCCCACTCTCAAGAAGTCGTCAGGCTAGTGGGACAGTCAGACTAGGAGACAGTAATTGTTCAGGGCAGCACAGTGTGTGTATAGGGCAACTCCCAGTGCAGCTGGAGGCTAATGGTGACAAGTGTGTTGAGTTTTGAAGGATGCATTTAAAGTAACTAAGGATATGGGGTGCAGTGGGGCATGCCTGTAATCCCAGTGACTCAGGAGGCTGGGGCAAGAGGATTGCAAGTTTGAGGCCAGTCTCAGCAACTTAGTGAGATCCTATCTAACTAACTAACCAACCAACTAACTAACTAATACATAAATCTAGGGTTATAGCTTTGTGGTAGAGCACCCTACTTCAATTCCCAGAATGGAGGTAAAAACATAATTAAGGAAACAAAGTGGAGGAATGCTTTAATGAATTAGATATAACATAATTTCCTGGTAGGAAGAGATGGTCTGGGGTACTCAAGAAATACTAAGTAGTTTGGTTTAGAAGTGGAGTTGTGTGTGAGAGGACATGTGTGTGGGTGTCACGGTGTGTGGATCATTTGAACATTGAAGGAAGTGGCGACTTCTATTGAAAATTTTGATTCACACGGGTTCTTTGAAAAACTTCTATGAAGTATAATACACAATGAACATTTAGTCATTCACATTTTAGTGTGAATAAGTTGATACATATTTTTCTCTTAAAAAGAATCTTGGGACCTTGAATGAAAATGGATACTGAAAGATGGCGCAGGCCACCCTGTTCCAAATGTGCCCTGCTTCCTAATCTGTCACATTCCAGGCAATTCTCAAAATCCTCCTGGAACTTGTTGAGATTTTCAACCTATATCCCCTCTGAGGTCTAACAATCTTGTTTGCCCTGCCCTGCAGGAAACTGGGAAATCTGATATTTGCCCGACTCTCACCCCTAGCTAACCCTGTCAGGAGGAGGGGACCTTTCTGGTACAGAGACGTGGCTTGGGCTGGACCTCATTGTCCAGGGCCTGGCTCTCTGGGAATGAGGGCCGTGCTAGGTAGGCTACTGGCTGGACCACCCAGCCTAGCTCTTCTCATTGTCCCTGTGTGCAGACCTTGCTGTGCCTCCTGCTATAGAAATCTCCCTTTGACATGCCCTCAAGAGAGGACTTCAATAGTGCAAATCCTGAGGGTCCTGTGGGAGGGGCGGATGGAAAGCACACTTTTGAGGGGAAAGACAAAGGTGCAAGGAAGAGCCATTGCTTGAGTTGCATGTGCTTGCCTGCAGAGTCTCAGGGTGGATGTTTGGTGGACTTCCCAGCTGGGTGAGGGAGCTCATTCTGAGCCATTCATTGGCCCCTTGATAGACTGGCCATCTGGCTGCCTTTAGATCTAGTTTCTAGCAAGTCCTGGGCAATGGGCTGCTGGCACATCTCCAGATCAGGAATCTGGAAGGGTCTATCTAGTCTCATGTAAGGAATGGAATTAGAATGTTCCCAAAGTGGTACAGTCCCATAACACTTCAATTGGGTCACCCAGCCCAGATCCTGGTCGCCCAGGGTAACAGACCCTGCCAGGGAAGAAGAGATGTCCCCGAATTCCTCCCTTCATGTCAGGGATGGAGCCATCTTTAGTGGAAGAAACTTGACCTATGCCTTAAATTGGGGTCTGAGTGCACCCCTCTCAGAGCTGGGTTGCCTTCTTAAGTGCTGGGCTCAAGGGCAGGCCATACCTGTGGCCAGCATGCTCCAAGCCAAGCTGGGCTGACACTTGCTGGGACACATTGGCGGATTCACTGTGGGTGAGAGAGTTTTAAAAGGTTCACTAAGAAACTGTGCTTGAGGCCCCAGACCTTATTGGATGCCTGTGTTATACATTGTCTCATGTGATTCTAAAATGAGCCTTGGTTAGACTTAGGAATTAAGTTTTTCCCAGAGGACTAGCCCAGCATCACAACAAGGATCTGGTGAAGGCAAGTTTGGAATGGAGGCCTAAGCCCATTCCCACCTCTTCTTACATTAAGTTTTTGCTTCTGAGGTTTTTTTCTGCAGGTTGCTGGGGTTCAAAGCTTGGCTGGGCCACCTCAGCTTAGAGTCAACTTGGGCAGGATTCTTAAACTCTTTGTGCCTCTGAATCCCATCTCAGTGCTGTTGACATCCTTCCCTGTAGGATCCTGGTGGGGGAGGGGGCCCTCACACGCATGTGAGTAAGGGACAGGTGCATTGTGATTGCACAAAAGTGGTGGCCACCAAGGCTGCTGGTGGAATTGCCTGGATTGTGGATGAGCATGTTGGTTGGATGTGGTCTGGGGACCCTGGACTGAGGGTTTTGATGAGCCTGGGTCTTGGGCTTTTCCAGGATCCCTTCTCTTTAAATGCTAAGAGGCAACTTAGACAATGGGCTCCGTCAGCCACTTGTGCACAGTTGCCCACCTGTGGGGGACAGTGAGAAACATGGAGAACACTGTCATTGGCACATGGCTGAAAGCTGGATGTGGCTGTGCAGGGGCTGAAGGCCACTCCTGCCTGGAGAAGTCATCAGGGAGGTGATTTTGAAGAGGGGGACTTTGATGTTGTAGTTCACGTCAATGTAATGTTCTCTTACATTTCTGGGGTTGGGGAGAGAGGTCTTGACCTACAGTGATCTGAGAATAGGTGGCCATGTGTCCAGGGTGTTGGGACAGTCCTGGCGGTGCAGTTGCTAGCAGTGCCCCCTCTTTCTCTTTGAAAAGTTTCTTTTGGATGATAAATTAGCCAGTCACCTTCCTCTGAGCCACAGATGGGCTTTATTACCAGAGCTGCCTACCTCCCTGATGAGAAGGTAAAGATGCTGGGAAAACCTGCTTCTTCCCTGGCAGGGTGGGCTGCTGGTGGCTATGAGGATCCAAGGTGGACGGGATCAGTCTAGGAGACATCCATAGATGGCCATAGCACTTGAGAGCCTAGTCAGCAAAACCCTTATCCCTGGTGCAGATGGCTTTGAGCTCAGTGTGGCTGGCAGAACAGAAGCCTGGGCTTGAACCAGGTGCTCTCACTGTTTGTCACCTGGGAAGGAATTGGGAAGATTTTAGTTCAAAGAGACATGAGATATTGGTCTGGCATGACTTTTTTCATTTTCTTGATAACAATGACAGGTGGTAATCATGATTACCTTTAATTAAGCCCTAGGTACCAGGTGTGTGTGTATGTGTGTGAGACACACATATATATCACTTATCTGTTTCATATATAAAATATATACATTTTTACATACATTATTATATATAAAATGCACATACACAGAGAGATAGTACACACACACTTCTTAAACCAGGACAGAGATGCTGGGTGAGACACAAAGCAGGAAGAGACACTCTTCGTGTGTTTGACCTTGGAGCCAGTGACCCTGAAAATCCCTCACCATCCTCTACATCAGGACGCAGAATGTTGCTTACTCAACCCTGCAGCCCAGGCTGGGCTTGGAAGATTAGGAGGCAGGAGATCATGAGCCTGATGGGGACCTTTTTGTCCCTGTTTGTCCCTTGCCCTCCCTGGGCCAGGTCTGCCGGGGAAAGGCCAAGCTGGAGGCCCCATGAGGAGTTGCTAAGCTGTCTTTCATCCGGTCCCACAGTTATTTGTTCAGCATGCAGTGCAAATTTCCCTGTCTCAAGACATGGAATCTGGTACAGCTTTGCCTGGATCAATGTCCAACCCCTTTCAAGTTCTGGAGAAAGTTACTCCTCTCCAAAGTTCAGACCTGCCAGACTCAATAACTCCACAAAAATGCTTGGATGAAAATTGCTCCAAGCAATCCCAGCGGAAAGCCAGCACCTCACCCCTCGTTTAAAGTTATGATCCTTATCATAATTAATTCAATAAAGAAGTAATGTGCTTCAACCTAGGCAGAGAGAATAATTTTCTGTCTTGACTGGTATAAACTTTCAACTGGGGACATTTAAACTCTGGGTCTGAGCTCTCGCAGCAAGTAATAAATTGCAGACCCCGGCAGGGCTGCAAAACCCTGGTTTAAACTGCAGTAAATAGGCCGCTATTGAAGAGAGGAAGATTTGGATTCGGGTGGGCAGTTCCAATAAATAGCAGAGCATTGTTTATCAACCCTGCAGTCCCGGCTGGCCTCCGCCTTGAGACAGGCAGTAGCGTCTGCTTGTTGAAAGCAACGGAGCGTTTGATCCTCCCACTCAGAGGACCCACCTGAGTCTTTCATTGAAAATCCCTTTTCCTTCTGTAATTGAAAGGTAGGATTAGCTTACCTGGAAACCACGCCAGCCCATCTGAGCTGTCTTTCCTACCCTTCTTCAGAGGTCCTCGATGATGAAGGTTTATTCTGCATTTGTTTCTGACACATTCAGGGGAAACGAAGCTCCTGTCTTATCCCGGAAGCCCATAAGGTTTACAGAAATGACAAGTTTAGCAATCCAAGCTTTTGGAAACAAGTTAAAATGGAAGCAAAGTCGGTTTTGATCAAAATAACTTTCAGATTGCATATTATGGGAAGAGATGAATTTAGCATCCATTGTTTTCTGAAAATAATTCAGTGATAGGTATTGTGCGCATGTACGAATACCTAACAACAAATCCCATTGATAAGTGCGACTTTATTGCACCAATGAAAATGTGGAAAAATATATAGTAAAACAATAATTTGGTGTTGGGGAGGCAGGGTTCTTGAAACTGATTAAATTTGGGAACCTCGGGTGGGTTGTCAGACTCCTATTCTTTGGTTCCTGGCTTCAGGTTTTGGATACCTCCTTTTTGAACCGACCGCGATCACGCGTTCCAAAACTCAAGTGGGCTTTTCTCTTCCATTCCATGGGGGTGTTGTGGGAAAGGCCCACATTCTGCTCCGTGGCCTCGAGCTCGCACAGAGAGGCACTGTGACAGGGCTCACTGCAGTCTGACTCTTTCCAAACCACGCCGGGCGTCAGCGATGCTACATCCAAGACAAATAGCTGGCTCTGGAGAAGTGATTGAGACTATTCATGGATGTTATTCATCAAAACACACAAAGGACGAACATAAGGCAGCCTAGATCCTTTTTGTAGCATAAAAAATGTGAAGGGCTGCCCTTCCCTGCCCCGGGAGGGAGGTTTAGGAGTCCTTTGAAACCTAGATGGAGAGGACAGACCAGGAGAGAGGTCGGGGCAGGGGATCCACCCGCCAGGTCTGGAGCCACCCATTACATCCTTTTGGGACATGGAGAAATATACATAAATATGTGATAAATAGTAGTAATCGTGTGCCACATGTATCAACCTTTTCTGTGGGTTTGTAAAGAAAATTAGGACCATGATTTTCTGCATCTCGCCTGCTTTTGTGTAGCCGCTCGAGGCGCAGAGCGCAGTGAGAGAAGCTGAGGTGCCTCTAGCTCGTGACATGGCCAGCCCTGTCCAGTGATGATGAATCTAGCCCTTTGCTTTCTAGTTTTTTTTTTCTCTTTTTAAAGTGAGAAAAACATCCACAGTATGATTTGTAATGCTAGAGACCTAATTAAAACAAAAAAAGAAAGAAAGAAAAAAGTCAACAGTAAATAAATACTCTGTGCTCTCGTTCGTCACCGGGCTCTCTGTTTCTGAGCATCCCGCTCCGGTTGCTCCTGACCCTTTCTGGTCCAGCCTCTCTGGGGTGAGAGAGCTGGAAGGGCTATTTCATGTGTCCCCTAAATGGTGCAGATATCAGGGCTGTTTGTGAGGTTTGCTTTCCTGACGTTGTCTCCCCAATGAGAAGGAATCTTTAAGACCTCTGGGGCTTTATCTTTCAACTGGAGACCAGTGCTGCTCAGAGATTTCAAATAAACCCAATAGGGTGGCTGAAATCAACACAAGACAGGGCACCCCAGGGCGCAAGTGCATCGAGAGCAGAACCCAAATCCAGAGAACCGGGGCTCTTTCATGACACAAACTTCGGAGCCAGCACGTTTGACCAATGCTCGCAACCCCCGCCTTCGCCCCTTCCACCCCCCAATCCCTCTTGGATTGATTAAATTGGCTCAAGATGACACCAATAATTGGCTCAAGATGGGGCTTCGACAGGCCCAATGATCCATATCTTCGCATTCCCTAAAATCAGTCCTTTCAGCTCTGTGTTGGATTTAGGATGGTTTACATTGGCTCCGTCACAAACATTTTAATAAAGTCCCAGAGAAACCGCAAACGGGTGACATCATTGGATGGTGTTAAAAAAAAAAAAAAGTCCCATTTTGTAAGAGAGAGGCTGGGCCTCCCGAGTGTGATCGGGGGGTCTGCCTTCCCCATTTGGTCATTCAGTAATCATGTGTGTAATTAGGACCATAATATTTAAAATGAAGGGCTGCAGGAGGTGGCCGGCAAAGGACATTAGCTAATAAGTCAGAAACAAATATGAATATTTTGATATAAAGTAGCCAAGAAGATGAACGACTGTAGGGTGGGTGTTGCAGCCCCAGGGCCCCGGGGCTCACAGCTTGGACTTGGGCGGAGGCATTGGCAGCACTAATGTAAGGACACTCCCTTGTCCCCTGCCCCAGGACACAGAGACAGGGCAGCTGGGTCCTGGAGCAGAGGACCCAGCACTGCAGGGGCACCGTTCAGAGTCTCGGGATTGCCATTAAGAGCGATTCTTGCTGAGGGGTAGGGTATCGGGCGTGTTCTTACTTTTCTTTATACTGCTCTGTTTACTTGAACTTTCTCTAAGGATTTATACTAGTTTTATAATCAGGAAGAATATCTATGCCTTGGCAAAAATTAGTGTAGCTGATTTTGAGTACATTCAATGATTACAATTATATATTAAACCGTAAGTGTCTGGAATGAAATGCACTATTAATGTTAATGAGGGCTCTCTCTGGGTGGGAGGACTAGGCAAACCTTGTTGTCTTCTACTTTTCAGTGAATTATTTACATAATGAACAAAGCATTTCAAAGGGAAGGGAAACATTGAAACTCTAAGAAAATTAATTAGATTCATTCAGACAAACATTCACATATATACTTAATCGACTTCCCTCTTCTTGCAAAAAAATACAAGTTGCTGTTTTGATTTTAGTATTGTATTTTAAAACTACATTTCACTCGTGTGATACGAACGTAGGAGAAGCAAGAATTTTTAAATGGCAGAATCCGGCTGAAGAAGGGACAGAGGAGACCTTCCTGCTTGTGGAGGCTGTGCTGAGTTGGTGTGTGAGTGGGTCTCTCTTCTTCTCCTCTTGTCACTCTCCCAAAAAGGGCCGGTGCATTTGATGTGTGCCGAAGTCACATCGTGGATTTCCCAGAGTAATCGATCCATTATGGCCATCACAATTAATTGACTTTTCTGTGACTCAGGGTCAATCTGATGCCAAAACCTACAGTGATCACTTTTCCTGGTGAGAAATTTCAGAATTGTTTCTTTTCCCTTATAAACATGTATATTTTATATATCACACTGAAAGGGGGAAATGGGGACCTGATAGTCCAGGTGAAAAAAAGAGAAAAGGGAGATAGATTATGTGGGGATTGTGTGTGCACACATTTCTGCGTGTGTCTGTATTTTTTTTTAATAATGCATGTTTCAAAGGCTGAATGTGGCTATGACTGCTTGCTAATGCAAAGCCTCATTCTGCTGATGACAGATCAGGCACAGGGGAAAATACCTGTTGGTTTAACTAAATATGCCTAATAGGGAAACTGGATCCTGTTCCTCATGCTAAACAAATACATTACCAATTTTTTTTACAATGTAAATTCATTGTTTTAGCTCCTGTTTGGCCCCAAATATTGCTGGGGTTCATCTTTCTTTCCTACCTTATTGTTTTCTTGGAACAAAGCTGAGGACAAAGGACTCTGGATGAGACAGATATGAGAGTGAATTCCATTTTTTTCCCCTCGCTGTGTGGCTATTATCAGATTGCTAAGCTTCTCCAAGACCACAGTGTCTATGGTGTGTAGAATGGAAATCACTCTCAGTTCTACAGGTTGTTTAAAAGCCACTTGGCACCTTGGAGATAAATCCCTCAGCATAAACTGGCCCAGATTGACGGAGGGAGGTGAAGTTTTGAGGCATTCAAGAGAAAAGCTCTGTGTGGGGAGAGAAGGTGACTGTGATTTTAGGCATGAGGAATTCACCTTGGGGAAGAGGTCTTCTCTGGGGAACTCAGTTTTCCCACTTACAACATGGGAGAGGTGGAAAGCCTGGATCAAGACCTCAGCTGCCCAGGCTCCAGTCCTGGTCTATGACCTTGAGCTGCTTCACAGTCCTGTGAATTTCCTTCTCTGTGCAATGGAATCCTTGTGAGAATTGCTTGCTCAGCAATGCTGCCCGGCTGACACTCGTCTGGGCATCCGTTTTTGCCATTATTCTTACAGGGATCTTCCCTTAGGTCTCTTCTCGCTCTGTTGTTTTTTGATTTCTATTTCCTCTACTCTCAAATTTTCAGGGGAAGGCCGATTTTTATTTTATTCTTCGACATTTAAGGTAACTGCAAACATATTGTTGAAAGAAAATAAAAGGTACTTCTCAGGCTTTTTTAGTCTGCAGTAACTTAAAGAAAAGAACCCAGAAAAAAAAAAAATCAAGGACCCAGCACTGTCTTGATTCTGTACAAATGTTCGCCTCCTTCAAAGAGGCAAGAAGGCAAGTCCTGCCAGATCTGATTGTGCAGACCCCAAGGATCTGATCGCCCGTCACTAAGGCTACTAATCAAATTTCCATCCAATATGCTCACGCAGGATTTCCTGATCAAACACTTACGCCTGCCCCTCTGCACCCCCATT
Organism: Ictidomys tridecemlineatus; assembly: GCF_052094955.1. Classification (NCBI taxonomy): domain Eukaryota; kingdom Metazoa; phylum Chordata; class Mammalia; order Rodentia; family Sciuridae; genus Ictidomys; species Ictidomys tridecemlineatus. The sequence goes on from NC_135479.1 coordinate 85,632,059, forward strand.
AGCTAACATGCTTTATATGCAGAGGGGTCATCAAAAGTGTAATTGCCTTAAAGAAACTTAATCCTGCATTCTTGTCAATTCAAAGATAGTTAATAACACTTGCTAGCTGATATTTTTTTCCAACATCAAGAACACCCCTGAAATTAAGATCTTGTTGTTCATCTTTCTCACGGAGGATGTACTGATACCTCTTGCAGGCTAGGTAAAAAAATGGGCTTTCTGTAGAATTATCGGGTTTTCCTGAGATATCACATTGTTTCCACACAATGCTAGAAGATTGCAATAGGTGGTAGAGATTCAAGCCTCATGGTTTTCCGTAGTTGATGTAACATTATCTTCACTTCCAAGTTCAAACCTTACAAGAGAATGCTTTTGGGAATATCGCCTCCATTTTATATTCATAATCATCGTTCAGCTAACATTTTGGAGTGCCTGCAAAAGAGTTTCCGAGTTGTCCGGCAAGAAAATGCCTCACAAAGTGAAAGTACAACACAAGAAAGATATTATCGATTTTAATGTTAGTGACTGAATTTAATAAAGGTAATTCAAGTCATTATGTATTTGATATTGGCCCGATATATGGATATAGCCTAAACACATACCTAACATTGCAGAATTTAAAAAGAAATATTTTTTTACTTATAGATGGACACAATACCTTTATTTTATTTATTTATTTTTATGTGTGCTGAGGATGGAACACGTACTAGGTAGTGCTCTGCTACTGAGCCATAACCCCAGCCTCACGTTGCAGGATTTTGCCGTGTGTTATGTTTTTCATATTCCCATTTGGTCAGTTTATCAGGGGATTATTATTTTTTAATTGAAAATATTAAAAATCTCTTATTTCACAAAGGCATTTCTCATATTTGAAGCAGGTTTTCTGTTTTCCGTTTTCAAATAATCACTATGTGAACATTGTCTGAGTTGTTGCCCCGTTTTGTTAACAGATTCAAACTAGCTTTGGCCTGAGAAGCCGTCCTTGCATCTTATCTATTTGCACACATGTGTGTCTGCCTATACACGTGAGCTGGCACATACACACACCTGCATAGACATGATGCCTCCCTGGGACTTGTGGTTTGAATGAGAAATGGCCCCAGTCGGGCTGGGAAAAGTACATCAGGAAATTTAACCTGACTCTCTCAGCCCCAGTCATTATCGGCAGGGTCTGAAAAGGCCAGGTTTGTCAAGACTCAAGGATCCTTGGTGTCTGAGTGGCAAAACCGATTTGAAGTCCTGTCTGTTCTGTCCTAACATTTGCCCCAGACTTCTCCAACCGACACACACTCTCCCCTGCCTCGGTGCGCGGTGCCTTCGTGTGTGATTACCCCTGACTCCACTCTGGGGAAAGGTCAGGGGTCATCTGCATGGACTTGTTTGACCGCTTTGGGCTGACAAAGAAAATATGTTCCTTGTGTTGGTGGTGAGTGAACAGAGCCTGTCACGAGAGCCAGGAGGGGCCTGTGGAAAACAGGCCTGGTTAACAAAGAGATGAGTGCATCTATTTATAGAGGTCTTGGTACAGGCCTGTGAGGGAGGTGGGAGTCTCCCTTCTTTTTAGATGAAAGATTAAGTGACCTGTCACATCATAAGGTTCTTTAGCTCCATCCTTCACCCCGAGGATAAAACCCAGCCCTGTTCATCTCCAAAGTCCACGTTCTATCCATTACTCCACTTTGCCCCCTCAGAAAGCAGTGTGCCCAGAGTTCATGCACACACACAGGCACACCTGTGACACTGTGCCTCCTGTAACTGTCTGGTTTGAGCAGTGCAAATGGAGGGGTGCACCTATGAGAAAGAAGACTATATCCCCTCCATCCTGGATACCTCTGAGTGAACACTGTGAGGAAGTTTTCAGACATCTTGGCATCAGGGGTAGCTTGGGAAAAAGGCTCCCCAAATTCCCATCAACATCTTCTTCCCACTCTATCCTAAGTATAGTCTAAGCAAACAGATGAATTAAATAATAATAAATTATTGCTGAGCAACTCTAGCTCTAAGATGAATCTCCCAGCCACCTCCTTTCCTTCAAAGAATTCTGCTCCATTTTCTTTTATATAAATATCAAGGCAGCCTCTGCTAACTGGGGTCTAAATTGGCAATTTTCACTAACTCATTTATTCAATAGGGCTACTTTGCGTTATTTTCAGGACCTGATACAGGAGCTGCACAGAGGGGTGAATTAGACCTGGTCCTGGGCCCTAAAGGCTTTCAAGAGAAGTTTAGCTGCTCAGGCCGGCCCTTGGGCTAAAGGCAAGGTTTTGGCAAACATTGTCTTTTCAGCAAAGATAGGACTGCACTGAGCCACCATGAGAAACCATTTCTCCATTTGCTTTCGTTACAGAAGGGCATCTCATTATTTATTCTCCAACACAATCAGGTCTTTGAATTGGGCTCATTGCAGGCAGAGACACAGGTCATTCAAGATCATTTTGGGGCTATTCCTTGATAGCACTGGATGAGCCCATGTCTGATTTCAGGAATTACTCAGCAATCCTATATTTTTCTCATTGAAAAAAAAAATCTTCTCTAACAGCTGAATGTAAGACTCATTTGAAATGTGAGTAAAACGTGAATTCAGAGAGCGTCCAGAGCTCCTGAAGAGTCCATGGAGGTCGCCGGGGCCAGGCCTCCTCATTTGGCAGAGAGGGATCCTGACGCCCAGAGGATAAAGGACTTGTCCCTAGTAGAAGTGAGAATCATCGGGCAGCAGCCAGGAGTGTTTCTCTTGCTGAGACATTTTCCTACAAGCGTATTGCCACAAATAGAACAGTTTCAGTTACCCAGGGCAGCCGCAAAACTTGACACAGCTCAGGAAGTAGTTCCAATGTCAAGAGTTCCACATACTTTTCGACTTTGTTTTACCAAAACGCATCTGCTGTTCAGAAACATCCTCACGTCTTCTAGGAGAAACATCTCAAAAGGACAATGGGAATATTTTTCTATTTTTATAATGATGTCTGATCTTGTACCTTGGGGAGATTTGTATTTAAACCAATCCAGCTTGCCAACTTTCCTTAAAGAAAAAGTCATTAAATTTCCAATTGGAAATCTGAGCATAAATGAGAGATTTCAAATGAAAACAGAAGGAATCTGCAGGGGCATCTGATCCTGCATTCTATTCCCCAAATCTTCTTTAAATTAGCTGTATGTCAAAAGGCTACATGGAGAGACCTTTCCTTTTGTCCGATAAAGGAAAAAATTGGAACAATATCACTTGACTTCAGGATCCAGGAGATCATTTGGTTTCAGTCCAAGGGGAGTTGTTTTTTTTTTTTTTATAAACTTTGGTCTGTAACTGCACATGTGTGTGACTTTAATCGGTTTCTCCCATAACTTTATTGCCATTTAAACTATTCTCTATTTACTGACCATCCCTTAAATCAGATGGATGGATCTTGTCTCTGATAAGGCATTAAGCTCCATCGGAGGAGAAAGATCTTAGCTGAATGGGTATAACATTGCTTTGCTAGAAGAAAATAACAATTCCTCTGACAAGGCAGCTGGAGAGCAAGATGAGTTCATTGCCCCAGTGCCTCCTGGGGCTGTTCCTTATCAAAGCATGTGATTCCTTATCAAAAAAACATGACCATGGAAAAACACTTAAAGGCCCACGACTCCATTCAACCCTCCTCCAGTTTCACCCATGGCTTCCTGCTGAGGATCTCAGTGACCAAGGGAATTCTGTACCAACTTAGAGCCTGAAAGCGTCCTCCAGGGATGTCCTCCCAGAGTCACTCCGGCCCAATGAGTATAATACCAGCTGGCCTCCAAAATCAGCTTGACCCCTGGGTCCCTTCAGTGATGTGTGTTTCTGGTGCAGGGCTCTCATGTCAGAGGGGACTTGGTGTCCAAGGCCTCAGTGTGGCAGACTTCCTGGGAATCAAGGCAGTCTAAAAGTGCGGCCATGACCCTAGGCCACTTCAGGGGTCGTCCCTTCCCAGATTCTGTGCTTTGTTCCTTCCTTCACTTATTCCATCAGCCAGCACTTGACGAGCTCCTACCCAGGCCCTGTGAGGAGCCAGTGGGCAAGCCACGGGCTCTCGGGCTCTCGCGGTTTGTCAGCAAACTCAGATATGGAAGAGATGCTCCCAGAGAGGAGGGGCTGGGCTACCTTCTTCACTGCTTTACTGAAGCCACCAGGCCTCAGCTCTTTCCATCATGTCGGCCTCGGAATCGTAGAACATGGTGAGGTGTTTGGAATTCTCCAAGAAGTAAAAAAAGCAATATTAAAGACAATAAGGACATTAAGAACAGAACCAAAATCATTAAGCTAACCGCAAGTACATTTTTCTCAGAAAATTCTCCATAATAGGTAGAGAAGGAGTGGGGTGGGGTGGGGGCCCTCTCCAAACCCTGATCTGTCTTCCTGTGGGGGTGTCAGAAAATCTGCCCCCTCCTGCTCTTCCTTTCCCTCCTTTTCTCTCTCCCTTTCACTTTTTCTTTCGTTCTCCCCTCCCCCCCCCATTTTCCCTCTGAGAACATAGTAGTCAGCTCTGGAAGAGAAACACATTTTGTTTCCAGAGAGATTTTAAGATCGTTTTCCAAATAGTCAACTGTGGCATCCTGGTTTTAGTTTCCAGCCTCTTGCCCAGTTCTTCCTGCGCTCTTGGCTCTGCCCACAGCCCCCTGTGCCCTCTCTTTCCTCCTCCCCTGCCCCCACCTCCTGCCCCAGCTTCTTCCTTCCTCCAACCCTCTCCCTTAGAAAACCCAACTTTCATGAGGAGTTTGGGCACTTTTCTTCCTTCCTCTCGGGGGCAATAGGTTGTAAATAAGAAGCAAGGCGGCAGGTTTAAGTAGGCTCCTGGTTTTATTTTGATGCTCCACGTGGGGGTGAAAACAATCTCTAGGTAGCTTCTCTGCCTTTAGTCTCATGGAATGGGCATGGGGGAAGGGACTGTCATGTCCATGCTGTGTCCCCAGCACCCAGCACTGAATGGCTGCACAGAGAGGCCTCCTTGGGAGGAAGAAGGGCTTGGTGCATAGCCTCAGCTCTCCTCTGGGGACTCTGGGCATTTACGTAAGGGTTGCCGAAACTGCTTCCTCCTCCTCTCCTGTCCTCCACTTTCTGCTTTTCTTTACTTTCCTTTTCCAGTAGCTAGTAAACAAGTGAATGGGATCTATGGGATTTTTAATTTGGGGGATTTTGGAAAAAAATTCTTTAGCATGATTAATTTTTCCAAATGGTTCATGTATGTTTGGAGAAAATGATTGTGTATTTGTTGATTATCAAGTTTTATTTATAGCTACTGGAGCATGATTGTTAATATGCCCACTTATTTCTTTCTGATTGATTTGTTATTTCTGCCTCCCATTTTGATCATAGATTTATCTATTTATCTTTTTGGTTTGTATTTTGTGTGTGTGGGGGGGGTACCAGGAAATGAACTCAGGGACACTTGCCCACTGAGCCAAATCCCCAGTCCTGTTTTGTATTTGATTTAGAGACAGGGTCTCACTGAGTTGCTTAGCGCCTCTCTTTTGCTGAGGCTGGATTTGAACTCGAGATGCTCCTGCTTCAGCCTCCTGAGCCACTGGGATTACAGGCGAGCCCCACCACACCTGGCATGGTTTGTATTTTTGTCCTTTGTATTTTTAAGTTTTGTGTAGGGATATTAACAATTTTATATCTTCCAGGTGTCTAGTTATCAATAAAAAAAAATCCATATTGGCCCCTTTTAATGTGTGCTTTTGTTTTCTGGCCAAACCTTCTGTGTTTCCTGATATGAATATTTTATACCTTTTTCCTTTGTCATTTGATATATATATATATATATATATATATATATATATATATATATATATATATATTAGTTTTTAAAAAACAAATAGAAGAGTTATAATGAGCACATATACTTATACGACTAATAACTTGACATACTCTTTCTCTTTTCTTTTAAAAATAAAATATCACAGACAGTGCTTAAGGCCTCTTAACCAATACTCCTGTCTCCCGCAGACGTTCTGGAAGCATCCTCTATCATGAGTAGTGGTGTTTTTCTCCTCCATTACTTATGCTTTGACATGCATGCATGTTGTTCTAAAACAATATAAATTAGGATTTTTGTGGTTTTAAATTTACATATAATAATCTATGTAGCATTCTGCACATTCATTTTTAAATCATGTTGTTTTTTAAAAAATTCAACCTTGTTTGTATATGCAGACCTTTTAACTGCTGCAGAGAATTCTTTCATATAATTGCATACTCCATCTTAGGTATACAGTCATCCTTCTGTATTCATGGGGGTTGGTTCCATGACCTCCAAGATACCCAAATCCAAGGATGCTCAAGTCCCCTATGTGAAATGGTGTAATATTTACATATAACATATGCAATCCTCCTGTGTGCTTAAAATCATCTCTGGATTACTTAGAATATCTAATACAATGTAAATGCTATGCTGATAGTTGTTGTACTGCATTGTTTAGGGAATAATGACAAGAAAAAAAGTCTGCACATTCTCAGTACAGATGCATTTTTTCCCCTGAATATTTTTGATCTGTGGTTGTTTGAATTCACAGATGCAGAACCCTTCAAATGTATTTATTTATTAATGGACATTTATCTAGTTTTCCATTTTCTACTATTACAAACAGTATGGAAAAGCATATCCTTGCACAGGACTTACTAGATGTTTCCGTACCATTTCACATCCCTGATAACATCCAGGAGAGTTTTGAGTTATAACTGGAACCAACCTCTGAATTGTCAAGTATGGATGTTTGCAATTTTACTGGATTCTGCCAATGGCCACTTAGTGTGCTGTACCATTTATGCACCACCCTTAGCAGCATATGAGGTGACTCTTTCTTTTCTTCCCTACCAGTAATTGATGTCAATACTAAATATTTGCTCATCTGATATGTGAAAAACAAAATATTGTTCATTAGAGCTGATGAGGGTTGTTGTCCTTGAAACTTTCCTTCTATGGGACGGGGTATGTGCTGGAGGGGCGTCACAGAGCACTTACTTTTTCCGTTCCTTAGATATCTTTATATTATTTATTTATTTAACATAATTTGAGACTCCATAACTTTTTCAAGGACACTTCAGTTTATTAAATTATTTTAATTTCTGAAATATTTAAATTCTTTCCTGCCACCTTAAATTTTCATTCACGGTATTTTCTTATTGTCTTTCTGATGTTTTTTTTTTCTCTCCTGCTCTTTGTTGTATTGAATGTTTACTTAGTTCTTAGTTCCAGTTTTATTCTTTTGAAGCCTATAATTTTTTTTTAAAGAGAGAGGAGAGAGAGAGAGAGAGAGAGAGAGAGAGAGATTTTTTAATATTTATTTTTTAGTTATTGGTGGACACAACATCTTTGTTTGTATGTGGTGTTGAGGATCGAACCCGGGCCGCACGCCTGCCAGGCGAGCGCGCTACCGCTTGAGCTACATCCCCAGCCAAAGCCTATAAGTTTTTATTGACAGTATTTAAAGCTTTTATTCTATTCATATTGAGAATTAACTACATCTTTCTGGACTAATTTTTCCTTTGGTCTGGAGGCCATCCTCAGGTCAAAATTTAGAGGTTTATGGGGGAAAGCTTTCTGATTCTTCAATGTCTGTAGTCTGCTTTTCGAATGTGAATGATTGTTTGGCTACATATGGAACTTTAGGGTTAAATATTTTATTTGATATATTATTATTGTTGTTGTTATTGTTATTATTGATACTATTTATGGTGCTGGGGATTGAATCCAGGGTCGCATGAATGTTAGGCACACATTCTACCCTGGGCTATATCTCTAGTGCTGATTTATTTTGAAGCCTTAATAAATAACATTAACCTTAATAAATAAGATCAATCTTAATAAATAACTATGATAACACTGGAGTTTTTCTCCATTCTTTCCTTGCATTTAATGATGCTCATAAAAAGTCTCCTGTTAATATAATTTTTATTCCTCTCTCTCTCTATGACCTATTTTTTCCTTTCTGAGAGCATCTAGGACTAGAAAGATTTTTTAGGACTATGAACTATAAATTATTTAGTTTATTGATTGATTATTATTGTGTTCACTGATGTTCATATTTGATCAACGAAGCACTTGGTTTGGGAAACTTGAGGATCTTCCACTTTGGGGAATTGTCTTCTATTGTTCCTTCATCTTTTAGCTTTCCTTGAACTTTGGGTGCAGAGTTGAGTTTGTTATTGTCCTCAGTTCACAGCCCTCTCACCATGGCTCTGTGTATAACTTCTCTCGTTTGATTTTTACCATCTTTTCTTTCAAATCACTGATCTGCCTTTCCATTTCCCTTCTCTACAATCCTTGCCCTATGTAATAATGTTTTTTTTTTGTGTATATATATATATGAACTTTGTCACTTTGTCATTTATTTGTCTATTCAGCAATCCTCTCATTTTATTTCATTTGGTTTCATCAACCACTCCACAGATTCCCCCCATCCCTGGATATTTCTAGATGTTCTTATGAAATGTGCGGAGTTGTTTATCTGTGAAGGTATTTTCAACTTGTGCCTGAGGCATTTTGCTACAGAGCTTGTTTCTCCTGCTTTTCACAGAACATTCGTTGTTAGAGACCTGGCCATAATGGGGCAGGAACCAGCAGTCCTTAAACACAGAACCACAGTACTCTGCCCCCAGCCGAGGTCACCAAGATCGCCTCCATCCCTTGCCACTTCAAACAGCATGATGATGAACATCCTCACACATGTCCCCTTGTGGACCTATGTGGGATTTTCTTGAAGTATATACACAGAAGTGTTACTTCTCAATCAATGGGTCTCGATTTTCTCAATGTAATTGTGTAATTAATTACTGCTGGACTTATCCCCCCAAAGTGTATATCCCGGCACCCTTTTATCACCAGTGAATGGAGACCTCTGTATTCTACCATCTGTCAACATTGCCATCATCCAGTTTTTAATTATTTTTATAATCTAGTAAGAATGTGGGAATCTCTCTTGTTTTGTTTTTTTGTTTTCTAGTGCTGGGGATTGAACCCAGAGCCTCTCACAGGCTAGGCAAACACTCTGCCACTGAGCTACCCCCCTGGCCCTCTTGTTGTTTTAATTTGCATTTCTGCAATCACTAAGCATTTAGCTGTATCAGTTTTCGCCTTGTGATTGCCTGTTCATATAATTTCCCCAGGCCTTTTTTCTGTTGGGCTTCTTGGTATATTTTGTGGTTAGTGTTGATTTTTTATAGGTTCCTTATAGAAATTAGACTCTTATCACTTTAATACATTATGAATACTTTCTTCCAATCTTCTGCTCTAATTTGCCTATAATGTTTGTCAGAGAAGAAAACTCCTCAAATTCTATTTAATCAAATCCATCTTTTATTTACTTGTTAATTTCTCACTTATGATGTATAATTTTGGGGTTTTTCTTTAAGAAGTCTTTTCCATCTGTAGAATACAGAGATTTATCATCTATTATGAATGTTATAGTTTTGGGTTTTACTCTTAAGGCTTTAATCCATCTGAATTCCACTTCTGTGTACTATATTAGATAAGGATCTTGTTTGAATTTTTCTCTGTGGTAGCCATTTCCCAAGACAAACTTTCTAAAGAGGCCATCTTTTCCTCATTCATCTGTGATGCCATTTTTATCTGTATCAAATTCTTTTATGCATAGGCCAGATCTCTGAGCTCTGTCTTCAGGACTAACATCCATTTGTCTGCCCTTATACCAGCAATAGATTGTTTTTATTGTTACACTTTTGTAATACATATTAACAGTCAGGCAAAATAGTTCATTTATGGTTCTTTATTTTCCCCTATACATTTCCATCTAAATTTATTAACTTCTTCAAAAACTACTCTTAGATATTTCATTGTGATTACAGAGCATGGATTACTTGGGGGGTAAGTATCAAGATCTTCCTATCTAAGAGTGTGGGATTTCTTTTTGTGACCTTCAGTAGAGGTATTAAATATTCCTTGTTGAGATAACTCTTAGATGATAGTTTGGTTAAAATCCTGACTGGCATCTTGCCTTTTATTAAAGTTATTTTTTAGTTATTTATGGTTTTGAGGGTGCTATTGAGTTACATAATTTGTTATTATATGTGTTGGCCCATTCAAGCTGCTGTTACAAAATATCATGGACTCATCAACAACATTTATTTTTTTCTCACAGTTTTGGAGGCTGGGAAGTCTAAGTTCAAGGTGCTGGCAGTCCAGGTGTCTGCTGAGGGATATTCTTTCCTGGTTCGTGGATGGCACTTTCTGTCAGTGTCCTCATACAGTAGACGGTATGTCTCATACTTCTTTTAGAAGGGGACTATTATGGTTTAGAGAGAAAGTGTCCCCAAAACTCATGTGTGAGATAATGCAAAAACATTCAGAGGTGAGATGATGGGGTTATGAGAGTCTTAACCTAATCAGTTACTAATCCTCTGATGTGGATTAACTAGGTGGTATCTCTAGGCAGGTAGGGTGTGGATGGCGAATATAGGTCCCTGGGGATATGCCCTTGGGGTTCATATTTTGTCCCTGGTGAGTGGAGCGCTCTCCCTGCTTCCTAACTGCCATGCCCTGAGGTGCTTTCCTTCCACTGAGATGCTCTGCCTCACCTCAGGCCCAGAGCAATGGAGTCAGCCATCTGTGGACTGAGCCCTCTGAAACCGTGATCGCTAAGTAAACTTTTCTTCCTCTAAAATTGTTCTTGTCAGATCTTTTGGTCATAGTAATAAAAAAGCTTACTAAAACAGGTCCTAATCCCATTCACAGGGCTCCACTTCTAAGCCCTAATCCCCCCTCTCCCAAACTCCACCTCCCAGAGCTATATCACCTTAGAAATTAAGATCTCAACCTGTGAATTCAGTTGGGGGTGGAAGGATTCACATCCCAGCTTATATCTGACAACTTGATAAACTCTCTTTTAGCTTTAGTATTTGTTCATTGATTCTATTGTTTTTTTTTCTTTTGCCTGGGGTTTTTGGAAGCCTAGTTCTTTGAAATATTTAGCTATTGTGTGTTTGTGTGGGGTATTAGATTTACATAAGTGGTATGCGCAGACTTCATTCTGTTTCTGATTTTTTTTCTCCCTCAACCCACTGTTACTAAACAATGTCCATGTTTTATATGTATCTGGATGTATGATTTTTTTGTTGTTGTTATTTGCAAAGTATACCACCATGTTTTGTTTACCCATTTTCTTAGTGATAACTCCTAGGCCACCCAGCTCCCCTGTCTCTCAGCTACGAGAAACAATGCTGTGATAAGCTATCCTGTGTATGTTCCTTTAGGAAGCCATGTGCCAATTTCACCAGAGCAGCATTAGGAGTGGAGTTGATGGGTCATGGGATATATGCATCCTGTATTTCACTAATTGTTTCCAGTTGTTCTCCAAAATTACTGTTCCAGTCCACATGCTCACTGATGCTGGAACAGGGTTTCTTCTCCTATGTGTACCATCACTATCATTTGTTATTCAATTTTGTAGTTTTTACTACTCTGGTGGCTGCAAAGTTTTATCTTGTTAGATTGATTTTTTTAAAAAATTACTAATGAGGTCATAAAATCACTAGTTGTTCAGGCTTCCCCTATCTGAAACACCCTCCTTAGTTTGCAAGAATTCCTTTAAAATTCTGATATTAATTGTTGCAAATATCTTCTTCCAGTCTACCACTGGCTCATCCTCTTTGTCCCATGTATTCCTTGTGAGTGCATTATTTGGATAATTCCTAGGTATTTTTTTCTGCTGCTCATGAATGGCATTTTGTTTTCTATCACATCATAGGTGGTTGTTGTTGCTCTACAGAATAGTATTGATGTTTGGAAATTGATCTTTCTGGTAACCTTGCTATAAACCCTCCTATTATTTATATTGATTATCTGATTTTGTTGCTTTTTCTATGTAGATAATAAATTAATCTACAAATATTGAGAGTTTTCATTTTCCATTCCTATCTTTTGCCTTCAACTTCTTTCTTGTTCTCTTCTTTAGATTGAGGATGGAAGTACTGGTTATAAGCAGAAATAGTGAGTGACTTTAATTGGTCTTATATTAAAAAGAGCATGTTTAAAGGTTTCCCATGGAATATGATGTTGACTCCATATTTAGTCTAAAGTCGTGGCAAGATAAAGAAGTTCTGTCTCTTCTTACTTTTCTGATAATGTCCATCATAAATAGATTTTTATCTTAAGAAATTTGACTGTTTTTTTTGCTAATGACATAATTATGTTATTTTCTCCCTGAATCCATTAATGTGTATAATACATTAATTTTTAAAAAAATTTCATTTTGATATTATATATGTTTTTTAATACTTTTAGATTTGTAAAATGATTTTAAAGAGTCTTTCCTTAATAAGATCATTTTCTGGCTTTGGAATCAGGATACAAAAACCTCATTAAAATGACTTGGACAGACTTCACTTTTTCTGTTTTGTAGAGCATCTTATATAATATAGAATTGACGTTTAATATTGTTTGGCCTCTCCTTAAGGCCCTCTGAGCCTGAAACTTTTCTTGATGGTTGAAATGAGCAGAAGGAACAAGGGCAGTCTTTAATTATGTAATTTATATTTCCTTAATGGTTATTTTATTTCTAGCTTGGCTTCTACTGTATTTGCTACTATGTATTGTTTGGATTTCCATCATTAAGAAATAACTCAATCTCAATTGTATCTTTGGTGTGTGTGTGTGTGTGTGTGTGTGTGTGTGTGTGTGTGTGTGTGGTGCTGGGGATTGAAGCCCCGCCCCCGGCCTTGTGCATGCAAGGCAAGCACTCTACTAACTGAGCTATATCCCCAGCCCTTGATTGTATCTTTATTTTCTTTTTCATTCTTCATTTTGCTTGCAATTTTTTTCTTTCATCAATCTTGATGGATTTGTCAACTTTATAAAAGTTTTTGAAGAACCAATTTAATATTTTCTACTGTTTTATTGGTGTGTTTTCTATTTATTTCTGTAGTTTTTTGCATTGTTTTCATCTCTCTTATTTTTCTTTTGAAGACTTGTTTTTCTATTCTCCTTACTTCTTAACATGAATACCTACTTTGTTTGTGATCTGATCAATGTACTTAAAGGCATCAATGTTCCCTGAGCACTGCTTAGCTATGCCCTAGAGGTTCTGACATGTAGTATGCTTCAGATGTAAATATCTCATACATTTCACATGTAAGTTTTACCTTTAGTTGTGCTACTATTTTTCTCCTGTTTGCTACATCAATTTCTGAGAAGCATGTGTCAAAAATCTCCAAAATTATTAATTTACTATTTTCTCCTGTAGTGTACTGATTGCTAGTTTATATATTTTGAAGCTATAATATATATCATTGATTTTACTAGGACGTAGATTTTTTTCTCTTTCCTAGTTTTTTTTTTTTTTTTTTTTGGTATCAGGATTGAACCCAAGGGTTCTTAGCCACTGAGCCACATTCCCAATCCTTTTAAAATATTTTATTTAGAGACGGGTCTCACTGAGTTGCTTAGGGCCTTGCAAGGTTGCTAAGGCAGGCTTTGAACTCGCCATCCTTCTGCCTCAGTGTCCCAAGCTGCTGGGATTACAGGTGTGTGCAACCATACCTGGCTTTCAGTCCCTTTATTTTCCAACATTCTATATCCTTCTGTCTGCGATGTTTTCTTCTGGGCAGCATATATCCTTCGACTTTTAAATCAGTTCTGACTCTCTTTTGATTGGTGGATTTAGTTTGGGTATGGAGTGTACTGTAATTACTACTGTGCTAGAACTTGTTTCAAAATTTTCTATTTTGTTCTCCTTTTGTATTATTTCTGTTTTCTCCTAACTTCCACTGGACAGGATATATATATATATATACATATATATATATATATATGTATATATATATATATATTTTTTTTCCTGTTGCCCCGAAAGCTGTTCATTCTGTTTGATCTTCTGGTTGCCTCTACCTCATCACCTTGTGGCTGTTATCACATTCTCTACCTTCCTCCTGGGCACCAGTCCTTAGCCACCCACTGCCTTCCTCCTTCCCTCCCTGAGTCCCTTCCCTTCCCCTTCCTTCCTTCCCCACTCACTCCCTTCCTTCCTTCCTCCCTCCTCCCCTCCCTCCCTCTCTTCCTTCCTTCCTTCACCCCTCACCACATATTTTAGTCTGGGGTTTCTTTTTTCTTTCTTTCTTTTTTAAATTAAGATTTTACCTATTTTGACTATAATTAACTTTTATTATTTATACCCTATATCTAGGGTTGCCAAGTAAAATATAGCATGACTAGATAAATTTGAATATTATATGGGACATACTTATTCTAAAAAAAAAACTATTGTTTTTCTGAAATTCACATTTTAGGTGAGCAGGTGGGAGCAGGTGTCCTGCTGTTGTTGCTCTTAAATCTGGCAACCCTCATCCATATTTGACAAAATCTACCATATTCTATAGAAATGGGTGGATCTCTCTTTGTTTCTGAGTATATCCTCCTAGAGGATTTATAATGGGTGTGTATGTGTGGTAAAGCACATAAGATCTTGTAGTGCTGAGAGTATCTTTATTTCACCCTTGCATTTACATGATAGCTATGCTGGGTATATTATTCTGTAATCAAGTTTACTTCAACTTTTTGAAAATAGCCTTTTTAATTTTTTTTAAATTCCTACACCAAGTATTGCTGTTGAAAAAACCAATGCCAACAAATTCTTTGTAAATGGTCTGCCTTTTCTGTCTGATTTCCTTAAAATTTTATTCCTGTCTTTGATGTTCTTTCTCTTCTCACTATAATGTGAAGAGATCTTTTTTTTTTCTGTTTACATCATTTTACTTTTCAAGTTGTTGCATCTGAGGTTTTATCTCTCTCTAATTCTGTGAAATTCTTAACCATTATTTTTCCAGGTGTTTCTTCCTCTGTTTATTTGTGTGTCTAGTTTCCTGGAGTTCACTTGTTCTGTGAGTTGACATTTTTTCTGTATTTCTGAACTCTTCTTTCCTGTCTGTCCGTCCATTCATGATGCCATCCAGGATCACTCCTGGACCTGACTGTGGGGTGTACAGAGTCTTTCTTCAGCTGTCTGTCCTGCTGCTCTACCTGCCTGTGAGTTCTTTATTCCAATTAGAGTGTGTTTCATACCCAGGATTTTCAGTTGGTTCTTTGTGACTTCTGATTCCTGATTTTTTTCTTTTTTTCTGATACCCTCAACATATCTTTGGGGGAATTTAATATGCCTATTTTAAGTTTGTTTTGGTTCCCATTCATTCTGTTTCCCTAGTGGATATTCTTGTCTGTCTTTTCATTATGGCACTCACATTCCTAAGAAGCCTCAATATTTGTTCTTGGACTGATACAGGCTGGGGCTGTTAACTACCTACACTGAAGAAGAGTTAGGTATTAAGAGTTTAATATTTTAAAATATTAAAAAAAATAGTTTTTTAAAATTTATTTTTTAGTTGTAGATGGATATAGTTCCTATATCTTACTTATTTATTTTTATGTGGTGTGGAGGATTGAACCCAGGGCCTCATATGTGTGAGGCAAGTGGGTGAATGTACTGCATGGGGAGGGACCTTTGGAGTTATGAACTTCACCTCTACCCTGGCACTGCTGATCTTTAAAGACCTTGACCACAGCCAGCTAGTCATAGGGTATCCTGGGGAGGAAAGAATGCTGGATTCAATCTCTCTCTCTCTGTCTCTCTCTCTCTGTCTCTCTCTCTCTCTCTCTCTCTCTCTCTCTCTCTCTATATATATATATATATATATATATATATATATATATATTCCTTCTCACACATCAAGAGCAAGCCATATTATTCCCAGAGCAATGTGGGAGAGACAATAGAGAGGTCCCAAACCTCTCCTCTTCCAGTCTCCCATCCACAGTGCTGGTCCTTATATGCTCCCAGCTGCCCTCCCCCTCCTTGTCCTTCAAGCGCACACAGCTCATGGGCCCCCCTTCATTGCCTGAGGATGGAGGAGTCAGGAGTCCCTGTGTTGGCTTGCTTTCTGAGAAGGGTATGGTGTGTTCTACTTCCCAGTACTCTCACCCCTCCCTTCATCTTTCTTGTTCATTTCTCCCGAAACTCCTCTTAGATGGAAACTGTGGCTTCTAAGTCTGCATCCCTCTTAATTAAGCTTTTGTTCTTTATGCTTATTTATTCTTTTCCCCCAAATCTTGAAGAAATCAATACCATCTTTTAAAAAAATTTTTTTTTGAATTTTCTTTAGTTGTACATGGGGATCAAACCCAGTGCCTCACGTATGTGAGGCAAGTGGTCTGTCACTGAGCCACAATCCCAGCCTGAAATCAGTACCGTCTTTTAGCCTATTAATGACTTCTCATCTTTTCCCTTTCTTGAATTCAGTACATTAATTGAGTTTTTACATTCTGACAATCATAGTTTTCATTTATAAGAGCTTTATCCTCTTTTCTTGTTTTGTGGATGTGACATACTCTATTATCCCTCTGAAGACATTAATATACTTTTAAAGTTGCTTTCAGTTTATCTCCCAGTTGTCTTTCCTTAGATGTTGCGATTTGTTCAGTTTGGTGTCTTTTTTTTTTGTTGTTGTTATAGGTGATTTTTTTGGTGTATACTTTTTTTTTGTTTTTCAGATTCCTTGTGTACTGTTCTGGAAAATAGTCTGTTTATCATATGTATATCAGCCTGATTCTAGTAATTTCTTTTCAGGAATGCTCTACTACTGAAAGACATCTCTTGTCCTTTTATTTCATTTTTATTATTATATTTTTCCAGAGTGTTGTTGGTGAATTAGAGTCATACATAATGGTGGGATTTGTTGTTAAATATTTGTACGTGCACACAACATAACAATATGATTGGATCAATGTCACTCCCTAGCACTTCCCCCATCTTTCTCCTCCATCTATCCCCAGGTTCCTTCCTCCAGTACCCTGGTCTTCCTTTGATTTTCATGAGATTTCCCCCCCCCCCGCCACCCCAACACATTTATTTTTCTTTTTCCTCTCTGGATTCCACATATGAGAGAAAACATATGACCCTTGACCTTTGAGTTTGGTTTTTTTCACTTCATATAATGTTCTCCAGTTTCAGTCATTTTCCTGCAAATGATATACTTTCATTTTTCTTTATGACTGAGTAAAACTCCATTGTGTATATATACCACATTTTCTTAATCCATTGATGGACCCCTAGATTGGTCCTATAGTTTGGCTCTTGTGAATTGTGCTGCTATAAATACGAGTACTGTGACTTGACTTCTTTAGGATAAATACTAAGGAGTGATATAGCTGGGTCATATAGTGGCTCCATGCCTAGTATTTTGAGGAACCTCCATTCTGATTTCCATAATAGTTACACTAATTTATAATTCCACCAACAATGTAAAAGTCTTCCTCTTTCTACACATCTTCTTCCACAATTATTATTGTTTGTATTCTTGATGACTGCCATTATGATGGTGTTTTTTCATAGGGATTTTTTTTCAAGGTATTGTGAATGGGATTGCTTTCCTGATTTTATTTCTCAGTATGTTCATTATTGATGTATGGGAAAGCTGTTGATTTTTGTGTGCTGATTTTGTAACCTGCTACTTTGCTGAAGTTTTAAAATTAGCTCTAGCAGTCTTTTGGAGTTTTTTCTTTTTGTTTTTAATTATTCTGGGTATAGGATCATATCATTTGTAAACAGTGATAATTTGACTTCTTCTTTTCCTGTTTTTATCTATTTTATTTCCTTCTCTTGCCTAATTTCCCTAGCTAGAATTTCTAGACTATATTAAATAGGAGTGGTAAGAGTGGACATCCTTGTATTGTTCTAGATTTTGAAGAAAATGAATTCAATTTTTCCCCATTTACTATGATGTTGGCTTTGGGTTTTTCATAGATAGACTTTATGATATTGAGGTAGGTTCCTTATATCCCTAATTTCTTCAGTGTTTTTAATCATGAGTGATTGCTGAATTTTGTCAAAGGCTTTCTTTTCACCTATTGAGATGACTACATAATTTTTATCCTTAATTCTATGTATGTGGTGAATGACATCTATTGATTTGCTATGTTAAACCATCCTTGCATCTCTGTGGTAAAATCAACTCAGTCATGATGTAAAATCTTTGCACTATGTGGTTTAATATGATTTGCTAATATTTTATTAAGGATTTTTGCATCATCAGGGATATTAATCTGTAGTTTTCTTTCCTTTATGTGTGTCCTTATCTGGTTTTGATATAAGTATGATACTAGTTTCCTAGAATGAATTTAGAAGTGTTCCATCATTTTGTATTTCATGGAATAATTTGAGAAGCATTGGCATTAGTTCATTTTTAAACGTCTGGTGGAATTCCTTGCATCTTACCAGATCATAATGCATCATTTTTTTATTTGCTTTGAGTTACTTTGTGTCCTAAAATGTGGTCTATTTTGAAGAAGGATTTTGAAGAAGCTGCTGAGAAGAAAGTGTATTTAGCTGTTCTTGGATGAAATATTCCATAGATATCTGTTAAGTCCATTTGGTTCATAATATTTTTCAGGTTCAAAGAGCCTTTACTGGGCTGGGATTGTGGCTCAGCGGTAGAGTGCTTGCTTAGCACATGTGAGGCCCTAGGTTCGATCCTCAGCATCACATAAAAATAAATAAATAAAATAAAGATATTGTGTCCAACTACAACTAAAAAAATAAATTTATAACCAATGTGATCCTGCAGTCTGTACATGTGGAAAAATGAGAATTCATACACCATTTGAATCAAATGTATGATATGTCAAGATTATTGTATTGTCTTGAGCAACTAATAAAAAAGAAAGTATATATATGCTAATAAAGGTTCTCCATTATATTTGTAACTGTGTCATTTTGTAATAATAATAAAACAAAGTTATGAGTGAAAAAAATAAATTTAAAAAAAGAGCCTTTACTGAGTTTATGTCAGAACAACCTATCTAAAGGTAAGAGGGGTATGCTGAAATCAACCAGTATCATTGTACTGGGGTCTATCTGAGGCTTTAATTTGAGTAGTGCTTGTTTATGTAATTAGTTGCACCATGACTGGGGCATAAATATTTATTACTGGTTTATCTTCTTGTTGGATTGTTTTCTTTACCAGTACGAAGTGATTGTGTCTCTTCTGATTAATTTTGGTTTGACATCTGTGTTGTCAGATATACTCTAGTAACTCCTGCTTGTTTTGAGGCTCCATTTGCATGGTATGTCAGTTTCCATCCTTTCACTGTCAGCCTGTGACTATCTTTACCTGTAAGGTGAGTCTCTTGCAGACAACAAATAGTTGGGTCTTGTTTTTTAATCCGTTCTGCCAGCCTGTGTCTTTTGATTGGAGAATGGAGACCATTTATATTCATTGTTGTTATAGAGACATGTTTATTAATTTCTGCCATCTTGATTTATTTCTAATGTGTAATTTTGTCCTGTTTTTCATTTGCTTAACTACTCTTCAAATGGGATTTGTTCATTTGGATATAGCAATCTTGGTTGATAGTTATTTTCTTTTAGAACTTGGAACCCATCATTCCCAGCCTCCCTGGCTTTTAGAGTTTGTATTGAGAAATCAGAAGTAACTTTGATTGGCTTGTCTCTACATGTGACCTGATATTTTCATTGTGAGGCTTTTAAAATTCTATCCTTCCTCCTTCTGTATGTTAGATATTTTAATTATAATGCATTGTGTAAAGGTTCTTTTTTTGATTTTTGTCTATTTTGGGGTCTGACTCTCTCCTGTATCTAGATGTCCATCTTATTCTCAAGGTTTGAACCATTTTCTATTATTTCCCTGAAGCAGTTATTCATTCCATTAGTGAGCATCTAACAACCATCCTCAATTACAGTGATTCTTAAATTTGGCCTATATAAATGTTGTCCCAGAGTGCTTGTATATTCTGATCATGATTACTTATTTTCTTTTCTTTAATATTGCCTAATTGTTCAGGGCTGGCAATTTGTCTTCTAGTTCTGAGATTCTGTCTTCGGCATGTTCTATTCTGTTAGAGAGATTTCCCCAACTGAACATTTTATTTGATTTATTGTCTTTAATTTTCAAGAATATTGTTTGGTTCTTTTTCAGTATCTCTGTCTTCTTCTTATTGAATTTCTCATTCATATCCTGTACTGACTTCTTTAATTCATTCACTTGTTTTACTCGTGTTATTGGAACTCATCAATCTGATGTGTTTCCATCAGCCCAGTGCCAGCTGTATGTTGCCTTTCAAGGATTCTGCTTAACTGTTGGTTACACTAGGAAAGCTTCATGTTTTCTACTGCTTTTATGTTTCTTTCCTTCCCTTCCTTTTTAAAATTTGCTTTTTGACTTGGTTATTTGTGGAGAGACAGGCAGATACGTTTTCAGTGTGCCATGTTGATACAGTCTCCGTGGACAAATTTATTATTTTAAAAACAAATATATTGTTTAAAATTACTTTTACTAAATATCAAGCAGAGGAAAGTTCCACAATGTAGTAACTGGTAGGTTTTGACCAGCAATGAATGGATCAGTGAGCCTCGAACACCATGAGAGGTTGCTGTCTGTGAGTTGAGGTTCTTTGTATCTCCCCTGAGAGGAGCAGGGCCCTGGAGCTCTGGCGTCCCGGAAGCTGTGGAGGCAGGGCCTGTGACTGGTCAGACACTCTGGCAACCTACCAACTCCATCCTATCCCTCCATGGCTTGGCCACGGAACCTTTTTTATGACACAGGACTTAGTGCTCAAAGTCTGGGCAGCCCTGTGGCCACTCCAGTCAGTCCTGGCACCTTTAGACCCTTGTGTGCTTGCAGGCATGGATCCTGTACCCTAGATTTCTGGCCTCCTGTCCCAAGTTTCCACCTCCTCTTCCCTCTTCTCTTTTCCCCCTCTTTCCATTCTCCTCCTCCTCCTTCCCCTTCTCCTCCTCCTCCTCATCCATTTTTTTCCCCACTTTTCTCCTTCCTGCTCCTTCTTCTCTCTCTCCTCTTCCTCTTTATTCCTTGACTGACTCCGTGGCTATGGATCTTTAAAAGTGAGCCATATTTACAGTTGATTTCAGACAACTTCTCTTTCTTTGTTCTTTGATTTCAAAGTCCCTGGGGATGAAGAAGTCCAGAACTCAAAAACCTGAGGCCTGCTACCTCGCCATGAAAGGCAAAGGGAGAGGAATCCCCTCACTCCTTTGGGGGTGCTCCGCTGCAGCCACAGTGGGGTGTGTGCCCAGCCTGTCCATGGCTCCCAGCCAGGTGTTGCTGTAGACACTGTTGCCTCAAGTATGTGCCTCGGTCACCCTTCCCCATGGGCACACTGCAGTTCCCAGAGGAGCCCAGGCCTGCCCCTTGGTCTCCTGTGGTCTGTCCCCTGGTCCAATCACTCAAGATAATGACTTCTTCTAACGAGGACCAGGTTGGGTCCTTTGTATTTCTCTGGGTGCTCAGGGATCCATCCTGGCTCTAGGGAAGGAGCAGAGTGCTGATGAGGGGAGAGAAGAGGAGAAGTGAAACAAGGGACCAGACTGAGAGAGGGGCCAATGTGGGGATCCACCTGGAACTTGGGAGCTGCTTCTGGTCTCTTTGCCTGGGAGGGGCAGCCCTGCTGGCACTCCAGATGCGTGAGGAAGACCTATCACATGGGCAGAGGAGGCACACTCTTATTGCCCAAGTTCAGGGCCTGTAGCTATCTATCTCCTGATGCCTGAAAATCTAACGTGAGGAACTCTGTCCTCTGGAGCAGGCCCTGCCCTCTTCTCAGACATAACTATCCTGAGAGGGTGGCTGAGGACGCCTTCAGCCCTCTTGTGGGGGTGGGGAGGGAGGTTTTCAGTGAACCAGAGGACTGCTGTCACTTGCAGACTTGACAGGGGCCAGGGGCAAGACTCTGCACTTTAGTCTGAATCTTTGGAGACTCCAGGTGCTGGACCTCTGGGTCACGAGTGGACCCCTGACCACTGCTCTCCATGACTAATCATCTGTGGATCTGGGATCCTCAGACCCACTCAGTGGTCACACCTGCTGGGATGCATGCCTCAGGGCTCCTTTGGATTCTTAAACCCATCTGAGCCCGGGCTTTGCTCTTGGTCTTTCCAGGCCACTCCACAGGGCACCGAGGCTCCTCAGAGGACTCAGTGCTGTGGCTTCTGTTCCCGAGTGCTGTGTCCCCAGGCTCCATGCAGGCATTGGCTCTAAGGTGCTGGTGGCTGAGGGAGTGTGGGCACTCAGTTTGCTGAGCCCAGCTGTGCGCCGGGCCCTGGGCCGTGGGAACTACAGGATTAAGGCCCAAAGCGAGGTCCCTGGAGCAGGACTGGTGCCAGCCGATGTCGTTTCACAGGTGTGGCCTCTTCAGAAGGCCACCTATACCCACAGCGGCCTCTCCTGGGGACAGCCCAGGCCAGGTCCCTGGGAACTTGAGGCTCCAGGGCTCGTGTTTGCCTCTGCTAATCTCAAGAATGCACTTGTTTTCCCTTTTGGCTTGGGGAGTCTTCGGCAGCTCCCCTTCATGGTGATAGGGCCGGGCAGAGGCCGTGGGAGCCAGAAGGCAGCGACCCGGCTGGCTTGTTCACTGCTGGCTGGCTTGCTTTCTTTCTCTCCAACTGTTTCGGCTACCTCTGGTCTCCATTTCAGCTTCTCTTTGGAGTTCTCAGCAAACATGGAAATACTTGTCCTGAATTTGGATGCTTCAACTACTATTTTTCTGTGAATCTCCTCCTGGTAGGGAGCATCTGGGCAGGTGTGACTATCTCCATTTAACAGATGTACCTGGAGCTCAGAGAGGCTTTGTTGCCATTCATGGCCACACAGCACAGTCAGCAGAGCCCAGGGCCCTCCCATGGTCCTCCAGGCTTAGCCCCAAGATGCTGATTACACAGGGGCTGTCTGTTACTTGCCTTCTCCACTAAGCCGGGAGCTCCTCAAGAGAGGGAATCCTGAAATAGTCATCTTTGTATTCCCAGTGTCCA
Source organism: Ictidomys tridecemlineatus (assembly GCF_052094955.1). NCBI lineage: Eukaryota > Metazoa > Chordata > Mammalia > Rodentia > Sciuridae > Ictidomys > Ictidomys tridecemlineatus. Next base: position 85,654,859 of record NC_135479.1, read on the forward strand.
GAACCTGGAGGACGGTGGGTATTTGTTCAAAGAATAATGAAGCCTCTACTATGTGCCAAGGGCTCTAGTGGGTGCTTCTGAAACACATAACCCTTGATCTTCTCAACAACCTTGAGAGGGAGCTGTTGTTCCCATTTTTATAGATGAGACCTCTAGGGCTCTGAGAAGTTAGGTAATTGTCAGAGGTCACAGAACTTGTAAGAATTTGAGGTGAGTTTCAGAACCATGGGTCCCCCATGACTCCGGGACCCTTGTTGGCTCCCAGCACCAATGGAATAAACAGTCTGAAAAGGAAGGACAGTGAGAAGGACTGCAGGGATCCTGATATTCCTGTCTTTGCAGCGATCTAAGACCAAGGGAGGTTGCAGAGGTGACTTGAACTCCCAAAGCAGGGGAAGAATTCTAGCCTCTATCTGCAGTCACAAGATCACAAACATGTTTGTTGAAGGACTGAATGACCACTCCCAATAATGACCATCGAGCCTCTGCACTCCTGAGGCTGGCCTTTCTGGCTGCTCTGTCTTTGTCGCCTTTGAGGTCTCTTTCTTCTTTGCCCACCCTTGCATGCTGGGATTCCCTGGGACGCCCTAACCCCTCTTCTCATTCCTACACCTTTTCTGGGAGACATCATTCCTAGTCTGGTTTCGGCCACCCTCTGTGTGCAAGTGGCTTCCAAACCCGCATTTCTGGCTCACACCTTGACGCTGAGCTCTAGAAGCTCACCAGTGTTCATCGGACATCTCTCTCAACCCTTCTGACACAGCTTGCATCATCGCTTCCCCTCCCTGAACACAGGGGCCAGGACTGCCATGTGGTCAGCAGCCCACGCTCTGAAACTCAGGCTCCTTCTTGACAATCCCTTACCCTCTCTTGTCCACATTTGAGTTCTCCTTGGAAAAGGACCGAGTTCTGGTGCCACATAAATCTGGGCCACCCTGGTGCAGCCTCTGGATTATTTGGCAACTTCCAACAGGTTCCATGACTTCTCTCCACTCCCCGATTCCCACTCCATCCGTTCTCCGTAGCAGAGCAGTCAGAAAGATATTCTGGATCTCATATCTGACCACATCACACCCTCAATTAACATCTAGAGTCCAGAGGAGCCCAGATGCTCAAGTGACCCCAAGCTCCCTAGCCTCCAGCTGACCAGACTCTTCAGTCTCCGTGTCCGCCCAACCCCTCTGTGGTGAACTTCAGCTACTGAGTGTTTGATGCCCCTGAAGGGGCCCTGAGACCTCTGGACATGTCATTCCCAGGGTTGGAATTGTCCTCCTTCACCTCGGCACCTGCCTACTCTTTCTTGACACCTTCAGGACCCAGCTAGGGTGTTGTCCTTTAGAAGTGATCCCTGGTGGGCTGAGCAAGAGTCCTCTTCTCCTAGCCCTCTTCAGTTCCCTTTTAGTAGTCACCTCCATGTGGGTTCTGTGAGGTTGGGCACAACATCTGTGCACCATCGTCCCAAATGCTTTGGCCCAGGTTGGCCCTGGGAGGCTCCACAAATGTCTGTCAATTAGGCTTGAATCCTGGGTCACTAGAAGGAAGACATGGCCTCTTTCCTGTGTCCTGAGTTTAGTCATCTGGGTCCAGGGTCCCTCCAGCCCTGGATCCCAGTCTCAACCAGCTTGTTCTGGGATCAAACTGCCCCTCCAGTCCCTGCTCAGCAGCAGCATCACCCCCAGCACACTGGGATCACCAGGATGACATCAACATGCAGGGGAGCCAGGGGCCACATGTTTCTCCAGGGTCCCATTTCAGTGTCCCCTGGGGTCTCTCCATATAGGCCTTCCCCCACACACACACCTGAAGCCTCAGACATAAGATGGTTCACTGGAAAGTTAGAGATGAATATTAGGTGTCAAATCCCCTGAAGAGAGGATATTAAGGTTGACTTTAAAGAACCAGCACAGTAGACTTCCTGGGAGCAGGTGTGGACAGCTGGGGCAGGGCCAGGAACTGAGTTCTGTAGCAAGGAAAGGGGTAAGAACCCATTAACAAGGTAACAACCCACTCAGTTTTCACTTGCACTGTATGCCGGTGTGTGTGTGTGTGCACACTAGCACAACTCCTAGAAGCAGATCAATTCTCCATGACCACAGCAAGGAACTGGGCACACAGCGGTGCCCAGTAAAGCACTCGCAGCTGGCTGGCTTGCTGCCCAGAGCTTGGCCTGTCCGTTGCCCCTGCCGAAGATGACCTCATCAGCTACCTTCCCCAGGAGACAGGAAGTGTTTGCAGCAGGAAAGGGGACACTTCCTGGTTTCCCTTTGGGCCCTGATGAGCTCCTTTCCCATGAACTCCCTGCCCTTCTGGAGGCCAAACTCATAATCTAATAGAGTAGCTCCCCAGGCAGCAGGGGTGGCTGAGGGGTGGGAAAGCCAGGGTCCCAGCCCCTTGCCAGCGTCACAGCTCCTCTTGGGAACTGAGAATTCCCCAGAGACGCTGAAGCATCTTCTCAGCCCCCAGCCACCTCTTGGTGTCTTGCATTCCATCAGCAAATGCTTCTGTGGTGCCAGACACGGGTCTAGTGTTGGCAATGCAAAAACAGAAATAATGCTCTTCCTATTTGAGCTGATATTCTAGGGGTTTTTGTTGGTGGTGTTGAGGAGGCAGAAATGAATAAAACCAGAGCAAAAATATAATGTGTGAGATAATGATAAGCACTAAGAAAAAATGAGGCAAAGAAAGGGGGTGTGAATCATCTAGAGGAAGGAGAGTTGAAATTTCAGAGTGTTCAGGGGAGACCTCACTGAGAGGGTCACTTTTAAAATTTATTGATTTTCATTATAGAAAATATACATAACATAAAATTTACCAAGTTTTTCCCCTTGATACCAGGGATTGAACCCAGGGTACTTAAGCACTGAGCCACATCCTCAGCCCTTTTTGATACTTTATTTAGAGACAGGGTCTAACTGATTTGTTGAGCACCTTGCTAAGTTGCTGAGACTGGCTTTGAAATTGGGATCCTCCTGTCTTAGCCTCCTGAGCCACTGGGATTACAGATGTGCACCAAAATTTACCATTTTTACCATTTTAAAGTGTATAATTCAATGGCATTTAGTACATTCTCATTGCTGGGTGTCCATCACCACCATTCAGATTCAGAATGTTTAAATCATTCTGTACTGAAATTCTGGAGGCATTAAACAACTCCCCATTTCTCCCTCACCCTACCCCTTAGCAAACAATGCTATGTTTTCTGACTCTATAAATTGGCTTACTTAATAGTTCATTTGAATGTGGTACCATATAATACTTCATATAAGACTATTCCAGGTGACAAATAAAAGTGGCATCATATAGTATCTGTCCTTGTGTTTGGCTTATTTCACACAGTTAATGTCTTCCAGATTCATCCATGTTTTAGTATGTGTCAGAATTTCATTCCTTTTGAAAGCCAAATAATATTCTATTTATGTGTAAATAAACCACAGTTTATTCATCATCTGGCAATGGATATTTGGGTTGTTTCCACCTTTTTGGCTACTGTGAATAATGCTACTGAACATCAATTGGTATATAAATATCTGTTGGAGTCCCTGCTTTCAATTCTTTTTTAGAGGCCTGGAAGTAGAATTGCTAGATCATATGGTAATTCAGTGTTGAATTATTTGAAGAACCTCCATACTGTTCACAGCAGCTGTACCAGAAAAAATAATATCCTAATTGGTGTGAATTGTGTCATGTTGGTTTTGATTTGCATTTCCCTAGTTATTAATGATATTCTTCTCATATGCTTATCTTATATGCATATGCCATTTGTATATCTTCTTGTAAAAATGGCTATTTACATCCTTCACCCACTGGAAAATTGTTTTGTTTGCTTTTTTTGTTTTTAGGAGTTCTTTATATATACTGGATACTAATCCCTTAGCAGATATATGATTTATAAATATTTTCTCTCATTCCACAGGTTGCCTTTTCACTCTGTTGATGGTATCCTTTCATGGAAAAAAAGTCTTTGATTTCATTGAAACCAAATTTGTCTGTTTTCTTTGTGTTGCCTGTGATTTTTGATAGCACAGCTAAGATAGTATTGCCAAGTACCACGTCATGAAGCTTTCCCCCTATGTGTTATACTCAGAGTTTTGAGCTAGTTTTCCTATATGGCATTAGGTAAGGTTCCCTCTTCATTCTTTCACATGTGGATATCCATCTTTTGCAACATCATTTGTTGAAAAGACTGACTTTCCCTAACAAATGGTCTTGGCATCCTTGTTGAAAATCATGTGATCACATATATGGAGGAGAAAGTAATTCCTGAGTAATGTGGAGCAAGCACAGAGACTGGCCATGTAGATGGGGAAGAGTGCCTGTAGGTGAATAACCAGTGAAAAGGCCCTGAGAAGGGACATTAAGCAGCTCAGGTTTGTCTGGGGACAGGATAATTCATGGAGGATCCATGGGTCACAGAGAAGACTTTAATTTTACAATGAACACAGCCAGAAGCCCATGGAGGGTGTGGACAGAGGAGTGATGTGATTCTCATTTGTTTCTATCCAGTCCCCTGTTGAGAACAGACTTAGAGGCAGGGAAAAGCAGAAGACCAGGACTAGAATACAAAGTGAGAAGGAGATAGAACCTGGGACAGGGGGGTGACCAATGGCAAAAATCTTGACATTAGGGTTTGAGATAGATCAAACATGGGGTGAAAGAAAAAGTGGGGTAGACTGTGGTGGGCACAAGTGTCAGGGGAAGATCAGTACTTCCACTTTGGATGTACTGACTCTGAGGTATTCATCGACCAGTGGGAAACTGGACATGGGTGTCTGAAGTCCAGGAGGGAGGTTTGGGCTGGAATTATGGAGCAGGCAATGAGGTCCCCATGTTGCTCTGACCTTAGCCTGATCCCTCTCCTTCTCTGAACCTTGGTTTGTCCCTGTGGCTGGATGAGATGCTCTCCAAGCAGTGCCTTCCAGCTTGCTCTGTCCTGGTGCTAATTGGAGAGGAAGAAGGCAGGAGCCCAACGAGGCCCATCTCCTGGGACCTCTCCTCTCTCTAAGGTGATTTCCCTTAAGATCACCTCCTCCACAAGCAGATGCAGGTAAGGGGGCAAAGGGTTGATTCCAAAGGGAAAAGAACATTTTTTTTTCAGAACAGCAAGAAAAAAAAAAAGTCTCTCGGGCAGCTTTTAAAGGTCACACAGGACCCTGATGGAGAAGAGGAGAAAGGGAACCATTCTCATGAGGCAAGATTAAACCCTTTTCTATCCAGGTCAAAATCCAAACTTGATGCAAGCGCTACACACCTGTAACCCCCAGGAACTTGGAAGGCTGAGGCAGGATTGAAAATTCAAGGCCTGCCAGGGCAATTTAGGGAAACGCTGTCTCAAAACAAAATAAATAAATAAATAAATAAATAAATAAATAAATAAATAAATAAATAAAAGGACTATGGTTAGTGATGGAGCACTGTGGGGTTTAATCTGAAGTATGAAAGAAAGAGAGAGAGAGAGAGAGAGAGAAAGAAAGAAAAAGAAAGAAAGAAAGAAAGAAAGAAAGAAAGAAAGAAAGAAAGAAAGAAAGAAAGAAAGAAAGAGAAAGAAAGAAAGAACTCAGGGAAGACAAATGGAATAATTTGCCTCAACTGAATGTAGATCTTGTTGGAATGCAGGTCTCCTTGACGGTGGGTGCTCAGGGTGTATACTTTCCTGGGGTCTTTAATTAGAACAAAGGCAGAGGCAGAAGACCACAGGGAACCAGGGAGAAGTATGAGGTGGGTAGAGAGCTCAGCCTGGGCTGTTGGAAAAGAGCAGATGAAGCTGAGACTCTCCTGGGCCGTTAGGAGATTAATAGCTCTAGACAAGGGCCCTCCTGCATCACTAGGGAGAGGATTTCAAAGACCCTTAAAAATCATTGGGAAACATTTGAAAAGGAAACTGCTCACAAACAGCCAGAGACCCGCCAAGTGCGCTGGCGAAGAGCTCACCAGGCGATGCTTGTAATCTAATTGCCCATGAGCAAGAGTTTAAAACAATATTTACGATGTGGAAAAATAGCTCATGATTTGATTTGTACAGAAGAAACAAGCCCTAATGAGTAAATTAGATTTTGATCTTGCTGGCTTGGGTCCTGTGGGCGGAGCCCCGCCCGTAAGAGGGGCGAGGCTCTCCTGCCCCATTCCCTCCCTCTCTTCCTCTCAGGTCCCCAGTGTGGTCCTGGTGACAGCTCTGTGCCCTGGTATTACGATGCTCACAGATCAGCACCACCCACCTCGTGTCTGCGCCCAGCAGTCCGGACCACCATCCACCCTTCTTCCTGGACCTTCTTAAATCCCACCTCCCCTCCAGGAAGCCTTCCCAACTGCTCTAAAACACACCACTTGGTTTCAGTGACACAGGGCAGGCTCTTCATCAGACACTCCCTGGGACAGTTATTGGTTGGGGTGCTGTCTCCTGAGGGCTGGTGGATGCTCCTGGACAGGCTAAACTTGGGACTTCCCTTGCCTTATGTAGTGGAGGAGCTCTGTGAGGACTGTTGTCTGTCCTGAGTCCACTTCCCTTCTAGAAGAAGGGCTCTGATGTCCCTTTGGGAAATTACTCACCCCAGCCTCAGTCCATGTGGTCCTGGTAGGATTGACTAGACTCCTCCCAGCCTTCTGAGCCAGGTGGGCACGGAGCCCACTCTGGGGCCAATGGTGGGATCCTTGGGATCATCGCAGTAGAGATGAGTGTTCTTTCTTCTGGAATCACTGGACTGGGAGAATCAAAGTCCAGAGCTCTTGGTGGCCATTTAGTTACTTCTTGTGGGGCAGGGCGGTGGGGATGGGGGAAAATTTCTAAGAGTGAAACTAATACCTGGGAATTGGAGCTGAGAACTGTGGAGTCCTGGGGCTGGGGTCAAGCACCTGAATGCTGTCGTAGGTGATCTGCCCACACTTGAATCCAGTACCTTCCCCCATTTGTTGGTCTCAGCCAGTTTGAATCTGGATTTAGTGTTTTGCACTGGGACCTGTAGTTCTGATGCTCACAGTCAGGCACAGGTGTCCAGGAGTGAGGGGCAGAACTTTTAGAACTCAACAACATTTAGAGACTGTAAAAATAATAATAATAATAATTAGTAATAATAATAATAACTGGATGTAATTTGGGGATCTGTGACTGGAGCCAGTTTCCCAGACTCTTCTGAAAGACGGCTCTGGGTTGGCTCCTCCACCAAGTGCTGGGGATGTAGAGAAGAATCAGGGCAGACCCAGCCCTGAGAAGCCCTCAGTCTGGCAGGGAGAGAAGAGCCACAACGGCTAGCTTCAGCCAGGGGCCAGAGGAAGGAGCGGTGCCAAGCACTAGGAGCGTGGCTGGGTCCACAGGGCTTTGACAACAGCCCTTGATGGAGGAGTGGACATCAGATTAGAAGGTTGGGAAGGCATTCATGAGAGAGGGTGGAAAGGCCCAAGGGGAAGGGTATAGGGTTGCAGGGAGGAACACTGAGTCCCCTGGGAAGGAGGCACCAAATTGCTATTCCCTGAAAGAAGTCTTGTGACTGTCCCTCTCCCCACTCCACAGCACCCCCCACAACTAGGAGATGGACCAGTGCCAGGCATGGATGGACCGGGCCAGGTGTGGGCATTTGGAGCCTGCTGGAAGGTGATGGGGCTTCCCAGCCCCATGGTTGGCAGTGTAGATACGCATCTGCCTGAATCTGTCACTTTCACCGTGGTGTAGGTTATCCAGGGCCACTGTGGCATTGGCAGCAATTTTATGACATTTTCTGGATATTTCCATGTGGCAGACACGATGCTGGTGTCTCTACACTCGACCTTCCATGTTCTCCCATCTCTATGTAAATGATCTCCTGGGTACTGGCTCTTCTGATGGTGCTCAGTCAGGCTGGCACTAAGTCCTGAACCAAGTGCAAGGTTGTCTTCCCCCGTGAGAGTCTGCATGGTAACCATGGTGATGGCATACTTTAAAACCTATTGAGTCGCACTCAGCTGGGTCAATCACCAAATGCCTACCATTTACTGAGCCTACCCATCTCTCCACTCACCTGGCAAAGGCAGAATAAGCAGAAGACCCTCTGTGGAAACACGGACACCCACTGACATTTTGATAGCATGGATGTTTATATATCCACCCATGTCAAGGCATGAACAGAAGCGGAGGATCAGTTCTCTCTGTGCATTCAGAGATGCTCATGACCAAGCAGGGATTGGAGGGTGGGAATAAAAGGAAGTAACCTTCAAATGGCAAGCTTGTTGCACAGTAAGAGCCTGACAGTGACAGGGCTGTCAATGCAGATGACCCCCCTCTATCATCTCCTGGGAGGTGGATACCATCAGCCCATTTTATGGAGGAAGAAGTTGAGTCTCAATATGCTTATAAATGGCCGAGGCAAGCACGGCAGGGTGGGGAATCAAACCCAAGTTGACCAGTGCACTGTCTTCTCTACGTCTAAATGGCTTTGTGGTCTCAGTGGCTTCTGTCACCCCATCTGCAGAATGGATTCTCCTGCGTGCTGACCATCTAGTCCTCAGTAGATGCCCAGTGTCATGTTGCTGGGCCTGGGGGTGGGATAGGGTGGGAGAGATGCTCTCATGTTCCTCACCCCCAGTTACAGGTAGGGAGGCCGGCTGGAGCCGTGCTGGCCCGTCTCTCCGCACCGTTCCCTTCCCTGGTTGTGGGGATGGATGTCAGACTTCAAAGGCACAGCGCTCTGTTTCTCCCAACCCCAGCCCATGAGAAAGCGTCTAAATCCCAGAACAAAGGCCGTTCCAGACTCGCATCACCTGCTCAGCACTTAGCACGGGGCTTAATTAAAGGAAACAGAGCTTCTTGGAGAGAGAGCGAGGAGTGAGTGAGAAAGTCGGTAACACCAAAGATGCCGCCATTAATAGAGACAGGCTCACTGCTAATATCCCCCTCGAATTCAAAACAGGACAAATAATTGGAAATCTGAGTAGAGTGAGTGGTGAGGCCAGTGGGATGGATGACAGAGGTCTGGCAGCTGTAGGAGACCTTCTGTAAGGGGCCCTGTGGCCGGCACAGGAGCTCCCAAAGTAACTCAGTTCTGGGGGCCAGCATCCTCCACTAAGCTGAGAGCCACAGGCTGAGGCCTGAATGGTGCTAATAGCACCTAAAATGTGTCAGGCCCTGCACTTTTTAAAAAATAAATATTATTTAATTTATTCCTTAAAAATATATCTCTTTCAATATCTATCTTATTAGTTAGGTGCTGCTATTGTCTCCGTTGTACAGATGAGGAAACTGCAGCACAGGAGATTTAGTGATTTTCCCAGGCTCTCTCATTGGCTGATGGTTGGACTGGGCTTATGAACTTGTGTACCTAACCACTGTGCTTCCCTTGAGTGAGTTGGCCTCTCGTTCTTGGGTCACTTTGGGCAAGAGTACCTTTCATTCAGTCGCAAACTTTTGTGAGTTACCGTGAAAATCTTAGCAAAAACCCAGTAATAACCAATTTGTATGGTTTCCATGTAGCAAACATGAAGCACTTTGCAGGCATTGTCTCCCATAATCCTCTGGATAAACATTTAGGTGGGTACTTTTGCTGTCTCCATTTTATAGGGAGAAAACTGAGTCTCAGAAAGGCTAGGTGATTTCTCCTCGGTGTCTGGCTAGTTAGTAGTGGAGCTGGGATTTGAACCCACATCTTTTGGCTCAAAATACAATTCACAAACCACTGTTGGTCTCCAGTGCTTGTTCTCAGAGGGTCCTCATGGACAGCCTGGGAAGGTGTCCCACAGGCACTGATAACCCTGACTGATAGACGCTCACACACCTGAGCATCCCTAGAGATGGCCAGGACCTAGGTGTGGACCCCTGAGTGACATTCATTATATCCTCATGGTCATAATCCTGGTCACTGCCTTGTTCCTGCCCAACCCATTCTCTCTTATCATTATCCTGCCTGGTTCCCTATCTGTTAGTTCCCATAGCCCTAAGGGACTGGGAATGGACATCCTGGGAATTCTGCACCATTCTGGACCCTGTGCGGAGGGCTGGGGTTGCATTCTGCATAGGGATCTTGTTCCATGCTGGCAGGTGACGGATTTCACACCTAGTCAAGAGGTAACTTAGTAGGATGAAAAGGGCCTGGATGTCGAAGTCAGGTCTCAGTGTGACTTGTGATTTCTGAGCCTCTGTTTCCTTATTTATGAAATAAGCCAAAAGGTCCAAAGAAAGGGTGGAGAAGGCCAGTGCTTTGGGGACCCACTAAAACCCGAGACACCCTCTCTCTGGAGAGGGAAGGAAGAGCAGAGGGGAGGCCTCCCGAGCACAGAGATGGGGCGTGGACTCCTGCCAGTCCATCACAGTCGACTGAGAGGCTTCTTAGAACCAGAGGTGAGCATGTGTAGGGCCCATGAGAGGTGGTGGGCACTGGGGAGGAGACATGGGCCCTGGGTGAGCTCTAAGAGTACTGGAGGCTCTGTGTCAGCTGATGAGGAGTTACAGTCACTTCAGGCCTAGGGCCAGTGGTGGGGCGAGATGGGTCAGGGCATAGCTTCATCCTTAGGGGAACTCCAAAGCTAGACATCCAGGGGAAGCAGCTTAGAGGGTTTCCTTCCCCTGGGATCCTGTCTTCTGGCTCCTATTAGGCTGCCCACAGAAGACTCCATGTTCACATTGATCCTAGTCTATAATATTCTCATCTCTCCTATTGGAGATGCAGACAGGGCTGCTTTGGCTTCTTTTGGTGAATGGGGGCAGAGAAGTGAGGGAGTGAAGGGGATGTGGGCCAAGAGTGGGCAAAGCCCAGAGGGGGAAGGCTCTCAGATCACTGCCCTGGAGAGCTCTCTTCTGGTTTGAGATGGAGTTTAAGGACCTTGACCTCTGATGGTCCAGCAGTGATGGCCAGTGGCAGAGCCTTGGAATCAAGGACCAGAACTGATACCATACTTTAGCCACAAATCAAAGTAGATTCAGGGGTATGCTGGCCAATGTTTAATTACTGACTTTCTGGGGGTAAGGGGAAGCTCCAAGGTGTAGCCTTTGCCGATTTCTGTAGTGTAAATACTCCCACCATGGCATATCTCAAGCTGTTCTCAAGATGTCACTGAATGCAAAGCTGGAAAGGGGTGCAGGCAACTGGCTCTCGAGAGCCCGAACACCCCGGCTTCAGCAATTACAGGGCAGATTCAGCACAAAGCTGAAGGGACTCCAACTTCATGGTCCCCCTAAGGCCCATGTGTTCAGGTGGTCATATGCGTCTGTGCAGTTGGCAAGTCAGACATAGTAACTACAGTTAGTTGTAATTCCTGCCTCTTTCTATTCTAGTGTCTCCTCCATCTCATTTCCTCTTGTGTTGAGTGATTTGGAGTAGCCAAGGATGTGTTGAGATTTCTTTTCTCCTCCTAAATATTCACTTTGTTCCTAATTTTGACTCCTAATTTATTTTCTTTTTTCTTAAAGAGAGGCTCCAACACTGTACATATTTCCAACTGCAAAATCTGATTCCCCCAGGAGTAAATTAGATTATAATGTGTCATCCAGAAAATTGTGGTGACTTGTACTCTGTATCTAGGAGTCACATTGGTATATACAAATTGATCATTTGGTAGTTTGGTTCAGATTAGCTTCCTAAAGTGCTGCTTTCACTACGCCGAAGCTCTGTTCAAATTCCTCAGTGGTTCCCTTTAAACTCCTTAAGCTGATATTTAAGACCGGCTCCCGTAGCCTTTTCAAAAATATCTTTGCTTTCTGCACATCTCTAAATAAAGTTTTTGTTCTTTGTGCCTATATTTAGGTCACTTCCCTTTCCTGGAGCATTCTTGACCTTTCCTTCTTTTGGGACTTTGCCAAATAGTTTCTAGATCCATTGAGATGATCGTGTAACTGTTGTCCTTTACTGTATGACACATTACATTACTTTTCAGTGGCAGACAAATTTTTTATTCCTGAGATATATCTCACTTAAGAGTAGTACATGATCCTTTCTAAAACTACATTGCTATTTTAAGTTTTCTAGCATTTTGTTGAGGACTTTGTATTTGTATTCATAAAGTAATATTGATTTATAGTTTTGTGATGTATTCATAGGATTTTGGCATCAGGGTAATCCTGGCCTCCCAGAATGAGTTGGAAATCCCTCCTATTTTTTGGAAGTATTTAAAAAGTATTGGTATTATTTATTTATTTTTAATTGATTTTATTTTTTTAAATACAGGACAGTGGAATGCATTACAATTCTTATTACACATATACAGTACAATTTTTCATATCTTTGTATATAAAGTATGTTCACGCCAATTCATGTCTTTATACATGTACTTTTTTGTATTACATTTCTTATTACACATATATACCACAATTTTTCATATCTTTGTATATAAAGTATGTTGACGCCTAAGTAGTAACTTCATACATGTACTTTGGATAATGATATCTATCACATTCCACCATCCTTGCTAACCCCCTGCCCATTCCTTTTCTCTCCCACCCCTCTGCCCTATCTAGAGTTCGTCTATTCCTCCCATGCTCTCTCTCCCTACCCCACTATGAATCAGCCTCCTTATATCAAAGAAAACATTCGGCATTTATTTTGGGGGGATTGGCTAACTTCACTTAGCATTATCTTTTCTAACTCCATCCTTTTACCTGCAAATGACATGATTTTATTCTCTTTTATTGCTGAGTAAAATTCCATTGTGTATAAATGCCACATTTTTTTTTTATCCATTGGTAGAATTCATCAGTGAAGCCATATGGACCTGGGCATTTCTTTGGGGAAAGTTTTAAAATCACAAATTATCTTGTCTTGTTATAGGTCTATTCAGATTTCAATTTCTTCTTAAGTCAGTTTGTTGGTGTTTTTCTAGGCACCTGTCCATTTCATTTTAGTTACGTTGTTTCTTGACATATGGTTGTTGAGTTTTCTCTTAGAATCCTCTTTGTTTCTGTAAGCTTGGTTGTGAAGAGCCACTCCTCATTTATGATTTTATTTATTTGAGTCTTTTCTCTTTTTTTTTGTCAGTCTGGCTAAAAGTTCATCAATGTTATTGATCTTTTCAAAGAGTGACTTTTGGTTTTGTTGATTTTCTCTTTTTCTGTTATCTGTTTCGTTTATCTTCACTTTAATCTTTGTTTCCTTTCTTCTGCTTGATTTGGGTTTAGTTTGCTCTTCTCTTTCTAGAAAAAAGTACTGCAAAAAAAAAAAACCCTAAATATGATGTCATACAATATTAATGTTTGAAGAGATTGATTAAAGCCTTAAAGCTGAAAATATAAAGATGCCATCCACATCCACGCAGGTTACTGTAAGGTGGCAGAAGTGGTCCAGAGACACTCCGTCCCTCACCTCAGCCTACACAAAAGAAAATATGTATTTGAAAAGAATTCAAGAATCTGTGTTCTCATATCATCCTACCCCATGGGGGGGTGGGGGAAACAGATATTCTCCTCAACAGGTTAATAGAACTTCAAAAGTACTTGCAGAATTTGGGGGTTGCCTGTCAGAGAAGGGACATCTGTCACCAGTCCCTGGGAGGATATTTTCTGAACTTCAGAAATTCATGGGCCATTTTTCTGCCTATGGACGGAAGGGCAGAAAGGGTGATCACAGCTCATGTTACCTAGAGATTGTGGGTAGTTGTGAATATAGAAACTTCTTTCCAGAGACCCGAGGGGTTGGTTGGAGTGACCCAGGATGGCGGGGGATGGGGCAAGGGCGGGAGACCAGCCTCACGTGACAGTTTCCTTTGGGTCATGTGGATACTCAGGAGGTACCGGGCTCGAGCTGTGTTGAGGGAACCTAGCTGCTAGAGAGAGGGAACCTGAGGAGGGCTATTGGCTGAGGAATAATCTCAAGAAGCAGCCAGGGAACAGCCCTATGCAGTAAGCAGTTCCCTGTCAGGGCCCAGCATTCCTGGGGGGTGGTGGGAGGGTCAGCCTTGGGATGTCTGATATTTCAGGGGAAAGACAGCCAGTGGTGATGTCCTCGAGAGACCCACAGACCGGACCTGCTCCTCCTTTCTCTAGTCTCCTCCCGGGCCCCTCTGTCTTCTCCATCCGAACCACAGAATGCCCTGGGACTGGGAGAGTAGTGAGAGACCATGCCTCTTGCCCCACTACCGTTTCCTGAGTGAGTCACAGGTACACATGGGGGTGGGCAGGGGGGACAAGGGCATGGCACCAGAGGTGAGATGGAAGTTGTTAATGGAACAAGAGTGGCCTTTTAAAAATACCTGAAGGGAGGATTTAGTTCTGGGCTACGGGACCAGCTGAAACTCTGTGACTGAGAAGAGGAATTTGAGAGGAGCATTGAAGAAGGGAGAATGGAAGCTGTTCCCTGCGTGTCCCTCCTCCTTTGGTGGAAGTTATACAGCACAGTGAACAAGTCCTCCAATGAGCTCTATGTGTTGGAACACAGGGGAGGATGTTGACTCCATGGGTTCCCATGTGCTGAATCCCTGCAGCATAACTTGAATGGGAACAGGAGGTTCTCAGGGAGGCCTGACCTTCCCATTTCACAGATGGGAAAGCTAAGCCCAGAGAGAGCAAAGGCTTTGGCCAGGACCATAGGTGAGGCAGCGTGGGCCTCATGAGGGTTCCTCACCCACACAAACTTCTGGAAACTTCCTTTGCACTTCCCTAGTCATTATAATTAGTCCTGTAATTATAAATGGACTCAATTTGGGGGGAGATCACAGAGAGGATGATATGCAGAGGCTTTGAATTCCCTTTCCTTTATCAGATGACTCTCAGAAAAGCTGTGGTGCCTGTCCCAAATGGCCAGAGGTTGCCAAAAGGGCTTTGGTTTGAGTCTGTTCTCCCAGAAATCATCCTCATCCATTTGAAACTGCCAATCAACTTTCCAGCAAAGGAAAACACACACACACACACACACACACACACACACACACACATGCACACACACACATCCCACACCTCTGCACAAATGGCTTTGATTAGGCTTAGCTGTAGGTTTAAGAAAATTTAATCATCTTAACCTGTTTAGTCTTTTTCCCTGATGAAAATCATCAGTGGGATTCCTGCATGGGCCAGGAGGGCTGAGCTGCTGTCAGCACCGTTGTTTATGTTAATACGTTATAGGCATGAAATGGAGGGAAGTAGAATTAGGAGGAAAAGTCCTGAATGCATTAGGAGAGTAGGGGTCTGTGGAAGACCCCTGAGGCCGACAGGCAGGGTCTCTGGAAGGACTGTTTATTTATGAGTCTCAAGAAAGAATCTCCCTCTATCTGTTAGGAAAAAAAAATGTGGCCAAAATCTCAAGTGTGCCTCTCTCTGTGACCAGGACTTGGCTTCGGCAGAACTGAAGGTCTGGAGCTCCGCGCACACCCTTTGCTGGCTGCCTGACCCTCTGAATGTCAGCCTTCTGTCTGAGATGGGGGCTGGCAGGGGTCACCAGCTTGCTGCATGGGGCTGTGGACCAGCCAGCGTCCTGGGTGGAGGGACGGGCCCAGCACCTGGCACATAACGAGCACTCAGGCAAATGCTCTGTGGCATCAGTGCCATCCCTTGCATCTAATGCCATCCAGCCCTGTTCCCTGAGCATTGGCAGTGGGTGACTATCACTGCGTGGGGGGGGGGCTGCTGGGACAGATGGGAAAGGCCTAAATCTGGAGCCTTGATCTATCTCTGTCACGGGGACCTGGGTGACTTGGGACAGACTAAACCTTCTCTGTACCTTCTCGTCTGCCAGATGGGACCACTAGTTACCTCCAACCCCCATTCTCCCCTCCTTCTGGAATAACAATCCAAGTGCCACCCAACTCAAGAACCACTCTTCTCAGCATCTTTGTGGCTAGGTGTGGTCATGTGACAACTTTTTGAAATCCAAGAGGAGATATTATGTAGCACTTCAGGAAAGTCTCCTTTAGGGAGGGTGAGGGAGCAAGTGAATGTCTATCAACAAGTGAATGAAGTGTGGTTTACTCATTCTGCAGTGGAATATTACTCATCAATAAACAGGCAGACAACACTGGTACTGCTGGATATATCTCAACAATATATTGAGCAAAAGAATGCAGACACAGAAGTATGTGTACTAAATAACTATATTATATCAAGTTCAAGAACAGCAAAACTAATGTGTAGTAATGGCAAAGGAGGCATTGACTGCAAAGAAGCACAGAAAAACTTTCTCGGGAGATGGAAATGCTCTGAATCTCAAGATGTGTATGCTTGGTTTCAAGGATATTTACATTTGCCATACTAAGAATATGTTCATTTTATTTTAGGCAAACGATATTTTGATAAAATTTTGTTAATTAAAAAAGAAAAAGAAAAAGAAACTGCACCACAGTTTGATGGCTGGAGCCCTAGTAGCCATCTTGGACATGAAGATGGTGCCAGCAATTGCAGAGTCATAAACTAGAGGAGCCTGGGTCCCTGTAGACTTTGTGAAGCTCTAGGAGCTGGACGGCCTGCCTCTCCACTTGTTTTATGTGAGAGAGAAACATTTATCTAATCAAAGCCATTGTGCTGTTGGTGTTGTTACACGCAGTTAAACCGAGTCTTGACAGAGGGAAAATGTCCAGAGGGGAGCAAGAGCACCAAAAGAGAATGGTAAGAATGGTCTGAAGGCTGCCACTGCTACTCGGATGAGTACTTCCCCTCTTTCTCTGGTGTGCTGCAAGAGAGAGGAGCAGGCGAGTTGGAGTTGTGGGGCTGGGGCAGCTTTCTCTTGGGGCTGGCTTTCCCAGCAGGCTGAGCCCAGGAAACTCTTCACCTCTCCACCCACTCTGCCTACTCCTTCCAGCCCCCAGCATCCCAACCCCCACTAACAGGAGAATAGACCCTGCACTAGAGAGGAGGTCCAGAGACCTTCTATGCACATGGCTTTGGGATGGGGTTGCCTGACTCCGGTGGGGAGGGAGTCTCTTTCTTGCAGGCTGGAAGGGGTCCCCTTCTCACAACAGAGAATTCTGGGACCCAGAGATGGACAAGGGCTGAGTCCAGGTTGCAGCTGTTCAGCCCAGTCAATGGCAGAGTCTTGCCCCTGTATCACTGTGAGCACTAGTGCTGTGTGGCCGATGGGGAGCAGAGGGTGGGGGCAAGGAGCACCAGCAGGAGGAGGAGGAGGTGGGCGGGCTGCCTTGAGGCTGGATTTGCCTTCCCTTCTCCCATCCCTGCTTCAGATCAGAGGATATAAAAGGCTAGGCCATAGGTGCCCTTGGGATGTGGCAGAAGGGTTGGGGGTACTGTTCCTCAGACTGCTGGATTGCAGAGTAGAGACATTCCATCAGCTTGGGCCGGATGCAGAGGTGGGGGCTCTTTGTGCCTGCAACCCCAGGCATGCACACACAGACATTCACCTGCTTGTACACACACAAACCCACTCACACCTCCAAAGTGCACACACGTGGACATACACACCAGGTGCATGCTCCCTCAGATGCATGTGTTCGAGCACAAGCCACACTGACTGAAGCCCTCAAGGGCTTCTCTGTTGCGTTGGAACCTTTGCATGGGCTGTCCCTCTGCCTTGAGCATACTTGCTTCCTTCCTGCATCTTCACAAACTCCACCTGCAGGTTTCGGCTCCATCACCCACTTTCCAGGGAGGCTACGGTACACCTGCCTAGGAGATATCATGTGGTCCCACATAGCTCTTCTCCAACTTCCACCACAGTCTTTCCTAATAGCAGGTTTGCTATTTTGTCTTCTCTGACAAACTGACCTCCATAGACGAGGACTGGCCAGTATGGACACCTGTATCCCAGCACCCAGCAGGTTCTCGATAGGGGCTCAAACCACAAATGTTAATAACAGGGACTTCTGGGGAGTGCGATTTGGTCTTAAGTGGCCTTGATGAGTGCTTGTCGAATGAATAGGTGAGTGACCGCCTTTCTCTCTCTCCCTCCCTCTCTCTCTCTCTCTCTCTCTCTCTCTCTCTCTCTCTAGCACACACACACACGCACACACTGAAACTACTAAATATTCTGTTCATCTGGACCTATTTGTAGTAAGGTAAAGATAGCCACATCTCCTTACTTACCTGTCCCACCACCTACCATGGGTGGCCCTGCTGATGGAGATGCCCAGAGGCTTCACTGGGGTGAGCGTGAGAAGCCATGTTCTCCTGGGAGTAAGTCCAACTGAGCTCTCCGTGGGACAAAGGTGACAATGATAATAGTGACAGTGATGCTTGGCCCCCACCTGAGCAGCTACTCCCAGCAGGCACCATTCGGAGAGCTCTGGGAGGGGGACAAGGTTGCTGCTCTGTTAGAGTTGAAGACACTGAAGCTAAAGAGGGACGAGAGCCCACCCAAGGTCGATGTAAGGAGCTGAGTGAGGATTTGGATTAAAAGCCCAGACTTTGGATCACTCCTCAATCCTACTTCTGTGATAAGGGGCCCGGGGGACCGCAAGTCTTCCCACACTACTTTCTGTATTCTTAAGAAAATTCAGAAAAACATTCTTTGTAATTTCAGAGAGTTATCTGTGTTGATTGTGTAAACCCTCGAGAAACCACCTGGGACCTACCATAGTCTTGCACAGGATGACCTGGGAGCTGAGCCCTGGCCAGGTCAGAGAGGACTGTGGCTGCCCCTGGAACTTCCCACAGGGGCCCAGATCCCCTAGTGTGAGCTGTGAGGAGACACACCCTAGTGTCCTGTGCTTCTCGTGTCTTGAGGCAGGCCTGCAGCCGAGGAGCTGTGGAGGCCTCTGGCTGGTGTCCGCTGGTGCTCATGCAAGGCTTGCGGGGAAGAGGCTGTGAGGACGGGGCTGTCCAGGTGGTGAGACAGAAATGGAGGAAATGTCAGCTAGGGACACGGAGAACCTCCTGGGGCATCATCAAAGTAGAAGGGACACCAACAGGGTGACAGAGAGGGGAGGGAAGGCTAAGAGAGACGACGTAGAGTGAAAAGTAGGTTGTCAAATGGAAGAACCAGCAGACCACATGAAACCGACCATTCCTCAGAGTTCATGTGCATCAGTTAATAAAAGGAATTTCTTGGGGTGGTGCAGAGCATGTCTGCGACTTTACTAGGCCCCATGGGGATGGGGAATGGCTTCGAGCAGAGCAGGCAGGTCTGGAGACACCCTGCATCAGCACAGGAAGGACGCTGAATGACCAGGTGGGCTTGGTGGGCAAAGAACAGGAAGCACTAGAGGTGACAGCAGTCATCATAGTGTGGCTGAGACCAGTGGACAAAGGTTAGCAGAGGCAGGTGGAGGGAAAAGCTGGGGTCCCTTTCTCAAGCTCTGGATACTTCCATTTCCTGGGGAATAAAGAAGGGAGAGCAAGCAGGGAGGGGGTGCAGGGTTGATCTAGACTGACTGGGAACTGATTGACATTCCCAAAGACCGGGTCTCCTGTGCTGTGGCCTGGGGCCTCCCTGCCATCTGTGGACACAGGGGTCAAGAGTGAAGCTATGCTGAGAAATAGAGAAAGGTATATGCGCCCCCTGGCTCTTGGTTTGGAGATTTATATTCTCCTCTGCAGTAGGTCTAGTTCCTCTCCTCTTCCCCTTTCTGTCTGGAGAGCTGGTTGGGGTGAGATAGCTCACATCTGGGATTTGCGCTCACATCTGTCTGACTCCAAAGTCCATGTCTGTCCCGTTGGTTTCACTCTCTGAGATGATGCCAGGGGAGCCAGGGACAGCATATCCATTACATTCCCATCAAAGAGTTATAAACCCAGAGAAGTGGCCCAGCCATGCCGAGACCTGGTTCCCTGTTGCTCGGCCCCACCCTCTATGGACAGAGCTGGAAGACAGGACTACAGGAGCCGAATGCAGAAGGCACGGCCCCTCCCCACTTCCCGCGCAGCGCTGAGCATCAGTTGGTGGCTCTGTCTGAAGATGCTCTAGGGCCAGGCCCCATGCACTAAAACACCAGAAGGATTTGTCATCTGAAAAGCGGAAAACATGACAGAGATATCTTGATGAGTCCATCATGGAGGATGAGGCAAGTCTCCCTGCCTCTGGTGCAGACATCTCCAGCCGAAAGATACCACCTCCAGATGTGGTACCCTCTAAAAATAGCAGGTGGAGTCATCTCCTCTGGCTAATTGTTCTAAGTGGTCCCTCAATGCCATCTGGAAGTGGGTCTCACCAGTGTACCAGGACGACGCCCAATTATCTGCACGACGGCTCCTCAACGCAGGCCCCACAACAGAGGGGCAGCAGCTGTCTTTGCTTTCCTGTCCTCCCCAGCACCCGCTCTGCCTCCAAGGACATGCGCTGCACGCCCGGTCCCCAGACCCTGCCAGGGAACCCTTCCCCTGGAGCAAGGTTCTAGTCCAGTGGGGCAATTTCCCTCTCCCTCACCACAGGGAGGCCTTGGAGCAGGTGAGGTGGGGCTGCAGGCTCTGTCCTTCACTGCTGGGGGAAAACTGGCCAGGTCACACCACTGGCAGATGCTGCTGTCTCCACTCAGGGATGGCTTTCTTGCCAGCAACTCCGGAAATAAGGACAGAAGATGTGTGTGACTTTGAGCAGCATGGGAAAAAAGAGGGGAAATGGTTCCTGACCTGTGGCCCTTGAGCATCATGCCTGCCCAGCCCTGCTTGGAGGGGGAAGGTGCAGAATGTCTCCCTTCTCCCTGGAGAGTGTGGGCTGCTAAAATGGCTCACAGTATTTGCATCCAAGAATATTGGAACCGGAAAAAGACTCTCAATGTACCAGGTTATCCCAATTGTATCTGTGAAGACCTTTTAATTTTTTTATTGATGCATATTAATTATACAGGCTTCATTGTGGCATATTATTACAGACATTAAAACATAATTTGGTCACTTTCACATCCCAATAAAGAGAGCCCCATAATTCCTTTCCTTTACTGGTCTCCCTTCTAATTTCAAGGAGTCCCCTCCCACTGCTATTCATATTTTTTTTCCTTGAAGCTTCCACATTGGAGAAAAAATACATAATACTTTTCTTAGTGTGACTTATTTCACTCAAAATTATGGTCTTCACTTGCACCCATTTTCTGCAAATGACATAATCTTGTTCTTCTTTATGACTGGTTAAAACTCCATTGTGCATATTTGTGTGTGTGTCTGTGTGTGTGTGTATGTGTGTGTGTGTAGACCACATTTCCTTCCTTCCTTCCTTCCTTCCTTTCTTTTTTTTTTTTTTTTTGTACCAGGGATTTAACCCAGGGCACTTACCACCGAGTCAATATCTCCAGTCCTTTTTATTTTGAGCCTTGCTCTCGCTAAGTTGCTTAGGGCCTCACTTAGTTGCTGAGGCTGGCTTTGAACTTGCAATCCTCCTGCCTCAGCCTCTTTGGCTTGGAATTACAGGCATGTACCACTGCACCCAGCATATACCACATTTTCTTTATCCATTCATCTGTAGATAGTTACCAAGTCTGATTCTATAACTTGGCTATTGTGAATTGCATTGAAATAAACATGGGTAGGTATGTATCTCTAAAATAGGCAGGTTTCAGTTCTTTTGGATGAATACCAAGAAGTGGTATAACCAGATCATATGGTAGTTCTAGTTTTAGTCTTTTCAGGAACCTCCCTGCTGATTTCCATAGTGATTGTACTCATTTACATTCCTACCAACAGGGTATAAAATTTCCTTTTCTCCCAGGTGCCTCACCAGCATTTATTGTTATTTATATTCTTGATGCTTGCTATTCTAACTGGAGTGAGATGAAACCTCAGTGTAGTTTTCATTTGCATTTCCCTGATGGCTTAAGATGTTGAGCATCTTCTCATTCAATTGTGGGCCATTTGTACTTCTCCTTTTGAGAAGTGTCTGTTCATTCACTTGTCCATTTATTGATTGGGTTATTTGCAATTTTGACGTTGAGTTTTTGAGTTCTTTATATAGTCTGGATATCAGACTTCTGCTGGAGGAGAAGCCGGCAAAGATTTTTTCCCATTCTGTGGGTTGTGACTTGGGATCAAAGGATCACAGAGATTTCGTTGCAATTTGGGGAACTTAAGACTTAGAGAGGAAGGGCTTGGAAGTAGAAGAGGCTTCCTCTGGAGGTGACAGAGCTCTGTCACCATTCTCTTCTGGAAAAACTTCAGCCTGCAAAATTCAGCTCAAGCTTCACCTCCTCCAAGAAGCCTTCCTTGATTCTTTCTCTGCTGTGCTCTCTGATGTGCTAACACACACACACACACACACACACACACACACACACACACACACACGCTCTTCCCTCTATCAGAACATTATCTGCCTCCCTGATTGATTTCAAGCTGCATGCAACAAGTGATCATGTGACTAGCATGATGCTTGTCACAGCCATTACTCTATAAATGTTTGTTGAACAAATATCTAGGAGCCAAAAGGGGAATCCTCGGTGAGCATCTATGCTGTCCCTTCCCCCCTGTGATCCAGAAAGTCCTGGACTGGAGCGTATGGTTTCCCTGTGACTCAAGGAGGAGCTTCCTGCTGGTGCAACACTGGGAAGCTGCTTCTGCCAGATGCTGCCAGGGCTTCAGAGGTGGTAAACGAGCAAGCTGCAGTTTCTATCCTGAGGGAATATGTAGTCTGCGTGGGGTGGACAGGAGCCGGGCTGACCTAAGGGCCTGCCTGGCAGTGGGGGTTGGCTGTCACAGATAACTGTCATGTCAGAGTGGGGAGGCCGGTGGTTGGCGGGTGGGACTGTTCTCCCAAGGAGGGGGCACAGGTCGAGATTCTATAGGTTTGATGAAAGGGAAGGGTATTCCAAGTGGAGGGAAGAGTGGGGAAAGTGGCAGAGAGAGACAGAGAGCTGTAGACCACTTTAGGGCCAGGGAGGTTGTGCTGCGGGAGCCCAGTGACATCACCCCATCATCCTGGAGCAGAGTGGGAGGAAGAGGAGGAGGGATCCTGCTGCTGCAGGGCCCTTGAGGAGAGTCCAGGCAGCCATGCCTGAACACCTGCCAGGAGGTGGGGTCAGACTGGGGAAGCTCAGAGTGTCCCCAGCTAAGGAGCTTCAGCCCTATCCAGTGGGCAGCGGGTTCTTCCTGCAGGGCAGGAGTGCAGACTGGGCAGCATAAAAGCAGGACGCGTGGGTATCCCCTATGGTGACTATATGTCTGTCACTCACCTGGATCCATGCCTTGAGCTCTGAGGGGGGGGCATTGTTCCTTTGGGTAAAGGCACTGCCTCCTCTTGCGATGCCAACCCCCCAGATAGGGCAGTGCCTGAGCCTCAAATACCCCAACGTGGGCCAGTGAAACTGGATTGAAAAGACCCAAGCCAGCAATGAGGGACCTTGGAGGCTGGGGAAGAGGAGGATCATGGGGCCAGCAGCACCTGAGGAGAAGCCTTGGCTTCTGGCTTGCCCCAGGCCTGGCAGCCTGACCAGCAGAGGTGGCTCTGTGCCATACAGACAGCAGCACCTATGCTGGACACCTGGCTCCCACCTGGACTCTGCACTGTCACCTCCCATTGGCCATGTCACCTCCCTCAAGTTGTTTATAAGTAATCTTAAGTGTCGGTCCCAGCTCTGAGCATGAGTTTAGTATTGGGGGGAAATGCAAGGAATCAGCACAGAACAAACACAACTTGAAACTTCTGCAGAGAGGTGGGGGGTAGGGTGGGATCCAGGGGCCACTCCTTTCTCAGGTTGCCTGCCCCAAGGACACCAGTTCTCTGGTGCATGGAAACAAGCTTCAGTGGCTTTTCCTCCCCTGGCCTGCTCCCCAGCCATTTCCCCTCCCGCCTCCAATTTTCTGGCCGAATTGTTCCTTGGTTTATCTTTGACCTCCACTGCAAACCAGGCCCACTCTGACAAAGCTTTGAAGTCAAGTGCCTGTGTCTCCCACTCGGGCTGGGCTGGGCCCAGCTGGACTCAGGCTGAGTCAGGGCAGAGGTTGGGGTGCACGTGGCTGGAGGCAGGAGCAGGGAGGCCCCCAGCTTGCAGGCTGTGGCAGATGGGAAAGGGCTGGTGCACACAGAACAGAGACAGGCATCTCCAAGGTGGAGTCAGACGGCAACAGGATATGAGTGCCTGGGGCCAGTGCTCAGGGCCTCGCCCAGAGCTTGGTGGTGGATATTTCTGGGCAGCAAGTATAAAAGGCTAATGCAAGGTAGGTGTGAGGATGACTACCTGAGTGGTATTAATTGACCTTCACCAGTGGTTCTCACACTTGAGACTCCTAGGCACAGCTTGTGAAAACTCTCAACACCAGGCCCTGCCCAAGAGTCTCTGATCCAGTGGGTCTAGTGGGGTCCAGAATTTGCATTTTCTAACCAGTTCCCAGGGGCTACTGCTGCTGGTCTGGGTACCACACTCTAAAACCGCTATCTGAAGCCCTTTGTCTCCCAACTCTGGGGAAAAGGACCAGGCCAAATATACACAGGAAGCGAGCCTGTCTCAAAATTCATTTTGCCATAGTGAACCATAGGGAGTCAATGTTGGCTGAGCTTTAATGGTTCCTAATCACTTTATCTACAATATCTCAGTGAGTCCTTACCAGGGTCTTGTAAAGTGGGATTATCACACCCATTTTAGAGAAGAGTCAAGTCACCTTACATCATCTGTTGGCTATTGGCAGAACCAGGATTTGAACCCAGGCAGTCTGGCCCCAGAGCCCCTCAGGACATCGGTGGGATCAGTTCAGAGCCTGGAGAAAACCATGTATGTGAAGCACACCCCGGGACAGGGCTGGCTGTGTGCCCTGGTGCTCCTAGGCCCCCCTGCCTCCCTGGCTGGGTTTGCTCCCAGGGGGGAACACTTCTCTGAGGAACTAGCTGAGGCCCTTGCGTGAGCGTAGACCTATTGATAGCATCAGGAGCACTAAGAGGTTGGCTAGCCCCTTCCATTTGTTTTTTCCCATTAAAGCTGTTTCAGAATCTCCTTAGCCTATATTTTATTTTTTAATTGAAGCAGGCGCTCCTCCCGCCCATCTCCAGTCCACTTGGCGGTATAATTGGTGAGAGGATGGGAGGGAGGGAGGGAGGGAGGGGGAGAGAGAGAGAGAGAGAGAGAGAGAGAGAGAGAGAGAGAGAGAGAGAGAGAGCGCACACAGGGACCTGTGGGTGCACGTGGGTGACTGTGTCTCTGCAGCATGTGTGTGTATGCACATCCCTGGGTGCACGTGGACCAGGCACACACATGTGGGGGTCTGAGTCCATGCTGCCTGCCTCACTGTGCTTCCCAGATAGGCACCGACCCCCGACTGTGAGCAGATGTGCCTTACAGGGCAGGGCAGGGCAGGGGAATTGCAGATGCTTGGCTGCCAAAAGGCAGCCAGTTCTGAGGTCCAGCAAGGAGCCTGGAGCACCTTGACCCAGCAGAGGAGCACCTTACCCCAAATACTGCTGCTGGGCTGCGGGCTGGCCAAGAGGTGGCCTCTCCCCGCCTGCACTATTGCACCGCCAGGTGTGGGGGAGACCTAGCTGCCAAGCTGTTTATCAAGTCCTTTGAAATGGCTGAGGCTGCTGGCCAGGCCATGGGGATGCAGGGCTTTCTGAGCTTTATGGGCCTAACTCGGTGCTGACCTCCCCCTCACTCCTCTCCTGTGCCTCTCTGGCCTTTCCGCCCCTATTCCCATGATGGAAAAAGGAGGTGCTCTCCTCCCCATTCACTCTGCAACCATATGGGGACAGGAAGAGCCTTGGGGTGGGGGAGGGAAGAGGCAGGAGGGCCTCTGTGTCTCAGGGTAGGGGTGGGCTGGAGCTGGAGGGCGGTAAGGATGGTCTTTCAAGAGTCCACGATTATCTGCTCCGCTGGGTGGTTACAGAGCTCCCTCCTAGCCCAAGACAGACCCCCTCCAGGAAGACAGAGGTGAGAAGACATCACTAGAACCCCCAGATCCTGGTCCATCCTTCTAGGCCCAGTGAGTGAGGCCCTTGGCACACAGCAAGCACTTAACATGTTTATTGACTATTTAATAATAACTGCTAAACAAAGAGGGGAAGAGTACGACGAGGCTTGGGGTAGGGGTTGGTGGAGAAAAAGAAGAAGAGGAAGAAGATGCCCATGAAGTGGTTAAAGAGAGAAGCCAGCAGCCCAAGCTTCAGCAAGGCCAGGGATGGGGAGGGATAGAGGACAGAGGGACATGGAGCAAAATGCCCCCAAGTTCCCCAGCTACAAAGGCCTTGGAAGCCCCATCATCCCAGCCCCTCCCCTGCAGGACTGAGCACCAGTGCCTGCAGGGTCATCCCTGGCCAGGGCCCTTCAACTCTGCTTCCCCCCCACCCCCAGAGTGAGTGGCTTGAAGGTGGACGTGGGGACACAGGGGCTGTCCTGAAAGTCTGAATTCTTTGATGTTTTCCCATGTGGCAGGGGTGGGCTGGGTGGGCCCATCTTCAAAGGAGAAAACCAGGCCTCCTTCTTCCTTTCTGAGAAGTGTTGGCATCAATCCTGGCAGGGTGGGGTGGGGACAGGCCAGTGGCAGCCTTCTAGATGTGAAGGCCACACCTGCTCTGAGCAGAGGATTGCTTTGCAGGGCAGGGCACCCCGTTATGCGGTCACCCCATCATTATCACCACGCCTGCCGTGGGGGTCTTGACGATCTAGTCTGCAGCTAGAGAAGCCGAGGCTGAGCAAGGCTCAGAGGCCTGCAGTAGAGGGTGGGAGAGGAGAGAGGGGTGCAGAGAAGAGGGAGGGACCCAGATGTGCCTGAATCCAGAACCCAGAACCGGGGCTGTGGAGCAAGGCAGGCTTCTCCAAGGGGTCAAATTTGATCAGCTGATCTTTCAGTGACAGAAAAGTGCATATCTGTAAGAACCCATTGGAGAGAAGGAAGGAACCCACTATGTTTTCTTGTCAGGAGAGTCATCCCGTCTTGGGTTGCCACGGCTGCCACCCAACATTAGGCTGCCCTGGGGGCCCTCTGCATGGAGCAGGGGAAATTAGAGCCAATCAGTGTGATTTCAAGGCAGCGGCTCCTTCCTGGGATCCCGAGGCCACGCCTGTTAACCAGCCCGCAGCTCCGATGGCCTGATACCATAAGCAAATGGCCCTTAATAGGGACCAGACCTCCTCCTGCCCTCCCACCTGCCTGCCTATCTTTGGGCATAAATGCTAAGCTGAAAGCATTGCCCCCTAGGTCCCCCTGAGCCCACCCTATCAAATGGCCCCAGGATCCGATGATCCAGATCAGGCTCAGATGGGCCCCAGGCGGTCCGATCCCTTGGACTCCCAAGCCTTCCTCTACCCACTAGAGGGTCCAGAAATCCTCCACCTGGCCTTTGGCAAAGGAAAGAAATCTCAGGAGGCTGGGACTGCAGGAAAGACTCCAGTTGAGGTTCCTCCTATCCTTTTTTTGTTTTTGTTTTTGTTTGGTACTGGGGATTGAACCTAGGGACACACTTTAGCACTGAGCTACACCCCTAGACCTTTTAATTTTTGAACTTTGAGATAGTGTCTCGTTAAATTGCTTAGGGCCTCATTCAATTGCTGAGGCTGGCTTTGAACTTGTGATCCTCCTGCCTTAGCCTCCCAAGTTGCTGGATTACAGGTGTGTGCCACCATTCCCAGCCCAGTCCTCCTCTTGACTTGATGGGATGACATAATGACGGGGGTACCCTGCCCTGAATAGTCCTTCTCAGATCAGAAGGATCTTCACATCCAGGGGGCTGCCAAGGCCCCATTTTCTGGTCCTGACTTGGGCTCTCAGGGGTTCTCACCTAGGATTCTGCTCCCTCAAGGAGCTTTTCTAAGTCTCACCAAGGGCATTACTTCCCTATTTACCATCTCAGTGGCTCCCTGCTGCCTTCAGGGTAAAGAGTACAGCCCTGTCCCCGTCCTTCCCACTCCCCAGTTTAATCCCAAATGAGCCAGGATAAGAGTGAGCCCAGTAAGGCACCCATCCCCCTCAGATGCAAAATTGAAAGGGACACTAAAAAACTCAGTAACCAGAATAAATAATGATGTAAAATAATCCCTTAAAAATGTCAAAATGAATGCACAAAAATCCACCATGTACAAAATATCAAAATCTTTTTTTAATAATTAAAAAAATAAATGACAGCGTAATGCATTACAATTCTTATTACACATATAGAGCACAATTTTCATATCTCTGTTTGTATATAAAGTGTGTTGACACCAATTCATGTCTTCATACATGAACTTTGGATAATGATGTTTATTACATCTTAAGGGAGAGGTGGACTGACAGGGCAGGATTAGAGAGAGGGAGGTGAGGTGCGTCCTGCTGGGTGCCAGCTCAGCCTGTCTTTATTTAGCCTCAGCCACCACCTCTGCAGTGCTAACTCTGCAACTGGAGGCACCCACCTTGTGCTCTACCCACCACCAACATCCAGGCCTTGGCATGGGCCACCCCCTCTGCTCCTTCTCTCTTTATTCTTCTGTTCCTCACGGGGGTCCTTCAAGATTCCTCTAAATCTGAGCTCTGGTGGTTCCTGCCTTACCCTGCAGTTGGGATTAGGAGCCCCTCTCGGTCCCTCTGCATGTCCTCTACACCAACCCTAGCGCACCCCGCAGCACCGAGTGCCTGGGCTGTGACTGCCATCCTTACAACCTCTGGGGCCAGCTGGTGAGATCCTTCAGTGGACAAGGGTGGCTCAATCATTTCTGTGTCATGACGCCTGACAAAGAGTGTTCTCCATCATCTTTAATCGAATGAAGGAAGAATGAATGGACAATTGAAAGAATAACATGGTTGTGGGTCACATCCCCTTTCCATCAGTACTTTTAATGATCAAAATGAAACAAAGCCCTTGCTGTTCCTCGGACCCAGATAAATCCACGCTCTAGAGTAAACCCTACAACATGTTATTCTGACAAAGAGGTTCTAGCAATCTCTGAAGGTCTTAGTTATTGAAATCGGCCTATACTTTTAAAAACCATGTCCCCCCACCCCATGATTAAAGCCTTTCAACTTACTCTAAAAGATAACATAGGAAGGAGGAGACAATGCAGGCCAATCCTGCCCAAATAAGGGAAAACCCGACTTTCTTTTATTTTTAGCAGCGATTTCTCAACTGCAAGAAGGCAAAATTCCATGAACCAGCCTTACAGGAACCCACCAACTTCCAGAAACGTTTTATCAACTCATAAAGATTCACATGTGCTCAAAGACACAGGGCCTTTAGGGAGGGGCCCCCACAGATGGAGTCTGAAGCTGAGTCTCTCTCTCCATGACAACTCCCCAGCCCATCTGGACAAGGCGACCCCTTGAATAAGCTCAGCTTTGCTCCAGGGGCTCAACCCATCTCTCCTCAGACTTCCGGAGAAACACAGTTCTGTATTTTCCTGATGTTCGGTCGGCATGACAGCAGAGCATCCTTGAAAAGTGACATTCCTTGAAAAATTGGAGCAAACCTGGAGAAAAGAGAGGCCATCCACTAGCTAACTTCTTGAGACTCTCTAACAGCAAGTCCCCTGCAGGGGCTCTGGGGGCAGAGAGGCAGTTAGCATACTTGGTGCCCTCTGTCATCTTCATCCTTACAGCTGTGACCTCCTCACTTTGACCCTGAACATGAACCCTAACCACATAGGATAGCTGGAGTCTGAGACCTGGGCCTCCTTGGGCGAATCCGGAGCTCTCTGCCTGTTGACTCATCTGTGAAATGGGATAACATCAGGATGAGCTCATCCCCGCCAAGCCGGAGAGCCTGCTGTCTCGTGCCATCTCTGTCTTTCCAACATGACTTTTATGGCTTCCAAGATGGTGTCTCCTTGTAATCTTTGTCTGCAACAGGCTCGTTTTTCTCCTCGAATTCCTCCGTGTTTGGCTAAGAACAGACTGTTTTCCCTA
The DNA here is from genome assembly GCF_052094955.1 of Ictidomys tridecemlineatus. NCBI lineage: Eukaryota > Metazoa > Chordata > Mammalia > Rodentia > Sciuridae > Ictidomys > Ictidomys tridecemlineatus. The sequence goes on from NC_135479.1 coordinate 85,684,407, forward strand.
CATTTGTCAAGTTGCTGGAAATCCCTAATGCCCATTCATGTTCCTTCCAAGGGTTAGCCGAGCACCCTTTGTCTGTCTTTCATCACTCTTCTTCCACACGCGGGCTCAAAGTTACATTTGAGTAGAACCCTGGCTATCGATGCCCGTCAAATGGAGACTTTGGCGAGACTCACTTGCCTGGGTCAGAGTGGGAAGGAGGCCCCAAAGCAGTCCCGAGCATCTTTAATGATGTGCAGAAAGAGAGGGGCCTCTGCCCGCCCGGGCAGATGTACACAGCTGTTAACAGAGAAGCCCCTAATACTGCGACCAGTGCAGAGAAACGATCCCCTCCAATGCTTCCTAGTGAAGTTAAAAAAAAAATTTTTTTTTTTTTGTTGTTGATCGTGCCTTTGAACTAAGGTCATTTAAGTATACAACAGATGTTCCTCGGAGGGAAACAGACTTATAAAGTCAGGAACACAGAAGGGACCTAATGGTTGACTGAGGGGGGTGGCGCATTAAGTTCGTAGCAGTTAAACTCCTTGCAATGTTAAACAAAACAATGACGCAATTTTATGCACAATAAAAACCTGTCAAAACAATCATCCTGGGCAGTGGAGGTCCTTTCAGTCATCCTTCTTCTAAAGATAAACCAAGGGCACAAGTGACGGACATTTCTGGCCTCTCTGTGTGGTTATAGCCATTGGCGTGGTAGCTTCAGTCATTCCTGGTTGAATCATCCAGGATGGGGGATAGAGAACGGGGGCAGGCATCAGAGAAAAAGGCAGAAAAATCATGATCTGAGTGGTTTGCTGGTGGTGCTGGTTTTCCACAGGTGAAATCCGTGGTCCCCCTGGAGGTGAGATGGGTGGGGTCTTTGGCAAGCCCCACGGTCTCATAAGCCCATCCACCATCTACTTTTCCAAGTCAGACTTCACTCTGAGAACTTTGGCCTTCAGAATACAAATATTTATTTATTGAGTGTCTACTAAGTAGCAGGCGCATCCATTGGGCTTCAGCATGGTCCCCTGCCAGGTCCTGTATGCAAATGTGGATCTCCATGAGAGAAGCCTGCAGCCAGACCAAAGAGAAGGAGATGTGAATTCAGAGACGGAGCTGTGACTCCTAGCCCTGGCGCCCACTGGCTACGTGACCTTGGACAGGCTCTGAGTCTTGTTTTCCCCATTTATAAGATGCATGTGGTCACACTTACATCACTGGGTTGCTAAGCCCCCTAGTGCACGGCAGGGGTCTCACTTTCCTTCTTGAGAACAATCTAGCATCCGTGCCCCAGGGAGCTTCTGGTCTAGAGAGGCAGGCGAGCTCCGTGTTCACAGAAGTGAAGGGGGTTCTTCCAGGCCTTGGAAGAGTAGAGCTCATGAAAGCCACAAAGGTTTAGGTGCTATGGGAACCTGAATAGAAGGTGGCCGTGGAGGCTGGGTGATTAGGGGTGGGTTCCTGGAACCGTCCTGAGTGGGGCTAGCAGACTTTGACTATATTTTTAATTATACATGATAATAGAATGTATTTTGACATACTATACATACATGGAGTATAACTTACTCTAATTAGGATCCCATTCTTGGGGCTGTGCAGGATGTGGAGTGGATTCACTGGTTGTGTGTTCTAATATGAACATAGGAAAATTATGTGTGATTTATTCTACTGTCTTTCCTATTCCCATCCCCCATTCCCTTCATTCCACTTTATCTAATCTAATGAAGTTCTATTCTTCCCTACACATCTCTTATTGCATATTAACATCTGCATATCAGAGAGAATATTTGGCCTTTGTTTTGGGGGGATTGGCTTATTTCACTTTGCATGATAATCTCCAGTTCCATCTATTTGCTGGCAAATGCCATAATTTCAATCTTCTTTATGGCAGAATAATATTTCATTGTGTATATGGATCACATTTTCTTTATCCATCTATTGAAGGTATCTAGGTTGGTTCCATACCTTAGTTATTGTGAATTGAGCTGCTATAAACATTAATGTGGCTGCATCACTGTAGTAACTTAAAATCACTGCTGATCTTAAGTCCTTTGGGTATGTACCGAGGAGTGGGATAACTGGGCCAAATGATGGTTCCATTCCTAGTTTTCTGAGGAATCTCCATACTGCTTGCTTTCCAGAGTGGTTGCACCAATTTGCAGTCCCACCTTTTCCTCCACATCCTCACCAACATTTATTGTTGCTTGTATTCTTGATAGTTGCCATTCTGACTGGAGTGAGATGGAATCTCAGTGTAAAGGACTAGTGACTTTGGAAAAGGAAAAGAGGCAGAAGCCAGTGAGTGGACATTCACTGGGAGAACTGAAGGTCTATTTGAGGTGGGATGTGAGGTGGCCAGTCTGGCTGAAGCACAGGTTCAGAGGGTTAACAGGTGGAAGATGTTAACTAAGGAAGATGTAAACTAAGGAAGTGGAATGTGGATTGTGAGGGGCCTTGGATACCAAGCTTAGCTGGCGGCAGCAGCAACTCCTTTAGTTCTTTGAACTAATGAACACTAATCCCATTTTTATTCCAAGAAGATCCATGGAGTCCTTGAATGGGAAAAGCCTCGCATCTCCTCGCTCTTGTGCTCGTGGCAGACATTACTAGTCAATCTCAGCTTGGAGGCCAGGAAACAGTTTGGAAGCTGCTCTGATATTCTGTGCGATATTCTGAGTGTGGGGTGAAGAAGGTGTGCCTGGTTATTTGAAAGCATGTATCAGTCTGTATTTTATTTATAGTCAATAGATAGAAAAATCTCTCTGTGAGTATATATCAATCTTCCATCTTTTATGCTCCTAGGACCAGGGTTTCTGGGGCTGGAATCTTCTCTGCAGCTTCCTGGTTCCTCTGACTTCGCTGTCCCCAGCAGTCTCTGGTGCCCCCTATTGGATTTCAGATCTGAGTGTGACAGCTGCAGCTGGAGTCTCCCTCTGAGCCCTGGCCCACAGAGAGAGGGACTGGGGCTGCAAGCTCAGCCACAAAGACCCCACGTCTGAGGCTCAGCAGTTAGTGGCGGTTTCCCATCTGCTGCCTCTTTGGCAACAGTGCGCATCTGAAATGTCTGAGGGTTGGGGCAGGAGTTTGGCAAGTGTCGTCTCACACTGGAAGAGGGTGAAATTTTCCTGAAATGACAAACCATTTCAATCTTTCAGGGCTTTCTAAAGTTACTGAGGTGCTAGAAAGGGAAAGCGAGTCTGCTTCATATTGTGGTAATTTCCTTCTTGATTTGCATTTGGAGCTCATTTGGATCCAAGGAGATGGCAGCTACTTATGACCCCTGAACTCACGTCCTCCTCTGCAGAAAGGGAGAAGTAGGGGGTTTGCTGGAGAGCAGGGGTAGCCCTTCAGCCGGCCGGGCTCCTGGCCTCCAGAAGGGAAGGGCAGCTCCATGGTATCTCCTGAAAAAGCCCATGTCTACAGCAGCCCTTGGTCCTGACTGCTGCCCACCCCATCCCACCTCCTCTTGCCCTGAGTCTTGCCAAGTCCCGTGGCCCAGCTGCCCCCACTTCCTCAGGTACCATTACCTCTCACCTGCAGGGCTGCCACGGCCTCCTCCTCCTCCTTCCTCCACCTCTCCATCCAGCACCGGGCAGCCTGTTTGAAAAGCAGTACTATTGAGGCAGAGACTGACCCAGTGCTTTGTCCAGCATTATCACTTCCCTGATGTCCATTTAATCGATGAGAAAACTGAGGCACAGACTGCTTAAAAGCTCACTCGAGATGATACAGCTCTCAGTAGCAAGGCCAGGCCCAGAACTCAGCTGGCCTGGTCCAGAGCCCAGGCAGTCAACCCCCAGGCCACGCTGGCTCCTCTGGTGCTGCATCCTTGGGTGCCAACTCTTTTCTCTCTGACCTCTGGCCGCCCGCTGCATCTGAACAGCACTTCACCCTTGCCAGGCCCTGCAGGGTCTGCCCTGGTCCTGCCTCTGCCCTCCCTTGGGCCATTTCCCTCTTGCTCACTCTGCTGTGGTCAGCCTGGACTGGAGATGTTGGGTAAAATATCAGAAGCATGGTTAAATTCGAACTTCAGATAAGCAGTGAGTACTTTTTTTTTTAGGATAAATATATCCTAGGCAATATTTCCTTAGTATAAGTATATATTCATTGGTTATCTGAGATTCAAATGCACGTGTGTGTTTGTGTGTGTGTGTGTGTGTGTGTGTGTGTGTGTGTGTGTGTGTGTGTGACTCACTCTGGTGACTCAGGCTGGGACTCCTCCTCCACCTGCTAAGCGCATACCCTGCTGGGCAGCTACTGCACCTGCCTCTGGGCCACGTTCCCCTGGACCATGTCCCCCTCCCACATGCCTGGAGGGCTCCTTCTCGTCCTTTCTGTTCCTGCTTCACCAAGAGGCCTTCCCTGACCACAGTCTGAACCAGGCTCCCTGTTTCTCTGCCTCAGAGCATCTTCTTCTTTCCCACAATTTAGAACTTCATGTATAACCTGCCTCCCCGTTTGGCTGTGGGCTCCTTCCTTGGAAGGATGATGTTCACTGATGCCTGGTGCCCACCATACCCAGGCCCATAACATTGTTATGTCAACAAATATCCCTGCTTTTGCCCTAGCCGGCGCCTCCTCTGGGAAGCCCTCCATCTCCCCTCACCCTGTGCTGCACCCACTCTTACTTTCCTTTAGTCTAGTTGATCTACTGTGGTGAATGAGACCAGTTGTGTTGGGCCCAGCTAGGTGGGTCCTCAGGAGCTCTTTCCTGCCCTCAAGAAGCTCATGGTTTAGGAGGGAGGTGTGGGAATACCAAGCTCAGGTGTGGTGTGTGCCCAGGAAGTCTTAGGAGGATGGCCCGGGAGCCCTGTTGTGGGGACACTGTCCTCCTATGAGAGTCCTGCATGGGCTGCCCTTACTGTCAGGCCTGGAAGAACCAGCTCTTCTGCCCCTGGCCCAGCAGAGCTGGGCACAGACCTTGGCACATGGGATTCTGGAGACTTGCCTGCCCCTGGTATCCCAAGGGCAGAGGCTCTGCTTGCTCTTCTCTATATCCCCAGCTCCTCCTCAAGCAGCTTCAGTCACAGTGAATTCGTTTATCACATCTAGTGCTTTGGGCTGCAAATAAGAATCCATGACGGAAACTCCCAGAGTCAATAAGGAGACGCCTCATCTCCTACTGCAGGAAGCTGAGAGGCAGGTGGGAGATCCAGCCACCCAGTGATGGCATCAGGGACCCAGGTCTCCCTGAATCTCTGCTGTGTGGTGTGCAGCATGGGTGCCAGGCTAAGGGTGGCTCCTCTGAGACTGCAAGCCACCAGTGGCACTTGGGTCTGCATGACCTTCTGTCCTCACCCAGCAAGAGAGTGAATGTTTCCGTGACCATGGACTTATGTCCTTATCCTCATTCTGATGGGGGCAGGGACCCCTCTGGACCATGGACAGGTGCTGTGACCATGACACATTCTGATTAGCATCTGGCAGAGGTGCTAACCTTTCTTAGTTAAGGCTCCTTTGGCACTTCAGTACTTTTTCACTGAAGTGCCAAAGGAAATAGCCAACAAAATAAATAGCCAACAGTCCTGTTTGTTAAGCAGAGTTACAATGTAATAAGTATGTCCTAACAACTTGATAGCCATTTGAAAAAATAATGCACATAAACTGAGAGGAAAAATAGCATTTTAATATCATCCTTAATTAACCACAATTATCTAGTAAGGGGATGCACGTGCCGGTTGGGCTCTGCACAACTTCCCAGACCTGGAACTTGGACTGGACACCCCATCCTTTTTTCTTATGTATACTGATTCTTTATGTGGTACTTGCTTTTTATGACAACAAGCACTTAAAACCTGGTTTCACAAAACTATGGTGTCCCCAGTACTATGACCGTGAAGTCCCTTGCGTTGGTGGTGCATATGATTCCAACATGTGTGACTGTGTTTCCCTTGAAACTGGAAAATATCACTGTAAATTCACTGCAGCATACTGGGATGCCTTGGGTTTTGGGGTGATTGTGTCTCTCTGGAACTGAGTGTGAAAGAAATCAACTCGTGGACAAAATTAGGGTTCTGTGTGGAAAGAAGAGAGGTGTGGATACAGGGTAAGTAACAGGATACAGTGAAGTAGACCTGAATGTTTGTTGAATGAATGTTGGATTCCAAGGCCATCAATAAAGGAAAAATACCTTCTGGAACCTTCTTTCTGATGCTCCCATTAAGAAACAGGGAGTGAGTTTGCTGCCGAAGCCAATTCCTACTGCAGAGCATCCCTTCCCGTTGTCTCTGTGGTTTGGCTTAATCCAACACGTCTATACCCAGTTCAGATAGTCACCTCGTCTGAGCAAGCTGGTGCAGTCTGAGAGCCCTTCCTAAGGGCCTTCTGTTCACACACTTGGCTCCAAATTCACTTTCTTTTTTTCCAGCCTCCCTTACTCCCCATTTCTGGTTGAGATCTGTATGACACTGGTGTCACTCATACTACCTCCCCTGGCGGGGACATCCTGTCCTGGAATCAGGGTTCCTATTGATGCTGATCACAGTTGACAGGGGCACAGGGGAATTGCTGACCAGTCTTGTCCCTCCAGAGACCTAGGAATCCCCTCCCCCAGCACCCACTCATCCCTGGGCATCTTGGCTCAGCCCTGGCACTGGGTGGCAGGCTTAGGGCTTCCCCCAGCTGTGAGGCATGTCTGATCATGGCTCTTTCTTCCCATCCTCATTGCAGAGAAAGGGTTCTGTCCTGATGGCTCCTCTTCCCCCACCCCCACCACCTAGCAAGGCTCTGACTTCAGGATCACCAGAGTCCCCAGGGAACGTCTGCAGGGTGAGTCACCGAGGCCTCCTGAGACCTCAGGTCCAGTTTCTCCTTGGCTACTGCTCCGGCTTATCGGAGCCCGTGTCCTTGTTCCCCAGCGGGCTGAGTTCACACAATCTCTTTCTGGAGATTGTGTTCCCAGCCTCTGCGGCGGCTGGGGCTGTGATAACCACCTGGTGAAGCGGCCTTCAACTCTCCTCCCTTGGAAGCATCGTGTTTCAGAGCCGCCTGCCTGAGGGCCACTGCACAGCCAGACTGACCTCTGGTCAGATGAAAAGCAGGGGCTGGATCCTGTGTGGGCCAGACAGCAGTGGAGCAGGACCACGAGAGAGCTTTGGCGTTTTCTCATCCCCAGATTCTGTTTACACCAACCTTAGAGACCCCCTGCATCTGCCTTGGTGAATAATCCAAAGCAAGCAAGTGGTACAGCACCAAGCCCTGTAAGTGGAACTCACACGCGCCAGGCACTGTGTCAAAATGGGTGATTCATAATCACATTGGATCCACGTGACCACTTGGCAGCTGCTTTGATGTCCTTTACTCCCACGTTACAGATTGTAAGACTGAGGCTTGGACAAGTTACATAACTTGTCCATGGTCATGCTGCTGGCAGGTGGCAAAACTGGGGCTTGAGCCAGCGACTTGACACCACAGCCTGGCTCCCTATCTCCTATCTCCTGGCTACCAGACTGTCACAGGCCAGGTGGCATTGGGGACCCTCTGGTGCAGGTACTCTGATTGAACAATGCTGACTCTTAGACACGAGTGTCTGGTTTCAAAGAGGTTCTGGTCTTCTCCTCTTCTGAGTCCAGACCTATTTCCAAAGAGACTCAAAGTCTTTTAATTTTGTGGGGAAGGTGGCCTTTGGGGGGTGTGGAGAAAGAAGACTGCTTGGTGCTTGCAAATCCCTGAATGAATAGTGAGAGAGAGCAGAGATAACTGGCAGCGAGGTCTGGGATTAAGGGACCCTCCAGCACAGGCCGCAGGCCCAGTGCATTGAACTCTCTACAAGTCAGGTGCAGACTGGTCACAGCCTCCCAGGGGTGATTGGGCAATGGAAACCAAGAACCCTTAACATGTTTCGACACGGGACCCAGTAGTGCCACTTCTAGGAATTGCTCCCAGAGCTTGTTCATATCATTACTTTCAAATACCACAAACAAAAACAGCCTATATAGCGGGTGCTCCCTCCAACCCTGCTCAGCCCAGGAGGGAGGACCGTGCGTCCTTTGAAAACTGGTGTTTGCAAGGAGAATTCAGTGTAAAGCCAACTGCCAATATTATGCCAACCTTGGGGTGGGGAGTGGGCGGAGGAGCTGCCCACAGAAAGGTAGAATGGATAAATCTTCAGGATCTCAATGATGTAAGGAAATGAGCCAGCCAAGGGGCTGGGGAGAATCAAAGGCCAAGTGCCATCTTGTTGGTGGCTTTTCTCTTGTCATTTTTCTTTTTCTGGTTAATATATTTTTATTTGCTGTTTTTAGTTGCACATGACAGTGGAGTGGATTTTGCCATGTTCGACGTACATGGAGGGTAACTTATTCTGATTGGGATCCCATTCTTGTGGCTGTGCGTGATGTGGGGGTTCATGGCCGTGTATGAGTTTAGGGAAGTCTGACTCCTTCTACTGTCTTTCCTGTTCCCATCCCCTCTCCCTTTCCCTTCATTCCTCTTTGCTCTCTGTGATCTTTTTGGTGTTTGTAAAATGTTCCAGAGATTTAGCCATAACAATAAGCGGAGGGACTCGCTTCTGGGTTGGGCCTAGGCATCTCCCACAGGGCATGGGGGCAGAGAGGGCTCAGGCGATGTCGGGGTGCTCACCTGCTCTGCTGACCCGGAACACTCGCTGCCTTGGGAGTTCAGCATGGGTATGGCGGGGGGCAACTCTTCTGCACGCGGCCAGCTGGTCAGCTCTGCCGGCTGCTTGGTAGAGCCTGGCCCTCGAAGCCGCATAGTTAACCCCTGAGGGGGCAGGAGCAGTCTTACCAACATGATTCTGACTTGGGCTTCCCGTCTCATCCTCTGCCGAGTCACAAAGTCTGCGTTGCCCTAGGAAGGCTGGCTCTTAGAACGTACAGGAAGAAGCAGAACCTCTGTGCCAGGAGAGATCTGAGTTTCAGGTCCCGGTTTAAGGGCCAGAAAGATGGCTGCAGAGTCAAGAGGCAACTTTGATGTCCAGGGTGCTCAGCAGGGTCCACCCAACCCAGGCTGCCATGCTCCTAGACCCACACTTCCTGTGGAGGGGAGGGTCCAAAGGGCTTGTGCCCCAGGTAGGCCACAACTAGAGCAAGGGGACAGCTCCTGCACACACACACACACACACACACACTCCAACAGTGTCTGCACTAATAGTAGCTTCTGTTCGTTGAGCGCTCGCCCTGTCCCAGATGTCCTTATAGAGGTCAGCAGGGTGACCTTTAGAGAATGACCCTGTTAGAGCAACCTGGGACCCAGCCAACCCCAGGCCTGCCACCTCAGGAAACGGACACAGAATGGCTGTGACGCAGTGGGGGACGGGGAGGAGTGTCCCTCATGGATAGCCACAGGGTGCTTAGGAAGATGCCTGCCAAACAAGCGAAGAACTACTTCCACATGGTGTGGTTGACACGCGGCTCCACCCTGTGGACGCTCAAGCTCACCATGACGTCCTCCATTCCTTTGATTGCCTGGGTTCCAGCTCACTCCTGAAGTCCCTGCCCCCATCCCACCCCATCTCACGGGCCAGCACCAGAGCTATGCACACTGTCCCTCAGGAACCTCTGAGAAGCCAACTCCTGGCCATGCCTGGGGATGCACAGCACCCCGGCACCTGGGCTCCAGGTGACCCCTGCAAGCGCATGCTCAGGCCTGCTTTCCTGGATATCAGCAGGACGTGGTGCTCTCTCCGTGGTGGCTGCACTGGCCCCGCTAAGCTATGCTTGGCATCTCTGTGTGGTCACGGGGGCAGTTATGGGGTTCCTTGTTGCTGGTTGCTTTGGTTTTGTTTTGTTGACTGCTGTTTCTTAATAAGGCTTAGATCAGTCAGAGATGTGGCAATGGAAAAAAAGTGTAAGAGACATTGGCTGTGAATGCCAAAAACTATCAGTGTCATCTTTCAGCCTTGCCACCTATCTTAACTACTATTTCTTGAGTTCTAGCTGTGTATTCCACTTCTTCCGCATCCTATTTCCCCTTAAAGTAACCTGATGAAGCAGATGATAGTTGACCATTCATGTGTTCACATCCCTTTAATGAGGTGTTCTTGCAGGCCGGGCAGTGTCACCCCTGCTCTGAGACGCAGTGACTGAGGTGCACAGGCCGATGAGGAGTGGTGACCCATGTGGATAACTTGCCGAGAGGGGACCAGGGCTGGAGGAAGACAGGAGCCCTGACCTGTGAGCTCAGGGTCTGCTGGAGAGGACCCTTGTTCCTTTCCGGGTTCACCAGAATTCCATTCAACAGAATGAACATAAAAAGGAGAGCATGGAGCACACAGGTGCAGTTGGAACTTAAATTTGGAATCATCATTTTTGTTTTATTAGATTTCACTTAAAAATCTCTCCCTGTAGTAATTATAAAGCACTAATTGAAATAATAACAATAACAACAACAATGATGTAATGATGATAGAAGGGAGATCGGTACAGTAGAATAGGTGGATGGAGGAGGGAGAAGGGAAGGAAGGGAAGGGACTGGGGAATGAGACTGATCAAATTATGTTATGCACATGTATGAATATGGCATAATGAATCCCGAAATATGGCATAATGCACCCATAAAAGAAATTAATTTAAAAAGAAAAAAAAATCTCCCCATGTGCCAGCGTCTGAGTCCATTTGGGCTACTAAAACAAAGTGCCAGATCCCGAGTGGCTTATAAAAATGAGAGTTTTATGGCTCACAGTTCCAGAGGCTGGATGTCAAGAGTAGAGTACCTGCACAGCGGGGTGCTGGCGAGGGCCATCGTCCACATTACAGACTGCTGACTTTTCATCGTGTCCTTACAAAGGGGAAAAAGAGTGCCAGTCTCCAGGCTTGTCCTCACAAGGCCACTAATCTCAATTCGGAAGAGCTCATCCTCATGACCCAATTACCTCCAAGGCTCCACCTCCAAATACTGTCATGTCGGGATTAGGTATCAGTGCATGCACTTCAGGCAGACATGGACACAAGGCCACTTAGGTTACATTCACACACCCAGATCCCTTTCCTCACTAAGTTCAGTCCAGTGTATTCTTAGTGGACCCTTGCTGTGTGCTTGGATCTGAGCTAGCTGCTCCAGGGAGAGGTAGACAGGGGGAGCGAAGGAGAGGACAGAAGCAGGTGTGGTCTCTGTAGGAAAAGAGTCCAGATGTGCTACCGAGGCTGACACTCATTCCAGGAGCCGAGGCTGGGATGCCCACAGAGGAGCCATGGAAGAGGTGGCCTCCACGTTGAGTATCTAAAGAAGGGAGGAGCTGGACTGGTGGTGAGATGGAGGAAAGAACATTCCAGATAGAAGGCCCAGGGAGGTTAACGGAGGGAACAGAAATAAGCCTGATTAGAGGGTCAAGACCTAACTGATCAGAAAGAGCAGCAGGCAGACGTGTTCTTGAAAACTTTAATCCAGGATGTTCTTGCTGAGAAGGGATAGCAAAGTCCCAGCCCCTTCTGGAGCATGGAAAGAGTCTCCTCTCACCACCCGGAGGATCCTCTTCTAGGAACTTGCCTGTGCTCCTCTCTCCACTATCTACCAAGTTTGTGACCAAGAGGTGCAGTGACCTCCTGGGGAGAGGGTGGCCTCCAGGTTGTTCTCGGTTGTCGGAGGGACATAACGAACATCGCTATTTCATCCCGCCGTGTGAAGATCAAGTGAGCTGTGAGCCTTATCAGTTCCAGTGTCCTGGTGGCTCGGACTGTGCAGCATCACATTCAAAGAAGCTCAGTCCAAGAGCCGAAGTCCCTGACAAGGTGGGTTTTATTCTTCCCCGCCGAACATCTCGGGAGACCCACCCCTCAACTCCCTGTAATGATTCTCAGATTCTCCTTCCTCCTCTCAGTTCTGCACATCTTGCTGCGCCTGCTCCCAAGCCCTCACCCACTGAGCCTTTCTGGCTCTGTCCCTGCTCATCAGCTGACTGCATCAGCGTGGCAAGCAGAGGAAGCCTCTGGATTCTCCTATATTAGTGTTTTTGACCTGTTACAGCTACAGGGCCTCCAAAGCACTTAGCACAGAGCTGGGGCCTCCTTTCGCATCTCGGGCGCATTCTGTTATTAATTAGGAAACTGTGAAAGAACAGAGTAATTGTTCAAAGATTAGAGCTCAAAAAAATATAATCACATAGTCCAAATAGCACTTTTTTTCCTCCTAGAAAGATTAAATAGCTGAAGACAGTTATTTACATCTTGCAAACCTTATAAAAGAAACTTTCCCATATGTTTCCGTCCCAAGACCCGCGTCCTGAACCGTGTCCGTGGATGGCACAGCGCTGCCTGCTGGCTCTGCTCTTGAGGTCTCTCTGGGTCCCAACTCCTTCCCTGCTCCCAGAGCCACTGTGAGTACCACTGAGACTCTGGAGCTGGAAGGGCTTTCATGGTCCCTTGGTTTCCAGAGTGGACAGAGAGACTAGGACTTGTGCCACTCAGGCTTCTCGGAGTTGGTTGGAGTCGTGAGAATTATTGTCTTAGGACAAGAGATGGATAGTGAAAAATAAGAACCCTCTGTTTATTCACAGTTCTGCATGGAGCATCTACTGCTGATATGCATTAGCAAATAGTGCTTTCCAATGAGAGCCACTCCTCTAGATTTATCCCACCTTACACAATTCCCTTGCAGTGTGACTGTCCTTTCTTCCACCTAAAAATGGGGACCTGTGTTAACTCTGCTCGAATCTGCGTAGGTATGTGTGACTACTTTGACCAATAGATATGGTGCAAGTGATGCTCCCTGACTTCTGACTTTAGTCCTAAAGGTGACATAGATTCCATCTCTCTCTCCCCCCGTACCCAGCTGCCACATTGCGGGGAGGCCAGATCACATGGAGAGAACTGGCGAGTCCCTCAGTTAATCGGCAGCATCCATCACCAGACATTTTGAATGACCCTTCAGATGGTTCTGGATCCTAGGTGAGGCCTGATGTTATGGATAAGATGCCCCTCTTATGGTAATTCCTGGCTCCTCCACAGAAATGTTGGCGATATAAATAATTATTGCTTTAAATCAATAAGTTTTGGGGTAATTTGTTTTGCGGCGATAGCTAGCTAATACATAGACCCTTTGGGGAAGCTGGACCTGCAGTTGTCAGGGTCTCTGGGACTCTAAGTTAACAGACAACAGTGATGTTGTTTGATATGGCTGCCCCAGAGGGCAGCACTGAGGAAGTGTGTCTGACTCTCCAGGCACGGCGAGGCGAGGTGGGGGCTCTGAATGGCTTCCTGGAAGAGGTGACATCTCAGCTTGGTCTGGAAGGGTAAGGGGAGTTATCAGATGAAGGGAAGGATGGTGAAAGGGAACACTCCAGGGAGAGGACCTAGACCAGGGGTCAAGTCCAGGCAAAGGTTCATGCAGGGAGTCATCTGGGTTTCCTTGGTGGGTGAGTGACAGGTGTCCTGAGAACTGATCCATACAGGGCCCCACAGCTGGCAAGGCCCCTTGCCTCTGCCCAGAACTCGTGCATCCAAGACCACAGCCTCCTAACCCTGTTCCAGGTTGGGCTCTGGGACCCGAGTGTGGAGGCCATGGCTGCCTCCTCAGAGAGGAAGGTGATTATAACATGAGTCACAGTGTCCTTCGTGCCTGGACAGTGATGCGGCCATCCTGGGCAGCAAGACAGGAACTCCCTTCAGATGTTCCCCAGCTGCTACATGGACCCAGGCCTGATGTAGAATCTGCCCACCTCCCTCTGTCCCTGGGCCTTTGCCTGGGTTCCCTCTCATGCCTGAGTGCTGTTCTTTCTGCCATTTTTAACCAAGTCCCTGCACAGCCCCCATGGCCTGTTTACCTGTGAGCCTCCCTGCTGGGGGAGGGGGCCCAGAGGGCAGGGGATGTGTCTTCCAGGGCCCAGCGCAGAGCGGGCCTCTTTTGAAATCTGGGTGAAATGACTGGAATAGATGTTCCTGTATCTGTTATCAGAGCTTGGAGGACAGGCCCTGGGTCTGCCCTCCAGTCCCCACAGCAGACCCTCCACATCAGTGTCCACTGAAGGCTAACTGGACGGATATGTCTCTGTAACCCGCTGTGCTGGACCATGGGTGGCTCTGGGCCTGATGCTGAGGGGCTCGCGCTCTGGGTGTGGTTGGTGGGTTGAGCTGAATGGGATTCCAGACCGAGGACCAGGGAGGTTAGGGTGGTGGCTTGCCATGTCTGCCCGTGGGTCTCTCAGGCCCTCTGTGGTTCGGGCCTGTGGGTTGCATGCAGGTACGTGAGTTTGTGTGTGTGTGCGAGTGTGCGTCACGGGCATCTCAGATGTGCCCACACGTGTCCCCTGCCTGCGAGTACTGCGTGTCTACTGGGGATGCTCCCTCCCTGCTGGGAGCTGGGACAGAGCCAGCCACCGTGTCTCTCTGGAGCCTCTCGCCTGGCAGGCACCAGGACAGCCTGCCCGGCTCAGCAGGACTCTGTGGTTTTTCTGGCAAGTTCCGAGTCATGGCACAGACACAGCCGGCAGCGCTGCCCACCCCGCGGGCCCCCTGCCTGGGTGGCGTGCGTGTGGATGGGGCCAGCAACTCCTTGGCCTCCTTTTTGCTCAGTAAGGAACAGATTATAATTCCTGGGCAGGCTGCATCTGCAACCAACTCGAGGGAAATAATCGTTGAGTGAGTTGAAAGAAAAAAAAAAAAAACTGCAGCAAGAAACTTCAATCCAGCCAGCCAGCCGTGTCATTAAATTAGGCTAATCTAAATCCTCAGAGCCTAATTTAGCAACCTCCCAGGCGACCCCTGCATGGCTCTTTGGAGTTCCCATTGCAAAGTCCTTACCGAAGGTGATTTCAGGGTACAGGGGCCAGTGGCCTTGCACACCGGAGGGGACACACAGAGCCTGTGATGGATGTCGTTGGCTCCCCGGGGACCAGCTCTGCAGGAGGGTTATGAACTGAGAGACACACTCTGTCCTTGGGCTGAACCTGCTCCCACACAAGCCCCCAGACCCCTGCAGGCCTGGCCCGCTTTACCTGACTCCCAAGGGTTGGTACAAACCCCCATGGGCCACAGGGAAGGAAGAGGGTGGGGAGAAGCTGGGCTGGAGGGGAGGCATGGACCTGCCCAAGTCGCCTTAGCTGCTGGGCCTTGTGGCTGAACGTGGGGGAATGAGGTGGTCCTGTGCTACCAGCTCTGAGGTTTGTCAGGATGGCTGCCAATCAGGAGCCCATTCAGACACAGATGGTGCCTCGGCCAATCCCCCCACCCCGTTTCCCCTCTTCTTCTGGAGCCTTCGCCCCCTTCTATGATTTCCTCATTCATTCATTAGCTCCCCTCTCTCCATCCCCCTCTCTCCCTTCCTCCTGGTCCATGCTTGGGGAATTGCCTGGCCATCACCCCAAGAGAACTTGAGGTATGCGTCCCCAAGGGCTGGTGCCGAGGCCATGGCCCCCAGCTTGCTCCTCTTCCTCTCCCCATCTCACTCCCCATGGCCTCTTTCTGGGGTGCCGTCTCCTCTCTGCTCCCCACTCCTGGCTCCTGTGAGTCCACGGTGGGCTCGTGGGGAGGCCTCTTTCAGGGTCACTCGGGGGAAAGGTGGCGAGCTGACCTGATACACGGACTAACAGGGGAGTGTGGCCTGGGTCCCCCTCCCCCTTTGATCAAAAGCCTCTGAACCCCTGATGACATCCCATGGCGTATTCCTCTATTAATCAGAAAAGCCTTGACAGATGTAAGCAATTTGTCTTTGGAGAGGACGGGAGGGGGCGAGGAGAGGGAGCCCTGCCCGGCCCCCGTCAGGGTGGAGGAGATGCGGAGGGTGAGTTTGCGATGAGGGCTGAATACATGCATACTAAGGAGGCCGGGAGCAGGAGCCAGGCAGATCAGAGAGGGACGCGTTTTCATTTCAAAGCATATTTCTCCCTTGATTGAACAGCCCCCCCACTACCACCACCAAACCACGGATGCTGGAATGAGGCAGGGATCCAGGGGTTAATCCCACCCAGACCCCTCCGGGGCTCAGATGCATGAAGCCACAGGGGCCTGGCGGGCAGGGTTCAGGTGTGGCCTTGTGGGCGTGCTCGTGACGTGGCCTCAGCTCTGGCCTGCGGATGACGGGGATCTCAGCTTAGAAGCAACACAGATACCTCCTGGACCTGCCAGGCGCATCTCGGGAGCTAGGTGTTGGGACACAGAGAGAGGAAACGCGATGTCAATTCTCTGAAGCAACCAGGCTAGACCACCAGGCAGATGCACAGTGCAGGAGATGGGTTTTGTGGAGTTCCAAGGGACACTATGGACATGGTGAGGGACCACTCAAACAGAGTGGATACTTCCCAGGGGAGCAATACAAGCAGGTCTTGAAGGACGAGAGCCAATGTGCTCACCTGACCGAAGTCCTTCCTGCCTTTATCCATTTGGAGAAGGCCTGCTCACCTTGGGTCTCCCCCTCCCTGGCCCTCTCTCCTTCACTAAGCCTGAGAGGCTGGGAGCTGTGTCTGACTCTTCTCTTTGTCCCCAGTTCCCAACTCAAGGTCTGGCACAGAGCGGTAACAGGTATTTCCCTAAGTGGGTGGAATGGTGTGCAGGCCGTGGGAACCGTAGCAGGAAGCAACCCAAGGTATGCAGAGGCCTGCAGCCCGCGTGTCCACATCTGCGGGGCTGCATCCAACCAGGAAGGAAGATGCACACAGAATGGCATTTCTGTTTCCACGAGACGCCCTGGCACCGCACGTAGGCATCCCAAAGGTTAGACTGCAACCCAGGAGTCCTATGCAATCTCACTTTCATTAGGGCTTGGGGAAAAAAAAAATTTAAAAAGAGAGTGCTCCATAAATCTGTTTAGATGCTTCAAACATAGACTTTAAAGCTGGCTCTTGCAAGTTTCCGAGGCCAGAGCTTCGGCCAATGTTTTGATCATCCCTGTCCCTCTCCTCCCAATAAACACCTAGTGCACTTGGCCAGGTTTTCTGTGGTCGGGATTTTGCAGATCTGTGACTCACCCGAGCCAGCCAGGGAACATGAAAAGGTGTCACCGGGGAGAAATATTCAGGGAAGGATGTGAGCGGTCAGCACCTCCACCAAGTAGGACAGACTCCCACAGCTTTTCCTAATAAACAAGTTTCCAGGGCCCTTTGAATTCTTCCGGCGAAGAGAGGAGCTTTAACGTTCACTTCGAGGGAGGAACATCACGGACAGCGACCTCGCGGGCTGGAGCCTCAGGGAGGGGAGTTGAAAGCTCTGGCAGGAAACAGAGCTGGGAGTGGGCTGGCACCAGAGTTAGGGTCACTGACAACCGCCACGGAGCACCAGCTGTTTGCTGGACACGGTGCTAGGCCCGTGCCATAAAAGAGGCTCAGAGAGGCAAATTGCTCTCTCTCTCAGGTCATGTGGCCAGTAAGTGGGGAGCAGGGGTCCAAGCTGGGGTTGCTGGTTTCCCAAGCTCCTGTTCCTCTGGATTGCAGTGACTTAGGCAACGCTGGGTCCTTCGTGGGCTCTGATCTGGGTCCTGGGCCTCAGCCTCCTCGTCCTGCTGATTGGACACACCCGAGGATTGGCTGATGCTGAGGACCTCTGACGGTCCCACATGATTTTGGGATATAAGGATTTTGGAGGATTCACCCGAGACTCAGCACTTCCTCTGAGAATGCTCTTCAAGCTGCAGGAGGAACCTCAGCCAGCCACCACTGTGTGTGTGCCAATGCCGCGTCCCCACTCACACTAGCTCTTTGTTTTGTGGTCCTGGGGTTGGAACCCCAGGTCTCCCACATGCTGGGCAGGTACTGAGCCACATCCCTCCAGCCCTTTTTGTTTTTTATTTTGAGATAGTTTCTCTCTAAGTTGTTGAGGGTCTCCTTAAGATGCTGAGGCTGCCCTTGAACTTGCAGTCCTCCTGCCTCAGCCTCCCAAGAGTCATGGCAATTATAGGTGTGCCCCACCCCCTGCTCACGCATGTTGTTTCCACCAACTCTCTGACCCATAAGCTAGCTCAATGTCACCCCCACCATCTACACACACACACACACACACACACACACACACACACACACACACAGAGCTCTCCAGGGCTTCTCTGGTTCATGTATTTTGTAGTCTCTTAGTGCCTGGTAATAATACTAAAAAGCCACTTGCCTGCTCTGTGCCCCAGCATCGTATGGATGACCTGGATTAATTCTCACAACCTGCTCAACAGTGGGTAATACTGTCTTCATTTTGCATATGAGACAATGGAGACTCAGAGAGATTAAGTAACTTGTCAGAGGTCACACAGCTAGGAAATGGCAGCACAGCGAGTCAAAGCCCTTAGCTGTCTGAGCTGCTGTTCATGTACAGCACTCTTCTGCAGGCTGTCCTTCTCCTGCCTGAGACAGTCTCTTCCATCTAGTGAATCCAAACTTCCCAGGTGTGAGAGGACCAACCTCTTTATCCTCCAGAGCCATCTAAACCTACTCTGCCCCTGTGTGTTGGAGGTGTATGACCTGCTCCGTCTGTGCATGAATGAGTGGGTGGCTGCATGTGGCTCTGTACACTTGTGAGGACACACGTGGATGTGATTGTGTGTGCATGAGTGCCTGGGGGGCAGAGGCAGGGGGCAATGGCAGGGAGACGATTTGGCAGCCTTATGGGGCTGGGCAGAACCGTTCTGTGGGAGATGAGCCCCGAGTGCTCCTGAGGGCCATTGCTGAACCTCCAGGGGACAAGAAAGGGGCAGGAGCTGGCTGAAGGGGAGAGGGAAGGGATCCGAGGGGAGGGAGGGCAAGAGCCACTGTCACCCGCTGAGCCAGCCCAGCAGGAGGGAGCTGCCCAGGGGGCCTCAGGAGACAGGTTCTAGTCGAGCTGGGGACCCCTGGGAAATGCAGGCTTGACTCCACCACGGCTGAGCGTGTCCCTGCAGGTGTGGGGACGTGAAGGTGACCGCACTGCTGGTTTTCAATGTCTTTCTTCTCTCTGAGGTCCCATCTGGCACTGGGACAAACCCTGAGGTCAGTGCCCCAAGAAGACAGCGGCTGAGCAAGGGAACAGATGTCCCCGACTCTGGGAGGAGTCCCGTCCGGCTTCCAGGGTAGGGACACCTCTTCCAGGGCTGGGAGGAAAGCAGGGGCAGAGGGGGACCACGCTGTCCAGGATGCAGAGCCCCACGATCCCTGCCCCCAGGAATCCAAGGGGCGAGTTCTGTAGGGGTCGGGAAGTTGGGTATGTCTGACTTCAGGCTTGTTTATGCTTCCTATGAGGGGCACTGGTCACTTTTGAAGAAGTGCCCAAGGGACAGTCAGCCTGGCTGGACCAGGAGAGGCATGCAGGGTGGGTCTGCTCCAAGAATCTAGAATCATCCAGGCTCCCATTGAGAGAGGGGAGAGTTGGAGCTGCCACCAGTCTGCCCAGTGAGGGTACAGGTGATCCCAGAATAGGGGACATGGAGGTGCATGTCCCCAACACAGGGAGCTCAGTGTCATTGAGGCCAGGGCCAGGGTGGAGTCAGCCAGTGAGGGAGCCCATGGGCACTGGTCATGCTGCAGGAAAGGCCATGAGCTGGGCACAGTGGCACATGCCTGTAATCCCAGTGGCTCAGGAGGCTGAGGCAGGAGGATCATGGGTTCAAAGACAGTCTTGGCGACTTAGCGAGACACTAAGCAACTCAGTGAGACCCTGTCTCTAAATAAAATACAAAATAGGGCTGGGGATGTGGATTTAATTCCTGGTCCCCTCTTCCCCAAAAACTAAAGCCATGATTCCTTAGCCCTGAGCATCACCAGGGATGTCAGCAGGGGTCCAGAGAACCACTCCGGGGCTTGGCTTCACCTTCCTGAGGCTCCCCCACCCCTTGTCCTGGGAAGCTAAGGGGGGGAGGGGAGAGAGATTGAATTTTGGCCTGAAAGATGCAGTGAACGTGTGACCCCTGTGTCCTCCCAGCATCCTCACAGGAGATGTATTAGAGGGAATAAAGGAAAGCTTCATCTGGGGCCATAGCCTGGTCAGGCAGTATGGGAGTTTGTTGACAGTGACACAAGGTCAACCTCAGGTCCAGCCGTCACTCTGTGCAGACGATGATGTGCCTCCCGTGTGACGGTTCTCTGCCTTGTGTCTCTTGGGAACAGAGGCCTTTTCAGAAGGTCATGCCTCAGTCCCTCTCCCTCCGAGTGGCAGTGTCCTAGCTGCACCCTGTTCATCCCACTAGTTCTGTTACTTTACTTACAGGGGAACTGAGGTGTGTGCCCTGTTCTGGCAGCTTGCAGAGCCCAGCTCAGTACTGCAGTACCCTGGCTGCCGTGGGGCTTCTGGAGCAGCGAGAGCAGCTGCCCTGTGGATGCCTTCTTCTATCACCTCTCCAACAAGAGTCCCCTCTCTTGGGCCACCACACGCCCTGGCATTGTAGGCTTCAGTGGAGAACAGAACAGACAAGGTCCCTTCTCCCGAGGAGCAGCATTGGAACAAGAAGCATGGACACAGGCAATCGATTACTCAATAGACAGGAGAAGTGTCAGGTCACAGAAAAGGCTAAAGGGACGATGTGACAAGCTGGTGCTGTCAGGAATACCCTGGGAAACAGCCTCACCCGTACTGAGTGGTCCAGGAAGGGTCTCTGAGGAGGTGGCATCTGGACTGAAACTTCATGGTGACATGGGTAGCCATGCAGAGGGCACAGGGATTCCAGATGAAAGAACAGCCTGGGCACAGGGGCGGGGGTGGCAGACAGCATTTGATGACCAAAAGAAAACCGCTGTTGGCTGGAGCCGTTCAGGACCCCTGGAGACTGGAGAGTGCTGGCCAGGTTTGCCTCAGGTGACCTGAGGTGGAGAGGAGCCTCTTCTGCAGGGGACACAGAATATGACTTACAATTTTGGAAGGGCACCCCTGTGCAAAGAACTGCCCCTTCCCACCGTGCACACTGACTCTGCTTGTTCTGGGGACACCATCCATCCATCCTGCCTCCCCAGGGGACAGCCAGATCTTGGAGGTAAGAGTGGAACTCTCCTCCCGTTGCACCTGCCTGCCATGGAGACGCCAAATGTCATAAGTGAATATTTAAAGGTCCTGTCTTTACCGGAAGGGACCTAACAACAACCCTGCGTGGAAAGTGGAACTTTCTATGTGATGGCTTCCGCTGCTCAGAGGCAGCCTGAGATCCACCCTTGCACCCATCAAAGCACACTTGGGAGAGCATTTTTGTTTTTTCTTGCCTTGGAGATGGTTCTCCAGGTTGGCGGGGTTCCTCTCCACCCGGGCTCCCACACAAGCTTGGAGCAGCCCTGAGTCTCATTAGGAGGACGCTGTCAGATGAGCTTAGTGTCCCGTGGGTCACTCCTCAATGAGATCTGATAGGTAGCAGACGTGTGTGTGCTGGGAATGACCTGGTGAGCAGCCACCCCTCTGCCCCCGCCTTGCCCGCGGGGGGTTCCCCCGCCCCTTGCAGGGTGCTCTGCAGAACTCGGATCTGAATACATGAAACATGAGGCCATCCCCATAATCAGAGCTGACTTATGGGAAAATTAAACACAGAAGGACGCGCCAACCCAGGGAAACCTGGTCCTCTATCTCCCGGGAGGCGCAGTCCTTCTCTGAGGGAGAAAGCTTGACCCTGATGTCAGCTGGAGAGCTGTGACCCTGGGGTGGCAGTTGCATCTAGAGGACACGTTTGTATCAGCTGGAGCAGGGGGTAGAATCACCAAAGGAGAACAAAAGGGTGAGATCTTTTGTTGGGAGTGTTCCATCCACTCTAAGTCCTCGTGGCTGGATGTCATTTATTTTTCATAAGGACTGCGTTGGAATCTCATTAAGTTTTTCCAGGTGACTCAGAGGCACATTATCAAACTCCTCCTGAAGCCGTGAGCAGCAACCACCAAGGAGTCTGCTGAGCCGGTTTATGATGGAGAGGAACCTAAGGGGCTGGTGGAGTCGGGGCAGGAGGAGATCTGGGGGAGCTCTCGGGAAGTTGAACCCAGTACAGGGGAGACTGCGCTAGGCCCCGATTTAACCCCACTGTCGCCTGCTTGGATTGAAGGACAGGCCAGAAGTCCTCTCTCTTGGGTGGCATTGAATTTGCACCCTGGGGCAGCAGGAAGATACAGAGCTTGGGGTCTTCTTCGTCCACCCTAATTTGTCCAGAAAGCCCTCTGAAGGTTGCTGTAGGCTCCTTTTCCACTTAAAAAGATGCTTTCTCCTTAGGATTTCAAGCATATGCTGGGCTGAAGGCTGCCATAACGCATCACTGAGGTCTCCCACACCAACCACTGAGCGCCGCTGTCCTGGTCAAAGCAGAGGAGGTGAGCATCTTGCTGCCCACTGACGCAGGAGCAGAACGTGGGAGGATTCAGCTGGACCTGTCCACAAGCTGTGGACAAATCAGCACCTGAATGGGCCCAGTGCTGAAGGTGTCCATGATACAGTCAATGACTCCTCTTCTCAAAGCCAGGTCATAGCTACTAAAACCAGGCTATGGAACCACAGTTTGGTGCCCTGACTGGCAGGTGGGTGGGGCGGGGCCATAGATAGAGGTCACCATCCCCTGAAGGGCTGTAGTGGGGAATTTGGAAGCATAGATGCTTATGTGGAGGAGGTGGGTGGAGGGCCAGAGAAGACTCTAGAAGATTGACCAGAAGTAACTCTAATCACAACAGCTTCCTGAGCACTGGCTACACACCATGCCCGTCCTGGCCCCACCTACCCTCCTAACAAGCCCCCAGGGTGGTATACTAGCATTAACTTGATTGACAAATGACATCACAGAGTTCAGGGAGCCTGAGCCCATGCCCAGCCTTATGTGAGCTAGCTGCGGCAGTTAGGATGGGAGCCCCCAGTGTTTGGGCCCAGAGGCCCTAATGGCTAAGAGAGGAGAAGTGGTGGTCAAGAGTCTGGGCTCAGGGTGCAGGTTCCTCAGTGGAAACTGGCTCATAGGAAGTCCATGTGTGCACAGGGGCCTGGGAACTCCACCCAGTAGCTGCATGCCCAGGGAAGAATCAAAAGGGGAGGAACAGAGCAAAAAGTTTGGGGCCTCCTGCTGACCATGCAGGCAGGACCGACAACTGCTACCACAGAGCCTCCCTGGCTCTGGGCTTTAGGACCCCTGGTGGCTCCCTGGTTCCCACTGTGGTCTGTCTGCCCAAACCCCTGCCCCTGCTCAGTGCCCCACATCTCAGACTTCTCAGGCTCTGGCTGGCCTCCAGGGCTGGCACCACTCAAGTGTCTCCTCTTGAACCCTGGTCGGGCATTGGCCTGAGCCTTGTGCTCCTGAATGGACCCCCAGCCCCTAGTTACTAGCAGAGGTTCCTGGACCAGAGGCCTGACCTGTGGTGCTGGTTTTGAAGCTGCTCTCTTTCTGCCCCAACCTGCCCTCCTCCAAGCTGGGATGCTCCAAAACTGCAAACCATATTTGCACCCTACCAGGGTGAGTTGTACCCGGCTGTTACACTCCACCAAGAGGGCCCCGGTCCCAGCCCAGCGCCCAACAGTAGCTGCTAGTTCTGCACATTTAGGGAGCCAGCCCCTAGCACCCTCTCAGAGACGCCCCCTCTGAGTCCAGACTCAATCTGCAGCCTTCACGTGTCCCCATCTTCAAAATCTCAAATTCCGCCTCTGCTGCCACAACCCTAGGTGTTCCACCTAATCCTGAGCATCTTTCACGTGCTCATTTGCCATTATTGGATTTTCTTTGAAGAGTTTACTCAAATAATTTGCCAGTTTAAAAAAAAATGGACAACTTGCTTACTGTTGTGACAGCTCTTTATTCCTGCTGTGCTGTCCTTACCTTTGCAAGCTCTCGGCCGCTCTTTGCCTGTTCAGTTCTGCAGTTCTTAGTTAATGGTAATGGTTATATAACCTGTCCAGTCAAGGAGGATCATGAGTTCAAAGCTAGCCTTAGCAATGGTGTGGGACTAAGCAACTCAGCGAGACCCTGTCTCTAAATAAAAAATAAAAAGGGCTAGGGATGTAGATCAGTGGTAAAGCACCCCTGGGTTCAATCACCAGTACCAAAAAAAAAAAAAAAGATATTTTATTTCTTTCTTCTTGTTCTGGTTCTGGTGATTGACCCCAAGGTGCTTTACCTGTTTATGGCTCGAATTCCATTTTCACCAAATGAGGACAGTGACTCTCCTCCAGGTGGCCTTGAAGACTCAGCCAGGAGATGCCAGTGAAGGGTGCTGTGGCTCAAGGTTGGGGCAGAGGGAAGACTTGGTCAGTGAAGACAGCAGTTCCCACAGGGCCTGGTTGTGAGTCCCAGGCCAGTCCCTGGTATGGGCTTCAAGCCAAGGGAAGGAGCAAACAATCTCTTTGGGCGCCTCGCCTCTGAAACACGGGCAGTTTTCCAGGTCAGATTCTTCTGTGACTACTAATGGGATGAAAGAAAGACCCAGATTACCTTGGGGTGAGGAAAATTAGCCCTTCTTACAAAGTCTAATTTTAATGAGGACAAACAAACAAACTTCTGGCCTTCAAGATGCACCATTAAGAAAAGAAAAGGCAAGTCATCACTGCAAGAAAACAATATATATAAAAACAACTAAACACATAGGCAAGTCATAATTGCAAGAAAACAAAACAACTCATATAAAAACAACTAAACACATAAGCAAGTCATAACTGCAAAAGCAGAGACTTAGGAAAGATGATGTCTGAATGGCCAGCATGCACATGAGAAGGTGCTGAAAGTTGTCAGTCATAGGGAAATTCAAATTAAGCTACAATGAGATGTCCCATGTACCAAGCCACCCACCATTCCATACCCACTAGAATAGCTGAAGTTTAAAAGACTGAAGATGAAAAGAGTTGGTGGAAATGTAAACTAGAATTCTCCTACTTTGCTGGTAGATTGAAAAAAAATATATATGTGTGTGTATATGGACACATTTGAAAACAGTTTGGTGGTTTCTTATGAAATTAAACATACACTTATAATATGATCAGGCAATCCCATTTGCAAATATTTACCTGAGAGAAATGAAAACATGTCATACCAAACTTTGCATGCAAATGTTCATGGACTCTTGAAATGTTCATAATAGCAAAAACCTAAAGACAACCCAAATGTCCATCAACAGGTAGAGGAATAAGTGAATTGTGACATATTAGTGCAACAGAACCCTAACTCCACAATGAAATCAATGAACAATGGATGAACCCAAAAGTCATGCAGGGCAAAAAAGACCAATGCAAATGAGAACATGGTGTATTGTCCTATTTATGTGAATCTCTAGAAAGGACCAACGGAATAAACAGTGTTAGAAAGCAGACTAGTGGCCAGGCGTGGTAGTGCACACCTATAATCCCAGTGGCTCAGGACGATCATAAGTTCAAAGCCAGCCTCAGCAATTTAGTGAGATCCTATCTCATAGATAGATAGATAGATAGATAGATAGATAGATAGATAGATAGATAGGACTAGGCATGCATCTCAGTTCTAAAGTACCCCTGGGTTAAATTTCTAGTAACAAAGAAACAAAAAGTTAGATCTTGACCAGGGGCTTCTTAAACCTAGGGCTGGCGAGAGCATGGCTGGGCAGGAGCACAGGTTACTTTAGAGTGAGGGGAATGCTCTGGATCTCCATGGTGGATGCACTTGTCAAGACTCACCAAAACCAACACTTAACACAGATGAGTTCTATTGTGTATCAATTACAACTCGTTAAGTTGGTTTTTGAAACATCACCCTGACGGGGAGAAGAGCCTTCGTTAGCCTGCCATATGGGCAGGGACCTGTCCCCAGGGAGAGCCTCCCAGTGGAGCCCTGCAAGCTCTCCCTGGCTAGACTTTCTGCTAGAAGCCCTCCCTTCCCTCTTTCCCTCCCTCTGTTCACCATGCTGTGTCCAGGAGCCTGACCAGATGGATGGCATGAACGTCCGCCTGTCCACTGTCTTCCCGTCAGATTGGGCCAAGCAAGGCCCCAGCAGGAGCTCTGAACAACTGCTCTAGCTGATCTGCAGGGTGCCGCCTGCCACCCATGGGCTGAAGGTCACTGCCGCTTCAGGTAGCCTATCTGGGCCTCTCCTTCAGGGTCTGGTAACCCTTCCTTCCTCCTCCCACCCTTTCAGCATCTGGACTGTCCCTGTCACTCCCCACCCTGCTTACACTGTTTGACGAGCCTGTTGGTGAAACCTCCTTCAAATTATCCTGACCCAAGTGGCCAGCCCTTGCCTGCTGGGGCCCCCACTGATGCAGCCTGTGATCTTCTTGGTGGAACAAAACAGACTCCAATCCTGGCGATAGCATCGGGGTGCCTGTGGGGCAGGGGGAAACAGGACCAAGGGGCCCTGCCTGTCCTGTGATGTGCAAACCCCCCCACTCCGATGCCTGTATCTAAGGGAGCCCTGTCCTCTTCTAGTGCCTTGACTCAGGTCTAGACCCAAAGTCCTTCCCGTGGCTCACTGAAAGAGGTAACAATTGTTTAAGTTAGTCAATATGGAGAGACATTAACGGGGACACAAATGGAGAGAGTCCATTGTATCATGTCAATGAAGCATTGTGTGTGACACAGGGCAGGGCAGAGAGCCCGTGGTAGGCACTGCCCATGGCACTCCTCGCCTCCAATGAGCTCCACGGTCATGGCTACCATTTAATAGCCACTACTGGGCCCTGGCTGCTGGAGTGGCCATTTCCCGTACGTCATTCCACCTTTTCCTCATGCGAACACTGTGGTGTAGACAGCAGTTTCTACGTCCAATAGCGTTGAGCTGGACAAGATCAAGCAACTTGTCCAAAGCCATATTGCTTATAAATGACAAGCCAAGATTGGATCACAAGTCTGCGTTTGAAATCCAGTAAGCCTCACTGCTGCCTTCCTTATTGGTCCTGGGGTAAGAAAGTCAGAGCTTGTCTGCAGGGGGAGTCCTCGTATAAGTGGAGCCCGAGGACTAAGAGGATCTAGTACTACCTGGCACCTCTCAAAATGCCTGGAGCCCCAGGCCCTCCTGAGCAGGTTGGTGGGGGAAGCACGGGCCAGGCCACCTCTTCACCTGGCCCCTGTGGCCTCTTCTGTGCCCTGTGGTGGAACAGAGCCCAGAGAACTCACGTCACTTGCAGGACACTTGTCCTTGCTGCTGGGGGATGGGGGGGGAGTCCGTGTGCTGGTGTCTTGGAGGGTCGAGAGCAATCTCAGGCTGTCCAGGTGTCTCATGTGGTCCTGAGGGGCATCCCAGCACTAGTCCTGGGCTCCCTTTGCAGCTGGATGCTCAGACTGACTTTGTTTCCTAGACCTCTTCTCCTCCCAAACGCCTGACTGCATTCTCTAAAAATTATTTCTGGAGCATATAGAATATCTATGCAGAGTTTAAAGGCTATACATAAAATGACTGCCTTACACATTGCCAGGATCTGAGAAGCCCTCTATGAGCATCTCCCTTTCTCTCCTAGACCAGGTGTCTTGAGATCAGCATTCTGACGTTTTGGGAAGAATAGCTCTTTGGTCTCCAGAAGTGGGGAGGTCTCTCCTGTGCCTTATAGGATATTTAGCAGCATCCCTGGCTAACAGCACCCAGTAGATACCAGGAGCATTCTTCTCCATCCCAGGTTGTCACAACTGAATACAACTTCAGATATTGTCAAATAATCCTGTGTGTCAGAATTCTGTGGCTGTGACAAAATGCCTGAGAAAATCAATTTATAAGGAAAAATGGCTTATGTTGGCCCATGGTGTCAGAGGGGCTTCAGTACATGGTCACTTGGCCCCTTTGCTTTGGACCTGGGGCTCCATAGCATATCACGGTGGACCACTGGGGTAGAGGAGGCTGCTTACCTCATGGCAGCCAAGAAGCAAAGTGAGAGAGAGAGAAAAAGGCAGGTGCTGAGGTCCCAATATCTCTTTCAAGGGCATGACCTCAATGACCTAACTTCCTCCTATTAATCCCCTCATGATCAGACTGGTGACCAAGGCTCACATGTGCCTTTGGGGGCCATTTAAGATCTAACGATAACACCCTGAGGGGAAAAGTCACCCACAGCTGAGGACCTCTGTCCTATGCTGACTTGGTGGTTGTCCCAGCTTGGATTTCAAATTCATAGCTCCGGTGTGTGCATCCTGAATGTGGCACAACAGTGCTCAGAATGTTCTAAAACTTCCTGAAATAGAGCCTTTCGCTGCATGCGTGCTTGTGGTCCAGGCTTCTTTTGCTCTACCTTACTATGCTGCATCACCCTGTGCATCTCCATCGTTGAACAGCACCCCGCTGTGTGCACACGCCACCCAGTTACTCACTCACGCTGGGTGTCAGAATTTTGTTGCTGTGACAAAATACCTGAGAAGATTGATTTATAAGGAAAAATGGTTTATATTGACCCATGGTGTCAGAGGAGCTTCAGTACATAGTCACTTGGCCCCTTTGCTTTGGGGCTGCCGGGGGCCATTGTGGGTGATGTTTGTGGGGGTGTTCCACCGCAGCTGCCTGGGTGCCCCGGGTGGATGTGCGTTTTTGGGGTGCACACAGAGAGGTGGGATTTCTGGATCACAGGGGGGAATGGGCATCTGTAAGGTATTTTTGCTTTTGAGTCATTGTACAAAATTGGCCCCTTGGTGGCAGGATGTGACATTCCTGTTGTATCCCATCTTTCCCAACTCCAAATGTTCGTCAGTGATGCCTGCACACTGACACCTTAGTTATTCTTGACACCCCTTTGCCCTGCACACCATTGGGCACCTGCCCAAACACCACCCCATGGATCTCAAGCCTCCCTCTGTCCCTGCTCTCTCCAGGGTGTTGTGACTCCTCGTCTGTGGCCCTCCCTTTGGCCTGGAGATCCCGCCCCTCTGTGTGCCACGTCCCAGCAGAAGGCTGAGTGTTGGACGAATGGATGATGTGGGAGGTGGTCCAGGCATGGGCAAGAGGAGAAACTGCAGCCCAGCAGGGCCAAGGGATGAGCCCGGGCCTCCTGGGGAGGCAGAGCAGAGCCTTCTGCTTCTTAACCTGTGTCCTTCCCAGGGGAACCCTCCCCACTCCCTGGAGCTAAAAGAACAAAAGCCCAAGACCCCAGAGTGTGCCTCCTTCTGTGGTTTTTCACCCACCTCCAACCCCTCATGCACTTTGTCCTCGATGCCACTTTAGTCCCCACAGGGAGGCAGCACAGAGCCCTAGTGGGCGCTGGTCCTGCTTCCCGAGGTGGCCAGATTCCTGGGAGACCTTGGCTGGGAAAGGGGAGGGAGTGGAGTGGGGGTGTATCCTGTCTATTTCTCTGCTGCATTTTGGGAACAATGACCATGACCAAATTCCCGTCATAAGAGAGCAGATCCAGGAGTCTGGAAGAGAGGAAGGCAGATGGGCCCAGAAGAGGCAGTGGCTGGCAGGGTGGGCATCCTGGAGGGCCTCATGAGGGAGGCATCATGAAGGTGAGCCTTCCCCTCAGACCAGCACACGGTGACTGCTAGCAGGCCACCAGGCACGGCAGAGGGCAGGTGAGAAGGTGGTGGTGGGAGCTAGCAGATGCCCACACTCCGTGCCCCCTGAGAGAGAGCATCATGGCAGGTGCTTTACAGAACTATTTCAGTTTCTCTCCAAAGCCCTTTTGAGATGGGATGAACACCATTCCACGGCCCAGGTGGAGACTCAGGGTCGTGGAGAGGAGAAGCAGCCTTCCTGAGGTCCCCACCTTTCCAGAGTGCCGCAGTCTGGCTGGGCACAATTCAGGAGCCACTTGTCAAAAGAAACTAACTTTATTTTTAGAACCACACACGCCAAACAAAACAGCTCCTCAGGAAAAAAACCCTCAGAGCCCAACTGCCACCACCAGCTTCCCACAAGCCTCTCACCCCCTCACAAGCCTCTCCACCTCCCACAATCCTCTTGCTCTTGAGGCCGATTGGCTGGGTCGTGTGGGCGGAGCCAAAGAAGTCCCCCAATGAGCAGCTCCGTGGTCTGAAAGGGCAGGGAAACAGCCCAATGAGCATCACCGCAGAGGAGCCAATCAGCTAGATGTTGCTGGGGCCGCTGTGAGCCAATCATCAGCCGGCAGCTGGAAGTTTGCTGGGGCCCCTTTGGCTGTGGCTATCAACACCAGAGCACACCCAGCCAGGCCTGCTGAATGGACCTAGGGGATTTCCACTGCCCCTCAGTGACTCCCAAAGCCCACAGTCACAGCTCTAAGCTGTTTTGGTGTCCCTGTGTGTGCCCATGTGCTATGGACTGAATTGTGCCCCCTCCACCATTTCAATGTTGAAGTCCTGGCCCACAGTGTCATAGGATCTTGAGGAGGTGATGAAGGGTAGATGAGGTCACAGGGTGGGGCCCTAGTCTGAGAGGACCGAGGCCTTATGAGGAGAGGAAGAGAGCCTTCTTTGTCTCTCTCCTTGAGTGCTCACTGGGGACAGGCCATGGGAGGACACAGGGAGAGGACAGTCTGTAGGAAGAGGACGCTGGCCAGCACCCACCGACCCCTGATCTCAGACATCCAGGCTCCAGAACTGTGAGAAAACATATTTGTTATTTTTTTTTTCATGGCAGCCTGAGTTAGGACCTGGGACAGGGCAGAGCAGAGAAGAAGTTCAGCAGCCTCCCAGGGCCCTCGTGGGTCTCTCCAGGATGCTGGGCATGGGCATCATGGGAGGTGCCTGAGAACCAGAAGGGACCAGGGATTGGAAGAGCAAGGGAGCCCTTGAGAAAGGAAGAGATTCCACTGGAGTCGGGGGGCAGAGATGAAAAGGGAGGTTGAGGGGACCTCAACCAAGTGAAAAACCATTTTGGTAGCTATGGTTACCATCCTCCATCTTTTCAGAATGCCCCTCCCCCCCGCAACACACCTGTACTTTAAAAGCACTTGCTGTCTGAAACCCCTCCACCCAGGCCACTCCTCGTGAAGTCTCCCTAAAACACACAGGCTGGCCAGTTAAACTTGAACTCCAGACAAACGAAGGGTACTTTACGTCTATCCCAGATGTTAGGTGAGCTACATGTGAACTGAAAGGTTCTGTGTTGATTGTCTGAAATTCAGATTTATCTGGGCATTCTGTATTCTTATTTGCTAAAGCTGGTAACCATCAGTAGGAGATCTATGTTGATATCACCCCCATTTTACTGGAGAAGTCGAGCAGCTCCCTGAACGTGCTCAGTCGTGTGGGGCACGGTCAGCTCTGGGACCTGGGCATCCTGGTTCCAAGGCCCGACCCTTCGCCGTCTGCACAGCTGCCACCTCTGAGAGCTAATTGCTGAACAGAGTTGCAACCTGACATCTGGGGCATGTGTCAAACCACAACAGAGCCCATCTTCCCTTTCATCAGGCGAGGCTGGGGGAGCTGCCAGAGCCTTTGGAGGGAGGGAGAGCCTCACTTCAAAGGCCTGCTCACCAGGAATTCCAGCCACAGCCCTCCAGGTTTGCTTTTGGATTTGTGACTTGAACTCACTTGGCTTTGGGGACTGAGGTTTTACTTGTATGTAGTGAGACTATATTGCTTCTTTTTTTCCACTGGGAGGGTGGGAATACCACCTTCAGTGAATGGGTTTTTTTTTATTTGTTCTTTTTTGATATATATGACAGTAGAGTGTGTTATGACACATACATACATGGAGCATAACTTATTCTAATTAGGATTCCATTCTTGTGGTTTTTAGATGATGTGGAATCATACTGGTCGTGTAATTCATATATGAACATAGAAAAATTATGTCAGATTCGTTCTTTCTTATTCCCATCCTTCTCCCTTCCCTTCATTCCCCTTTGTCTAATCCAATGAGCTTCTATTCTTCCTTCCACTCCACCCCCACTTATTGTGTGTTAGCATTTGCATATCAGAGAGAACATTCATTCCGCCTTTGGTTTTTTGGGATTAGCTTATTTCACTTAGCATGATAGTCTCCAGATTCACCCATTTACAGGCAAATGCCATAATTTCATTCTTCTTTATTGCAAAGTAATATTCCATTCTGTATATGTACCCCCATTTTCTTCATCCATTCATCTGTTGAAGGGCACCTACGTTGGCTCCCATAGCTTGGCTATTGTGAATTGAGCTGCTATGAACATTGATGTGGCTGCATCACTGTAGTATGCCCTCTTCCTAGGGTCCATTAATCCCTAGGGCCACTCTGCAATGTCTTCCAGTACTGCTCACCCCATCCTGCAGATGGAAAAACTGAAGCACAGAGCACTCTGGGGGCTGTCCAGTGCACAGTAAAGGAATCTGGCTTCTCGGCCTCTTTTCTGTCTCAAGGGTCTTGCCAGGCTACCACCAGGAGGAGTGTAGTGTCAGTGTCACATGGGACATGGGAAATTGCTCCTGGAATCTTAGAACCTAAATTGCTCTAAGTCAGAATCAAACAAAGTTGCCCTGGATTCTGTCCTCACTCTGTGGGAACCGGGATCATAATGCATGGAAATGACTGAGATTCCACCTTTCCTCCAGAGGACTGGTCCCCACACATGCCATCAGGCCTACTGTGTTGCTCCTGATGTCCTTGCCCTTCTCTTTCTGTGGTCCCATTGCTAGAGTTGTGGGTTATAGTCAAAGGGTGTTTCGTCCAGAGTCCACAGAAATCGTGGCCACTCTGAATGCCAGAATTTCAGGATGATTATCAGCTACAAGCAGAGAAGGCCTTTCAGGGGGCTCCTTTACTCCCCAGGAGACAAGCTCACTGCTCAAGACCTCTGGCCAAGGACCCGGGCCTCCTGACGGACAGGTCCAGGGATCTGTGAGAAGTTCACCTTGGAGGGAGACGCTGACACCGCACAGGAGACCAGCTGGCTGCTTCACGTTTTCCTTCGTGGCAGAGGAGCTGAAGCCTGGTGTGGGGACGCAGCACATGGCCCTGTGGCTTTCTGTGGCTTTCCTTATCCACCACACATTCATGCTCTGAGTGTGTCAGACTGAGTGGGTTGGCCATGGGGCTGCTGCGGGTTCCCTAACCCTGCTTATCATCTCTTGAGAGTTCAGACCTTGGACTGGGCTTCCTGGCTTTCTGGGAAGTGGGAGGTGAAGCCTTGGGGACACTATGGTGTTAGTGCCGATGGGAACACATGTGTGACCAGTGCTGGGTTATCCATCCAGGCCTATCTCCTGTCCTCTAGAGATGGAAGGATGGGCCCACCTTGATCCCCAAGCCCATTTCAATGATCAGGAATGGTTAGAGGAGAAACAGCCTCTCTGAAGTCACTCTCAAGGACATGGTGAAATACACAGAGTCTCTAGGCCAGCTGCCCAGCTCTGCCATTCTCACTGCTGCAAGAGAGAGTTTGCAAGGGCTGCCGCTTCTTGGATTGAGGTTGAGAATCCACAGAAGTTCCCAGATGGCTGGATTCAGATTCCGTTTCCAGGCACTGAAAGCCCCTGACGTGGCTCTGTCAACTCCTTCCAGCCACGTGGGCCAGGCGCCACTCACCTGTGCTCTCCAATCTCTACGTTCCTGCAATGACCTTTTCTGCTGGCACTCTTGATCCTAACCATCTGGCCCAGGGCCCATGTCCCCCACCTCCTCTGGCCTCCATGGCACTTGCCACCCACACCAGCCCCGTGGTACTATTCCCCGAAGCTGCAGGGGACATTTCCACCAGACACATTTGTTTACTTCTCATAACCACCCTACTAACTCGGGATTACTCTTCCCATTTTGCAGACAAGCCTCAGATTTTAAATCCTGGGTTTCCACAGTGGCTCTAATTTTTAAATCTCGGTTTTGGGGAGGCTGAGATTGCCTCCCTATGGGATGAGCTCCCTCCTTCACCCCACACTGAAGGATGATGGCAAGGCCTGTTGGGCACAGGTGGGGTTGCCAAGTGCCAGATGGGAGGGAGGTGTGGCCCTCTCGTCCTCCTAAACAGACCCTGTAGAAAAGATAGTAAAGAGAGGCTTCAGTGATTTATCGCCAAGTTTCAAAGTTAGAAAAGAGGGTTTGCATACCCAGATGTGTGCTTTTGGCATTTAGGGGGTGGACAGCGGCTTTGCAGCAAGGTCACCCTCCCTCCCAGAAGGACGCTCCTGTTTCCTTCCAGCATCTGCTCCATCCTGGGAGACCTCAGGCCTCTGTGGCTGGAAGGAGGAAAGACTGAGGGTCTGTCTGCCCACAGGGCCGGTGGAGAAGGTAGCAAGAAGCTGCAAGAAGAGGAAGGTTGTGCCTGATCTCCACCAAGAGCCTGCCTGGTAGGGTTCCCCTGGGTCTGAGCCGCCTGGGAGGATGGACGCTCCGCGCCAGGGGCCCACTGCGGTCCCACAGCGCCACCTAGTGCCAACCTAAAGAACACGCGCTGCGCTCACTTCGCGGAGGAGGGCGCTGTCCAGGAGCCCAGTGCACCCCTAAAGGACCAGAAGGAGGTCAGGCTCTTTCCCGCCCATCCCCAGTGCCACTGAACCCACACTGGCTTTATGCAGCTGCCCCTGCGCCTGGCACCTGGGATGATCATCCCGGCCCCTCTCTCCCATCAAGTAATTTTGGAGCTAAATAAAAACGCCATCATGCAAAAAAAAAAAAAAAAAAAAAGGTACACCTTACAAGAGCAGTCCTGAGGCCACTCCCGGAGAACCTTCTTTGTGCCTAAGGTTGCAGTCCTATCATGAGCATTACACCAAGCCTCACAGCAGCACAGAATGATGGAAGCTTATCCAACTCATTTTAGGGAACAGAAACTAAGTTTCAGAAAACTGGGGTGACATACACGTTCACCCTGTTAGTGCAAGACAGAGCCGGGTTCCCACCAATCCCAAGTCTGTGGGCTCCCTTGGAAGAGCCATTGCTCTTGTCATCTTCTTCCTCGACTGCTTCTACTGCCAATGAAAAACAGCCCTCCTGCCACACAGGTGTGGGTTCAAACCACCCTGCCGCTCAGCCTGCTCACAGCCTCCCCTCACCCACTCTTCCCAGAAGGACTCTCCCTGCTCCACCACACAGGTCCTTTGTCCTTCAGGGAGGCCTCCCCTGCTGACCATCCAGCTCCCAAGGTAAGGGTGCTTATCACCCCCTGATCTTTTCCAGCACCGATGAGGCCCCTCACCATCTGACACATGACTGAGGTGCTGTCTTGTCCTTGTCCCCACTCACTCCCTCTTCAGCACCTCCTCCTTCAGCCAGATTGAGGCTCCTCAGGGGACATAGGCCTGGCACACAGCGGCACCCCACAGGCTCTCTGCACGGTTTATAAACATACCTGCAAATTCTTTGATACAGCTTCAAAAAGTGAAGTCTGATTCAATTTGCCTGAAATAATGACGGGCCTTGGTAATCGGTTTCTAATGAATAAAGTGGAATGGCAGTGGTGCCGTGATTTCCAAGACTAGGTTAGAAAACATGATATAGCTTTGTCTGTGCCCCATGTCCTCTGCCCCCTGTCCTCTGCCCCCTGCCTCAGCCCAATGCTCTCTTTTCGAATCCAGCCACCAGGATGTGCAGAAGCACAGGCCAAGTGCAGAGGCCCATGTAGGTTTTCTGACTGACAACCCCTTCTGAGGTCCAAGCCCATGGAGGCATCACCTGGCAGATGCAAAGAATGAACCTTCATATATTCCGGGGCACATCCTTTGAGCCACCCCAGCTGGAGTAGGAGGAGCAGAGATGAGCCGTCTTTACCAAACTCTGCCCAATGTAGACTCATGAGCAAAATAATTGTCACTGGGCTGGGGATATAGCTCAGTTGGTAGAGTGTTTGACTTGCATGCACAAGGCCCTGGGTTCGATCCCCAGCAACACACACACACACACAAATTGTCACTAAGTTTGGGGAAGTTAGTTACACTGCAATAGACATTCTTCTCACTTGCACAGGTAACTGTAAGCAACTACTGAGTACTGAGCATGCACAGAGTGAAAGGGATAGAGAGATATCAGACTTCCAGTCAAAGGAAGGAGAGCAACTGAAAAGTATTGTATTTATCTCACAGGTCACAGGCATCCGGATGTGCTCCTGACATCGTAGGATTGCTGGTTTCCTCATCTCTCATCTCTCCAGTGGCAAGTAGGGGGATATGAAAGAAGCATTATCATCTCATCCTTTCTCAACAGAGGGTACTACTGAATGAGCAGCACCTGGGGGTCCTGGCCTCCGGCCACTTCTGCCTCCATAAGCTCCTCAAGGCAGCAGTGTCTAGATCACCTCTATGCTGCACCCCCACATCAGGCAGGCAGCTCTCTTAAGGTAGTCATTGACCAAGAGTAACAAAGAATGTCTGCCATTTACTGAGCACCTGTTATAAACCATGGACTTCATTTGTATCATCTCAATCCTCAGAGAGCCCTTCAAGGCAGGTGGTAACAGAAGTGTCTATTTTCTAGCCAAGTTAAATTTATCAATGGACACATGGTCAAGATTTGAACCTATATTTGTTCAACACCCTGATACCTGGTTTTGCCAATGATTCCCTTCCATCTCCTTCCTGGGGACATGAAGGGCTCAGGTGAAGTTCTGATGGACCCTGGGTAGGTACTTTTTCAACTGACACATGCAGCTCTTACTGACAGAGACTTTATCAACAAAAGTCATTAAAAAGTCAATCCTATAAATATTTAAGTTACATACCATAAGTTATATATAAGTTATACTGTAACTTATATATCATAAGTTAATCCATTTTACTTACTTTTTATAACAAGCAACATTAAAACATTGATCTTGAGCTTTCTGATCATATTCAGATTTTTCTCTCTTCCTAGCTTAAATAAAAACATACAGGATTATTGTTGTCAGCATCAACAACATTCTACTCCACCCCGTCTCCTGTTGCTGCAGGGGTCCTGTCTGCCCCCAAGGTCACCACCACTGCTTAGTGCTTAGGGCTGGTTCCTCTCATCCTTGTCTAGAGACCTGGGCCCCTTCTCTTCTAACTCTGCTATCAATAATTATTTGTTTTTCCATTGATTTAATGAATATTTACTGTGCTCTTACTATGGTTCAAATGTGATGAATACTAAAGATATAGTATCAAAAGCTCTGCCTTTATGGAACCCATAGTCAAAAAGGTAAAATAGAGAATAACCAAGTAGACTAACAACAGTTTAACTAGCATCTACATAAATGTGATGAAGGAGGGACTGGACTTCAAGACAGCATGTGATAGGGGAATCTGGCTACAGTGGCTTCAGGCTATAGCACGCACGTAAAAGGGAGACCCAGGTTATAGCACATATAGTTTCTCAAATAGAATACCAAAGAGGCAGAGAACTGAACACAGAACTCTGAAGACTGCAGAGGGTCCTCTTCGGGTATGCAGCCAGGTACTGACCAGTGTGTGTGAAGTTGGGGAATGAGGAGGGAATCTACAGGAATTCAAAACTGAAGGGCAGTGCCCAGACAGTGTGGGAATGGTGCCTATCCCCACCAGGGAGACAGGAACAACTCATGCATCGTTGCCTCAGTAATGAGAAATAACTAGCCATAGATGGAGCATAGCTCCAATTCTAGCCAACAAATTATGAAAGGTCAAATGTTTCCATTTCATTTAACTGCATCCTGGTCTGGAACATGAGAATATTTATAAGTATACTAAAACATCCAACAAAGTAAAATTCATGTGTGGGATGCCCCGCCCCCCACCAAAAAAAGATGGATAAGCATACAAAGAAGCAGGATAACATGACCTACAATGACAATCCATCAATCTAAACTGACCGAGAACTGACACAAATGTTAGAATTTGGCATGAAAGGATATTAAAAGTTACTATAACCACATTCCATGTGTCAAAAAAGTGAAGCAGAAACACAGAAATTACAAGATGCCTAAATAAAAAACTTCAAAAGATGAAAGCTACAATATCCCAGATAAAAACACACAGGATGAAATTAAAAGCAGATTAGACACAGCAGAAGGAAAGTACGGTGAACTTGAAATACAGCAATAGAAACTGTTCAGAATAAAACATACATAGAGAAAACTTTTTTTTTGAAAGAAAGGACAGAGACTCAGTGAGCTGTGAAACAATATTAAGCAGCCAAATGGACATGTAATCGAGTTCCTAAAGCAGAGCAGGAGAGGGAGAAGGAGGCAAAAAAATAGTTGAGTATATTTGACCAAAAAGTATTTGAAAAAAATTTGAAACCATGGACAAAATATTTC
Organism: Ictidomys tridecemlineatus; assembly: GCF_052094955.1. Lineage (NCBI taxonomy): Eukaryota > Metazoa > Chordata > Mammalia > Rodentia > Sciuridae > Ictidomys > Ictidomys tridecemlineatus. Next base: position 85,722,182 of record NC_135479.1, read on the forward strand.
AAGATTAGCTGAAAACTATATATTTATTGATTTAGGAAGCTCAACCAGCCTCAAGCACAAGTTGCATGAAAAACTAACTATACCAAAGCATATCATAATCAAATTACTCAAAGCCAATCATGATGAGGAAAATCTTAAATGCTGACAGAGGGTGCAGGCAGTGGGGGGAAGAGATACATTATGTACAGAGGAAGAAAAATAAAGATGGCAGATTTCTCATCCTAAATAAATAAATAAATAAATAAATAAGCAGGGAAATATTGGAGCCACATCTTTTAAGAATTTGATGCATTGTTTATTTTTTATAATTTTTTGTTGGTGCATTATATATAATGGAGGGATTCATTATGCTATATTCACATATGCTCTATTCATATATGCATACAACATGATTTATGCAATTTCATTTCTCAGTACCTTCCCTTGGCCTCTTCTCCTCCTTCCTCCAGATCCACTTTGGAGTCATGTCTTTAAAGCACAGAAATTTAAAAAAATAAAATAAACCAAACAAAACAACAAAAAAATCGACAAATCTGAATTTTATATCCAGCAAAAGTGTCTTTGAAAATGAAGGCACACAGCCCAGCACGGTGGTGCACACCTGTAATCCCAGCAACTCTGGAGACTGAGTCAGGAGGATCGTGAGTTCAAAGCCACTCAGCAATGACAAGGCACTAAGTAACTCAGTTGAGACCTAAATAAGATACAAAATAGGGCTGGTGATGTGGCTCAGTGGTCGAGTGCTCCTGAGTTCCATCCCCAGTACAAAAACAAAAATAAAGGCAAAAAAGAATTTATCTCAGATAAACAAAAGCTGAAAAGAAATTCCACAGGAGTGTGCACATGCGCGCGCACACACACACACACACACACACACACACACACACACACACAAATGTCAAAGCTTTTCAGGCAGAAGGAAAATGATACTAGATGAAAAAATCTGTTGAAGAGCACCTGGAAATAATATCTACATGGGAAAGTATATAATTTTTATTACTTAAATCTCTTTAGCAGAAAGAAATTTTTTTTTGAGAATGAAAAAGTGGAGCAGGATATAGCTCAGTGGTAGAGCACTTGCCTAGCAGGCAAAGGTCATAAGTTCAATCCCCAGAACCACCCAAACCAAAACAAAAACAGAATGGAAAAATGGTGTAGCCATTCTAACAGCTTCTTACAAAGTTAAACAGCTTTATATGACTCAACAATTGTGCTCCTGAGTATTTACTCAAATGAATTGAAAACATATGTCCCCACAAAAATCTGTACATGAGTGTTTATAGCAAATTTATTTATAATTGCAAAAAATTGGAAGCAATGAAGATGTCCTTCAGTAGGTGAATGGATAAACAAACTAGTGCATTCAGACAAGAATACAATTTTTTGATTGACAGGAGCGAGCTGTATGACTTGAATTGCATGATATTGTGGAAAGGGCAAAGCCAAAGAGATATTAATAAGTTCAGCAGTTGCCTGGAGTTCAAGGGAAGGAGGAAGGAACCAATAGGTGAAACACAGGAACTTTGGGGGCATTAAGAATACTTCTGTGACATTATGCATTTCTTTTTTTATTTGTTTTAATTAGTTACACATGACAGTACAATGATCTTGACATATCATACATTTGAATCAAATGGGGTATAATTTCTCATTGACATTATGCATTTCTTAAGACCCACAGAACTATATAACACAAAATGTAAACACTAACATAAACTGTGGACATTAATAAAACTAATACATTAACATTAGTTCTTCAATGTAACAAATGGACCACAGCAACACAAGATGTTAATAATAGGGGAAACAATGTGTTGTGTTGGGATGAGAGGAGGTAAAGGGAAATTCTTTGTACCTTCTGCTCAGTTTTCCTATAAATCTAAGCCTGCTCTAAAAAACAAGTGAAAAAGATAATTGACTTTTTCGGTATTGGGGATTGAACTCAGGGGCACTCAGCCACTGAGCCACATCCCCAGCCCTATTTTGTATTTTATTTAGAGACAGGGTCTCACTGAGTTGCTAAGCACCTTGCTTTTGCTGAGGCTGGCTTTGAACTCTAGATCCTCCTGTCTCAGCCTCCTGAGCCACTGGGATTTACAGGCATGTGCCACCACACATGACTTTTTAAAAATGATAAAACAAAAAGGATAATTTTAAAAATATAACAACTCATTGTTGGAGATATCTATCTCTGAGATATATGTGAGCTAAAATGGCATAAAGGCTAAGAACAGAAAAATGGAAGTAGACTATTATGTGGTGTTTCATGAAAAGTGGTATAATATCATTTGGATGTAGACTATGTTATAGATGCATAGTATAAATTCTTAAGCAATTGCCAATATAAAAATAGAATAAATCAGCAAAGGATATAAAAAATAATCAAAAAAATACTTAACTAATTTGGGAAAAAACAGGCAAAGAGGAAAAATAAAACAATAACACATTGGAAAAAGAAAAACCAAAGAGCTAGATGATAGTTTATTTGTTTTTAATTCTCTCACAAAGAGAGCTCCAGGCCAAAGTCCATTGTATTAGATATTTAAGAAGGATATGATACCAATTCTACACAAACACAACCTAGAAAATTGAAGAGGTTGAAAGACAATTTATTCTGAGGCCAGCATTATCCAGATTTCAAAACCAAAAAACATCATAAGAAAAGATAGCCATAGATCAATATCTTTCATGAATATAGAGTAAAAATTCTAGGAAAAAATGTCAAAGCAATTTGACAATTAATGAAAAATTATAATACATCCTTATTATGTGGGGTTTCCCCCAAGAGTATAGAGTTGGTTTAATAAGCAAAAAATGATAAATTTAATTCATCATATTAACAAACTATAAAAGTAAAACCTAGCTCCATAGTTGCTGAAAAAGCATTTGATAAAATTTAACATCTCTTCCCAATTAAAAAAAAAAATCCTCAGCAGACTAGGAGTAAAAGACAATTTCTGAAAACTGGCAAAGGCATCTATGAAAAATCTACAGAGGATATGCTTCATGTGAAAGACTGGTGCTTTCTATGCTCAGAGACGAGGATATGTGCTCCCACCACTGCTACTAACCCTGGATTAGAGGTTCTACCAGTACAACCAGCTTCCCTCCTGCCAGAAAACAAAAAGAAGAGCGCTTAGAATGAAGATTCAAGTTGACTTTATTCACAGACATGATTGTCTACATAAAACATCTGATGGATTCTACAAAGAAACTACTAGATTTGTCCAGAGGTGGTGGCACAGGCCTATAATCCCAGCAGTTTAGGGGAGGCTGAGACAGGAGAATCACAAGTTCAAAGCCAGCCTCAGCAACCGTGAGGCACTAAGCAACTCAGTGAGACCCTGTCTCTAAATAAAATACAAAATAGGGCTGGGGATGTGGCTCAGTGGTCAAGTGCTCCTGAATTCAATCTCTGGTACCAAAAAAATCCAAGAAACAACAACAAGAAGAAACTACTAGATCTGAAGAATGAGTTAGCAAATATGAAAGATAGAGGCTCACTTCGCAGAAAGCAATTGCATCTCAATAGATTGACAACAATCATAAATTGAAATTAAAATAACAATAACAATTATAACTGCACCAAAATCATGAAACAATTTGAGGATAAATCTGTACATCGAAGGCTACAAAACACTGTTGAAGACCGAATAAATGGAGTGAAAAGCTTTGTTTATAAGCTGGAGAGCCAAATATTGTTGAGATATCAACTTTCCCCAAATCTATACATTTGCTATATGAACAATAAAAATTGTGAAGGATTTTTTTAGAAATTGAAAACTTGATTCTAAAATTCGCATGCAAGTGCAAAGGACATAAAATAGCTGAAACAGTTTTGGGGGGAAAGGGATTGAACTCAGGAATGATACCATCTGAGTTCAAGAATTGTTTTAAAGCTACAGTAATCAGTGGTACAGAACAGAGACTCCAGAAAGATCCATACAGGTAGGACTTTTGAATAAGGTGCAATGGTAAATTAACAGAGAGGATAGTCCTTTCAACAAATCATTCTAGAAAAATCCTATGTCTATTTCAATCTATACTTCACATGTAAATGTAAAATAGGCCTAAATGTAAAACTGTGAGCCTCTGGAAGAAAACATAGGAAAAGGTCTTTGTGACTTTAAGTTAAACAAAGCATGACCCATGAAAGAACACATTGATAGATAGAAACCCATCAAAAAGTTCACTTCAAAAGATGCTCTCCTAAGAGTACAAAGAGAAACTAGAAACTGGGAGAAAATATTGGGGAAACCTTTTCAATATAAGACATATGTCCTGAAGATGTAACAATTCCCCAGATCCAATAGTAGAAAAACAACCAACTCAAATTTTAAAATAGGCAAAAGATTTAAATAGACAAACCGCTGGAAAAGGTAAGTGTTAAACAAGCATTCGAGAAGATACTCGACATCATTGGTCATCAGGTGAATGTGAATTAAATAAAATACCATAACATATTTATCAGAAGAGCTACAATTAAAAAACATGACTGGAAGCCAGGTGCAGGGGGCATGCCTGTAATCCCAGTGGCCCTGGTGGTTAAGACAGGAGGATCAGGAGTTCAAAGCCAGCCTCAGCAATTGCAAGGCCCTAAGCAACTCAGTGATACCTGTCTCTAAATAAAATGCAAGAAAGGACTGGGGATGTGGTTCAATGGTTAAGTGCCCCTGAGTTCAATCCCTGGTACCCCACCCCCCAAAAAAGAATGACTGTGTCAAGTGTTGGTGGGGATATTGAGAAAACAAAATGCATTACACTGGAGGTATAAAATAGTATAACTATTTCAGAGGGTAGAAGTTAAGCATCATTAGCCACATACTCCTATAAATTTATTCCAAAGAAATGCAAACATATGTCCAGAGATTTGTACACAAATGTTCATGGGAGCTTTATTTGTAATTGCCAAAGACTGGAAATAACCCCAAAGTCCCTCAATAAAGGTAACAATTGGTGGAATATCCACAGAATGAAATATTACTCAGCAATAAAAAGGGGGAAAGACGGTTAATACATGTGACAATCGGGAAAATCTTAAAATAACTATGTTGTGTGAAAGAAGCCAAACAAAAAAATGAATGCAAGTGTGTGATGCCTTTTGGGGGGCAGGCAGTGCTGGGGATTGAACTCAGGGGCCTTCAACCACTGAGCCACATCTCCAGCACTATTTTGTATTTTATTTAGAGACAGGGTCTCATTAAGTGGCTTAGCACCTCAGTTTTGCTGAGGCTGGCTTTGAACTCACGATCCTCCTGTCATAGCCTCCAGAGCCACTGAGATTACAGGCATGTGCCTCTGTGCCTGTATATATAAAACATTTGTCAAAGGATTTGTACACAAATTTGTGATGCCTTTTATATAAAACTCTAAACAATGCAAAGTGATCCAGAGTAAAAGAAAGCGGTAGGTGCCGGGGGAGAGAGGAGTTAAGTGGAGAGAGCAAGAGGAAGAGAGTCCCAAGAGGCCTATGCTTGCATGGTGTGTATAAGGTAAAAACTTACCCAATTATGTGCTGTAAGTGTGTGTAGTTTATTGTGTGTCAATCATCCCTGAATATGTCTGTCTGCTTGTTTGTGTTGGATTTACAAAGAATCAATTCCACTGGGAAATCATCGAGGTCAGGGATCTGTGTTCCCATATTACCCACAAAGCTTATCTCAGGGCTGAGCATGCTGAGAGGATCCAAAGAGGTTAGAGTACTTTCAGTTCTACAGACTGTCCAGAAAGAAGCTCACTGAGCAAAGATGTTCTCTGGTGCCATTTAACTGATAGGGAACTGTGATTGACTGAAGCAGCCAGAGACACAGTGGGTGAAGGGACTAGGTCTGCACACTTATTTCTCTGGACTGTTCAGATCAATTCATTTTAATCTGAAATGTTTGTAGACAGACAGTTTCTAAAGGAGGCAGCATTAATGCCACCCAGCTAGGGAATGAGGTAAAATGGGACAAGGACAGTGATAGCTATGGTGATAGTAATGGGAATAACACTATTTACCACTTGAAGATCACTGGACTGTGTGCCAGAGTACAGAGCATGCTTTTTTTTTTTTTCAGTACTGGGAACTGAATTCAGAATGCTCTATCTCTGAGTTCCATCTCCAGCCCTTTTAATTTTAAGATGGGGTCTTGCTAAGTTGCCTAGGCTGGACTTGAACTTGAAATCTTCCTACCTCAGCCTCCCAAGTTGCTGAGTTTGCAGGTATGTGCCACTGTGCCTGGCTTGTTTTATCTTTAATCCTCACCCCAGTCTGTATTGAAGCTGTTATCACCCCATCTTAGAGAAGAAGAACCAGGAAGTAGTGACTAATATGGCTTCACACAGCTGATGAATTGTGGAGTTACAGTTTGAATCCATGTTCGTCTGATTCCAAAACCTGTGCTCCTAAACTGCCTTCATTCCCAGGCAATCATGCATGTGTAGATGCATGCATGTCCTCTTGGATACACATGCAAGAACCCACAAACATACATGCATACATCATGTACTCAACTAAACATACACAAGTATGTGTGCACAAACATGAGTACACATATATACACATACTCATTGGAGGAATGCAGATTTACATGCATGCAAAAATGCTCCACATGCATACAAAAATGTATGCTTACAAATGTCTCCTGAACATGCGCACACATGCAATACAAATTTACACAAAGTATACAGCCCAATACCCACACATGTGTGCACAGACTTTTACACAAAGCCTACAGCCAAACAGCCACTTGTGTGTGTGTGTGTGTGTGTGTGTGTGTGTGTGTGTGTGTGTGTATACATGCACTGTCACACGTTTGGGACACCTAAGAACATAATTCGGCCCTTCTTGTTCCGGATTCCCACAAGCAATAACCAAAGCAGTCTCCTGCCACCTTCTCCCAGTCTTGACCCCAGAAATCTTCAGAGCACTGAAGTCTTAAATCTAAAGTGAAATTATGCTCAGGCTCTTGATCTGGGGTGGGGGTCTTTATGCAAGTCTGGCCAATCAGATGCATCACATTTTCCCATGAAAGAAATTTCTGATGGGCTTATTAACCTTTGAAAATACCAGCTCTCAGTCCGAAGGACTTCCTGAGTTCAGATTGAATTGAAAAATAACCTCCTGACAGGCCACCCGGTTCTGAGATGATGGGAATTACTTTCAACCCAGGCCAACGTGTCTCTCAGACAAAATGTTCCACATACCAAACCTGACAGCAGCCAGCTATTGGGAGCTGGGAGCCAAGTGCCATCTATTACAAACTATATCCACAATGGCCATAGCATGGGGGCAGTTACTTTGGGCTCAAATCACTGTGGGGGCTGCTGAGGTGGCAGCAAAGAGCCAGCCTCAGTGGCTTTGACATTTATGTCCCTGTGCTATAGGATGGAAGGTCAATCTGTCATCCCAGACCCATGTGGCCTTGGCTTCTGGCAATGATTTTTCATTTTGAGTGTTCACTTTGGGGTAGAGCTGTAGTTCAGTGGCTACTCTCAGAAGAAAAGAGATAGTGTCATGTGGAAAATTGGAGATAGACAGATAACTCCGGGAGTGGAAGAACTGACTCATCTATCCCCATACTCCTTCCCTCTTTTGGGTCACATTCTAGCCCAGAAGACAATCTATATGATTTCTGGAAGTTTCAGTGTTTTTCTTTACCCCATATGACACATGCAAAACAGATTTTTCTATCATAACAGTTGCTGGGGACCCCAGAGTTTTGCCTCATCTCTGTACTGAATAAATTGGGTGGTCCTAGGCAAAGTCCTTAAGCTAAGAGCCTTGGCTCAGGCACACAGAGGACGGTGACTGCTTTGTCTGTCTTATCAGTTTGCCATGAAGACCCACAAGGCTAATGAGAAGATGGTGTGCTCTGAGAGGGAAGGGTGTGTGGTTTGTCATGTCTTTTTCCCTCCCCGTCCAAATTTTATCTGTCAGATACAGCCTTGCAGTCTTCCAAGCACATCTTCAGATGGTCTCCCTCTTTCTCTAGAGTTATCAGAAATAATTTCTCGGCCATTAGATCCTAGCTCCACATCTGCACAGCTGCAACCTGTCCCATCTCTTGGTGGGCTGCATCTCAGCCATGTGCCCAGCTCCCAGCGGATACTCCAAGCTTCTTAGCTTCCAACACAACCCTACTTCTTCTCAACCAATGACCTTTTGTTTTCCATGGCTCCGAAAAACAGAGGCAGAGAAGTAGGAGGTCCCTCTGATTCCTTCTTCAAAACCTATCTGCACTCTGGCCACCTTAAACTCCTTGCTTCTTAGCACAAAGCCCCCTTCCCATCAACTAACACTTAGTTTCCAGAAGCTTCTTACATCAACTCTGTCCCTTATCACAACTGGATATTTACTTTTCCATTGCCCTTTTGCAGAACAGTGAACCTCACTTGGGAACATCCCCCACCCCCAATAAAACTCCTTTTGGTGCCTTATTGTTGTTCCGTGGTTCCTGACCTTGGGTGCCCTTTTCTACTTTGCATTTGATGCTGAAACCTAGAGGAGTTCCAGCCTTTCTGCCCCCGCCCCCTACTCTTAGGGGCTGAGTCTGCTTCTCTCTGCTGAAGGAACAAGCCAAAGGAACCAGTCTGGGGATCTCTAGACCATCCACCCTCATCTGATCTGATCCAGCAGACATGGGGTAAGTCCCTTTCTCTGATCTTTCAACTCTCTCCCGTTTGTGGGGACTCTGTCCATAAATCACGGCTGTGTGGACTCTCCCCTACGACCCGTACGGGCCCCCAGTGGACTGTAGAGACATCTCTCTCAGTCCCTGGCCAGGCCACTCCATTCTCCAGTGAGCAGATAGGTAACTGGGATGCCTTTTTCCTCCCTGCTCATCCCCAGGTTTCGAAAGATCATGGGAAACACAGAGTCCATTCTGGACCCCAAAACTCCCGTGGGATGTCTATGCATGATTTTTTCCAAATTGGGACTCGCTCAGGACTTACGCCATAAATGGCTCCTTTTCTGTTCCACCGTGGCCTGGCCACAATACACTTTAGATAATGACTCTAAATGGCCTCCTGAGGGGACTTTTGACTTTAAAATCCTCACTGATTTGGACAATTTCTGCCAACGGATGGAAAAGTGGTTAGAGGTTCCTTATGTTCAGGCCTTTTGGGATTTACACTCCCATCCCTCATTCTGCTCCACCTGTTCCACTTTCCAAGTCCTTCTTGCTAAAGAAACTCCTCCTTCCAAGTCCCCCTCTGCTCCTGACCCTGACCCCTCTCCGCTTACTGAACCTCCTGAGATACTCTCCTCACCACCCTCCAGATCCACCCATCCTGATCCTCCTCCTTATCTGGAACCGGCTCCACCCTCCCTCCCCTGTCTCTTCCCCAGTCAGTGCCCCTACCAGGTCTCACCAAATGACCCAAGACCCTGAACTTTTCTGTCGTCTCTGTGAGGTGGCAGGATCTGAGGGCATCGTTCAAGTTCATGTCCCTTTTTCTTTACAAGACCTCTCCCAAATCGAAAAATGATGAGGCTCCTTTTCTGTTGACCCTACTACCTACATCAAATAATTTAAATACCTTTCTCAAGCCCATGACCTTACTTGGCATGATGTCCATGTCATCCTTACCTCCACACTTACTCCAGATGAACACACTTAAGTCCAGGTAGCTGCACGGAACCATGCAGTCCAGGTTTGTTTGACCGATGACGTCATGCCTACAGGAGCGGCCACAGTCCCCGACACTAATCCTGATTGGGATTCTCAAAATGGACAGGGCCGATGCCACTGTGCCCAGATGATACAATGTCTGCTGGCAGGCACGCAAGCAGTTTCTAATAAGGTTGTTAAACCTTAAACTGAGAGAAGTCCCTCAGGGCCCTGATGAGAATCCTGCAATGTTCCTTAATGGCTTAACGGAAGCCCTTGCTCTCTATAATAGAATAGACCCTGAATCTCCCTCTGGGGTGACCGTTCTGGCCACCATTTTATCACCCAGTCAGCCCTCAATATTAGAAAAAAGTTAAAGCAAGCTGAGGATGATCCCCAAGCCCCTATCAGAAATCTGGTGAAAATGGCCTTTAAAGTTTACAGTGCCTTTGGGGAAACAGCTGAACTCAGCTGGCAGGCCCGCTCACAGAAAAAGGTGGCGCTCCAGACACAAGTCCTGGTAGCAACTCTGCGGCCAGCCCCGGCCCCTGCTGGGGCTCCCAGGGGTGCTCAGGAGTCTGCCTCACCTGGGGCCTGCTTCAAATGAGGACAAGAAGGCCACTAGGCCTGCCAGTGCCCAACCCATGGTCCCCCTTTTGGCTGGGCCCCGGCTGCAAGCAGCTGGGACATTGGAAGAGCGACTGTCCCCTGGCCGGTCCCTCCTTGGTGCCTCATCATGGGGGTATGGCCAGGCAGGTAGTTCCTTCTCTTGAGCTTCTGGGACTGGCTGATGACTGAAGTAGCCGTGACTTAGGACCCTTATAATCCTCGTCAAGCCCAGGGTAACACACTAGGTAGTGGGTAACTCCATTACATTCCTGTGGACACGGGGGCTACTTATTCTGTCTTGCCTGACCACTCTGGGCCTTTATATCCCTCCCAGATCTCAGTCATGGGGATAGACAAACACCCTCCTTCCCAAAGAAAATGGCCAGTTGGACGTGCTCAACTCCAGATCATCTGTGGGCCTCCTGCTTCTTTTCCTCTTGAGTCTGTTTCTATAGGTGCCCTGACCCGAACGGTGATGCCTAATCTGACGCTGCCTAATCCCTACCACTGGCATTTCCAGGCACAGGGGACCTGGGATGGTAAGACCTGGATATTAGGAACCGGTGATTGCCAACCTTCTGATTGCCAAACAACTGTTTCTATTCTATTAACTGGCCTCAGTCTTTCTGGCCATGCCCCTCCTTTAAACCAAGTGGTATTGCAAGTCCCAACCAGATATATATATATATGGAGGATGCTCTCACACCTCCTGCAACATGCACAAGCTCAGAGAGAACACCCAAACCCAATTCCTATATACCTATTCTGGAGGTAGGACTTACCCGAACATCAGAGATCCCTGGGACAATCGCTGGGCAGCAGGAGTCGAGGGAAAGTTGTACATCTGGCCCTGGGACAGTTCTTCCTCTGGAACTGTTAAGATTTTCCACACTTACACCTGAGTATTTCCTTAGCTCCACTAAGAAATCTTCCAGAAAGAAACTGCCCTCTGTCACCAGCCAGGGGCACACGAGGCAGAGAAGGGGGACCCATTTTCATGGCTGGCCCTTGTACATCAGGGGTTACAACTCCTGAACTACTCTAGGGTCAATAATATTTCTGATTGTTTTCTGTGTGCTGCTCTGGATAGCCCCCTGCCCCACTTAACGGCAGTCCCTCTGAACTTTCCCCTTAACATCTCTCAAGGGGGTAATGCCTCTCTGCCTCTGATGGGGATCCCCCTTTGACAATCCCCTGCAGCAGCAGCAAAATTTTTCCATCTGCTATGTCTCCCAAACCATCTCCAGATACAACGAGACTATTATGATGTCCTCCCAATAATAAGAGGTTGACGAAAGTCATCCACTCCTCTGCTGCCACTCCTTTCTGCACCCCTGTCACCCTAGTTCCTCAACTAGTTCCTCTATGGATAGGCTAGTTTCCCTCTTTGAGCCTCCACCCACTAGATCTAAATGGGCTGCCTTTCTTCCAGTGATCATAGGCATTTCCCTTGCCTTGTCCCTGGCCGCCTCAGGCATTGGGGCCTGGGCATCAGGCTATAATTTAACCACAACTAAAGAGCTTGAAGAAAAATTACAGCTAGCGGTTGAAGCCTCTGCCAACTCCCTGGCATCTCTCCAAAGACAAATAACATCACTTGCACAGGTCACTCTCCAAGACAGGCTGTCCCTAGACCTACTCACCGCTGACAATAGTGGTACCTGTTTATTCCTTAGGGAAGAATGTTGTATTACATCAACGAGACTGGTCATCGATGTGCTACATTGGCCGAGTGAAGAACTGACGAAGCGAAGGCAGCAGCAGTCCACCTCACTCCTCCCAGGATGATGGAACTCAGCCCTTGCTGCTTGGTTGGGTTCAATTGTTGGTCCCATCCTCATGATCTGTGTCTTGCTAATGGTTGCTCCTTGACTCCTCAGCTTTATCCGAAACTGTATCAGCAAAGTCTCACGGTGGCAGTAAATCAGATGCTCCTCCACCCCTATAGCCATCTTCCCAATGAGCCTCCAACTCCGACCTTCCCTAGACAACCACCCCCCCAGCAGGAAGTAGCCAGATGAAACCGGTGCCCTGCAACATCAAAGAGGTGGGGATGTCCACCCACAACTTTCCCTTACTCTCCCCCTCCCCATCCCTTGGTGGCCATGGGTGGGGACTTTTCACCTGGCTGAAGACACCAGGCCCTTAAACTCAGTCCCTAAATTCCACTCGGCCAACCCACTAAGGTTGTAACCCACTAAGGGTAGTAACAATTTAGTTGGCCTGGGCCTTCCTACCTCTAGTGACCTATAAAGATATTGTTCTTGCCTGGAGCATGTGTGACTTCCCTGCCCCCCCCCCCAATAAAACTCCTTTTGGTGCCTTATTCTTGTTCCATAGTTCCTGGCCTTGCGTGCCCTTTTCTGCTTTACACTAAGCACAGACTATAGCCTAGGGAAGGATAAGACCTGCACAGCCTGACAGTTGGGAAGGAACATTACAGATTCATTCATTCAACAAACATTTGCTGTGCACATAGATGGCCTAGGTTAGGGGATATTACAATAAAATATGTACAGTCACTGTCTTCATGGCCATACTGCTGGTTATCGGTGAGGAGTTCTATTTGTGTTGAACTAGTGTTGAAGTTTGAAGTTTGAACATTAGAGAAGCATACCAAGGCAAGCATTTAAAGCAGGGTTTATTTTTAAAAGGGTAATGTAGATTTCTTCCAGGAGGGAGAAGGTGGCCATAGCTGGTATTCTGGTATCCCCGGAAGTGAGATGTTCTGCCCTTTTCTTATGTCCTAGGCTTCCTATTGTTCTCCTGCTCTCTTCCCCTTATCTTTCTCCTTCCTGCATAGGTGAGTAGGCCCAGGAATGCTGGGTGGGATGTCCAAAAGCTGGGAAACAGGTAGGCTGAAGGGTGAAGGGCAGGATGGAGCATCCCAGGACACATTAATTAACAACCTATAGCTCCCTTTAGGGAGGGGCAACCTGGGACGGGTCACCTTAGCAATAGGTTGGAGCAGGGGCAGATTCTTGATAAGGATGGAGGAAGGGCTCTGAAGGAATTAACCTTTCAATCACTCAGAGGACAATCTTCAGCTTCCCAGACTCACTCAAAATTGGCCTCCTCGATTTGGCCTGATTGGATTTACCTATCTACACTGACTGCCTATCTAATTTTAGGTTAACTGGGATGAGAAAAATAACCAAGCAGATAAATGAGTAAAATAATCAAGAATTGTGAAAAAGCTCTGAAGGAAAGGAGTAGTTATGGGATAGCAGTAAAGTGTATGAACAGGTTGTTTTTGTAGTTGCTGGTAGTGATAATCAAGGCTCAGGATCGGGTGTTTGCAGAGAGTTCCAATGGAGAAGTCCTTCTGGAAGGCAGCTAAAGATGGGAGAAAAGATTTGGGCAGAAAGCGTAAATTTGTTATTTAGAACCATGGAAAAAATAAAGCACCCAGGAAATCGAGCACATAGCGAAAATAGTGTAAGTCTGAACTTTGGCTACACGCGTAGGGAGAGTCATAAAATAATCTATAAATGCCCAGAAAGCTTCTGATGCTCTCCGTTTCTAACCAGACTACATTTCCCAGAATGCCTCATCCACTGAGCGCGAACCGGAAGTTTATCACAGTTGCTTCCGGCGCAGGCAGCCTCCAATAATCATGGCGACCCTCAGAATCTCTGTTCCTTTCGGGAGGCTTCTGACAGGTTCTCGGGGAGCCGAACGGGTCTGTTTCCGAGCCCGAACCCAGCCCCAGCCCGATACTCCGCTCCAGCCGCTGCCTCAGCCTTCCGCGGTGAGGCTGTTGTGCCGCTGGCTCAGCTCCGAGGCCGGTAAGTGACCCGCCAGACGTCTGCTAGGGCTTCTCCTGGGAGGCCTAGAACGGCGGCGGCCCCTGCGAGTCTTCCCTCAGTGCATTCTCAGCCGTAGTCGGCTTTCGTAATTCTTTGCCGGGTTTGTCATCAGCCTCCCAGGCTTATTTACGCAGCCCGCCGTGCCTGAGCCCGGCTCCGTGCAAAGCGCGCTGCTAAGCTTATGGCATAGAGTAAGCTAAGGCTGTCAAGGACGCTCCCCTGAGGATCCCAGCCCAGCGGGGAATTGGCAGTGAGTGCTCTGTGACCCGGGCTGTGATAAGGACGCCCACAGTGAGGCATTCAAACTAGATGAGAGGGCAGGGATGAGTCCCTGGAGAGCACTACCAAAGCGGACACCTGGCCCGCCAGCCATGCTAAGGAGGAGAGAAGCCTTCCCAGCAGAGGGACAGCATAAGCAAAGTCTAGAGAAGGGATTGAACATGTATTTTGGGAACTCACTTGGGAGGTAGGGTTGATAAGACTTGATTGTGGCTTTAGGATCTAGGTTTAAAATGAAAAGTTGTTTCTCAAGTTTCTGGCTTGAGCAGTTAAATTTATACCAAGATGGGCTGGAGCTGGAGTTCAGTGGCAGAAGAACGCTTGACTAGCATGTGTGAGGCACTGGGTTCGATTCTCAGCACTGCATACAAGTAAGTAAAGTAAAAGTCCATCAACAACTAAAAAAAAAAAAAAAGTTTTGAAAAAAAATTTATACCAAGATGGAGAATATTAATTGTAGGATGTTTCTGTTTTGGGCGGGGGCGGCAATGCACTATAAATGAGTTGAGGAAATGGGAAGGAAGGTGGAATTAAATTTGTTTTAGACGTATTAAATTTGAGATGCCTTAGAGATTCAAGGGTTAAGTATATAGCTAGGAACATCAAAGTAAAATGGTAACTAAAGTTGGATGAGTGGGTAAGATTGAGGCGAGAGTAGTGCTGAGCGTCTATGTGTGTTAGACATTCTTAAGGGACTGTGCCTGCCAGAGGTGAGCAAAAGACAGCTTTGTTCTTCAGAAAGCTCATCATCTAGAGGGGCACACAGTGAAATAAGCAAACCACCTTAACTTTTTTCCTGAGTGATGTTGGAAGTCACAGGTGAATTTTAAACTTGACAGTCATCTTGATTACATTTTTAAGAGATTTCTCTTAAGTAATCTCTGGAGAGAATGTTTTTCAGTGAGGCTAGAAAGGAGGCAGCGGATGATAGGGGGAAATGGAGGATTACAGAAAGATTTTGGGATATAGCAGGTCATGTTTGTATCAATGTTCTTTTTTGTAAAATGGAGATAATTATAATATTTACCTCATAGGATTGTTGTGAGGATTAAATGTGCTAAATATCTAAAGTACTTAGCTCAGTAAGTATTGGTACATAGTGAATATTTAATAAATGTTAGTGGTTATTATTACTGTTATTTTTACTGCTGCTCTTGGCTGAATGTGGTACACAAGGGAGAATCGTTTCTGGCTTGGTTGATTTCATGAATGGTGCTGAGATAGGAAAAAGTAGGAAAATCAGGTTTGGAATAAGGAAGTTGATGAGTTCTGATTTGGCAGTATTGAAGTGCATGTGAGATGTCCATTGAGTAGATGGGTGGAAGATGATCTTGGCTGGAGATTTCAGATTTTAGAGTGTAAGTGTGATTAAAGTCACAGGAATGTAGGAGATCATTCAGTGAGAATGTGAGAAAGGAGAAAAGGACAGTTCAGAGTTCAGAAAACCAACCCTACTAGGAGTAGCAGACGAAGAAGTGACTGGGAACAAATGGCTTTTTCTTTCCTTTTTCTTGTGGAAATGGAAAAAGAAGTGAGGCAAAGGGAAAGGTGAACTGCATGAGGCAGAGTTGAATTTAAATGGGAAGTTACTGGACTCTGGTATCAGACAGATGTTGGTAAATCCTGGTCATGTCACTTAATAGCTAGTTGTCTTTGGGTTAGCATTAGGATATTCATTTATTTAAAAAAAAAAGGATATCAATACCTATTTTGTGGGTTGTAAGCATTCCTAAAAATGTATGTTGTGCCTGGCTTTTAGGAGACAAATTTGAGGGCCAGGAATATAACTCAGCAGTAGAGTCCTTGCCCAGTGTGCATGAGGCCCTAGGTTCCATTCATTGACAAGGAAAAAAGCCCTCGAAAAAGACAAATCTGGATATGGTAGCAACCATTACTACTGTTAATATAACATTAATTTTTTTCCTGTTGTTCCCAATATTAGAATGTCTTTTTGGCAGATTTTGTCTATATTCACATCCTTACCATAGTAAATGTTCAGTAAATTTTGAATGAATGAAAGAATCTCAGAGGTATTATGCACTGCTGGGATAGATGTTGTACTAATGGGGTTTTTTTTGTTAACTTTTCTATTGAGAGGTCTTGTTGGCCTGTCATTTTTGCTGGCTTCTTATGTACTGAAATCCATTTTAGCAGAATCTCGTAGCTCAGAGATGAAGAAACCTACATTTATGGATGAGGAAGTCCAAAGTATCCTCATCAAGATGACGGGCTTGAATTTGGAGAAGATTTTTAAGCCAGCTGTACAAGAGCTGAAACCACCAACTTATAAGCTAATGACCCAGGCACAGTTGGAAGAGGTATGTGAACATAGGAATGTTAGTAGGATATCTTTCATTAAGGGATTAAACAAGATTTCCAGAGGCCCCCACAAACTCTTATAACTGTTCTTCCACAGGCACCAGTGAGCAGGTACCAGGCACAAAATTGGGAAAAGAATTATGAGTAGGCAGGTAGAGAGGAGGTGGGAGTGTGGCCAAAAGTGAACAGACTGGGCATATGGGCCAGGTCTGGGTTTCCAAGCAGAGGCTCCTCTCTGCTCCAAACCAGCCTGAGTATCCTTCCTTTTTCCTGCCTGCTCCAGCTTCCTTCCTGGAGAAACATCTGCTGTGAGCTGCCTTGGGGCTGAAGCTTTGGTGAAATTATGAGATCCTGCTGAGCAGCATCCTACTCCAGGCACCAGTGTCCTCCTGGAGCCATGGGTACTGAGACCTTTGTGAAATACACTTTGATGTATGACTATGTGAAGCAGTAAAGCTTTTCTTTCTCATTTAAAAGTAGCTTATAGTCGCAAGAAATTAAAATATCCAGTAGTAGTATATTTTGTGTACAGTGAAAGTCCCCTGTTTTTCTCTCAGAGGTATCCACTTTAATAATGTGGCAAAAAGCGGTGTTGTCAGGGGTTAAGAGTGTGGGCTCTGAAGTTGAATTTCCTGGGTTCAAATCTCAGTGCCACAACTTTCTAACAGTTTACTTAGCATCTGTTTTCTTTTCCATGAAATGGAGGTAACAGTAGCACTTAGATAACAGGAAAGTGTGGGCATTAAGTGAACCAAATATATTAAGCCTGTTTGAACAATATCTGACGCATAGTAAGCACCCGATAAATGCCTCCTCTGAATCAAGAAGCTTTTATAGCCTGGTGTTGTCTCACCACTTTTTTGCTGGTGTGATAATTGCTAAGCCTATGGACGCGCCTGTCTGGTCACACCGCAGGAAAAGGCAGGGCCCATGAATCCAAGTTTGGCTTTTTACTCACTATGTCATTGCTATAGCTTTTTTTCTTTGCAGACTTTAGTCTTTTTCTTTATTAGTTTCTACTTTTGTCAGATCATCCTTTGGTCTGTAATCTTGTGTCTTTCCTTAAGAAATATTTTATTTCATTAGGCTACCAGAAAGGCAATTGAAGCAGCCAAAGTGCGATTAAAAATGCCACCAGTTTTGGAAGAACGAACACCAATAAATGACGTGTTAGCTGAAGATAAGATCTTGGAAGGAATAGAAACTGCCAAATATGTGTTTACTGATATATCATATAACATACCACACCGGGTGAGTATGTGTCTAACTGCAAATTGATCTTTGAAATACTATGTGGTGATGGGTTTGAGGAATGATGTGACCTGGTTCTGTCTGATGCTTTAAAACTAGAATTCTTGTGACTAGGTGAGACCTTTTGGAAGAATTAATATAAGAAGGAAAGAAATGCAGACCAACCCATGTTATCATTTCCCTACCAATTATGGGGGCTGAGTATATTTCAGATTGACTGCAAAGAATCAGGTCTGCTGAGACAGAACAAGTTGTAAATAGACAGAAACTCACCACACACCACAAGTGGGCAAAACCTACAGGACAGTGAGAAAAGGAAGTGCTTTTGGCCTAAGATGTATTGCTCTCCTTTGCTGAAGCCTTTTAAGAAGAAGGCCTTTTTCCACCCTGCGTATTCCATGGTGCCAAGAAACTCAGACTTCCCAGTGGATTTTTACTTTACAGCATTTTCAGTAAGAGCGACAGATGTTTCTTAGGTAATTTTCAGACATCACTGCTTCTGTTTTTATTTTCTGGTTTCTCTTCCCTTGATTGCCAATTTAAAAGAACACTCTGATTTTTAAAAAATATATCAATTTTGTATTTGGGCCTTATAAGTAAAGAACTAAAAAAAAAAATAACTTTCAGTTCAGCCCACAAAATACACTAGAGTACTTCAGAATGCTGAGTTTGAAAGATGACCTCATATTACTCATTCTTTGATCATATATGATTATGGCTTGAAGACAAGATTTCAGCTGTGTGCATGTCTCTGCACCAGCCATCTGCAACTGACATGAATGGGAATCACAAAATTTCATTTTAATTATGTTTGCAATTTAATTTTGCTGGTTGTGGGAACATTTTAATAACTTGAAAAAAAGAAACTTAATTCTGGTTACTCAAATTACCAAAATTCTTTTGAGGAAAAATTATTATATTGACATCTGCTATTTTTTTTTCTATTTGCAGTATTTGATGAAAGTTTTAATTATTTTATCCTCAGAGATTCTTATACCCCTGGAATTGTAAGAGTCAGTACCATCTGGTTAATTTATACATTGATTGGGTGTGTATCAGTTACCAGCAATGTGCAAAGTTCTGTGTATGTCTTTGTAACTCATCACACATCTTCCTGCCCTTGTCCAGTTATGTAATATCTGAGAAGTGCCAAGAATCTTGTACACATAAATTGCCAGTTGAATGGTACAAACAATGGGTGGAATTCAGAGGAAGTGATCCCGTGGCTTGGGATTTGCCTCTTGGCAGAGTAAAGAGACCAGAAGCAGATGGACCAGTCAGTCTTTCTGATATATATATATACATCTAATGCCAATATGAGGAGTCACAGAAGTGTAGAATTAACAATTAACAATCTTGGGTTTGTTCCTTTTACCTCAGAGACTTTTAACATAGATCATAAAGTGTTAAAATCTATTTAGATGAAACTTTGGAATGGGGAAATGAAATAATTTGAAAAGGTTTTTTAGCATTTTTTTTATCTCTAAATTGATTTAGATGAATCTTGAATCAGTTTTAGTTTGAACCATTTTATGTATTGAATCCATGTTACCACTGTAGTTGGTATTCATAAATTTTAAATTTCTAATAGATGCACAGCAATGATTAGCAAAGGAAGTATCAAACCTTGCCAAAGTCTTTGCAATTTAAAATGATCATGAACTCCTATGTACCTATTGTGTTTTATGTTTCCAACCTGCATTTTATATTGCTGATTGCAAACTGTTCTTATAATGGACTTAGTGGGACATAGGAACTAAATATAAGCCTAAACAATTCATCCTTGATCATGTTTTCTAATTCAGGAGCGTTTTATTGTTGTCAGAGAACCAAGTGGCACACTACGAAAAGCCTCTTGGGAAGAACGGGACCGGATGATACAAGTTTATTTTCCAAAAGAAGGTCGCAGAATTTTGCCACCATTAATTTTCAAGGAAGAAAACCTTAAGGTAAGGTAAATTGTGTTTTATATTGTAGACTCAGTGGTGATGATTTGTTGAACCAGTTGGCTCTAGTTCTATTTGGTATCTTAGTGTTGGATAAACAAAGGTAAATGTCTAATGATAACTTGACTAGGGTTTTTTTCCTCTCTTTCTCTTATAATTGGTGCAGCTGGGATTTGAATCTAGGTGTGTGACAATTAGCCCCATTATTTTTTTATGACTCTTTTTTTTTCCAGTCCATCTTTAATTTTTTAAAAAAATTCCTGACATTATAGAACTAAACTGAAATGTATTAATAGTCCACTCTTACATTTCCATGACAAACAGAAAAAATTATGAGCCAAAAACAAACAAAAAACAACAAAAAAGGGAGAAGCTTATAAAACTAAATATGTATCTTAGCATTAACAGCTGAATAGAGAAAGGAATTAAAACACTTTAAAAAAATCACGAGTGGATGATAAAGTATGTAGAAACTGAAAATTTACAAACTATTTAAAACCTGGAATTGCTGACTGTTCAGAAACTACCCAGATGGATCATGGGTGGTGGTGAACAGCAGAAAGGGATTATGGATGAATCTGTTCTAGCTGCTCCCCATGCCACCTGTCTCCGAGGAAAGCCTGA
Organism: Ictidomys tridecemlineatus; assembly: GCF_052094955.1. NCBI lineage: Eukaryota > Metazoa > Chordata > Mammalia > Rodentia > Sciuridae > Ictidomys > Ictidomys tridecemlineatus. Next base: position 85,742,615 of record NC_135479.1, read on the forward strand.
CGTTGATTAGATACTGAGCCAGGCTAATGTTGGCAGCAGATCGTGATGGTAACCTGCCTATCAGTAGATCCTTCCACTGGGTTCGCAATTTTGATCTGCGCCCCAGATATCTCACAGATCTCATTGATTTTGACTCCTTGACGCCCAGTTATGCATCCAATCAAATCATTTGGAATGGTGAGTTCATGAGAAGTAGTCTGAGCAGATGCATCTAAACCTGCACTGAATCCGGTGTTGCCATGCATGAAGTCATAGGAAAATGAAACTGTTGCATTGCCAACTGGTGCAGCTTGGTCATATCTGGCTGTGAATGGCATACTATCCTTGAATAGTATAGGCCTCTAGAGGTGGTCCCTCCAGGTCAGGGTTGAGAAACATTGACGGGGTGGTTTGGGGAAAGCTCACACTGTCGCTGCCTGTGCTGTACCTGTCCTGACCACCTGCAAAGATGACTGGAGAACTTGACGGCTTGGGCCAGTACGGGATGGTCACGCCCTTCCAGGGGGACTGGGAGAGTCTCCAACATGACCAAGCAGATCTGTTTGTCACACTCAATGATGGATTGTGTTGGCCCACTCAGTTGAATTGGGGAGCATATCCCCTGCCACCTGGACTTGAGCCTCTGTGCTTTCTCGTATTTCCTTAATCTTGCAACTACCTTTTCCAATGAGAGAGCCACACTGACTAGCAGGGACCACCAGCCTCAGAGTGACCAGGGGTCTACCGGCAGCTGTGCTATTGGTCATAGAGCTGCTGATGTCCTCTCCCAGTTTGTCAATGATCATAGCAAAGGCTTTGAAGATGGCATTAGTGGGTCCAGCCAAAGTGATAATTCTCTCAGGACAATTCCCTTCTGAGATATTGATACGTGCACTACCCTCACATATCTTAACCGATTCTCCTTTCTTTCCGATGATACTGCCAACTTCCTTTCCATGCATAAGTAGCTGAATGGTGAGAGTGACATTTAATCCACCTTCAATCACACCAGTGTCCTTGTCGAGAAGTGTTATGAGGAGCTGGACTTTGGTCAAGTCTTTGGTCACTGGTGGGGGTGAAGCCAAAAACTGCAGGCGAAAAACGAGGGGAAAAGGGGAGCGGAAAAGGCGAGCGGGCGGGGATGGAACAATAGGCTGGGGGTGGAACAATAGGGGTGGGTGGGAAGGCAAGGCGCCCCCCCCCTCCCCGCCCCATGGTGGAGGAGGAAGCGGGGAGTAGAGGAGGAGAAAGGGGGAAAGAGACCCCAGGGTTGGTGGAGGGCGGGAGAGGGCACAGATTGCTGCTGCATCTGGCTGCTGGTCTGGGCTCTTTATGACTCTTAATGGCACATTTTGTGTTATCTTGGATGGGCAGGCCTGTGATGGCACCAGGACAAGTGCTCAACTTTGGTGTTCACATCTAATTCCAATTCTGCTGTGTGGTTTTAGACAATGTACAGCAGGGACCGGCATGTTGATGTCCTCAATCTCTGTGTTGCCCAGTTTGAGCCAGATTCTACTGAGTATATCAAAGTGAGTATATTTAATAGCTTCTGAAATACAGGTGTAATTATGGTTATGAACAAGATTTTTAATCTAGCACAGTGAGTTTTGTATTTGATACAGGTGAATGAGAAAGTAAATACCTGAAGATCTATTATGAACAGATGTGTGCCAGATCCATATTTTATTCATAGAACCATCCTTGATTAAAGATGAGGGAATTTCACCTTGGGGAGTAAAGTAGCTTGCTGAAAGTTGCATTGCAAGTAAGAGATAGGATTAGAACCCCAAAAATAACAAAGCCTATTTTCTTTTTAATTTATTGTACAGAAGTAAAGTTACTTACTAAAATTTGCCCAAGTGTGTCTTATAACTCAGTATGTGTCCATTAGTACTTTTTATGTGTGAGGTATTATTGTGGGTAGTTTATGTGATGCCATGAGCCAGGAGAGAGTTTGCTATGGCAAAGCCTATAGCCCAGTACTGGTTGTATGGAAGGCTGCTAGGTAGGTATGCAGGTACTTATCACTGGAGCCTACAGAGTATGCTCAGGAAAGCTTCATAGGGGTCTTAAAGAGTGTTCTAAGAGGGCATGGAACTCTGTGGCAGGGGGAGGTGGGTGAGAAGAGGGGCTTCAGGTGGAGAGAATAGGATGAGCAACAGCTAGAAAATAACCAAGAATACTTGAGAATCCCAGTCATCTGGTGCTTGAACATGCAATGCATATATATATATATGAGTGGTTCAAGATCAAGCTGGAAAGGTACTTGGGTCCACAGCATAGGTACCCTTGATTCTAGGCTAGACTTCAGTCAGCAGGCTCTGAAAGCCTTTTGAATAGAAGAAGCCCTCACCAGAGGAACGTTAGTAAGAAGGAATGGGTGAGCTGAATGGAAGGTGAACTGATCAGCTTAGGGAGAAAAGGAGGAGTGAAAAAAATATTCTTGATTTATTTTTTCCCAGTGACAAGAGAGAGTGCTCAATTATTTGCAGCAGTCTGTGTATCTGAGATCCGTGCTTGGCTGCTAGACAGAACTAAACAGGGTGTAAAGTTCTGGTGTTACTTGTTCTAGGCTGCCATACATTCCTGTAGTGGAAAAGACACAGATTTGCTGTTTTCTAGGCAAACTCTTGTTAATAAAAATCCTCTTTCCTCCCTGAGTTGGGTTCTAGCAGGAATGTCCAAATTATACAAATTGGCTAATGAGAGTGGAGGCAGTAAGTAGACCTGGATTTACTGGTGCTCTGATAGCGGCACTCATGCTGGTCAGTGTAAACTGAGTAATGCTGCTTAGATCTTTTTATTTTCCTGTTTCTGAAGAGTTGCATTTTATGTGGATAGGTTCACCACCAGACCTATGAAGATATAGATAAACATGGAAAGTATGACCTTTTACGTTCAACAAGACACTTTGGTGGAATGGCTTGGTATTTTGTAAATAAGAAGAAGATTGACGGTTTGCTGATTGACCAGATTCAGAGAGATTTGTAAGTATGATCTTAGAAGACTCATTCTTATTGCCCTAACAGTGTATCTGTGTTAAAGCTGTGTGTTTTCCCATTGATCACAGTAGCTTGTGCAGTGATAAACAGAAGATTTCACTTACCTCGGCTTGTGTAGGTTTATTCTAGCATGACTTAGTTTTTCCAGTCCTTGCTTTTGTGTTGCGTAACAAGACTGGATTCTTTTGAGAGGAAGTGACTTCGGATCTGCATGGTAGGCTGTGAGCATTGACTTATCCTGGGCTCACCAGTGCTTCTGGGTATCAGTGAACTTTCCAGATACTCAAAGGATGATGTAATAGCAAATGTAAAGAAGTAGACTTGACCCTTTATGGGTGCTTGTTTTCTTTAAGAACTATTTTTAGGGCTCTTAAGTAAGTCATCATGTAACTTAAAAATATTTTTGCTTTTCCTAAAAAGCTTGCTTTCTCAGGATTTAAAAACATCAGAAAGGTTAGTTTTTTCAAAACAATGTAGAACAAAGACTTGAATTTTAGCTTCAAACTGGTTTCCTTCCAGGTTCTAGTTGAAAATAATATAAGCATGCATTATTTTGTTGTGCTTTACAGATATTGTGTTTTATTATAAATTGAAGATTGATGACAAACTTGCATTAAGCAAATTCATTAGCACCAGTTTTTAGATAATTATTAGCATTTTGTAGCGATAAAGTATTTTTTAAGCAAATGTATGCATATTGCCTTTTTAGATATAATGTATTATACACTTAAGTAGACCACAAAATTGTGTAAACTATATGCACCAGGGAACCAAAAAATTTGTGTGACTTACTTTGTCATGGCATTTGCTTTATTGTGTGGAGCTGAAGCTACGGTATCTCCAAGATATGGCTTTAGTGTACTTTACAACTAGTGATAAAACCAGAAAGAATTGTTTTTTTCCCATTTTTTCCCCCATTTCCCATTCTCAATGCAGGGAACATTGAGCTGACTGCATATTTTTTTATTGGTTGGGTCAGGAAGGCCCAAAATGACAAGGAGAAGAAGTGAGCATGGCTGTCAGAAAGTCAACTTTCTATAAAAAGCCTTTTCTGGGTTCTAAAGTCTGAAGAAGATGATTTACTGATCATTGGCATCTTCAGGCTGTTGGAGTTTGAGTAGCCTATGTGCAATTTGAACCATGCACACAAAGTAAGCCATTTGGAACTGGAAGGTTCCACGTGCCCATGTTTGGAAATAGTATCATTTCTCCTAGAAATAGCAGTCCTAAGGGTGATGATTCCCAGGCCAGCCTGAGTCTGTAGCAAGTATAGTGTGATTCAGTACAGAAGGCAGAAATACGCCTTCATCCTCCATAACAAGGGCTGGAGTGATTGGGATGTGCAAAGAGTGTGCCTTGATGAACTTCAACAGTGACATTTATGAATGAATTTTTTGCTTAAAAGTTCCTCCAACGCAGTCATTCTTAACTTATTAAAATATATTTTTATAAGAAATAAGATCAACAGAGATGTTTAATAAGTTTTAAAATGAAAAGTTCTTTACTGAGGTATACTAACCTGTGATATTGTAGAATTTCTCATGTAAGCTTCACATCTGAAATGTCTCATGCGAGGGATGTCTTAGTACTTAACCCCTCTGTGGTATGCTGCAGGGGACATTGAGCTGACTGCACATCCCCAGATGGGCAGGAGAGGGTGCGCATCCTTAGTGAGTGGAGACCAGGTCAGAATTATGATTCTGTACAAACTTAATGAATATTTAATCCCACTGATGGTTTTGTAGAGATCCTTTAAAAATATTTTTGAAAATAGTAATTTATTTGCTCTTAATATTAAGAATAGGCTAGGGATTAGGCTACATTTAAATACAGAAATCCCATTTTAGCAGAAACTTAATGAGACATGATTATAATATGTAGAAGCCCAGTTAAGCTCTTCATATTTTTATTTTTAATTTTGTTTAAAGAGATATTTTGTTGCTACATTTATTGGATTTTTGTAGGTTCCAGCTAGCAAAATAGATGTGTAATTAATTTTTGTGTTATTCATTTTTTTTTGCCCCCAGAAAGATTCAGTATACCAAGCAGCTTTGACTTCTCAGTTTTTCCAATAGATTGTGTTTAAGGGTTCTTTAGGGTAGGTGGGGCTTGGGATAGCCCAGGACATTTCTCTGAGGTCACCATGGTTTGAGGAATTCTGCACCTATTCCCATGTTCACCCTGTGCTGTATCCCCTAGTTCAAGTGATGGGAAATTGGGGAAGGTCAGAGTGATGCCCAGGGGGTAGGGTGGGGAGTAGCAGTGAAGTAAGGTGTCTTCACCTCTCCAACCCACCTAGGGGCCAGTAGCTCATTAAGTATATACAGCAGATCCTCAAAACTTGAACATATTTTGGTGGAAAAGCAGAAGATTGATGTGGGTGGAACAAGTTAACAAGCAGGGAAGGAAATGATATGCTCTTGGGCCAGGTGACACAGGGCTAGCAGGCCATGGGTTTTACTGTGAGAGTAATGGGAAGTCACTGGAGAGACTGAATGTGTTCTGGATCTGTGGTATGTGGGTGATTTTATATATACAAAGTTGTATGCAGCCATGCACTTAAGGTTTGTGCAATTTATTATATTTTTTATTGAAATAATATTTTAAAATAACAAAGTAAACATGAGCACTTGATTATTTTTACTCCTCTCACTTTTGATGTGGTGAATGGTAGGACTGTATGAGAAGATATTGGTTTGGGGAAGGCTAGGAAAGTTGTTTTACCAGGAATTGAACCCAGGGGCGCTTATCCACTGAGCCCCATCCCCAGCCCTTTTTATTTTTTAGAAATGGTCTCGCTAAGTTGCTTAGGGCCTAAATTGCTGAGGCTGGCTTTGAACTTGTGATCCTCCTGCCTCAGCCTCCCCAGCTGCTGGAATTACAGACATGTGCCACCATTCCCCGTGGGAAGTTTTTGTGTTTATAAAATGTGTGAATTGAATTCTTGTTCTGGTTTCATCATAGGTAGTAGTGACACTAAATTCTGGCAAATTTTTAAATTTCCACTTTAAAAAAATTGCTGGTATAGAACCTTTCCTTTTGTCTATTGTGCATAATTTCATATATTACAAAGATACTAATAATATAATTAATAATATAATTACAAAGATACTAATTTTTAACTAATAGGTTTCCATGGATATTCATATGGATTGGTAGTCAGGTTCCTCTTATAGAGGCATTTGTCTACTAATTCAGTCTCAGTGAAAATTGGTTAGCAAATGCTACTAAAGGCGAGTGGCTTTGAGAACCACCAACCTGTTTATAGGATGAACTGGATGCTGGTGGATTGGGCTAACCTGGAAGGCATCTACCACTAGGAGTGGAGTTTCTGTGAGACATGATGTTCCATTTCTAAAAAGAATGTAGCCACATTTGAAATATATTCACTTTTAAATTGGGTATTTTCTGTGACTCCTGCCCTACCTGCCTCACAGAGTTGCTCTGAAGACTAAATCAGTTAATTTTCCTAAAAGTGCTTTTGGAATTCTACAACTGAGGGTACACCCTGGAATTCTACAACTGAGGGTATACCCTGGAATTCTACAACTGAGGGTACACCCTGCCCCCCTACCAGCCTGAGGAATGTCTGAAATATCATGTAGTTTGATGTTGGCACATGCGTGTATAGGCCTGTGAAGTCAATGAACAAAGCCCATCTGTATCATTAAGCTGTTTTTACTCTCAGACTTGATGATGCCACCAGCTTGGTCCAACTGTATCACATGCTCCATCCAGATGGCCAGTCTGCTCAAGAGGCCAAAGAGCAGGCTGCTGAGGGAGTCAATTTAATTAAGGTAAAGAGTCTTTTTTTCACATTGGCTGTTTTGTGATGCTGATTGAGTTGGGAAAAATTTAGAAGTGGGTCATATTTAGCAGTAACTAAACAAATCTGTGAATATGAAACATCTGTGATCTTGAAAACATCAGTGTGATTATAGCTCTCTTGTAGAAGCAGATGGAGTCGGGGGGGGGGGCTGGGGGGGAGTAGTCAGGTAGGTGGGTGGTGGGTGTGCTGACAGCTGGAGTCTAGAGAAGTTCAGATAATTGGGGGCAGCAAGTCCCTGGTTCTTTGAAATACTGCAAAGGCAAGCTGCATCTGAGGTGCTAAGTCACCAGCAGGACCAGGTGAAGGACTAGAATATGTCCCTAGAGCAGTGTGGTGTTATGTTAAGAATATGTCCTATCCTTCAGTGTGGTGACATGCTCACTGGGGAAAACCCATAGGTGTTGAGGGGAGAGGGTGATGGTGCTTGGCTGGATACTGCCAAGCCTATACACTTCTCACACCATGGGCTACATAGATTTATGTGTAAATGCTGAGAGTTCAGATATTTTCAGGAAGGGAAAGGGAGGTCACTGTGTAATTTAACTTCTTCTAAATGGACATGGTTTTGTGGAACTGGCTTCTGTGCCAATAACATTGTTTGCATACCGAAAAGCAGTTAGGTTACTAAGGATAAAAATGACCACTCTAAGTGGAATAGAGAGAAACTACAGAACAAATCCTGATTTTTCTGTGATTAGCCAGATAAAGTAAAATGCTTTTGGAGAAAACATTCTTTGAAGTGAAAAATGAGTTTGCTAACTCTCATCTCATCTCTTGAACCCAGTTGGTTTTCATTTTAATTGTAGCATAAAGTACAATATCAGGTCCTTTTTTCCTGAAAACAAGCTAAAAGAGGTAATAGCCATTCTGGTATTTAGAATCAGTATTGCTTTTTCGGATCTTGTGTATTTATTGCTTTCAAGAGGAGAAGTAAAAATCAAGGGGAAAAGCTGTAACACTTGGAAGACAACTGGGACTCTTCTTGACATGTTAATAATGTCTTTAAATTGGGAAATTTTACAAATAGTATACGTTCTATTGTTTTAAATTGTATGTCCTACTGTTTTAAAACCATTTTTTTTTTAAACAGGTCTTTGCAAAAACTGAAGCCCAGAAGGGAGCATATATAGAATTAACACTGCAAACTTATCAAGAAGCATTCATGAGTAGTCATTCTGCAGCTTCCTGAAAATATTTTAAAAATACATTTCAATTTACTAAAACCTTCCTTTGTTAATGTTTATCTTAATGTTTAAAAACATCAAGATCAAAAGGTCCTGATACATAGTTTGTTATATATTTTTTTGTTTTTTAAATTCCACATAGTGCATCTGACAGAAGTACAAAGAAAAACTTTTTACCTTATTTATTTTTCTAGGCTTCAATCTGATAAATGAAGAATATATTTGACTGCCTGATTATGAATTTCTTTAATTATGGTAGATGAATACACAGTATTTTAAAAGAGTACCAGGCCTTTGACACCAAATAAGCCAACAGTTAATGCAGGTAGAGCCCAGCTTACTGAGGCCAGAGGAACAGGGGTTTTAGACCAATTCCAGAAATGAGTATTACTGGACAAAATCAGGAAGAGCTCTTGTCAGCCATGTTACACGACAGAAGACAGTGTTATAAGGACATCAAGAAAAGTACATAGATGTCCAGTTCTAGAAAACTATGATGTTGTTTGCAAAATGCAGATTTAGTTATACAAAGAAAAGAGAATGTAGGGCTGACCATTGGGTGAGGTGTGATTTTGGCTCAGCCTTCTACAACTAGAAGTCTCTTTTTATTATTCAGAAAGGAAATGGAAGTATTCTCATTAATTCAAAGGATTTTAATGACAATATGAGAAAAATCAAAGCTCAAGTCTGTTTTAATCAATGAAGAAAACACTGATTTAAACTGCACATGAACTCCTCCTAAGAAAAGGAGGCCATGTGCTCCTGTTGGTCCACAGCATTTACATATAAAAACCTAAGAAATTTTTCATATTTCCTTCCAAGCACTGTGGTCAGGGTGATGATCAATACCTATACATAATAATGATTTGTTTAGTCAAATAAATGGAAAACTACAATTCAGTCATCCAGGATATCTTCATCCAGATTAATATCCGTAGTGTCAATATCTTCTAATTCCAGATTGTCCAAATCTACTTCTAGTTCGAGTAAGCTCTGAAAACAAAAGGAAGATGATGGAGTTCCAAAGCACTGTGTTAAAGAACTTAATGTGTTCCTCCTTAACTGTCCCAAATAACATCTTCCCACTTCAAAGTCCCTACTCTGAAACTTGGGTATATCACCTGCCACAGAGGCCCAGGCAGCCTGCACACAAGGGAGGAAGGGACAGGGGAGGTTTGGATGGTGTTTGACCTACCTTTTCTTTTTCTTTGTTGGCTGTTTGGGAGGTCACGATAACTGGAGTCGGAGATGGGGGTTTCTCATCAAGGTCCTGAAAGCCCAAGTAGAAATATATATATATATATATATAAATAAAGGCATTTTTCCACAAATTTTAAACTTATCCTCTAAGGGAAGAGAGATGAGAATTAGGAAGTGGAAGATGGTACTTAAAATCAACAGTCTCAACCAAGTTATCACAAGTAGTACTCACCTGCTGAGCTACAGATCTTGAGGGGTGAAAGCCTTTTGCCTCTTCCATGACATTTCTTTCTTCATTTGGCTATTAGAGAATAAAGCAATGATGAAATGAAAAATCCTGAAATTATATAACTGCTCTAGAAATTCGCCTAAATCCCAGATATTAGCTCTTATCCAACAATAATGTATCCAGCACTGTTCACACCCTGAAGTTAATGTGCTCGCACCCTGTAGTCACACTAAATCAAGCCTAGCACCCGATCACTCACCCACTCACCGTGACTAGGGGGTACTGTTTGGCTGGCCAAAGATCAGCATGTGTTTCCTTCACCCACTCTTCAACAACAAAGGCTTCTTTTAATCCTGGGAAAAGGTTTTCATACTCTGTTGGGTCAGCAAGGGATTCCGCTGCTTTCTGATTGACTTTTGAGAGATTCTCTCTCCAGAGTTTCACTACCCTATTACAGACATCATGAAATCAAAGAGAAATTACATAAGCATGCCCTGTTTTTATCTGAAATATTTCTTCCTAAAATTAAAAAGTCTGTACCTTGAAACCTGACTGGGTAGGTAAGTTCGGGCCAGGAAGGCAGCTTCTGGCAGTCGTCCGGTTCTGATCAAGAGCTCAAGGCAAGCATCGAGCCTGAAGATTAAGGAGGAGAATAAACACTACAACAACAGCACTTAACATTTGGAAGAAATGTGGATTTAATGTTGCAAGGTCAAAATCTTCCCCAGTCCCCTCACACATTCATCTCATTTCTGTTCCTGGCCACTTACTCATCTTAACAGTATATTACAGACTTGGTGGACTTCAAGAGTGTGAGGGATACGACAGCTTTTATGACTACTTAAGGGCCTTTTCAAGAAGAGACAAAGCAGTTTGGATGAGCAAATTTTGAAGGCTTCAGGATATAGGCAAGTAGAAATTCAGTTTCAGCATCTCCAATGTGGGCTGGACCAGATTATCCAGAGGTGCCCAGTAGAAAAGAAGGTTACCATTATTAAGGATACCATGTCTATTAGCTTCAGTTTTTTTTTTTCCCCCAATGGCAAGTTTTACAAAGCATTTCAGAATTCCGATTTTCTTAGTTTTAGGTAAGAAATGGAGTAATAGAAGCACCTAACAAAAACCCCAAACAATATTTTTGTAATAATATGACTATTAAATGCAATAAAAACATACTGAGTAGCATAAAAACAACTCAGTAGTAGAGTTTAGTCAGATTTTGCCTTCAAATGAGTTCTAAAAAAACTTTTCATATAATTTTTGGATTTTTGATATGCATAAAAGATAGTGGACCTATTTTTGCAGAAATATAAATTCACATATATATGTGTATATATGTCATGGTGCACAAAGTTTTAAAATGGGGTGTAGCTCAGGAGAAGAGTGCTTATCTAGTATTTGCATGGCCCTGAGGTTTGTTCCACAGCATCAAAAAAAGAAAGTTTATTTTTTGTTTGTTTTTTGTGGGACTGGGGACTGAACCCAGGAGCCCTTCACTACTGAACTACACTTTCAGTCCTTTTCTATTTAGAGACAAGTCTCACTAGGTTGACAAAGCTGGCCTTGAACTTGTGATGCTCTTATCAGCCCTTCAAGTAGCTTGGATTAGAGGCATGGACCATCATGCCTCGCCAAAAAATAATTTTTATGACAAAGTATGCAGGGCAAATTTAATGAACACTTTTGTGTTTTATTTCATAACAGGGCCAACTAATTTCTAAATGATTTGGCACCAAACTTACAAATGTGGTATTTTTATGCTTTTCTGTTGAACTCAAATCTGAAAGTAATTGGCATTTTCATCCTCCTTCCTCCATGCCACAAACAGATCAAAATTGTCCAATTTGGGTAAAGTCACCTGCCACTCAGATACCAACTGGAGCAGCACGATAGCCTCCTCCTGTCAAACAACGAAATGCCTCAGCCACTAACTGGCAGGCTGTGGGGAAGGGGTTTAACTTTTATCCCATCCTGAGCACCTCCTTCAGCTCACATTTATATCAAGGTCATGGAGTATCCCTTGCTGAAGCTGAGTGCCACCAAAGTAACACTGTCATCCTATTGCCCACACTGTTCAACACCACCTGGCCAGCCATCAGTTCTCTCCAGCCTCACAATTAATGTGGAAAAATTTAATTACTGTGCTTCCCAAGGTCTTTTAGACCTTCCCTTAGATTAATACTTACTTTCCCTGTAAAAAGTAGCTCATGAATGCCACATTATTTTTGCCATCTCTCTCTGCACCCTCTGCAAGCTTGTTCACCATACTAGCATTTCCAGAAGCAGTAGCTAAAAGCAGCAGACCTCCGTAATCCTGGGCATGGTGCAGACACTCCTGGGCGAGGCCAAACTGACATTTACTGATGGCAAGTTCAGCAAGTTGTTTCCACTTCTGTTCTGACTAAAAGAAAGAATTTCCAAATTAAAATACCTTTGAAAATAAACATTTCAATCTCCATTATCGACATTATTCTGTTCTCTTGAGCATTCCTATATAACAATGGAAAATACTTTACACACACACACACACACAAAGACATACACGGAGCTGTACTTATTAAATTGGCACTTTCAATCAAAATTAGAGTATCAGGATAAAATGTACAATGAGGAAATTATTCACATATACAAAATTAATTCAAATAATTTTAATGATGCATGAATAAAACAAGCTAAATTGGAGTTTTAAGGAATTAGATTGCAATTATTCTAATAAGTGAATTTAATACCACTTTTTTGAAAAATTATTCTTAAATATTTAATAATAAATATCTGTCATTTGTAGCTTTTCAGAAATCAAAATGCTACACATATAGATGATCTTAACATAGCTAAAATTTATTTTGCACATCTGAAATTAATTTACCAATAAATGCTAGAGTGAAACCACAATTAGGATATACAATATATAAAGATCTATAAAAATATCATCAACCTGTCTTGCAAAAGACATGCCTCTAATCTAGGTTAGAATCCTGCTTTAAAGTTCAGATCTTTCTTACTAGCTTGGAATATTGGCAAATTATTGATGTCTATATTATTTTAGAATTCCCAGAGTGGTTTATCTACTATCTTAAAATTTTTTCTTCTCTTGCAAAACAGATTTCACTCAAAATAGAAAAAACTTAAGTTATAGTGCTAAGACTGTCTCAAATAAAATGTGTTTGATTTATGCAAATTAACAATGCATCTTTGAAAAAGATCAAAAAGAGAATAATCTCACCAAAATGAGTCACTAATTTTCATCTGGAAACTTTAATAACAGTACATTATACCAAAGACATGGAAGTACCTGCTGACCTTTCCATCAGTTATAAGAAATCATGAACTTGAACATACCTCTGCCTCCACTGCTAACTGGTATGCAATTTTCAACTCTCCAAGTTGAAGAGCAAGCTCAAAACGATGTTCAGGATCTGTGGATACTGTAAGAGCTTGCTGTTTGAAGCCCTAAACAAAATTAAAAGCAGAAAACAAATAATATATATGTGTGTGTGATATCTACAAGTACAAAATGTGTTCATGATACAATGTACACACAGAAAAATCATCCATTTCCCTCTTAAACTAAAACTACTTTGCTGACACAGAAACCCCACAACTTAAATAAAAGTAACAACAAAATAATGAAAAGCAAAAACTAAGAAGTCATTGAATTAACTGGTAAGCACAAGCCTGACGGAGTATTCAGACACATACTACCTATGTTTTTTTAAGACAATGGTAGCTGACTAATTCTAGATGAACTCAAGTAAACAATAATTAACAAAATTAGAATGTGATTATAAATAAATATCAAAAAGAAAGGGATTTTGGAAAATTGGTCAAATAAGAGTCACTTCCAAAAAGAAACCAGGTGCACTGGTATATACATAGTGGTAAATCACTGAACAAATCCAGGTCATCTAGTCCAGGCCTTGTTTTAGAGTGGAAGTTATTGCCAGTAAATGGGCAAAGGAAAGGGAGTCAAAACATAAACCTTTCCAATTTTCCATCATCTGTAAGTCACTTAGCAGACATTTTGTATGCAGGTCCAGACGATAATCAGGTGTCACTACCTATGCCTACAGTGTTGGTCTTGCGTTATTCATCAGCAAGTATCCCAATGGTCAGAAAGCCTATGAATTCCTTTCTGTGTTCCAGTTTGCCAACAGAAAAGGGCATTTAAACTAATTTAACCACTAAATTAGCTTCTAACTACTAAATTAGCAGAACAGATGGGATCTGCCTACAAGCAAGGTTTTTAGCTCTAGGGGTGTGGTGCTAGTTGGATGAAAAGCTCAGAGGTGGTTTGTTCTTCAAAAATTGAGGGAGACTGCTCAGTATGGGTGTTTTTAACTTTTCAGATTATAAGTTCTAACAAGTAAATTTAATACCACTCCCCAAATTCATCCATGAATATAAACGGATATTCTAAATAGTCTGAGTTACAGGCCAAGGATGTAGCTTGGTGGTAAAGTGCTTGCCTACATCCTCATTTTCCATAGAACAGAAGTCACAAGAAATGCATAAAGCTGAATGAAGAAAAAATATAAGTTATGCTGTGTTGCATGTTATTTAGACATGTGAAAATAAATATGAAGGGAATCAGATAGAAGAATTAAAAGTAATTATCTCCAGAGAGTAAGAAGGAGACAGGAAAAAGGGAAGTCACCTTTTTTTTTAAAGAACTTAATTCATGTGGTATGCACATATTACTTTGCACAAATACTACAGTAAGAAAAAGACATGTTGGTAATGGAAAATTTTGTGATGTGTATTTTACCAAAATTAAAAAAAAAAGACAGATGAGATAGAAAAATGCAATGCAGAAATAAAAATATTAATTAAATGGAAAAGATATATATAGAAGGGGAGGAAAGATAAATCCTTACTGATATTTAAAGAGGGAATTAAGGGCACTGAGAGAGAAGAAAGAAGAATGTAGGTTTACCATAGATTGCAATAAACTGACAGGAGAAATCCCACTGGCACAAGCAAATCACACCAACATTCTTTTAAATGGCTGGTTTGAAAACACACACACACACACACACACACACACACACACAAAGTAAAAAAGGATGAAGAAGAAAGGAAAAGTGGAAGGAAGGAGACAGAAAAGAAGAAAACTCTTACCTGTTTTTCCAAAAAGTGTGCTACTCTGGTCCGCTGTTCTTTTGGAATGGTAGGAAGGACCTTATCTGCCATGCCAAAATCCCTCCTCATGACAGCGGTCTGGTATTCCAGGACTGAAACCAGCAGGGAGTAGCTAACAATATTCAACTCTTTGTCACCCAGATAAAGCCTATTGTCTTTAGGAATATAGCCCAGGAGATACATTGTCCTACCAAAGAAACAGAAACTAAATTAGAAGCCCAACACTACAGTTACACACACACATGACCCGCCCCCCTTGATTCTTGCTCAATATCTTTCCATTTGATTAATGCAGTTTTGTTTGACAAGAGGCAATCTACCAAAACCATAACATAGGGAAGTCAGCCTATAATTGCTATAAGCCAGTAACAGGTTCTGTTGAAAGAGCACACTTTTCAATTTAGGATGCTTAAGACAGAAGCAAAACTATACTCCACTACCTGTCCAAGTGGGCAATGGTGACTATTTCTCCTCCAACATAATAATTTAATCTGTTCACAGAACTTGTGTAAATGAAGCAGTCGCCTACCCACAGGCCTGTTTTCACAATTTCCTGAATTTCACCAAGAACCTGTAGAAAGAAAATACTATGATTATATTATTTAACATTGAAAAACTGTCAATAACAAAAGGCTGAATATAGTTGAGTTTGATAAGGTAAAAAAGAAGGAATGTAGAATAAAACTATTTCAAGAAAGTAAGTCTTTCCTTAAAATTTCTATCTTCTTTCTTTTTTTAAGAACAAATTTCTACTGTTAATATTTGTCATATTAAATCTCACTGTTGGTTCAAAATAATGATCTAAAAGAGAATTAACTTAACACCCAATACACATTAAACTGGAAAATGAGAGATTTTGCAACATCTTTTAGGACATCTACATCAAGGATGATTTATCTTTACCACCTGAGAGCTCATTTAAATCACTCTGACTAAAAAGTTTAAGAACAAAACAACTTCAAATTTCTTAGTGAAAAATATCAGTCTAAACATTCCCTAAAATCGAAGCATGAATTTCTTTTAACATATTTACTTTCAGATTCTGTTTTATGAGGCAAGATTTTAATTTTCACATTTCACCAGAACCCTTTAAATACTTAGTTTCCTCAATCCAAACTTTAATGAAATGCTAGAATTAGTGCAGTCTTTTTAAAAATGTTTTTTGCTTTTTAAAATTTGTTCTTTTTAGTTATACATTACAGTAGAATGTAGTTTGACATATTATACATACATGGAGTATAACTTCCCATTCTGTGGTTGCACATGATTTGAGTTACACTGGTTGTATATTCATATATGAACACAGAAAAGTTATGCCAAATTCATTCTAATATCTTTCCCATTCCCACCCCTTCTCCCATTCCCCCCGTCCAATCTGGTGAACTTCACTCCTCCCATCCTTGAATAGTTATTTTTCTACTCATGTTCATAGTATGACAGATCTTTCCATCTTCTAAGGTCTTCTTCAATTTCTTTCTTTAGTGTTCTATTGTAGAGGTCTTTCACACCTCTTTTGCTAGATTCCAATTTTCTTTGAGGCTATTATGAATGGGACAGTTTTCCTAATTTCTCTTTCAGTTGATTCATCACTGATGTATAGGAATGCAACTAACTTACTTTTTGTTACTTTGCTGAATTCATTAATGAGTTCTAAAAGTTTTCTAGTCTTCTAAATATAGAATCAGAATTAGGGATAGTTTGAATTCTTTTTTCCTGTTTGTAACTCTTTAATTTATTTCTTCTGTCTAACTGCTCTGGCTAGTTTCCAGGACTATGTTGAGTAGAAGTGGTAAAAAAGAGGGCATCACTGTCTTGTTCCAGTTTTTAGAGAGAATGCTTCCAATTCTTCTCCATTTAGAATGATGTTGGCCTTGGGTTTAGCATATATAGCATCTACAATGCTGAGTTATGTTCCTTCTGTCCCTATATTTTCTAGTGTTTTTGACATGAATAGATATTATATTTTGTCAAATGCTTTTTCTAGTACAGTCTCTTTTTAAGTCTATAAATCATTTAAAAACAAAGCTAAAGTCATACTGATGCAATTACCTCAAAGGCATCTTCAATGCCATCTTCAGTAACTCCCTCATGCGTTTCCTGTGCAGCCAAGACTTTTTCTGACAGATATTTAAGGATAAAAAATGATTCCTCAGTGGCAATACAGACGAGCTCTCCTGAATCAGACCAGAAAATCTGTAACACAACAAACACAAGCAACTGATTTGGATTTCTGAGTGGGTATGACAAACTGCTTATACCTTGTTTCTTATAAGATTAATCTTATAGTAATAAATAAGCCGTTGATTTTTGCAGTATATTTACATGTGTATGGAGGGTGGACAGGGCAGAGCTATTCTATTTAGCCTAGCAGTGGAAAGAACGATGGGAAAGAGGAAGGAGAGCTGTTGGTAACACTGGATGTGCTGGAATTTAGAGGAGTGTCAGCCTAGTCTCTATTGCTCTAGAATACTATTTCTTACCCTTAATTTTTAATAATAAAAATCTCACCCCCATCAGCCTTTTTAGACGTTTTTCCCTAAAATGTCCCCTTAAAATATTTTAATACCATAATTATTCTGTATATTTGTTTACACATATACATAATGAAAATACATATGATACACAGATACATATCTGTTTATACAAAAAAAGGGCAAAGTCCCCCTCCCACCACACCCATTTTCCCACTTGGGGAATCGCCATGCTTTAGAAGACAGGGTCAGGACCACAAGGAGGCTATTTTGTCTCCAAAGATACTTTCTGACAATGAAAGTTGTCAGGGTAGGCAGTTAGTTCTAAAAGTACAACATGTTGTCACTAGAGACAGTCACCTGAACCTTAAGCAGCCATCAACAGATAAACCTCAGAAAGCTTTCCGACTGAATGGGGGCTTCTCAGGACCTTCCAAGTCAAGAACTCCCTGACTTCTTGTCTTCAAAGCACTCTTTTCCACAATGTCAAAAGCCATTTGAAATATTGGAATTTGCATAACTTTAAAAAATATTTTTCAAAATATCCAATGTTTACTGCTTCATTTAAGTACCACAATTCTGAGGCAAACAGCACTGTGTGTAGCACTACGAGACAAGGATAGCAGGGCACAAGGACACTTCCTGGCATCAGGGACCCAGACTTCATCACAAAGATGAACATTCCCAAAACAGCAATGGAGTGACAACTCACGTGTTTGGGCTGAATTTCAATTCTGCGAATGAGTTCAGTGTTGTCCCAGTCATAGAAAGCCAAGCCATTTACAGACCTGACTCCCAATAAGAAGCCTCCGTAGATACCTTAAGAGAACATAAAAAGATCTGGCTTAGATTTTTTTTTTTTTAATTTTTTTTTAGTTGTAGTAGGACAAAATACATTTATTTTATTTATTAATTTTTATTTGGTGCTGAGGATCGAACCCAGCGCCATGCACATGCTAGGCAAGCATTCCACTGTTGAGCCACAACCCCAGCACCTGGCTTAGATGTTTTTGAGCCATTACAAAGCTTTCAAAATTGTATCATAAGTAAATGGCACTCACTTTCAGCTCCAAAATCTGGTTTAAATGATTTTTTTTCCTTAAAGTTCTTAAATATCTTCACAACACTGTTGCTCTCTCTTATTGCATATCTGGGGTGGGGGTGGGAGAATAGGGAAGACAAAATACAAAATGATAAGCTAAACCATAATTCTATTATACATTAGAAATATCTTCAATTACTGAGTAATTAATTATGCAAAGATACAAAATGAATATTTGAAGATTCATTGATGTATTTTTTTCCCTAAGAGATCAGTGAACTCTTTATAGTTGGATAAA
Organism: Ictidomys tridecemlineatus; assembly: GCF_052094955.1. Lineage (NCBI taxonomy): Eukaryota > Metazoa > Chordata > Mammalia > Rodentia > Sciuridae > Ictidomys > Ictidomys tridecemlineatus. Next base: position 85,760,991 of record NC_135479.1, read on the forward strand.
TAAGGAATGGGTTTCACATGATGTATGACACAGATTAGCAGGACTTATAAACCATTATAGAAACTGGAAATGACTAGGTGTGAATGACTAGACAAACTACAATATATGTATACAATACTACTCTGCACAAAAGGAACCAATTACTGATACAGACAATGATGTGGATGAATCTCAAAATATGCTGAGCAAAAGAAGCCAGTACAAACATGCATACCATATGATCCCATCTATATGAAACTCTAAAGACAATCTACTGTATACAATAACAAAAACATATCAGTATTTGCCTGGGGCTGGGGAGTGGTTGGGTAGATGGGGATGAATGGACAGTTAAGGGAAATAAGGGGATTTTGTGGGGATATAAAAATGTTCTATAATTTGTGTTAGTGGTTATGGATTATATACATTTTTCCAAATCCATGAAATATTTATATCCTTAAAATGGTGCATTAAACAATATATAATATATAAATTATCTCATTAAAAGTGATTTTAAAAATCTAAGAAAAACTGTGATAAATGGCTCATCAGTCAGCCATGTGTGTTATCAAAAGGAAATACTTACATTTAGGTCTCTGCCTTAAAAACAGAGACCAGGAGGCCGGGTATGATAGTGCATGCCTGTAATCCAGGAACTAGAGAGGCTGTGGCAGGAGAATCACAGGTTTGAGGCCAGCCTTAGCAACTTAGCAAGGCCCTAAGTAACTTAGTGAGACTCTGTCTCAAAGTAAGAAGGGCCTCACCCAGTTAGGTCATGAAAAGGCAGCTGCACCTTAGGACAAATGCCTTCAGGAGGGCCTGCAAGGACTTGAAGTTCTGCCTCAAGCCCATAAGCACCAGGTCCTGCCACAGGCTTCATCAAGGAAATGGTGTTGGGTCCCTAGTTTAATGGCATTATTAAATTAGGTTGACTGAGAGAGCTCAATACCAACTACAGAAAGGACAAAGGGTTTATACTTCCCAGTTGCCACTGACTAATTTTATAACGGGCTGTGCTGGTGGAATGCATCTTTAACAGGGAGCAGTACAGAACACACCAAACCTCAAGAACCCAGACTGGCACATGACACCTATCAGTAATTACAGCATGCTGACTTAATCATACAGACCAAACTTACTCAGAAGAATCATGAGCCCATGCAAACTCCTGGGCAGAACCAAAGCTCTTGTTTCTCAAGGCCATTGCTGTGTAGATGATATACTCTCCATCACCACACACCACAACAAACCTAGAAATTACAGAAGTCAGGGAGGGATGTACAGAAGGCAAAGAAGTTAAGAAACAAATTATATTTATGGCAAAATAATTCTAATAACATGTTATTTCAGCAAATTATTATAACTTAATGTTTTTAAAAGTTATATATTTCTTTGAATGTAGAGCTACACAAAAATATTCTAGTCAACAAATCCAAAAGCAAATGATGAAGTTATTGCTGAACATGTTATTGCAACAGCCTTCTCTTATAAACCCAGAAAAATATGGACAAGAAGTTGAGAATGGAGGATTTCAATTATTCAACTAGAATTTGTTGCACACCAAGATGCCTAGCATGTTGTTCATGTCACTTAGACCATGAGAAGGTACTGTCTTATTATAAGATAATACTGTCTTATTATCTCCATTCTAACACAAATCATTCAAATGAAGAAAAATATATTCTAATTTTTAGTGACTTCATAAAATTCTAAATCCTAAATTTATTAAATAAAAATAGATGGTGAAGTAGTCAAGTAAAATTTTCCCAGAAGACACAAAACAACTCCCTTCAAAGTTATCATTTAGAACACTGTAAAATTCCTGCTATCAAAAGATTTATCAAAGGTAAAATGCCAACCTCATGGCAAAGAATGTTTTATGATATCAAGGTAAATATATACAATGCATTCATAACCTTCATAAGTCAATTAATTAGGTTACAAATAACTTGATATCATTTACTGACCTTTGGCTGCATACTTTGCCTTTTTTAATATTCAAGACACATACTATAATCTTTTTTAAATGATGAATTGTTAATTTCTTGAATTTTCTTTCTCTCTCTTTTTTCTTTTTTGCACTGTACTGGGGATTGATCCAGGGCTTTATGAATGTTAGGCAAGCAATCTACCAGTGAGCTACATTCCAGACTTATAAAAAAATTTGTAAAGCTCTACAGGTTTAAGCTCATTGTTCTTCGAACTTCTCTCTTACAAGATTCAAAAGATGTTTGGTGCTTTATAGCTCTTAAGGAATAACAATCTGATGGTTCAAATTATGAATAAGGGGCAGAATTACCAATTCCAAAACTTTTCAAAAGATATATACCTCAGAATCAGTTTTAAGAAAAATGAGGGAGCAAATATTAAGAGCACCTACTAAGTATTAAGGTAAGACATGATTCTTGCCCTCAAAGAAGCACACGGGTACACAAACCCAACATGTGTGAAATAAAAACAAATGCAATTTAATTGCTCCACCTCGCATGCCAACCTGTGTCTGTGTTGGGGATCATGCAGCAAGGGCAAAAGCTCAAAGAAGAATGAGTAGAGATGCCTACCCCAGAGAAATGCTGTGGATACGCACACACACCCTGTTCTAACATACACAGAAGCTCAGAAAGAGATTTTGGCCATGACTTACCGCCCATTGGGATTGTGCTGAATAGTCTGAGGGTATATTTCACAACTGCCCATATCCTTTACTGCCAGTGGCAATCTTTCTCCATCTTTAATTTCAGCATCTCCCATTGCTTTTAGATTGGCCTGCTGGACTTCTGAATGCTTGGCCCAAATTATCTTCCCATTGGCATCCATGGACATGGCAGGTTCCTCCCGACCAAGCTGGAAGAATGACAAGTGGCTCTTAGCAATGAAAAGGAAAAAATAAAACCACAACAAAATAGACACTCCTTCCCCTTAACAGAGAGGTCTATTTCCTTTCTTCCACTTTTATCTCTAATGCAAAAGGAAAGAACTGCCAGTTCAACAAAACTGGTGACTTGGAATGAGACAGTACTGAATTACAAAGGAAAATGACTTTGTCAATGTCCATGTGTTTATTTAGAGAGAGAATTACCTTAACAATGATGCTCCCTTCATCATAGCCCAGAGCCACATTGTTGGACCCTCTCAGACTGGCCACACACCACACCCGCTCCATTCCATAATTCAAAGTACTCTCAAGCCGATAGGTGCTTGAATGCCAAATTCGGACTGTTCCTAAAGAGAACAATGTGAATATTCCCTTTTGATACAAACATCCAACAATAAACTGTCAGGTGAAGGAGTCACAGGAAAGTCTTTATATCAACAGAAAACACACCTGCCAACTTAATGTCCACTTTTTCCCTATCTGTAATTTTTAACTGATTTTATAAAGGAACATAAACATAATAATAGAAAATCCATAAGAAAGTAAAACAAGGAAATGCAATTTGAGGTGTGAAACAGTAACAACATTTCCTGGGTAGAGTGCTTACCACGTGCCAGATGCTTTCTACACTAATCTCTTCTCATCCTCGTACACAGTCCTATGGAGTGGATATGTGTTCTCATTTCATCATTTGCCCAAACCACATTCACCAAGTGACAGAGCCTGAATTTGAAACCCAGGGATGATTCTGACATACAGGATCTTTCAGTTTTTCTCTAGAACATCTGGGTGTCCTCTTCTTTAAGTTATAGAATCAAAACACACCAGAATGATGAAGATGATAAAAATATGTCCCTTTTGTTATTTAGTAGCTTAAGTCTAGTATTCTTTTTTTGGGTGGGGTACCAGGGATTAAACTCAGGGGGATTTGACTACTGAGCCACATCCCCAGTCCTATTTTTGTATTTTATTTAGAGACAGAGTCTCACTGAGTTGTTTAGTGCTTCGCTTTTTGCTGAGACTAACTTTGAACTCTTGATCTTCCTGTCTCAGCCTCCCGAGCCTTTGGGACTATAGGTTTGTACCACTGCACCCGGCTTAAAAGTCTAGTGTTCTAATTAAAAAATGTCAGAATCACTGGAAACCTCCTATTACAATACAGCAGTGTGGGTCAAACCACTTGACTGAAACACCTACTGAGTAAATAACAGGAGCTCAGGAATAAACATATACTCCAACTTACCATCTTCTGAACCTGTGATGATGATTGGCAACTCAGGATGAAAACTGGCACAAGACACATTTTGCGCATGTCCCTCCAGTGTCTGCACACATGTTTTATTCTGTAATCAAAACACAGAAACAAATTTTATTAGTAAAAAAGTAAGTAACCATCCTTAATTTTCTCAATGCATAGATGCCTTATAAATGATAAAGGTTAAGACAATCTGAATAAGTCAGATATAGAAATTTTTGAAACAGAATTTTGCATAAATGAATGCTTAATTTCACAGATCAGATAAATGTAAAGGTAATTATCATTTGAAGAAGAAGAAAAAAAAGATCTAGATTTTCATTTGAATACTATTTCCCCAAATTCTTAGAATAATGAATTTCCCCTACAATATCCACACCTACCATCTGTGGACTAAGCCAGTCAGTACAGGGCTTTGCTTTTAGGTACTTAGTCTGCTAAGTACTGCTACTTTAGTCTTTTAACATATTTTTTCTGAACTTAGGGACAAATTTGAAAATATTTCAAAGTATAACTGGTTTTCTAAGTCTTACTATATTAACTGCTTTACATGTGAAAAACAAAACAAAAATTTAAAAATATCTTACAGCTATACAAAGCACGGTACCAGGAACTTATATTTAGGTTTACAAGAGTTTTATGTGGCAAAATGGTTGTACCACAGCTATGTTACGACACTTTTGCTGATCTGTTCTCAAATATAAATGGGAGTCCACCAATGAGGATACTCAAGGATGTATAATTTATGTATAATTTAAGATTATAATGTTAAAATTTATAACCTCTATTATTAAGTAAAAAAAGAAAAGATGTGAGCATATTTTTGAAATCTTGTGCATTTATGTCTTCTTGTATTGCTTTTTGCAGTGCGAGGGATCAAGGCCAGGACCTTGCACATACTAGGCAAGCACTCTACAAATGAGCTACAACCCCACCCAGTGTTCATTTCTATGGAGACTTCTGGGACAATGTTGGTGCAAATACTTACGCCTTACATTATTACATTATGAAAAGAATTCAACAACCCAAGTTTTAACTATATTATAAGAAACAATTTTTAAAAATGTCTAGCATATGGCAAGTAAGGCCATAAAAAAATTGTACCTGGTAATCCCATATTTTAACAAGACGGTCATCTGCACCTGAGATGAGGTATGGTTTGTCACCACCACTGTAGTAATCAATGCAATTCACGCCTTTCTCATGTCCCTCCAGAGTGAAGTTTGGTGATGAAGAGCCCAGCTGCCACACCTTCAGAGAGCAACAACATCTGTGAGTTAGTACAAGGCTTTGCTTTTAGAAGGCAGATCCAGCACAGTTCTGACATACTAAATAAAAGGCCAAAGCCCAGGAGAGAAAAGCTAAGGAACATTCATTTCATTTTTTTCACTTATTTTTGTTAAATTTCCAGAGGGCAGAACTGGTATGGTGTTCTCTAAAAATGCCAATTTCTAGGCTTTATCCCTATTGAATTCAGTTAAACCACAGTGAAGTCCAGGAATCCAGATGGAACACCTTGAGAGAACACTACTTTAAGATTAGCTAAATAATTTTATGGACTATTTAATACACAGCTAAGGAAAGCGGGTTTAGTTAGATGTATTAAAAGACAAAAACTACTGTTTAATTAAAAAATGTAAAATATAGAACAGTAATAAAAAATTATAGGATTGAGCTTTATGTTTACAAATATTTACTGGGTGCGTAACATGTGGAAGGCCCTATTGGGGGTAAATATGTGTAAAACAAATGTAAACAAATGATTACTATTTACTCTATACCACAGACTTATGCCAAAGGTAATTCTTTTTCTCAAGATAAATCTAATTTAGTGAAGAATTTTAAGACTAATTTCAAAGTTTCCAACATATGTCAAAAGCAGACATAATCCAAAGAAGGAAAAAGAAATAAATTCAAAACCCTAAGACAGTCAGACACGTAAAAGTTTATTTAAGTTAAAGAAAAAAAAAATAAAGCATCATGCATATGTAGCAAGTGTGTGCAGGTAAAAATTGATGATTTTAAATCTATGCCTATATGCCTGTATTTTAAATATTTTTAAAAAATAATTATTTTTTTAGTTGTAGTTGAAAACAATATCTTTAATTAATTTATTTATTTGTATGTGGTGCTGAGGATCGAACCCAGGGCCTCACCCATGCTAGGTGAGTGCTCTACACTGAACCACAACCCCAGCCCTATATTTTAAATATTATAATGGAAAAAAAGGAATATAAACGCAGTCACTGCAACATGTACTAATCATCGAGTGCACCCTAGGCAGTGTCTGGAGGAAGAAGGAAACAAAGTTCCTGCCCCAATCTTCCAATATATCAGGGGACAAAGATTTCCAAAATACAATGTGAGAAAGGCCATAATGGAAGAAAAAGCAATGGAAGATATGGGATGATCATAACTGGCTCTGTCCAGAAAGTGGGTGTCCGACAAGAGCTTCTCAGAGTAAAATTTATACTAAGTCATGAAAGCTGGGTAGTTCTTCAGAGGAAAATAAATCAAAAAAGTGATAACTGACACATACAGCAGACAGCCTACCTTGATGGTCCTGTCCAGAGATGCGCTGGCAAACTGATTGTTATCTTTGGGGTTGATCACAATCTGCATAACATAATGTGTGTGTCCTTCAAACACTTGGGAACAAGACCATTTTTTATCCCAGTCCCAGAGCTTAATAAGCATGTCATCTAGGCCAAAAGAAAGTCTCAAATTAGTTGCAAATTATTTTTTTTCAATTTAAGAACTAAGACTCTCTGTGTTTTTCAAGGCAACAAACCTAAAATAAATTACACCTTCTGTGATTTTTAAAAATTGAATCAAAATTGAAGAAGATTTTTCAAAAATCCTTTATTTATCCTCAGGACAAACTTAACTCTTTTTAAGCATGGATATAAAGTAAGTAAAAGAGATTACAAACAGAAAATAATAAAAAAATCTTGTGAAAATTTTTTTTTAAAAACTCAGTGGGCTTCAAAGAATGACAAAAGTGCAATACAAATCTGTCTGAATAATAATAGTAATGACTATTGCAAGAATAAGCATTTGCTCTTATGAGATTGGTTAAAAAAAGTTCTCAATTTTTAATTTAAAAATGTTTCAAAGAGCTATAACCAATTCAGCACTGCTCATTTAATTGCTCTCCCAAAGGTCTGCTGTTTTATACATAATACCAAGGAGTGAAAAAGACTGAATATAAAGATAAAAGTGACTAGGGTCTATGGCAATCTGCCAACTCACTCATCAGTATGTAAACGAGCTTTCTGTTCAGCAGATGTTTAAACATCTAGACCTTCAGGTCTTCCCTGACAGGAATTGGAGCAATTGCTATGCAATCCTAAGTACAGTTGATATTCCATTAAAATACAAAAGCAAGCAGCATCAATAGCACAGTAATAGACTTAAATGGTTTAAAAGCTGCTTGAAATTAGAACTCTACTTGTAATAGCATTTAAAGAATAGCATGTCTTACTGAATGAAAATGCATTACCCAAGGAGATACCCATGACCAAAAGAGGTCATCTCTTACCACTGCTAGTCAGAATGAAAGGCTGGGTTGGGTGAACAGCAATACAGCGAATGTAGTCTGAGTGTGCTTCAAACATATGAACTCTCTCCAGAGTATTGTAATTGAACACTCTAATCTGCATGTCATCCTAGCAATGGAAATTTAAAAACCACTGTTACTATTAGGAAGTAAATTGCATGAAAAACTCTATTATAAGCTCAAAGTATGAAGTCCATGCTTCAAAACACTGCACTAATGAACAAAACAAATCAGGAATCAAAATTTTGCAATTAATTTACATGATCATTGGCCAATTAAGAAAACAGTATTACAAATTATATAATTACTTACTGCTCCCGTCACAACCCAATTCTTTCTTGCAACAAACTTTGCAGCCCGAACGGGAAGATCACACACTTCAAATGTCTTCACCAGTGTCTAAAATTTAACAAAACACATATTAAGTCATGAGAAAATAACTGAAAAATCTATTCTAATGTATTTAAAACATTTGACTATTAAAATGACTTTTAATTAAAAATACTCCCAGACTAAAATATGAATGATCAACATTAAAATTAAAAAAGGACTGATTATCTTTTTAATAGATTTGAAATCAAAGAGTTTTAAAAAACAAGAGAGAACAAGTTTCCAAAAAAAGGTATTTCAGATCTTCTGTGCTCTGGCCCTTCCCTCACTTTCCAGACTTACCTTCACTACTCCCAGCCTCATTTCTGCTCCTGTTTCCTCTGCCTGGAAAATCCATGCATGCTAACTGTACTCTCCTTTCCTAACACAGCACTGCATAATTCATATTTAATTTCAATATTCCCTATTATGCTCTCTAAGGGCAGGAACCATCTTTACCACTGTATACCCAGAACCCAAAAATAGCAGTTGGTATACAACTAGTGGGTAACAAGTATTTGTTGAATAAATTAGATCTTAGTTTCTTCTTTTTAAAACTGAACCCATAGAAGTAACTCAAACAAGATGTTTCTTTTATACACCTTAGTAACATACTTCCATATGAATATTTATATGCTGTCAGTAAGTATCACAACATAGTGATTTAGATGCCCCTTCAAAGTAGGTTATATACATAAGACAAAGGTAGAAAACTAGAAGACCTCCTGGAAAGTGCAGAGGCATCCCTCCTTGATACCTGTTCTTTAAGATTCTAAAAAACCAAACTTCATTTTGAAATTACTTTATGTTCTAGAAAGCAAGAATGAAATAAATAAGGAACATAATATAATCTTACTAGTTAAAAACCATGTACATTAAAGAAAAAGTAATAGAAACTGGTTCACTGTTGAGCTTACTCTGGCTTCCCAGGCCAGACTTTGCCTTAGACAAAGCTTGAACAAATTGGGCTTCAATGCTCACCTACACATCTGCTACAATTGACTATGATATACACATTGAGAACAGAGAACATGTAATCTATAAGATAGCAGGAAAATCCATCAACTCTCATAAGGAGCCAACAAATCCTGGGATATGAGAAACAGTGAAAATAAATTAGCTGTAGAACAAACTATCATGGTTCAGCATCATGATAGGTACTGTGGCTGGTACAGCTACATGAGAAATGGTCTCCACACTCTGGAGCTAAATGATCCACAGAAGAGGAAAAGGTACACTTAGTACATACAAATGCCCAATGTAAATTAGGAAAGCAATGACTAATATTTACATAGCCCTTTACAGGTCTCAAACAATTTTACCTAATGTTATTTAATTCTATTAACAATTATGTGATAAAAGATTTTTAAGAACATCATCTTTAGTATAGATAAAATAAAGTGATACTCAGTGTGGTTAAAGGCTTTTCTATATAATTTAATCAGCAAGTTGGCTTTGAATCCTAAAATACTTTTAAAAAAACACACAACAAAACAAATAAACAAAAAAAAAATCCTATTAGATCCACTCAAGAAGTATATAATATCTCCTTTTTTGAAATTCAAGTACATCTGAGTTAACTTCTAAAACCCTTTTGGCTCTCTTGAGAATCTTATTCTCAATATACATAAATGGCAATTAACTTCTGTTAGTGATAGAGGGGAAAAGGCAGACAGAACCAAATAAATATAGATCACTCAATAATTACTGAGTCCGATAAATACTGCCACACTGTGCCCCATGCACTGGAGGGACAATGGGAAAGAAGATAGTGGGATCCCTGTCCTCAGAGAACCCCCAATCTCAGAGAAAAGAAGGAAATTAAACAAGAAATTACCAATGAGATGAATTACAAAGGTGGAAGCAGAGAGCCCAGCAGGAGGACACAGAAGGGAACAACAAAGAAAGCAGAGGCAAAGTGGATGACCTAGGTAAAGCAGAGGTATTTGATAGTAAAGCCTAGAGGAAACATGAAGAAACTATATCTGGCCTATAGAACATATGACAGTGAAATAATAATGCTGGTAGATGGGTAAACTGAGCCAACAGAGAAAATCCCCAGGAAGAATTAGGGAGAGGAGAATCCAACATATCTGTTAAGTATAAAATATAAGGACTTTAAACATTTGGATGGAGAATTAGACCAAAAAGGAGCAGAGTGGGAGAAAGAGAGAAAAGCTGGTCAGTATATTATCTTTATCAAGCAAATTGCAGAGAACAGAAATTATCAACTGGTGATAAAAACATTCCTTTTATTCTTTAGTTCAGCAAATGGGTATTAATAAGTTACTATGTGTCAGGTAATAATATAGGCACTGGGATATAGCAGAGAACAAAATGTTAATGAGTATAAAACATCATCCTGATGGAGCCTGGTTCAGTGTGTGGTCACTGTTGTTTCACTATAATGAGTGTAAGCATACAAAGGTGTTTTTAGCTTTACTCCTGACCTTGGCTTGCTAATCCTATTTTGCCATCTTAAATTCCTCAAATGTAAATTTTATCAGATTTCAAGATGGATATTGAAGATAACTACTATTTGAGCAGTTACATCACTGTATATTATAATGCCAATGACATGTTTTGTACATTGAAAGAAAAATTTTAAAAGACAATCTGAAAGACTGCAGAAAATATGAGAAAAATTTATTTGAAGGATACATTATTTACTTAGGGGAAAGAGAATAATGTAAGCATTAAGGCAGACAATCTAGAATAGGCATACTCTCATAAGTATAACCAAAAGTTGAATATGAATATTTCTGTGTTTGAAAGTTACTTGCATATCATTACATTGAGTATTTGGGTAAACAATTAACAATCCACTCTTAAAGATGATCAGAATAGTCACTGAATAGAAAATTAAATATGAACTACTAAATACTTTATAGCAAACCATCTTACTTTAACATCCGTTTCCTCAATTTCAAAGAGTTAATTCTACCTATATTAGAGTAACTAGATTTAAATATCACATATAACTTGTCCAGAATAGTTTCTCTCATAAGCTATACCCTCCCAAATGTAGTTGCACTTTATTTAAAATACTTTGTATCAAGTTATTTTAGAGAGTAATATACTCATAGCTACTGCTATCTATTATGACAGTTCTCTTCATTATAAAATAAAAGTCCAACACTGCATTTTATTTCTAAAAAATTCCTTAAAAATCCTACCTGTGTTTCATGATTCCAAACACACACACTGCCATTGTACAGACTTGCCAACATCCATGGCTCTGTAGGATGCAAATCCACACTCTTAACTCGATCGGATCTAGCAGTTAGCTTTCTCTTGATATCAAGTCGGAGAGGCTAAGGAGAAAAAAAACATTAAAACAAAAAACAAATTGTTTAGTCAAATTAAATACAAGACTGCAACTACAAATAGTATGTTAACAGGCCTATAAAACAATTCTGTTTTTATTTTGCTAAATTATAGGCACAGTTTAAAGCACCTACTTCTCTAATCATATGTATAAAATATGAAAATATCTAAAAATATTAAACTTACAGTTTTCAAAATTTTAATTCTCAGTATCCTTGACATCTAAAATTTGTAGGACCCCCCCAAAGACTTTTTAATCATATTTACTAATGTTTAATCATATTTACTATCCATGGCTCTGAAAATTCCAAAAGAAATTTAATGAGAATAGTGGCAATGATTTATATTTTTGTAAAAACTCTTTAGATTTTTGACTCAATAGGAGATTTTTTTTTTTTTTGGTATCTGCTTCTGCCTTCAATATATTGTGATATTGTTTTGATGATATATGCCAAAAACAACTACCCCACCTGGCCTCATATAGATAATAGAGTTGGAAAGAATATTTTAATTTTTGAAAAAATAGAATTTTCTTCTTTGATACCACATTAAAACTCAAGTGGTAGTTTCTTAAAAGATACTTGTAATGCGGAATCTGAAACCAAACTAATGAACTCCTTATGCTTTGTTAAATTAAAATCCAATGGTCTATCCTATACTTTGAGTGGCTTATTCATTCATTTTGTAGCATAACACATTGGTTATATGGGATATGTTGGTTCATTAAGTTAGGCATGTCTTCCAAATGGGGATGTATTTCATTGTACTGTATCAAAAAGATCATATTCATTAATCTCACCACCTACCTCAGCTGATAAGTCTTTAAATATTAGAAATTCATCAAGTTCAGTGACAGAAGTTCTCTAAAATTCTAAATTTCACTTTGAAGTTCTAATTTATCATTAGCAAATAATACTGTCTGGTACCAGCTAACTTCTTACAGTTTTTAAGAGTATGTTTAACAAATAATCAAGTCTGAATAACTAGTTTCTTCAGCTGTTGTTTCATGTAAATCCCCCCTGACTGTATAAGTGCCTTTCCATGAGACAACCATCACACTTCAGTAGGCAGCAACAGAGGTACTTTATGTACCCTCCTCACTTCATCATACAGAATTAAAAAGATGTGTACTCAAATGTTGGATGCAATGCCATTAATCACTTTTACTGTCTCATCAATGACATCCTTAAGTGAAACTGGCTTTTAAAAAATTGTGTGACAATGGAGATATACTCTCAGTATAATTTGGTGCCGCTGCATGAGCAGGCTTACCTTTCATTACTTTTACACCATTGGTGCAAATATTAACATAGTGAAAGAGGCCAACAGCATCTGACCATGTGGTCCCTCCTAGAAGAGTAATGGGGATCTCTAAGGCATTGCAGAACACACTTTGAGCACCTTTGTTTATAAACTACCTACTGAATAAATTAAAAATAGCTGCTAAATCATAGCTCTGTGCCCATGTCATTAGTGTCATGGTAGAAAATATTCTGGGGCTGGGGATGTGGCTCAAGTGGTATCGCGCCTGCCTGGCATGCGCGGGGTGCTGGGTTCGATCCTCAACACCACATAAAATAAAATATATTGTGTCCACCTAGAACTAAAAAATAAACATTAAAAAAAGAAAATATTCTGAAGAAATGTTATTCATAAAGTCTTAGTAACTCTAAGTCATAATAGTAAAAGAGCTCTTCAGAGAAAAGCATATTTATTTTGGCAGAAAAATATGAAACATGAAATGAATATCTACCAGAGGTAATTTCCTGAGACAAAGAAAATACCTCATGAGGCATTCATTTATCTTGTTTGAATCTCTATCAAATGTGGGTCACAGATTATTCCAGTCTTTGCTCTTACTTTTTCCTATTCATACCTCCTATACTTTTAGCAACAACCTTTACCTTTTACTTAAAGGATGTGAGTTCTCTGACTCTTCAGTTGCCTCAAAAGAAAAAAAATGTTTCTACTGTCATATCTTCCTTCTCAAATTTTCTACTATGAAACCATTATCTCTGAATTCTTTGCTAGTTTGAGGGAAGCAAAACTTTCTGCTTCATCCATTTCTGAAATTTGTCCCACTAATTACTATCACAAAATTTAACATCTTTTTCTGGTCTTCTTACAGTTAGAATAATGGCAATATTTCATTATAAAAATACTTGATACTTAAAAATGAAGTTTCGCAAATCTAAGGGATTTTTTTTTTTTTAAATGTCCATACTGTAAGCACAGGAGACCCAAACCAGCACAAGTTGTTAATAATGATGTCTTTGTGCTAGGAACCTGGGTAGGTACACATCCAACATTGTTCTTCTAGAATTAAGGAAACTGGACTCTAAGCCACTTATTTTACTGTAACAATGTTTTAATTACTGAGTAAAAGTGATGCTTCAGAAAGTGGGTCAGGGAACTCTGAACATGAGTTATCTCTACATACTCTGGAAGAGCAAATCCCAGTTTAAAACACACAGGTAAATGTGTGCTCCTGCTCTATTTCTTTGACCATTTCAATGATTACTTTGAATAAGGTTCAAGCACATGGGAACAAAGATGATTAAGATGCTCATTCTGTATCCTCCAGCTCCAAAAGACTCCCTCCATCTTCCAAAAGATGGATGATTCAGGTAAATGCAACTGTCATCAATAAGGCCTTTCTTATTACCCTAGTCTGAAGTATTCTTTCCTAGAGGCTACTGCATGGTTTAAATTTAACTGTTCTGGTAAATTTTGCATATATCTCTTCTTGCTTCTTAGAGTAGACACTTAAGGACAGGGTCACTGCTTACACGTCTTTATTTGCACAGCACTTTATATATTTAGGAATTGGGAGAGAGTTAGGAATAAAGTATAACTCAGTACTACAGAGTTACACTGGATTCAAACTTAAGTTCCAATGTATCAGCTCTACATTTCCTAAGTACAATCCTGGGTAAGTATATTTAACTTCTCTGAGGTTTGACTTGTGTAAAATAGTGATAATACTAATATATATCTTTTGGTGTTATGAGAATTTAATTCAGAGTCCAGTTGCAACAGTACCTGGGTAGCTATATAATAACCACTCCATAAACATTATTTATAAAATCTCTCTACCAGCTACTGAGAGAACTAAGTGGCAAATGTTAGCAAAGTGCACAGCACAGAATAAACACTATTGTAGTACATAAGCAAACGAATAAATTCACAATTTGTGCTTTCCACAGAAATTGTTCCTAGGTATTGGGAAAGGAATGAGTCCAGTGCCCCCCACTCCACCTCCATGGATATCCACAGATGCTTAAGTCAAATTATGAAAAATGATGTAATATAGGACTTACAAAGTCCTTCTGTACACTTTAAATCATTTCTAAATTACTTAAAATACCTCATACATTGTAAATGTTGTAAGTAGTTGTAATACTATATTTTTTAGGGATTAAGAACAAGAAAAAAAAAAGCCTGTACATGTTCAGACAATTTTTTTCCAAAATTTTCAAACTGCAGTTTATTTAATCTGTGGATGTATAACCCAAAGAAATGGAGGGGCTGACTGTATATTAAAGAATAATGGCAATATTTCATTATAAAATACTTGATACTTAAAAATGAAGTTAGGCAAATCTAAGGGCTTTTTTTTAAAAAATGTCCAGACTGCAAGCAGAAAAGACCCAAACCAGCACAAGTTGTTAATAATATAAAGTGTATAATCAAGAGATTTAAGGTCTTTCTCAAGGGCTCTGAACCTGGAGAAAACAGAGTCTACAGATAAGTATGGCTTGGCAGGAGCTGTCTGTGAGGGGCACCTTTACATTGCAAACGGGGTTTTTCTCAGAGTATTCTTCTGGCACTATCCATAACTTTCATAAGTTTCCCCAAGAGATCAACCTCTGATCCAACTTTACCACAATGAGACTTGTTAAACTTAATTTTTTAATTGCAAGATAAAGGACTTGAAATGAGTATTCCACACAGTCTTCAAGCTCCAAAATATCTATCTGACCGTGTACTCCCATGTTTTAAAAAAGGCAGAAAAATGTTTACAAAAATATTTTATTTTTTTCAGAAAAGATTCTCACTATTGTTTTTCTTCATCATTATAATACAGTTATGCAAAGGCATTATAGGGAATGTTTGCGAGTAAGTGATAATAAAAATGTGCTGTCCTGATTGCTTGCTATTATTACCATTCACTGCTTTCACTGCATTTGCAATACTGAAAAAGCATATTATCAAGCTTTAAAAACAACTTCCCAATCCTTTTCCCTCCAGAAAACTAAGAGCTGGCTCCCAAAATATTAGAAATTCCACACTGCAAGCACAGGAGACCCAAACCAAGAATTGGGGGAGGGTTAGGAATAAAGTATAACTCAGTTCTACAGAGTCACACTGGATTCAAACTTAAGTTCCATACACATTTTATTGACTTTCCCCCGCTTCTTCTCTGCTTAAATTCATAGTTTGCAGTCAGCACACTATCCAGGAAAAAAGCCCGACAGGAGTGCAAGATTAGCTGTCACAGTCTTCAGCGTAGAATGGAGTAGTTTTGCAAAAACTGCCCAGAGTTCAACATTTTTCTTAATCCAATGACCCCAGTGCAGACCTTAGATGATTTGGAAAGCACCTTAAGGCCCAAGGGGTGTCAGGGACCCCTCACTGAACAGACATTGCCTCCAAAACCAGCCCAGTCTGCTGGTCCCCATCACCTCCTCCCTCCCAGGGCTCCAACAGAACCGGGCCAAAGGCGGTGGCCGCAGCCGAAGCACAAACCGCTGCTTATCGCAGCCCTCAGCCGAGGAACCCCAGGAATGGTCCGCAGCCGATAGAACACCTACCATGGCTCCGTCAGTCTGAGCCCGGGAACTCACTTGATCCCGGCGGCAAAGGGCCTGAGAAACCCACCGGCCCACAGACCGGCCGACTGACTGACGTGGAACTTCCGGGAAATGATTCTCGCGATAGTCAGAGGCCGGGCCTGAGCGCCTGCGCAAATCCCGCTCGGGGACTGGGATTTCCTAAGTCCCGCCCCAGTTTCCTAGGCAACGTGGCCCGCCCAGCCACCAGGAGAAGGCGAGGCTTACTTTGGAGGGCGGGGTATGGCTTGGGAGTGGAGGTGTGGCCTGCGCGGCGGCGGAACGTACCCCGGAGCTGCGAAGTGCCGGCCAGGATTTTAAAACCCGGCATTGTAAAGGATGGGAAAGGCCAAATGCTGCGTGTCCGTTGGACACTAATGGCAGGGGAAGCGCCCGGATGGTGGAGTTGGTGGGGGAGGCGGGAAATCGCTTCGCAACTCTGTTCTGGTTCGGAGAGGAGGGGCGGGGAGAGAAACGGCGAAGCAAGTTCCAAAACCTGTGTGCTCTGGTGAATTTGAGTACAAGGTCGAGAGTTCTCTGTGGGCCCTGTAAGGCCCTGATGGAGGAGAAGATAGGGTCCCGACTCCGGGCCTCCGAGGTCAGAGAAGGCTTGGGAGCCTGCAGTTCTCTAACCGAGGGCGATTGCCTTTCATTGAGCATCCCTGAGTGCCAGTGACTCACTTTGCGCACATTTATCAGTCTTGGATTGTGTGCCAGCTTCACATCAAGTCTGAGTTATCGCTCTTACACTCATGAGGTTGCTAAGGGTCCGGGCAATTTATTGTCCTGGCCAAGACCTCTTAGTAAATATAGTGTCGGGATTTGAACTCGAAATGGACGTGTCCTGAAAGCCTGTGCTGTATCTACTATATCCAAGTGGTAGTTGAGTTGTAGAAGAGGGGGGCTGTGCCATCGGTCTTGCAAAGTAAAATGCAAGAACATCCCTTACATTCTGCCTTTTTTCCATTTAAGAAACCATTAGGGGGCAAACAACTTGCCCTCTGGCTACATGGGCTGACAGACATTATCTGGAGACTTTTTATCTCTCCACCTCCTAGGTTTTCAAAAAGGCAATAAGTGTGTTTTGACAGTAATATTCAAAGGTAGATATTAAAGAAATGCCTTTTAGTAGGATCCTCTAATGTGACTTCTTCGTGGATTCAGTTTTCCTTATGTTAAAAAAAAATCAGGCTGCAGAATTTCTAAACACCCTTCCATTTTTACTATCCTGTTTTTCAGTTACATTCAATAGTAGAAGAAAAGTGGCTCTGGAATTAGATTTTAGTGCCAGTAGTATGACCTCATGATTTGTAATTGAGGTTAATAATTGCATAGTTAGTCTATTGAACGACTGAGGATCACAAGAATTTGTTGAAAATTTAACAAATAAAAATTATATCTAATATGCTTGACTAGTGAAGCTTTCATTATTTCTGATTCCTAACTTGGGTTTGAAGCAGAACCAAGATTACAAAATAAAACGCTGGATCATCTCTATTTCAAAGGGGCTCAGTTAAGGATTCTTAAATCTTTATGTACCACTAGACACAAAAGGATTTACCTAGCTGGTGTTGATGAAGGGTTGAGCCCCAAGTGTCATGCTTATCTTGTATCATTTCAAAAAATTCCTCTGTAGTTAACTTACATTGAGTTTTGTAATTGTGGTCTATAAATTAATTATTTCTACCATGACATATTGAAATTGCACTGTAAGAAAATCACTCGGTGCTGCCTTAAGATAATATCCCTAAAATGTTGACATTGAGGTTTGGTTGAAAGAAGTTTCATTTTAAAGAAGTAAAGTTTTCAAGTGTGAACTCATACATACACTACTGTTAAATATATGTATGTATATCCCTATGTGTTCAACTGTGGGCTTAAAATAAAATCTTTTGTTTACTCTTTGGTTTAGAGGAGACTGGAAGGTTAGAAAAATAGCTCCAGGGAAGAAAAAAAATTTGGACAAGCTTAGCAAATTGGTGAAGGGTTTCCCAAGAGGTTGACTGCAATTGATCAACAGATCTTAAAGTCTTACCTGGTCAATTTCCAGGATGGCTGTTTCAGCCCTGCCTTTTGTTGCTGCTGGGAGAATTCCAAGTGGGAATTCTGCCAGCAGAGCCTCTATCAATACCCTAGATGCACACTTGCCTCCCCATCCTGTCCCTACCTTTTTATAAGAAGTTGAAGAAATGAAAATAATTCCTTAAGGAAATATCTACTTTTGTATGTTTGTTTTTACTTTTTAATATATGTGCATCATCATTTAGCAGAGTGGTGAGTAGGAGAATACATACGAATCTAGTTTCTTCCTTCAAAGTGGTTATGATATATAATCAGGAAGGCTCAGTTATGCCCAAATAATTGAATACCAGACAATGTGAATACCCTGGGAGTATTTGAGTATCAATAAGGTAAAGGTAAAATGAAATACCCAGTTGGAGAGAGAACAAGTTTCTTGAAATTAAGACAGAATTTGAAGTGAAGAGTACCTGAAATGTTGAGGACTAGAATATGTTCAGTTTGCTTAGAGAATGGAGTTCATAGAAGAGCAGGGAGGAAGAAGAAAGGTGAGGAAGGTTATGACTAGAATCTGAAGACTTTGAAAAACAACATTGGGCTTTGATTCAGTAAAGCAGTTGGGAACTATTGGGCAGAGAAGAAACCTGTTTTTATTTGTACTCTAGGAGATTTACCTTTTGTTGGTGTGTATGACACATTGGAAGTAATGAGTCAGAATAGAGAGACTAAAAGTTCAGGAAAAGTGAATGTGGAAAAAATAGTAATAATAACTTTTTATTGAGTGTCTGCTATGTACAAATCCGCAGAAATACACTGGGTACTGCAATTCACATACTAATACTAAAAGATAGGCATTCTTTTGTCAAATTTATAGGTGAGAAACTGAGACTTCCATGTAATATGTTCCATGTCACATTGTTCATGAGTGAAGGACAGATCTGAGGTATGACCCCAAGTCATATCTAATTATCCTAATTCCCTTTTTACTGGACTGTAATTGCTCCTTTTTTCTCATGAGAAGTGAGAGTCAACTGGATACACAAATTGAGTTTGTTAAGGTGAGGAAGTGGGAGACATCTTAATGCTGATGTTTTGAATCTAGTAAACCCAGAGGAATATCTTTAATTAGAGAAAGATGTGGATCTGGTGAATGTTAGTGGAATGAGTGAAAAACAGCAAAGAAAGAGACCCAGGAAAGAAGAAAAAGTGAGAGAAAAGGAATCAGTAAATGAACAGTTGTTATAAGAGCCCCCAGAAAATCATGGTACCCAAGGAAAAGGAAGGGAAAATGGAACAAAGTGACTAGCAGTCTTGGTGGTATTAGAAACTACTTAGCAAAAACTATTTCCAAGGAATGATGTGATTATGAGGACACTAGTAACCTTTAAAAAAGCATTTTCAGTTGAGTAGTGCTAGGGGAAGCGTGTTTGCAAGGGAATAAGAAATGATTGGATGATAAAAAAATTGGAAGTTGTGAATAGAAACCATTTACCAAGAGATTAGTGGTAAAAAAGCAAATGTTGATATGAGAGCTGTAGCACTGAAAGTAGGTTGTCTATTTCTACATTTAGGGTGATGACATCAATTACATTATGATAACACTCTAAACTGATATATGCAGCTATGGACCTTTGCAGTATGAGTAGGAAAAAACTAGGCACATATCAAGAGACTCTGTGCAAAAAAAAATCAATTTTTCAGCATGCCTGGGCCAGAGAATAAGGGGGGAAGATTGAGAAATGGTACTAGAAAGACAGATGAGGCTCAGCTTCTGAAGGTCCATGATTGTCAGTTTAAGGAACCTGGATTTTGTCCTGAAGGCTCTGGGGAACCATGGAAGAATGTTAAGTAGGAATAATCTTCATGCTTCACTACTGATTCATCACTGCCTAACAGTTACTTTCCCTATTAAAGTAAATGTTAAGATTGTCAGATGAATTTCTGCATAAAGTGAATGAAAGTTTTGACCACATGGTCACATATCAACCACCAGCAGACTAAATTGAGTTGGCAAATCACTGAGCTATCTTCTGGAAAGAGCAAAGATGTGATTGCTGGACATTTAGAAGCAAAGATTTGGCTGATTGCAGAAGATTTGATTGACCACAGTGTGCTGTGCCCATCATATGACTGATTACCTGATAAGAATTTAAAATTTGTTAAAAACAAATGTACAGCATGGGATTTTGGTATGGGATTTTGGATGGAAAGGATATTCACATTTATTTTTGCCTAAAAGGGTAAAAATCTAGATTGTTGGTCAGGTTTTTGACTTGTGTGCAATTTTACCTTTTAAAACTTTAAATTAACCTCATGTTTCTTTAATAAAATTTTTTTTAGAGGAATCAGAGGTTAAAATGAGTTTTGAATGAAGTGAAGGAAGTGATTTCCGAGATGGGACTTGTTTAACATGTAAATATGGTAGGCAGCGTTTTTAGGAGTTCATCATTTGGTGACCTGGACCCTATTGTTCATACATGGAGTGCCAAGACCAGCCATGGTAAGTCATGACCAGCAGACTGGGCACTTTGACCCAGGGTTGTGTTGTGGTGTGACCTCTCTAGGTCTCAGTTTCATGACCTACAAAATAATGTTGGACAGCATGAGCTCTAAAGTCCCTTCTCAAGAGTCTGTCATTCTCTGCTTTTGTGATGTTAAGTGGATGAGGAGGGTGGTTGAAGGACGTACAAGTGGACATTTGCTTTCACATCATTCATGTGACAAGGCAGAGCTCTTCCCACATATTTCACGGCATGCATTACTCCCTTTCTCTGGAAGCCACCTTTGTCATTGGGTTTTTGTTGGGACTACATTATGCTTGGAACAATGCCCTATGAACCCCAGGGTCCCAAGCACAGGGCAAGGAGCATGGTAGGTTCAAGGGCACCAGAGTGGAGGCCCAATGGTGCATAGTATGTGGAGTCCCTGAGGAGCTTTCTCTTAGCCAACCTTTAATTTTCTTTCCAGGGAAAAGATTTCCCAAAGTTTTACATAACCAAGTTGATAAGTTTAGAGCAATTATTTTTCTTTAAGAATTATGTCCTTGCAAATGACAGTGCTGCATAAAAATAAATGAATAATAATGACAAATAGCTCGGCTATCTGGCATGTAGCAGTTACCTTTAAATTAATTGAAAAAAATTTAATGTAAAAGTGAAATATCTGGACTGACAAGGCACTGCACAGTATAATTTCCATCAAATTGCTTTATTCCACTCTCTTCTAAAGAATTTGTCAGCTCAAGTTGATCTAAGGACATTACTGAATTTGAATTCAAATGTAGTTCAAACCCCAAGGTTTAAAAACGAAGTCCTTAGGCTCCAAACTCATGATATATACTTTTGTATCTGAAGATGATAATCCAAATCATATTGAGCTGCACTAATACAGGCTTTCCATTCCATGTCAAAGCAACTTCACACTGATAGTGCTTGATACTTTCACTAAAATCCAAATAAACCTATTGTCCTTAGAAAGAAGAAATTGTTTATTATGCCAAGTGTACCCACAATTTTGGTCATCTGACACTGACAAGGAATACAGATATATTTGTTCTGAAAAGTTTTATATATGAAATGACTATGACATTTCATTTTATATACATTCATACAGATAGACAGGCATAGGTAAAGCCAGTATCTGGGGATATTAAAAGGGGCCCCTAGGTGATTTTATTTGTATTTTTGAATTTTTCTATTATATACTGTATAATAAAGAAGTTATTTTAAGCAAATATAAAATGTTCCCAAAATAGCTTGCGATTTTGAAGAAAGCTTATTTTAAATCTAAGTATAACAAAGAAATACTTATTTTCATTTTATAAAACCCACTTAAGGTGAGCCAAAAGATATAGTCATATCCAAAAATGAACAGTTTGCCAAAAGAGAACATGCAATTGCTGTATGCTACAATGGAACTGTAAATCAGGTATTGAGAAAGAAATGGATTTTATGTTAAGAGGTATTCCTGGCTTAACTAGGCAAGGAAGCAGCTCTGTTGGAAGGTCTAGAACTGCAAGGGGAAGGGAGGGGTACCCAGGAAGCAGAGGAAAGAAGGGTTGATATGGAGGCTGATGGGAGGGCATAAGCAAAGCTCCTATTCTGCTAATATGTCCTAGAATTTCCAACACATATGTATTAAAATATGGAAGTATTTACCCACTGTTAGATAGTCTCAGCTCTGAATGTCTACAGGGATGCTTGCGTTCCTCCCCTGCACACATTCACATTCTAGCCATACAGGGGGTAATAGCGCATTCCACAGGAATCCTCCAGAATCCTGCTCCTCTGACAGCCAGCATCTGGACTAATACTGGGAGTCTTTCATGATTGATGAGTGCCACTATGTTAACCATTTTTAATGTCAACCCTGCCTTAAGGAATGGTATAAAGAAGTGTTCTGTGATACACCAAGAAATGAGGAGTCAGTGTTCCCACCAATGAGATGTGTTCACAGTGGGGCAAGTTTTGAAATAGGTTTGGTAGGCCTTCGCAGCCACCTCCAACCATGTAGGGAAATCAGACACAGGCGTACGTTGTTGTTGTTTGTTTTTTTAATCAATTCCGCACCATGGCAGGGCTTTGTTCTATAATGTTCTCAAACATGGGTTTGGTGAACTTCTCATCTATCTCATCATTCTTACAGTACAATCAATCAAAGTGGGTTTTTCAAGTCTCTTCTAGAGTGTCCAGAATGTTATAGGCAACCACAGATTAAGAAAAGGGACCAAATTTGTTCTTAAATGATATTTTGTAATTGTTGTGCAAAGAGTTCTAGGTGAACACTAATTTTCTTTGAGTACATAAAGCTAGATCAGTCTACTCTTTTTTAACTTGTTGTTAAAAAGTCAGCTGGAAGAGAATTCATTATTTCCCCTGGTGGTGTTAAGATTTATCTCTTTTTCTTAGATTTCTGCAGTTTCATGATGGATTATTTAAGCATGGGTTTCATTTTATTTTCCTTGGAGTTCACAATGTCTCTCAAATCTGTGAATTGGTGTCTGTCATCAATTCTGAAAAATTCCAATCTCTATTCTCTCCTTCATTTCTTCCTGCCATGCCAGTATTAAAGATTTGTGCTATGTCCTCCACATCTTCTACACTTTTGTGGATTTTTTTTTTTTTGGTTTGGCCTGGTTTTTTTTTTTCAGTCAGTACTGCTTTCTATAAGGTCTGCTCTCCACCCTTCAGTTAATTATTTCTCCCTGGTTTAGTCAGCTATTTCACAGCTCTGACTAAATGACCAAATCAACACAGCCGTAGAGGAGAAAGAATTTATTATAAAGCTCATGGTTTATTAGAGGTTTAAGGTGAGGCTGAACATCACAGTGGGGTGTGTGGCAGAGGGAAGTAGCTGATATGAAATTAGGACGCAGAGAGAGAGTTTTTATTCTCCAGGTAGAAAATATATACCCCAAAGCTATGCTGCCAAGTCCCACCTCCTCCAGTCACACACTACCACTTCAGTTACCACTCAGTCCCTATCAGGGGATCAATTCACTGATTGGGTTAAGACTCTCACAACCCAATCATCTCTCCTCTTGCATTATCTCACTCATAAGCTTTTGGGGGACACCTCACATCCAAACCATAATATTTTGTCCTTGGCCCCCAAAAGCTCACAACCATCTCACAAGGCAAATTACATTTTTTTCCATTTCCAAGAGTGCCCCCTCCAATCAACAGTTCAGAGATCGCTCAAAGTTCAAGTCCAAAATCTTCTCTAAGGCTCAAGGCAATCTCTCATTGTGAGCTTTTGTAAATTTACAAGTATTCAATATATAATGGTACAGAGAAAACATGTCCACTCTCAAAAGTAGGAACATAGAAAGAAGGATGGGACCAAAGCAAGATTGAAATCAGCTGGGCAGATAAGTCCTGTGGTTCCATGTCCAGCATTTTGGGCATCATGATGCTTTCTCTAAACAGCACATGTAGCTCTTCTCCTGTGGCCTTGTTTGTTCATCCCAAGTGGACTTTATATTGGTTTGTGCCTGCTTGATTCCTGCAGCTTTCCTAGGACTATGTGCCTCGTTACTGGCATTTCTTAATCTTGGAGGTCTCCACTGCAGCTTTGGCTGGCTTCCTCACATCTCCACACTTTGACTTCTCCAGGGGTTGCCCACAGGGACTCTCACTCTGCTGCACTTTGCCTGGCCTCCCAGGCCTTCCTTTAAAAATCTTGGTGGAAGACTCCATGACCCCTGCAGAATTAGCACCATGTGGTTGACGTCAAGGTCTGCGGCCATCTCAAGCAGTAGCCAAGGCTCCAGGGACCCTGGCTACAGTAGCCTCTGAGTGTCTGGGTGGCTGAGCACGTTGAAAAAATTTCCTAGGTCCCCTTGTGCAAGAAGTGTGTTCTACTTGTCTCTTCTCAAGAGAATTTTCACTTTTGAAAATTGAGCTTGAGATGGGTGTGGTCTTGCCAGCTCCTGAGATACCCTCAAGCCATCTTTCTTATTGTCTCTGGACAAAGTTTTCAGGAGTTCTTTAGTGGCAACGTTGACAGCTGCAACTTCCTTTAGCCCAGTTTTACCCCTGCCTTTCAAGACTAAGTTTTTAAAATATCTCTTATCTGCTTTCTTCTCCTGAATTTCATAATAAACTTGGCTAAAGGCAGCCAGTAATATCCACGCCACTACCTGAATGCTATGCTTTCTAGAAATTTCTTCTGCCAGATTAAAAAGTCCAGGGCTTTTAAAATCAGCTTCACAGAAAGTCTCAGGACACAGGTAAAATTCAGACAACTTCTTGGCCAGTACATAACATGAATGGCCTCTACTCCAAATTCCAATAGAGTTCTCCTTTTCTGAACCCTCTTTAGCCTGGTCTTCACTGACCATGGTCCTATTGCTATTCCGGTCTTCTAAGTTCCCACCAGAATCAGCCATTAAATTGTAGCTTACAACAATCTAAAGCATTTCCAGCTTGCACTTCTACACATCTTAAAATTCCTCCCACCAATTCCAAAAAGCTTTAAAAAATTCCGAACCACATGGTCAGGTTAGTCATAGCAACAACCCCACTCCTGACCAATTTCTGTTGTAATCAGCTGTTTGCTGCTGTGACTAAAGGATCTGACCAGAACAATTTTAATGGAGAAAAAGTTTACTTAAGACCTCACGGTTTCAGAGGTCTCAGTCCATGGAAGGCTGGCTCCATTCCTTGGGGCTTGAGGTGAGGCTGAACATCATGGCAGAAGAGTGTGGCAGAGGGAAGCAGCTCCATGGTAATCAGAAAGAGAAAGAGTGTTTCTACTCCCCAAATACAAAATATGTACCACAAAGCTATGCTTCCAAGTCCCACCTCCTTCAGCCACACCCTACCACTTCAGTTACCATTCAGTGAATCCCTATCAGGGGATTAATTCACTGATTGGGTTAAGACCCTCACAACCCAATCATTTCTCCTCTGAACTTTCTTGCATTGGCCACACATAAGCTTTTAGGGATACCTCATAACAAAACCATAACACTCTCTTATATTGGTAAAATATTGCAAATATCATCATTGAGTTTTAAATTTTTTATTTGTTCTTTTTTAGTTATGCATGACCATAGAATGTATTTTGACATATTACACATACGTGGAGTATAACTTTCCATTCTTGTGGCTGTACATGATGTGGAGTCACACTAGTCATGTATTCGTATATGAACCTAGGAAAGTAATGGCTGATTTATTCTACTGTCTTTCCTATTCCCACCCCGCCTCCCTTCCCTTTATTCTTTTTTGTCTAATCTGAAGTACTGATCATTGAGTTTTTAATTTCAGTTAGCTTATCTTTTTATATTTGGCTTGATTCCTTTTCAGATATAATATGTAACTTTTTATAATCTTATAGGTCCTTTCAATTTTGTCACTTATTTCTATAAACATGATAAGTATAGTATAGTAGTCTTCTGACCTTGGTCTGATAGCTAAAGTCAGTGTAGGTCAATTCCTTCTCTCTGTTTGCCTGGTTCCCTTGATTCTTCTTATCTTTGCTTGGATGACTGATCATCATCCTGAAATCATGTGTGGGGGAATTCTGAAGTCAGTTTGGATGTTCCCTCCTCCAAATAAGCTTTATTTTACTTTTTTCCAGGCACCCGAAGACAAGGACACCCAAGATCTCCTCCTATTAATTACATGGCTTAAAAGTCGTGGGGCTTAGCTGAATGAACACACGGCTCCAATCTACATGAAGGAGGTCTGTGTGGCCACAACTTTTAAAGTGCTGTTTGTCTTTTTTTTCCTGCTTGGCTGAGGGCCTCGGCAGCATTTCCTGCAATCCTCTGAGGCTGAGGGATAGGCCGGTCAGGTTTGGATCTAGTTTAACCTCAGTTTGCAGGAGTATTAATTTGTTGTAACACTCTCCAGTTTCTGTGGCCCAAATCTTGACTTGTGACGTCCATCTCCTAGTGACCACAGCAGTATTGTCAGATGCCTCTAGGGGTTTTGATCATCTGCTAGCGTTCTTGCCCCTCTTTGGCAGCATAGATATTGATCTGGAAGCTCTTTATTGTGTTTTCAAATATTTTGGTTATTTTAAGGGAGCGGTGTTTATTTAGCTATATTTATCTGTATCTTTTGTTGCTGTTTTCAGCAAGAAGGCTGATCTGAATAACGTAGCCTGCTACTACCAGCAACCAGAAGCCTCTGAGGGATTTTATAATTGAGTCTTAATAAATGTGCTTTGGGGATGAAAGACAATAATGATGATAAGTTATTCCAATTTAGAGTGGAGGAAAGAGGTCTGGGCTGAATTGTCTAGAAGTTGTATAACCAAATAGTAGCCCACACCAAAGCTACGTTTTTAAAGGCAGCGAGAGGGAGGCCTTCTCAGTGCCCCTGAAAACCAGCCCCATCTGTGGGCAATGTGGCAAAGTAACAATTTGATATATTTGGTAAGGGTTGTCCACAAGTTGCTGCAGATGTTTGTTTTCTCCCAGCATCCCTTGGCCTTGACTCTCCAATAGCTTCTGTTCGGCATCTGTCCCAGGTCCTCCCTGCATTCTCTCCACCAGGGCTTCCTCTCCTGCTAGGATCAGAATATGAAGGGAAGGTTCACAGCACCCACCAGTATTCCTAGGTTAGAACAGGATCTTCTCCCATGGGAAAATGTTACATGCCCATATTTTCTTGTATGATTTCAAGACAACATGAAACCCATGTTAAAACAAGCACCAAGTCAATGATATAGACCATACAAATTTAATAAATATTTACAGATGAACTGTTGTGTGCTAGGAACCATGAACATTTCTCCGGAGGGAGGGGTGAAGTGGGGTAGAGGAAGAGGGAGAAAGGGAGGGAGAAAGGGAGGGAGGGAAAGGAGACCTAAATATGTCTGCGTTTTTTTATGATAAGAATTTTACAAGAATATTCATCTTCACAAACATATCTAGGGTAACTGCTCTTTTGAAAAGACTTTGTAAAATCATTCTAACTGTTTTTAAAAAAGCAAGAAGATCAGATGAGGTTTATTCCAATTGTAATAAAATAACAGGGAGCTAGCTATAGATTTTAGTGGTTCATTGCCATATGGTCAAACATGGAGGGGTCATTAGTGCCTGCAGTAGTGACCTCTTCCCACATACAGCAGGTTATGGCCATGTTATCATGGGGACAGCATCCATGGGTCACTAAAAAGAAATTGGAGCTGTACACTACTACTTAAGAGCCCTGGATAAGGGGTGTGTCAATCTTGCTTTTGTCATTGAAGGAGAAGGTAGAAACACCAGAAATTTGACCACATCATCCAAAAGTCAAGACTTAACAAAGATGTTCTTGATGCAGCTTTGGAACATTTTGTACAGATCAAATGTTTTCTCATTTTCCATCATTCCCAGTTGCCATTTGCTAAAAAGCTAGTGTAGACAATAAAATTCACCATTGAGACTGAATGAGCTCCTTATCCTGGGACTATGTAGAAGTGCATTGAACATTTAAATTTACAACACTCAGCTTTTGAGCTCAAAAATAAAGAAAAATGAACACTCTATCATCAATTCTTCTTTATTATGGAGTGAACATAAGCAAGAAGTCAGTTTGTTGTACTCTCAGGATATTTCAGTCCTTTTTGTAGCTCCCATAACATGAACCTATTGCTTCAATGAATGAGATTTCAGGGCTTAAATGCAAAGTGGTCCCAAATGCAAAGTCTTTGTCATCTAGTGCTTAATCCAGGAAACAGTGAAGGTAACAATGCATATGTTGGATTTATTAAAAGACAGTTGTATATCTGTCTCCAGGATGGTTCCTCCTAAGGACATTTTAAAGGTTATTTTGTTATAGTTTTGCATAATGTGTTCAAAACCCAAACCTTGATTGTCTGACTCTGATATAAATACAAAATATGTCTTTTTTTTCCTTTCTTTCTTTTTGAGAAAAAAAAATTCAGACAACCAACTAGTGAATTGAGGGTGCAAAATGGACAGCTTACCATGAAGAATTCAGCGTGACTATTTCTAGCCAATGACTTTTTATGGAAAGATCTGTTCTGCACAAGACACTATTAGTTACTGCTGAGGATATGGTAAAGATTCCTGCCACTCAAAATCCTTCACTGCTGCACTGAGCTCTATAAAGAAGGAGCAAACCAAAGATAAAAGGAGCATAGAGAAGGGGAGGATGCCAGCCAGCTGTTCCTTGCAGGCTTGAGCTTGAGTGTGGCCACATGACCTCAGTACAACCTCTAAGGTGCTCCTGCCTGCCTGAGCTGAATCCTGGGAGGCCGGTGGGTAGGGGATAATTTGCTTCACAGTCCAGCACAATGGGTATGTCTAGGGCAGTGAAGTGCAGCAGTGCCGCAGTCCGGCTGCAACAAAATAACCGGGGGGTGACGAACAACTTGTGTAGATTGATACAGCAGGAGTGGGAGCCGTTTATTGTAGGACTGGAGGGGTATTTATATATTCCACACAGCTTATCTTAATTAACATAAACTAGATACAGCAATCAACCAATAAGGAATCTCCACACTTAATGACTCATTGGCACCACCTCACAAACCACTCCCCCGGCAAAATACCAGGCGCCATCCTGACTTGTTTACAGACTCTAATACAGCAGCATCAGGGGAGGGGACCCAGGGCCCTGATACTCATCTTCCATAGCAGAGCAAACAGGGTCATGGCCCTGCCTTATTCCCCAGCCAGAGTCCTTCTGAGGCACACCTTAGGCTTAAGATTTCTGGAGTGAGTGTCTATTGTTTCCATCACGAGTCCCTCCCAGCACAGTATCCAGTAAACTGCCCACACAAAAGAAGCTATGGGGGCTTTCAAGAGTGCCTCTGAAACCCAAAGGAAAGCCCCCAAAGTCACAGTGACCATAGCAAAGTTGGGATTGCAAGGAGCCATTTCACACGGACTTGGATTTAGTTATCATTTATGGAAATAATGCTCTTTATGCTCCAGATATATGGGCTGCAAGAAAACAGTCAGAATCAATCATTAACCAAGGCCCTTGACTCCGTGGCTCAGTTGGTTCCTTGGCTCATTTCTTATTTTATCTAAAGCCGGGTCAGACTATTCGGGTGGAATGTTCATAAAAACCAAAGCCTTGGTGTGAACATTTCCTTTAAGGTCAGGGTAATTTACAGTCTGTCCAGAGAAGCTCTTAGAGATGTAGAATGTGACTGCAATCCACAAGGAACTCTCATTACCCTTCCCTCCTATTAGAAATTGATTCTGGCACAGTTGCTTCAGGTGGAAAGTGACTCTGTCAGCAATTGCTGTTTCTTTTTTTCCACACATTGGGGTTCCCCCCACCAAGGTATTAAAGCTTCTTTAATGTTCCTTTAGGAGAGGTTAAATACAGTTATCAACCAACATTTGGAGTTTCATATCTCCCTGCTATTTCTACTGGGCTTTGCTTCTTGGGCAATTAGCAATCATGTGGAGTAGAAGATCTTTTCTCGAAATTGCTTGAACCTGGCTACTCTGTGTGCCAGGTGACCCTGAAGGAGAATGCTGCTGAACAAGACACTCAGATCTGACTGTGGTTGGCAGTGTTTGTCTTCCTCTCTCTCCCTACCCCCATGGCTCTCCCTGTATTTTAGGAACAGATGACATTAATACTGTCTCAATGCTATTTCTAATGGCTTGCAGCTTGACTCTGACCAGACTCAGTGAACAAGCCCCCTTCAATAGTGCAGTCAAAACTGACAAAGATCGGGGTGAGCTCATCTTTGTATGTGGCCATGGGAGTTCCTGTAACTTTCTGGGTATTTTCTCTCAATAGCATGAATGGTGCTACATTCCTAATATACAACCTTTCAATCTATTAAAATTTACGCCCCCTTTAGTTACATATAAAAGTTCTCCTGCCCCATACATAGGACATTATATCTTTCACAGATTCCCAGACATTAAGTAGAGGTTGATCTTAATTTTATTATATATTTTCAAGCTTCCAAATATGGAAACATATTGAATATGCTTTTTTAAAAAATGAAGTGGGATCCCTGGAGCTTTGGGTCAGCCTATATAAAAGGAGTCAACCTGCAGGGTGGTGGTCCAACAGCCATTCTTAACCTTCTCCTTGATGACAAGTACTTTAAACACTCATTAGCATTTCCATTTTTTTCTTTGCAGTGAGGAATGGTCATGCGACATAGTTGTGGCAATGCTTTTCAAACAGAAATCTGCTGGTGGGGGTTCTAGAAAACTTTGCATAAAGAGGACAGACGCACCTGCCTCTCCTGCCTTTTTTTTTTTTTAAGAGAGAGGGAGAGAGAGAGAGAGAATTTTTAATATTTATTTTTTAGTTCTTGGCGGACACAACATCTTTGTTGGTATGTGGTGCTGAGGATGGAACCCGGGCCACACGCATGCCAGGCGAGCGAGCTACCGCTTGAGCCATATCCCCAGCCCTCTCCTGCCTTCTTGATCTGGGGAAGTTTACCACTGTACCACCCTCAGCCTTTTCAATATAAAATGATAACAATATGTAACTCAAGGGTTATAAAGCGAAAGTATGTGAGACGAGGGCACATTTTGAAAAGTACTAGCCTCATGTTTTTGCATCTGGTTTTTCTTTTACCCTTTATTCCCACCACTCCATACCTTTGCTCATGGTCAACTATTCTATGGTTATTCATTCAGGGATGGGATGTACTGGTGCAAACAGATATAAGAAGTCCCTTTGAGTCACTAAGTAGGTGGGGGTATGGAAAAACAAGACTCCAGGCATAGATTAGAGAATCACTAATGATTCATGGTGTTTTAAAAATCATAAAATCAGTAATTGACTTTCATTTACAGGAAAATGGAGTGAACATATTTTCCCTCTCTGTCTCCTACGTAGGGACCTCAGGCTCCAAATAATGATGCAATGGTAAGTTCTATGGGTTTTCTTTTTAAACTATATATCCTAGATTTGGAAACGGAAGAATTCAACAACCAGGAAACATCAATTACTCAAAGCAAAAATAGCCCAAATAAAAGCCTATTCTCACTAAGCAGTGGACCATGAAAGGGGCAAAATAGCAAAACAAAACTCTTAGATGATAATTGCTTTACTCCAGCAAAGCACCTTAGAAAAAATGCTGCCCTACCCATTTCATGGCAGCAAAGACCAAGTAGTAAGCCTAGATCTCTACCTTCACCAGACTGTGATAATTGTGTCTCAACCCTTCTGCTGGGGTGGTGCCAAAGAAGGACAAGTGGAGTTGGGACCTAATCCCCACTGGATGATAAGCAGGCCCACATCCCCATAGCATTAGTGGACACCATGTGAGAAGCCTGGAATTCTACCCCTATCTGCCAGAGGTAAAGTTCTCCCCCATTGGGGCAGCATCAGAGAAGGCCCAGCACTAAGAAGTCCACTCTCTTTTCCATCCCCATGGCATCCATACTGGACACCCAGGGAACAGCACGAGGCACCATCCAGTTAGGTATCAGTGTTAACCTTGTGGGAAGCTAAATCTCTACTTAACACCTAGAAATAACAAGAAGCTCCTACTGTCATGTCCTCAGGTGTTAATGGAGGCTGAATGAGGAAACTTGACTTTTACCTTCACCTGTCAGTAATTAGATGCCCTTCCAACCTAACCCCCTGCTGCGGGAGCAGTGTCAGAGGAAGTCAGCCAGACCAGAACATTAAAATAACAGAAGAGCATCAAACACAATACCCAAAGCGCCCAGGCTTCAACTGAAAAATCACTCATTCCAAGAACTAAGAATACCTCAAACCAAATGAAAACAATACACTTCAATGTCAAAATACTAGTTATTGGCTGGGTTTGTAGCTCAGTGGTGGAGCGCTGCCTAGCGTGTGAGGCACTGGGGTTGATCCTCAGCACCACATACATATCACTCAATAAAATAAAGGCATTGTGTCCATCTACAAATAAAAATATTTTTTAAAATACTGGTTATTTTAGAATTATGTGACGAATATTTTAAGCCAGTCATCATAAAAATACTTAAAGGAGAAATTATGAGCATACTTGAAACAAAAGCAAAAAGTCTCAGAAAAGTGAAAAGGAGTTATCAGGAGAAAAATCGAAGGTAGGAACAACAAAATAAATATTTTACAATGGAAAAATCTTACAAGCAAAAAATTTTAAAAACTTCAGCAGATGGACTTAACAAAAGGAGGAGGGCAGAGGGAAAAAATCAGTACAATGTTAGATAGAATATTAGAAATTATCCAGTCTGAATATTTTTCAGAGAGAAAATAGTCCGAAAACAAAATGAATAGAGCCTCAGGGAATCTTTGAAATTGGAACAGAATATCTAACATTTATGTCTTTATAGTCGTACAAGGAGAAGAGAAAGAAGACAAAGCTGAAAAAGTACATACATAACTAATGGCTGAAAATCTCCTAAATTTGGCAAACTACATAAACTTCCATACTCAAGAAGCTGATGGAACTACAGAATAAACTCAATGTGAAATCCACACCAAGACTACATTCTAGTCAATTTTCTGAAAACTGAAGACAAAAGAGGATCTTGAAAGCAGCAAGAGAAAAAAAAATGATTCTTTACTTATAGGAGAAAACAGATTCAAATGACACCATCTTTCTCATCAGAAGCCATGGTGACTGATTGAATGGAAGGAGCACATTTTCAAGGGCTGGAAGAAGGACACAGAATCCTCCACACCCCAAATAATCTTCAGAATAAAAAGGAAGCATCAAGACGCTCTCAATCAAAAACAAAACAAAACTAAGAAAATTTGTTAGCAGCAGCAGTCCTGAAAGACAGGCTAAAGGAAGTTAGGGACATTGCCCTAAATGTACATAGAGGAAATATTTAAGACAATTGTATCATAAGTGAAAGAGAGTAAAAACATATAAAGGGAAGTAAAAACATATAAAGCTTTTATACTTCACGTGAATTGGTAAAATGATGCTATCTATAGCCTGACAAGTTATTATAAATAACATAATTACTTAGTAACAAAAACAGCCATTGAAAGGCTAAACAAAGAGATATAATCGAAACACCATTA
Organism: Ictidomys tridecemlineatus; assembly: GCF_052094955.1. NCBI lineage: Eukaryota > Metazoa > Chordata > Mammalia > Rodentia > Sciuridae > Ictidomys > Ictidomys tridecemlineatus. The sequence continues at coordinate 85,794,649 of NC_135479.1, forward strand.
AGTCAAAATGGAGTACTAAAAAGGCCAAGTAACCACATAAAAATAAGAAAATGAAAGCAGAGAAGTGAAAAGAGAGAATAAACAAAAACAAAATATAAAATGTCAGACTGAAGCCTTCATGATCAATAATTACATTAAATGTTAATGTCCTAAATACATTAAAAGACAAAGATTGGCAGAGTTGATTAACTGTGCGCTAGCTACAAAGAACTCACTTCAAATACAATTATATAAGTAGGCTGAAAATAAAATGATAGAGTAAGTATAATGTAAACATTTATCAGGGGAAAGGAGAAGTAGCTATATATCCCAGATAAATAGATATCAGAGAAAAGAAAACTTCCAGGGAGAGAGATAGACATTATCTAATGATAATAGGATCAATCTACCAATCAAACCAAACCAACCAAAACAAAATAGTAATCCTACGTGGGTCTGCACCAAATAATAGAGATACAAAATATGTGAAACAAAAACTGTCAGAATCTAATGGAGGACTAGACAAAACTACAATTATTTCGGAAACTTCATTAGTCTCAACAATTGACAACACACTTAGCAAAAAACCAATAAGGACATAGAAGAACACTCTAAATGTAACAGCAGCATCAACAAATGGGATCTAATCAAAATATATAGAACAGTCCAGCAAGCACCATCAGAATATGTGTTGTTTTAAATGACCATAGCATATATACTAAGATAGACCACATTCTGGGCCATAAAACAAATTTGAAACAATTTGAAATATACAGTGTGTTCTCCAACCATGATGACACAATTCTAAGTAAGAAACACATCAAATTAATGAATGGATCACAGAGGAAGTCTCAAGGGAAATTAAAAAATTACATTTATTTGAATAATGATAAAAATGTATCAGCATTTTGATGATGTAGCTGAAACAGAACGGAAAGTTAAATTTGTGTCCCCAAATGCCTACTTTAATAAAGGGGGAAATTCTCAAGTCGATGACCCAAGTTTTCACCTCAAGAATATAGAAAAAGAAGAGGAAAATAAACCCAAAAGAAGCAGAATGAAAGAAACACTGAAGACTAGAAATCAATGAAATTGAAATTAAGATGAATTCAGTAAAACTAAGAGCTGTTTTTTTTAAAAGACTAATTTCTAGAAAGACTGACAAAGAAAATACAAAAAATTGCCAATGTCAGAAATGAACAGGGGCTAGAGCTACTACTATGTAGTCTCCAAAAGGATAACAAACAGCTCTAAATAAATATAACCTCCAAGATAGAATTGGCTGGTTTCTCAGAAAACAAAATTATTCCAACTCACCTAATACAAAATAGAAAATTTGAATAGCTTTAGGACTATTAAGGGAATTGAGTTTATAATTTCAGAACTCCTCAAGAAAAGAAATCTCCAGGCCCTGATGAGAACTGAGTCAAATATTTAAAGAAGAATTAAGAACAATTCTATATACTTTGTTCCAGAAAACAGAATAAGAAGGAACACTTTCTACTTCATTTTATGAAGCTAGTATTGCCCTAAACCAAAATCAAAAGACAATATCTACCTGTCTATTTACACACACAAACAACCACTATCTCTCATGAACCTAAACACAAAAATCACCAACAAAATGTTACAACATATAATTTGGCAATGTATACGAGGAATTATACACCATGACTAAGCGGAGTTTATTCCAGGAATGCAAGGCTTTTTCAATATTTGAAGATCAATCAGTGTAATCCACCATATCAATGCATCAACGAATAAAAATTACACAGTCATATCAACTGATACAGAAAAATTATGTGTCAAATTTCAACACACTTCTTCAAGTTTTCAAAAACCCTCCAAGAAAAATAGGAATAGAAAGTAATTTCCTCTACTTGAAATAAACCATCTACAAAAACCATCAGTTAACTCACTATTTAGTTGCAAAGAAATGAACACTTTCTTCTTAAGAGTGAGGATAAGGCAAAGATGTTCACTCTTATCCGACATAGTGATAGCTATTCTATCCCATTCAATTAGGCAAGAAAAGTAAATTAAAAGACTATATATTAGAAAGGAAAAATAAAATTGTACTTACTTGAGGGAGTACAATTTGGAATTCCAAGAAATCTACATAAAAACCATAATATGTTCAGAATAAGTATAGAATACAAGATAAATATACAATAATCAATCTATTGCTATACACTACCAAAGAACACAGACACAAAAATTAAAAATGTCTATTAAAAATACTTAAAAATTAAACATTTAGGTATAAATGTAGCAAAACATGTACAGAACTTGTATGCTGAAAACCGTATAATGTTGATGAAGGAAATCGAAGAAGATCTAAATTAATGAAGAGGCAAACTACGTTAATGGATTGGAAGATTCAATATAATTAAGATGTAAATTCTCCCTAGATTTATATAGAGGTTGAAGGCAATTTTTGTCAAAATCCCAAAAAAGTATTTTGTAGATATAGAGAAGATTATTCTAAAATTTATATGAAATGACAAAGGTACTATAATGACTTAAACAATTTTGAAAAAGAATAAAGTGAGAGCAATAAGTCTTACTGATTTTAAGACTTATTATACAATACAGTAATCAAGACTATATAATATTGGAGGAAGGATACACATATAGATCAATGGGATAAAATGGAGAACCCAGAAATCAATGCCCAGCTGATTTGTAGCAAAGGTACAAAGGTACATAATTCAATGAAAAGTAAAAAAGAGCTTGAACAGTTGGATATCCATAGATTTTATTTTATTTTATTTTTATTTTTTATTTTTTTTTTAAAGAGAGAGTGAGAGAGGGGGGAGAGAGAGAGAGAGAGAATTTTTAATATTTATTTTTTAGTTCTCAGCGGACACAACATCTTTGTTGGTATGTGGTGCTGAGGATCGAACCCGGGCCCCAGGCACGCCAGGCGAGCGCACTACCGCTTGAGCCACGTCCCCAGCCCCATAGATTTTATTTTATTTTTTAAAAAAGAACCTCCCTTTTATTTTGCATATTCTCGTACTTTGTACATAATTTAATTCAAAATGGATCATGGACTTAAATGTAAAACATAAAATTTTAGAACTTTTAGGAGGAAATATAGGAGAAAAATCTTCAGATCTAGGACCAAGTATGAGTTCTTAGAGTTGACACAAAAAGTATAATCCATAAGGAAAGAATCAATTAATTGGGCTGTGTCAAATTTTGCTTTGTAAAAGACTACATTCAGAAGATGAAAATATAAGCTGCAGATTGGGAGAAATAATGGTTTTTCATGTATCTGAGAAAGGGTTAGTAAGTAGAACATACAAGGAATGCTCAAGGCATACAATCCAATTCTAAAATTGGGTAAAAGATATGAAGAGCCAGTTCATTAAAGAGAATATAACAAAGGCAAATAAACACATGAAAAGATGTGCAAGGTCATTAGCTATGTGGGAGAATCACTACACAGTGGAGGGCTAAAATGCTCTAAGAATGTGGAGAAACTGGGTTACTCAGACATTACAGATGAGAATGCAAAACCGCGAGGCAACTGTGGGAAACATTTTGACATTTTCTTAAAAACTGAATGTGAAGTTACTGTAAAACCTAACAATTGTACTTCTGGGTCTTCATGCCAGAGAAATGAAGCTATATATGGAAACTGTACATAAATGATCATTGCATCTTTTTTCATTACAGCAAAAAACTAGAAACAATTCAGATGTTCTCCAACAGGTGAGTGAATAAATAATCCACAGCTCATCTGCATCACAAGACGCTACTCAGCAGTAAAGAGGAACACACTCTTGGTCCCGGTGATAACCTGCATGAATCAGGAGAGAATCATGCTCAGTTTGGAGAAGCCAATTCCCCAGGAACTGGAGGCTGTATGATTTCATATAGCATGCACCAACGAAATGACAGGATCATAGAAACGGCCAACAGACAAATTGCCAGGGTTTAAGGAGATGGTAAGTGAGAGGGGAAGAGATTGGGCTAGAAAGGTACCAGGAGGGATGGTTGTGTGGTTGTACAGTTCTGTGCCTTCACCATACTGAGGCCAATTTCCTAGCTGTGATATTGTAATATAGTTTTATAGGTGCTACCACTGGGTGAAACTGGGCAAAGGGTCTGTGGGATCTGTGTTCTTTCTTACAACTACACGTGGATTTACAACTACTTCAAAATAAGTGTGATTAAAAATATCAATACTTTGTTCAAACGATGTTACTTTATTATAGGTAAAACAACTTCTGTCAACTGTAAACAACTTCCCTACAAGCATAAGCAAATGGATTTTTTTTAAAAAAAATTTAAATTTGAAATACTTTCAAACAGAAAAAAATTACAAAATGATAGTTTTCATATACTCTACACCCACAAGCTCCCAATTATCATGCCTTGAATAAACACAGTACAATGATTAGGACTAGGATATGGATATTGGTATAATACCATTAACCAAGTTCAAGACTTCTTCAAATTCCACCACCATTCTTTTTAAAAAAATGTTCCAGGGTCCCATATTGTATTTAGTTTTTGTTTCTCCCTTCTCTTCAACAATCTTTAATCATTCCATATTCTTTTATGGCCTTGACACCTCCAAAGATCAGGTATTTTATTGAGAGTCCCTCACGATGACCTGCTTAGGGCCTTATCATGACTGGACTGAGACTGGGAAAGGAGTGGTGGGGAGGAGTGGACAGCTGCCATTGAATTTTGCAGAATTAGGTTCTTCATCCCTGACCTTCTAGGAGTATTTCTGCGGCAACAACCACAGAAGCACCAAATAGACTTGTGGAACCCAAAAGCCAAATCTCATCTCCATAATGAGTTTCTGAGCAGGTAGGTCTCCCCTCCAGAGAAGAGGAGAAACATTGAGGGCATTCCCTAAGCTCCCTCCTATTCTGCCCCAGAATCTAGATGCCATCAGGAGCATGAAGAGACCCTTCCATGGTGACCACCGGCAGAACAGAGAGGCTCAGTCTAGAATCTGTTTTGAATCATAGAACCTAAGTTTTATTTCTTATGCTCTTGAGCTGTTGCCTGGGATTCATACCTACTGGTAAGTACAAAATAAATGAGAGTGAATATTAGGAAAGAAGTATCTGTATGTAGGAGAGGGGCATGAGCACGAGTGTGTGGGTTTGTTCTGAGCAGAGCGGCTGCACATTCTAAGGCCTGGAGTTAGGAGTAAGCATGTGCATCCAAGCAACTGCAGACCCTTCAGGGGAAATTGCTCTGATTGGCTGTGTTTGTCTGGTTGGGTTCCCACCGTCGCTGTGTTCTGTACTTTCCACTACGTGTGTAACACATCTGTCCTCCTCCATTTCCAGATTTATGGGGTATAGATTTTGGACCAAAAAGGTTCAGAGAAGGGCCAAGTGCCTAAATTTACAGACGGAGAGACTGAGGTGCAGAGAGGTAAGGGTGCCTTATTTAAGTGACCATGACAAGCCAGTGACTGGGTCTCCAGGCTGCTGGCCAGTGTATTATGGCTACTTCACCATGTTTCACGGCCTTCTAGGAGAGCCCCCTCCCAGGAAAGAAATAGCTGCCTCTCCAGACCACCTAAATCCTACCTAACTTTCAAAGCTCGGCTCAAACACCCCAGCTGACCTCCCCCACGGCCATCCTTATCAATTCAACTGGACAAGTAAACAAGGATTGTCCAGGCCTTATCAAATGTTGTTCTGTCAGCTTAACTATTTTTTTTTTGCTGCAGTTAAGTGTCTCATTAAAAAATAAAGACCTAAAAATCACATCTTGATATATAATATTATAAAAACCCATTAAGTTCTTGAGAACAGGCATGGTGATTTGTGCATGCCCTCCCCCACCCCCGCCCCAACAGCACCAAGAGTTGGGTAGGTAGATAGTAAATAGTAGTTGAGTTGATACTGTTAGTACAAGTTCCCTGAAAGTTAGGTAGATTTAGGTGGTCTGGAGAGGCAGCTATTTCTGTCACATTGCCAGAATGGTGGCTTAATAGGAAGGCTGGCAACATGGCTTAAGCAATTAGCAGGGCTGGTTTTAACAAATGTGTGACCTTGAACAAGACACTTACATTCTAAGCCTCAGTTTTCTCACCTGCAATATGGAATAATATACCCATCTCTCACAGGACTGGCAAGAGGATCACATGGGATACCAATATGTGCCTGTCTGTCTGTCTATCTATCATCTGTCTATCTATCATCTTAAGGCTTGCTTATATAGTGTGGCCAGATCCATAAGTCTTCTGGTGATGGCAGCTACTGCTATATTAGCTACTAATGTCATCTGTTGGAAATCTCTGAGGGTCTATCAGTGCTATTGAGCCCTGTGGCCTCAAATGAAAACTTCAACAAATATAGTCACCTTCCACCTCAAAGAAGCTACAGGACTCAGGAAGGATCACATATGTCTATCCCTCATGGAAATTCTCACCCACTGTTATGCCTGCTCGCCCCCCACCTCCCACCCCCATGAAGGAGCCGCACATATACAGGTACTAGGTACCATGGTGATGTGTACCGGATACACAAAATCTATGTGAAGATTGTGTGTGTGTGTGTGCACGCGCACGCGCATGCATGCATGCACATGCAGGGCACTCCCCTCCAAAATCAAAGAAAAATACAAAAACCGAGAGATGAAAAACCCCAAACCACAAACAGGCACTTTTGCCACCATCTCCTCTCCTTGCAGAAACACTGTTCAACCACTAGGCGGTGCCTTAATTCTTTCCTTTAGCAAGATTTTTGCTAGTTAGCGCCAGGGAGTCAGCTCTCAGAATGTTTAAGTGAATCTTTCTTCCTCAACCTACTGCAGAGTGTGCAAATCATTTCCTCAGCTGATTCCGATGTATTCTGATATGCTGGGAAACCTGAGCATTCTCTCGCCTTGTGGAGATTAATTACCTTGAAATATTCATTGGATTAAATGTATTTAAACATGCACTGTTTAAAGCTCAGGGCTGAAAAATGCCATCCTCAAGATATATATTATGGGCATTAAATAATTAACTTTAGTGTGTGAGAGGGTGGGGGAGGTGGAGAGAGGGAGAGGGAGGAGGAGGGAGGGGGAGGGAGGGGGAGGACGTGGAGTGGGAGAGGGAGAGGGAGAGAGCCTTACTTATGGAGAGCTTGGCCAGGGGTGAGACTGATAGCAGCCAAGTCTATTTGCTTTCCACAAATCAGCAAAATCTTGGCTAAGAGTATCTATTACTAGAACTGAGTGACCTTGGACAGAATACTTGACCTCTCTAAGCCTCCTCATCTGTGAAATGGGAATTAGAGTATCTCAGGTGAATGGATTTTAGACTCATGCATAGCAGGCGCTCATATAAAGCAACACTTACCCGGGTTTTACTTCTTTAAACCCAGAAGAGGGACCTTGGTTCCAGCTCTGTGTTGTCCTCCATTCTTCCTTGTGCTAAGGGGTTGTCACTCAGCTCTAGAAGAGGCAGAAGAGAGCCTGGGTTTAGGTGCACTGTGGAGCCCTTCAGCCCAGGTCCATGGCCCAACTCCACCATGTGAAGGGGTGATAGTAGGACCTCACATCATAGGGTTGCTGTGAGGGTCGAAGGAATTGCCACACACATAAGTGCTATCCAGGTGTTGGCTACTGTGATTTCAGGTTTAATTCAGAACTTGTGTGTATGCTACCCTTGGCTGGTCCAGTGGCCCCTCCTGTTTGTCTCAGGGCCACACTCAGTTCTTGGAACTTCCAAGTGGTACCTGCTCTATGCTCTAAGTTTAGCCTCCTCTCTTTCACTCACTCAAATTCACCTCTCCTTGATTTAGGACTCCTGTGGGAAGGGGAGCAAAGCAACTAATCTTAAATTTATTCTAAAACATCAACAGCTGATGATAAGCTCCAGTCTGTCTTACCCACTATCTATCCCTACTGACAGACAGGTGCCCGGACATAGAATGTGCTCAATAAATAATTGTGACTCTTTGAACCTTTGAAGACACAAAACGATAGTTGAAAGTGATACTTGGAATCTTGGAATGGTCAGTTGAAAGGAATTCATCTTGACAGGCTGTAGAGGAAAACTCTGAAGCTGGGATTTCCATCTGTGACCCTCAGATCAGAATGGCCAGGGGAACTTCAACTGTATGTATAGGGCTATAGATTAACAAATTTTTTGGTTTTGTTTTAAAATGGATTTTGAATTACAGAAAAGTTACCCCCCCAAAAAAAAACATAAAAAGAAAAAAGAAAGAGGGGCTGGGGTTGTGGCTAATCGGTTGAGCGCTGGCCTCACACGTGCGAGACCCTGGGTTCCATCCTCAGCACCACAAAAGAATAAATAAGTGAAATAAAGGTATTATGTCCAACTACAACTAAAAAATAAAATATTAAAAAAAGAAAAAGAAAAACGAAAAGATAAAGAGCAGTCAAAACCCATAGCTCAGCTTCCTTGAATTTTATGTATATATGTTATTATTATTATTATTATCAACATCATCATCATCATTTGCAATCTTGAGATTGAACCCAGAGGAGCTTTGCCACTCAGCTAGATCCCTAGCCATTTTTATTTTTTGTTTTGAGACAGGGTCCCACTATGTTGCCCAGGCTGGCCTCAAACTTGTGATCCTTCTGCCTCAGCCTCCTGATCAGCTGAGACTGATTACAGGTGTGTGCCACAGCACCCAACATCTTGCCTGAATACTAATGTAACATCTTGTATAACCATAGAACAGTGATCAGAACCCTGAAAATTAACTTTGGTACTATTAATGTTACTGTTAATGCAATCATTAATTAACAACAGGCCTAATCTGCATTTCACCAGTTCTTCCACTAAGGTGGATCTCACTCTGCATTAAAAGTTGCCATGTCTCTCTAATCTGCTCCACTCTGAGCCAGTTCCTCTGTCTTTTCTTGTCTTTCGTAACAGTGCCAGTTTTAAAGAGCTGGTTAGTTACGTTGCAGAAGAACAGTAAATCGGGGTGCATTTGATGTTTGCTCACTATTGGATTGAGGTCATGATTTGGACAGGCGTGTCACAGTGACATCATGTCAATATGTCGTATTGCTGGTAGTAGTTAACCTTACCATCCAGTTAAGGAGGTGTCTGCTGACTTTCTCTATTGTAAAGTTTCCATTTTTTCTTTTATAATTAATAAATATCTTGAAGGATATAAATAGTTGCTTAAAAGTGATCTTTAAAATATTTCTAGTTAAAGGGAGTGGGTCTTTGGGAGTGTGACCTTGGGGACTATATCTTGTCCCCAGCCTCTTATTTGTTCTCTCTCTTTCTCTCTCACTCTCTCTGGCCACCATGAGGTGAGCAGCTTTGTTCTACTATATACTCTATGCCAGGAACCAGCTGATCATGAAACCACAAGTCAAAGTACATCTTTCTTTCCTTCTTCGTTTTCCTCACATATTTTGCCACAGTGATAAAAAGCTGAATAATATGGAAATATGAGTTGAAGTTTGCCTATTTATTTACATCTCAATTTCTTCCAGTTTTGGTGAACAGTTCGCTGTTATGTCTTCTGTGCCCTCACCCTTTCTGAGCCTTTCCATAGAGCCATATTGGCTAACTGTATAGATCACCTGGGCATGCTTCCAACTGCACACTGGGGGAAAGTACAAGGTGGCAGGAAGCTGTAGGTGATGGCTGGGCTTAAAAGCTGGGTTTCTGGCTGTCTGCCAAGGCCCCACGTTGCCTCCGCACACACCGCAACCTTTGCTTAACATGGAATTCACATAACCTACACATCCCTCCTACCTCGGCTCTCCAACACACGGCCGTCACTGGGAGGCTTAGAGACGAGGAAACAATGAGGCATATCCAGATGGGGTATGTTTACAAGAAAATGGGCTGTCCTGTTCATAAAGTCACCATCATAAAAACCTAAAAACAAGTGGTAGTGGTGTTAATACATGAACAGAGGACACAGAAACACACAACCAATAATGTGCCAATCCTTGATGGGATTTTTTTTTAAAAAAAGGCTATCAAGGTCATTTTGAAGGTAACTGAGATTCGGATTTTAACTGGATATTAAACCCCAGGGAATTATTAATTTTCTCAGGTATGATCAATTTTACCATTCTATTGTAGAGCTTGCTTGTTTTTAAGAGATATATGCCAAACTCCCTAGGAGTGAAATGTCTTATGTATGCAGGCTACTCTCAAAAAATTCTAAAAAAGTTTGTAGCCTAGATCCCACCTCACAGAGTTTCTACCACCTCCCAACAGTTCTTTCAAGTATGCATTAATCCTCTGATGAAGTCGGAGCCCTCATGATCCAATCCTTTCCTCAAGGCCTTGCCTCTGAACATAGCTGCATTGGGGACCAAGCCCTCAACACATGAGCTGTTGGGGAGGCATTACCCATCCATACCATAGCAATTCCTTACTGATGTAGATTTCAAAATGCATGAATAAATGGAGAAGAAAAGATAGTATTTCTTACAGCAAAATTTTAATTAATATTAATACAGTACAGTCAATGTGGCAAAATGTTAACGGTTGTTAAATCTAGGTGCATGACATAACAGGGCTGCTCTTTCACAATTCTTCATGAGTGAAAATATTCCTATGATCCTGTCGTATGTCCCATAACTTATTGAGGAAACGTGGCCACACGACACAGGGGAGGCCACATTAACAGCATCACGAGTGGCAGGTCCAGGTCCCTGGAGAGACGGTCAGGTGTGGGAAGTGGAGCTTGGGTTTCAGCAAAGCTGGGCTCCCATCGCAGCTCCTTTGCTGCTTCACTGTTCAGCGACCTTGAACAAGAAACTTAAAACGTTTTGGCCTCAGTGGCCTTGAGTGTCAAAGGAGGGTAGTGCCACTCTATTTGTTGTGAGGATCAAGGTTACATTTGCACATGTCATAGAAGAGATGCAGGTGAGAACTACACGTAAATCAGTGGGACCACCACAAGCAGCAGCTATTGTGGTAGGTGCCAAGGGCCGACTGGTGAGTCCCACAGAGGATGCAGTCCTTCTGGGGAGTTGGAGAGTTGCTTCTGGAAGCAGATTTGGGGACAGGACAGGGCAAGGTGGGGGGGATGGGGTCTGTCTCCAGGTACCTGGAGATAAATTTAGCAAATGAGATCAAATATGCAGTCACTTCTGGGTTAAAAGAATTAACTTGTTAAATGTGAACATTTAAAATATGGCACAATATTTTTAAATCCTGTTTTGGCGTAACCTCGACTTAAAAAAAAAATGTAGTAGGAGCTTCCAAAAATAGAAAGGTTGGCAATTGGATATTTTTATGAAAAAGCATGAATCTTGACCCCTATGTCACTCTGCATATAAAAAATTAAATAGATTATAGAACTAAATGCAAGAATCAGCTATAAAACTTATAGGAAAAAAAAAAAACAGGAGAAGCCGGGCATGGTGGTGCACACCTATAATTCCAGTTACTTGGGAAGCTGAGGAAGAAAATTGCAAGTTTGAGGTCAGCTTGGACAACTTAGCAAGACCCTATCTCCAAAAGCTATTCAAAAACCAGAGAGTTACAGAAAAAATTAATCTTAGATACACTTATAGGTGGCCCTTTCTTCAACTTACTTTACCTCTGACAGATCAACTCCAAATGCAAGATTGCATAAAAAGGAAACACAGAGATAAGCAATAAGAGAGGATCCCCAAAACCATGGCCCACAGCTGGGAATCTTTAGAACAGACCAGCCAAGGTCTTTCCCAAGAGACTCCTTTTGGATCAATGGAGTACTGGCCATGTCTTAAAAGGGGCAGTAACAGATACAAACAAAAACACTGACAACCAGAGGGAATTCCTGAACCCAAAGAAGAGAACCTAGAACAGACCCGAAGGGAGTAAATATTCCTAGGTTCTTGAGTCCCACTTAACCATGACTCTTACACCAGTGGCGCCACAGATGTCCCCATTAAGAGGGAACAGATGGTCCCATGAAGGGGAATCAGGTGTGCAGAATCAAGGATCTTGGAGTGCACACAGCAGGACTTACCAGATGGCCAAAGTTGTCACGACTTTCCTGAGTTCAGTTTCCTTTTTCTCCAAGTGGACCATGATAGGGAGTGACCTGTACTGTTCAGGGAGAGAAGGCGGGAGTTCCCTAAAGCAAAAAGAGCGTCAGCAGCTGCTGGGATTGTCTCAGTCCCTCCCTTTACTCACAGGAATAGCAACTCTAGTTCTACCTGCAGCAAACTCTCCTGTCTCCTAACTCTCTTGCAGTTGGCTCTCAGCAAGTTCTCCAGCTCCCTTGCAACCTCAGCATACAGGTGAGGTTCCTTGGAGAACCAGGCCTGCCCAAGAAATCTAGAGCAGGGGACACTCTCGGGTCCCATCTGGGTCGCCAAATTTGTGACGGAAAGCTCAGTCCTTGCCTCTGATGCCAACCCAATAACGAGGACACGGTTTTGAGAAAAAGGAAAAAGGGGATTTATTGCTTTGCTAGCAAAGGAGAAGGACAGGGGACTCCTGTCCCTGAGGCTGTGATTCTGAGACACTCACTGTCTCAAAACAAAAAAATAAAAAATAAAAGAGCTGAGGATGTAGCTCAGTGGTAAAGTGTCCCTGAGTCATTTCCCATTACAAAAGGGGGAGGAAAAAACCAGGAAAAAACATATTGGTTTTAGATTAGTCAAAGATTTTTTAAGTAGGAAAAAAGCCCTAGTTCTAAAAGAAAATACTTGGTTAAATTGGACTTCAAAGGAGGCTATTTTAAAAACAGGAAAGAATCAGGGGAGGATAAAGGAAGATAATGGAGGGCATAAATCAAATAATCAATAATCTAAATATGTTACATGTATGTATGAATATGCCACAAAGAAACTCATTATTCTGTGTAGCTAAAATGCACTAAGAAAAAAAATCAGACTTCATTAAAAGTGTCTTCAAAAGGCATCATTAATAAAATCAAAAGGCAAGCCCTAGACCGATTAAAAAAATTTTTTAGAACACATGACCGACCAAGAATTTGTATCTACAAATATGAAAGAATTCTTAAAACTCCATAACAAGGTGGCAAGCAACCTGATTAAAAATGGGTCAAAGATGAGAACAGCTACTTCACTCAAGAACATATACAGATGCATGAAAAGATGCCCAACCCTCTTTTTTTTTTTTAACACTTATTTATTTTTTCTTAGTTCTTGGCGGACACAACATCTTTGTTGGTATGTGGTGCTGCTGAGGATCGAACCCGGGCCGCACGCATGCTAGGCGAGCGCGCTACCGCTTGAGCCACATCCCCAGCCCCTGCCCAACCCTCTTAACTGAAACCACAGTGGAATACCAGCACACATCTGCCAAGTGACTAAGATTAAAAGGATAACACCATGTGTTGACAAGAACATGGAGCAACTGGAACTGCCATTCACGATTGGCAGGAATGAGTCGGGCAGAGTCTTATAAAGTTGAGCAAGCCATGGACATAATTCCCAGGATGTATAGGATACAAATACATAAGATCCAATTTTAAAGGGGTGGGTATGACTCTCAAAAATAACACAGTAAATGAAAGAAGGCAAACACAAAAGTCTACATATTACCGATTATGCCTATAGGACATTCTGGTTATGTTAAACAGGGGTGTTTGGGGAAGAATAATCTAGTGATAATGTGGAGATGGCTGATTCTCAGGGTGGGCAGGTGCTTGCCCTGGCTTGACCTTGTGGGGAAGAGGTAAGAGAGGGAGGCATGAGCACAAGGGAATTATACAGAAATTTAGCCTCTCATCCTGCTATGGTGAGCTGTGTGCTTTTGGGAAAATCACTGACATCCGGGTGACGCTGGACCAGTCAACCATTCTTCTCTATAATGAAAAACTTGGGCCAGGAGATTGCCCTGGGCACCTGTTTCAGCTCCTTCCTGGCAGGATTCTGGTCAAGGATGAAGCACAGAACTCAGGGAGGAGTTGCTTGTGAAGGTCTAAGGAGGAGTCATGTCCTCCAAGGCCTGTGGTCCCTGCTCTGGGTGGAAAGAGGGCCTTAGGGGAGGGTGTCTGGAGGGGGAGGATGAAGTCAGGGTCCCCAGTCCCTGCACAGTTCCCCCCACCCCAGGGCATTTTGTGATGGGTGGGGAGTGTTCTGAATCACCACTACCAACTTCCATCCTCCTGTCCCCCACACCAGTCTCATCTATAGCTTCAAGGACTAATGGCACTTGGCTGCATCCCATCTTGTCGAATTCCTGGTTTTCCAAGAACAATGACCTGTGATTTCCATCAGGCCCAAATGCCAAGGCAATGAAAAATATCTAACTTTTCGGTTTCCTCCTTGGAGTGGGGGGGCACACAGTTTAGAAAGTCTTGCTGAGTGGGGCATCCAGCCTGGTGTGCCTCCTACCTTGTCTCTACTCCTTGGGATGAGGAAGACATTCCAAGACCGGCGGTGTTGCAGGTCCTGGGACCAACCGGACACAGGCTGGCTCTGCCTTCCTGGGCGATCCTCTGCTCTCTCTGATGGCCTCAGGAAGTACTGCTGGTCTCCACAGTGGAAAATCAGGCAGTAGCCCCCTGTCATATGGCAGTGAGGGGCCAGGCACAGTCAGGGAGCAGGGGAGCCTGACCACCTGCACATGCATGCATAATGTCCCTCACCCTCTGCAGGCCAGCAGCACTCACCACGCAGGGAGGAAATGGCAGAGCATCAATGTCCCCTATAAACTTCAGCCTTGGAGACACAGGGGACACATCCCCCTTCAAACAGGGGGCTGAGCAGCCTCAGGAGACCAGCCACAAAAGAGCCATTTACCTCCCTGGGTGGGCAGAAGCTGTGAGAGATGCCCTTTATCTTCAAGCTGTGATACACTGTCATTTTCTATTGTCCTGTTGCTTTAGCCCTCAGTTCTAAATCAGTATTCTGTCTCTGATGGATACATATTTTGTAAAAAGACCACGTCACACAGGCCCAGGTGCAGATCTTGGTTCTTCCCTTTAGACAAGGAAGCTTGGTTCTCTGTGATTGAGTTTCTCCATCTGTAGCCCAGGACCCATAGACGCCCCTCAAGGATTCACTGTGAGAAGTAACTAAACCAATGCAAGTTCCCACACAGCACCTGAACCTGATGATGCTCTTTAAATGACGATGCTTTACGTGATTGTTTTTAGGAACCCCACACAGGAAGGGATTCCATACACCAGATTGTTTTGGATCGAAGGTTTATTTTATTAGATCAGTAATTTTCAAAATGTGGTACCTGGTAACTGCTTAGAACTGCAAATTCTCAGGCGCCACCTCAGATCGATTAAATCAGAAACTCGAGGGGTGAGGCTCAGCAAGCCTCACCTCCAGGTGATTCTGAGGCACACTCAGGTTCGAGAACAATCACACTTTTCTTTGCACATTTGAGCCAAGAGAATTTAAAATTGTTTGGGATAATAATTAATCTATTTCACTCTATGCACCAAATTTGAAATAATGCAACGTCCCCCCCAAATGCATGTATCATCCATTTCAAGGCTGAATAAATTGTGAAGAGGACTTACAGTACATCTACTTGGAAGGGCCTTTTTAGTTGTTATCAGTTAGGATGTTTTCAGCAGCAGCTAACAGCAGATCTGGACTGAAACTGACTTAAGAAATAAGGAAATGTATTAGTTCTTGTGCCAGGAATTCCGGGAGAGTGGGGGAGCAGCTGCTCAGGCGCTTGGCTGCGCTGTAATTCTTTCTGTTCTATGTGCATCTTTGTGTGGTTTTTTCCTCAGGGTGGGGGCACCGTCGCTGCAGCAATTCAAGATGTCACACTCAGCCTAGAGAACACAGTGAAGAGGCAGCCTCTTTTTTTTTTTTTTTTTTTTTGACTCTTTCTTTGGGAATCAGGAAGCTTTTCCTGTGAGATTCTGGACAGTTCCATCTCAAGCCTCATTAGCTATTTCTAAATTACCCTGCCCACTTCCAAACCAGTGACCAGCAAAATGGGAAGGACCTAATTGGCTCATACCAATTTTGGGTAGCTTATATAGGTGTAACTGTCCCCTCAACACACACACACACACACACACACACACACACACACACATGCACAAATTCATACACTGAAGTTCTAATCTCTAGTAGTTCAGAATGTGTCCTTATTTAGATATAGGGCCATTATAGGTCATTAGGTAGGATGAAGTCATACGGAGCAGGGTGGACCCTCATCTAATAGGAGTTGGGTCCTTACGAAAATTGGGCTGTCCTGTTCACAGAGTCATCATCTCTCACGATAGGGAGAAGTTTGGATACTGACACTCACCTGAGGAGAATGTCATGTGAACATAAAGCCAAAGAACACAGCAGGTAATGAACATTGTACTAATCTATCTACTATGATGGGTACCTAGGATGTGAGAGAAGCAGCCTGACAATCCAGAGTGTCCGAGCTTCAGAATCCTGGTCTATGCTGCAACTCTGACCATCCTTGGGCAAATCTCTTAAGTTCTAGAAACCACTGAACTGCAGGGTCTACCACCAAACTTTGAGATGGGATATCCATTATTAGCATAAGTGTTTTCCAAGATGCTCCCTTCTCTCAGCCCATCATGGAGAACACCTCCAGTTTCCATTCTACCCCCACCTCAGTTCTTCCCCACCTCACCCCCCAGCCTCCACACCAGGAGAGTTTGAGTGTGGTCCTGTAGGACCAATTGCATGAAATAGAACAGGAGAGGAGAGAAGAGAGAGAAGAAAGAGTCAGATCTAAGGTAGGTAGGAGGTGTGTCTTTAGAAGAAAGAGAGAAAGAGGGGAGAAAGTGAGAAAATAAAGTTGTGAAGACTTGGGGGTAAAGAGAATTTTGGGAGCTTTTTGGCTAGTGATGGGCTTCAGAGAGAATATAAGAGAATTTTCTCTGCTTCCATAGAGAATATAGATTTCCAAGGAGAATTGCTAGGGGTTATGGATTAGGTCTCCTTTTATATTTTCTAAAGTTTCCAGTAAAGAATGGAACTCTTGAGCTCTGGGTAGAAGAGTAAAATTAGCTCACAAACTTACCCTCCTTGAACACTTGGTGAAAGAATATACATTTTTAAAAAAATTAAAAATAGCACCCCACCCCAAACCCAAAGAAGGAGCAGCAAGCCAAAAAGTTCAACTTCCATCCCAAACTCCAAAAAGTCACAGTGAAGGAATCAAACAGAAGTCTGCCTTGACTTGTCAAGACTCAGAAACTTCCCTGATAAGCCGTTGTGATGAAAGGTGAGAGAAAAATTCTGAGAATTCACACAACTGTTCCCCAGAGAAAGGAACTAAGATAGAGCTGCCAGTTTAAATACAGGATGCTTAGTGAAATACGAATTTCAAATAAACCGTAACTATTTAGTGGGTGCCCCATGCAGTATTGGGGACATATACTAAAAAATTATTTGTTGTCTATCTGAAATTCACACTTAAGTAGGGGCTGGTTGTATCATTGTCATTATTATTATTATTTTGGTTAAATCCGGCAACACAGACTGAATTAATGAGCAGACATTCTGCAGAAAATGAAGATAGAAAATAAATAAGTGGGTAGATTCACCTACCTACTCTTGAAAGGTCTTGTTGGAAATAGGACTGCCTGTTCCTTGGGTTATTTTCTGAAGAGTGTCTTTCTAAAGCCTGAGGGAACCACTGTTGGGCTTTTATAAAAACCCAAGGAGAGAGAGTCAAAGCCCTTCAGGCTTCCTGTTACTTATTAATGAGTTCTTCTCCTCCCTCGTGCACATTCAAGGTACAAAATATTGGACAGATTTTTTCACCCCAACCTCTAGAACCTGAAGGAGACAAACAGGCTATAGATACCATGGGATGGAGTCCACAAAGAAAGTGTTTAGAACCATCATCCTCATTATATGAGCAAAACAGATGGGATCACTTCTCAAGTATGAAAGCAAGTAATTTGTAGAAAGTCAAGAACCCCTCCCCCCCAAAGAAAACTCAAGGAATAAGAGAAAAATCTCTGGCCATTTTGAGGTAGCTGTTTTGGTCCTAAATTTTATAGCACTGGAAGAAAAAGAATAGAAAGTAAAAACAAACAAACAAAACAAAACAAAAACCCTAGATCTTTAATTAACTCTCCACTTTAGGAATTCATAGTTGAAGAAACAATCACAAAAGTGCAATAAATGAACAAACAAAAAGTATATGTTTTGGGGCTGGGGATGTGGCTCAAGCGGTAGCGTGCTCACCTGGCATGCGTGCAGCCCGGGTTCGATCCTCAGCACCACATACAAAAACAAAGATGTTATCTCCACTGAAAACTAAAAAATAAATATTAAAATTCTCTCTCTCTCTTTCAAAAAAAAAAACACTATATGTTCAAGGATATTTGTTCTTTTTTTGTGATTATTAACAAAAATTGTTTGCAAAATCAGGACCAGTTGGGTAGAAATTCATGCAGTGGAATACCATGCAGCATTAAAATAATTTTAAAAATTAAAAAAAAATTAGAGCCACACTCCCTATTTCTGAGAGTAAATTAGGTTCTGGAACAGCATGCAAAGGACGATCCTTCTGAGGTCCACCTGCTACCCATAATCAAGTGCTTATGTTTGGAGAAGCCCCCATAAGATGGTTCTATTTTTTTTTTTCTCCTCTCTGCATTGAGTTACTTTTTCCCCTTTTATACCAAATATGTATCATTTTTGTTTTTAGAAAAAATTTCAAAACTTTACATTCTCGAAAATAGAGAAATAGGGGCTGAGGCTGTAGCTCAGTGGTAGAGCGCCTGCCTTGCACGTATGAGGCCCTGGGTTCGATCCTCAACACCACATAAAAATAAATAAATAAAGATATTGTGTCCATCTACAAATATATATATATATATATATATATATATATATATATATATATATATATGAAAATAAAAACCTTACACCTCCTTCTTGCTTCCTTGAGCCAGAAGACTTTCAAGTACCTGAAACACTCTGGGATGAGAAAGACCAGCGGGAACAAGAGGGACATATTTGCTTTGTAATGAGTGGCCACCCTGCCTGGCCTTAGGACAGTTCTGCAGCCAGCAGCCTTGGGGATATTTCAGCAGCAGGTGATTGGCTTGATGGACCATGGCAGGCAGGTGACAGGCCCTTGAAGTCATGGCAGCTGATTTGTTTTGAAAAGCAGAATGGGGCCGAAGAAGAAAAAGAACCCGTCTACTTATTGGTTGGCAGGCCAGTCTCTTCCTCCTTAACCTCAGTTCCCTTGTCCATAAAGTGGAGTTAATGGAACATATATTATAGGGCCACTGTAGGGATCAGATAAAATAACGTATGTGAAAGATACTCAGTGAATGTCAGTTCTCTCCTCTATGCTTTTCCATGGTGCTGTTAAAATCAGACTTGCATTTTATTGATGATGGGGCCTTGGGTAGAGGGCAAATGGATCGGAAATGTTGTGGCGGGCTGAGGGCCCTCCCTGCTCCCATGCATCCCCACACACCTAGCCTTTAGCACACAGCAGGATCCCACTGCTGGTGACAGTCTTAAAAGTCCCATTGTTTGTTTCCGGAATTTGATTTCCCTGTGCATGATCCTATTTGATATGTGAGAAACAAGAAGATTTTACTGTAATTTCTATGAATAGAACATAATTAAGCAGTAGTCAGAATATCAGAACAAAGGCAGTGTTTTGCACCCTGAGGGCTTCGCAATCAGCAAGGAAAGGGCAGAATGGCTTCTGTCATCTGAGATGAAAATATGGTTTCCATTTTCTTCTCAGGCTGACGCGCACTCTCCGTTCCCAGCTTTTCATCTCTGGGTTTCAGCTCAATTAAACAACAGGAGTTAGCCCGCTGCCCTGGGCTGAGGCACAAGTTGAGTCCACTTGGTCACTTCCGGTTTATTCAGAGCAGCAATTTAGATTTTAAAAAAATAATTAAGGCGAGTTAACAAGTCCCCTCTGCTCTTTTCAGAGGGACAGTTTGTCCTCGGGTAGGATGAGAACATTCTCTCTGAAGCCAGTTGAACACAGAAACCCAGCAACATGGGATTGCACAACACATTCAAGTTTTGGAATCAACATTAAAAACAAAAACAAACAAAAACATTTTTGCAGCAACTAGTATTACCAATGCAGGGAACTCGCGGAGCTGGGTTCCTTATCGGACACCATGCTTACTGCCGGGGGATCCATCAGAGAAGATCAACATCAGAGAAGATCAATGTCTGTGCATGGTCCAGGCAGATCTCACTGGGAGGACAATATTTGTGCCTCCCCTGGGCAATGAAGTTGAAAAAATATGGATGTACAAGGAAATTAAGAGCCCAACCTTCAGCTTTTAAAAATAAAGGAAAAACCATATCAAACTTTTCCAGTGAGTCCTTTGATCAGGACAATGTCCCCTCTGTCATGGTGCTCTGGGTGGGAATGGCCTTGGCAACATCTGGACCCTCACAAGTGTCCTCCAACAGAAAGGGAATGAGCAAGTCTCGCTTGAGACTGTGTCAGGGTTGAGCACAATTAGGAGGCAAATGACGCAAATGAATCCACAACCGCCAAATGATCTGGCACGGAGGCTGAGCTCTGCACAATGTGGGTCCTGGTCGCCATGGAGTTAGCAAATGGCCCCTCTTGTGAGTAGGTGTGTGTGTGTGTGTGTGTGTGTGTGTGCACGCGCGCGCGCGCGCGCTTGAGCATGCCCACAGTAAGTGGGGTAAGTGGAGTCGGAACAGAAATAAAAAATTCCGAACAATTGCCCAATTAGCTGTCCTCACAATTACAGGAATGTGACATTCAGTTAAAAATGCAATGATCATTTAAAACTCAATTGCCCCTTTTGAAAGTGTCCTCCTGGCTCAGTTGTCATGCCAACTGGTTCTTAGAGTGGCGCCTGCCCCACTTGCTGGTAAGAGGCAGGACACAATGGCCTCCCTTCTACCCAGCCCCAGTTGACTTTCTTAATTAACGAAGTTGAAAGCAGGGAGGGCCAAGGTTGGGAGCCAGTTGGGGTGAGGGGGGGTCCTCTCAGGCAGAGTTCCTTTTCAGTGATTTTTCAGGCTTGAAGGAGGCCTCCCTTGGGGGTTACATCTGACGAAATGCACCAGGGCTGGGCTGGAGAGGGCATCTGAGCAGAGACGTTGTATACAATGGGCTAAGGAGCTCTTCTCAAAGCCCGGTGGAATGTGGTAGAAAGACAAGTGAATGGGGAAACATGGTGGAGTCCAGAGATCCAACTGTATTATTCACCCAGGCCCAACTGAATTCTTACATTTCCTACTGGCATCCAGAAATCAAAGAGGGGGACAGAACTTAAAAACTCTTTCTCCTCTTTATTTCCAGGTGCCTGGTTGCAGGGACTGACCTTGTCCATCCAGGGCCCATCTCCAGGACACACAAGAACCTCAGTTCTCTTTGCTATGGTTGCCTCCTGGCATCGTGCCCACTCACTGCCCACCCACTGCCCACCCACAAAGACAACGCAAGCCTGAATACAATGGAGTCGGTTGTTCCCACATGCATCATTTCACACCCCAGAGCCCAGGAAGAAGGGGATAAGAGAATGAGGATTTCCAAGGGCACTGGGACCAGCTCTTGGACAGGCTTCTCACGTGGCAGTTCAGATCCCAGGGCTTGAGGAACTCTGTCTCCAGTGAACATTTAACAAATGCACACTCAACTGACATGATGTCCCTGAGAACCCCCACCAGCCTGTGCTCCTGTTCTCCCTGTACCGTGAAGTAGGGTGTTCAGAAAGGTCACACGGCAGGACATGCCCCAGAGCCTTCTTGAGAGTGAGAAAGCTTTGGATCTGGATTTCAAAGCACAGATTCTGCTGCTTTGCAGCTGGAGGAACTTGGACAACTTACCTCGATGTTCTAAGGAACGGGAAGCCTTATCTGTAGAATGGGAATAAAAATGGCACCCACTCCCTTGAAGTATTGTGACCACTAAATAAGCAAATGCAAAGGAGGTACCTAGCATTGTGCATGACACATGGCAGATAATGGAAAATGGTAATACCTCTAGAATATTCTAGATGCATTATTCTTTTCCAAAGGATATCACAGCGTCAAAGCTGGGACTCCCAGAGAGGCCCCATCAATCTCTCAGCCTAGTACACAGATTCTGGTGCCTAAATCCTGAAAGGCCTAGCTTATAAATTGGCCTCTACCAGGCCTATTGTGGGATGTTTCTAAAAACGTAGCTCTAAAGCATAGCTCACCTAACTAAAGTCTTTCAATGGCTGCCACAGGCCACAGGACACAGCCCGGGCTTCCTGCATGACCAGGGAGTCCATCAAGTCACCTAGGGTCTATCAGAGGCCAGGAGGATGTGTACAACTGAGGACCCTGCCTGTCAGGGAAAGGGTGTGGGGCCTGCATGGTTGGGGGTCCAGGGTTCAATCCAAGTTCAGGGATGACTCTAGAACAGCTTGAAAACAGAGATCTGAGGCAAGCACTTTAGGACCTAAAGCAGGCTTGGAGGAGGGGTACAGCCTTTGTGACAGATACTCATTTTCTCATGACTTCAGAAGGCAGGAGGTAAGGCAGGCTCCCAGCAAGGGACTGTCATTGCTCAACTATGTCATCAAGAAAGAGGCTGCCTGTGTCTCAGCTCCGACTTCCATCTGTAAGTGGATATCCCCCTTAGATGCTCTTTTCAACAATGAAACAACATGAAGCTCCATTAGAAATGGAGCCCAGGGATGTGAGTTGGATGAGCCAGCAAGCACTCCATCCTCCCCCAATCAACACATACCCCACACTGGCCCACGTGGGCACTCCCAGGTGTGGGAAGCTGTGGGGTCCTCTAGCTCCTGAAGACCCACGGCGACCTTATGAGGTGAGCAAGGATCCGCCCATCCACTTCACAGAGAAGGCACAGAGGGGTTAAGAAACTGGCTCAAGGTCACATGGGTCTGGGAGCAGCAGCGGGTCTTTCTTTCTTCTCCCTGCCCACTCAGAGCTGGTTCATGATTTTAGCACCCTCTGGAGGCCAGGAGGGAGGCAGGGTGATCCGGTTCTTGGTTCTATGAACAGTAGACGACTTACAGCCTGAATGTCCTAGAACTCCGGGGCTTCGTCTCCTCGTCCCTCTCCCTTTCCCTTAACTAACAAGCGTTTGCTCTCCTAGACTCTTGGCTCCCTCTGTCCCCTGTTGCTAACCCTGCTTCCCACCCACAGGCCTTTCTTTGTCATGTTTTCCCTTCCCACCTCTGCGAGACCTTTGTCCCAAGACTCCCCACTTATATCAGTTAATGAGAAAGCCCTCGGAATATGGGTGTGTCCGGCAAAGTCCTTCAGATATGGGGAGAGAGGGGTGGAAGGACAAGCATGTGCAGAGGCTGGGGCAGCTCCCTCAGGTGACAATGCAGTGAAGCCCAGCGAGCAGAGCTGGGGGCTTGGCATCAACCCCATTGAGCAAACACCTTGGTTGGTCCATTGGGAGATAAGACTCCTTTCAAGCAGTTTCCTTGTTGACATTGGGTGGGAAATTAGGGACTTCAGACAAGCTGGCTTTCAAAGCAGCCGGGGCAGAGTCCACTTGTTGGCTGTAGGGTGCACCTTTTGCTCCTGGAGGCGGATAAGGAGGGGGTGTGACCCTGACCTCTATCGCCTTTCCATTCTGACAGGAGAGCTGGAGTCCAGGAATATCTATTCTACCTTCTGCCCTGGAGGCTCCTTGCAGGTGCTGGCACGGGGCCTGGGCTTCTGGCCTTTGGGATGCCTGTGGGTGTGAGGTGGCATCAGAGTCTGCCCAAGTTTCTCCCTCTTTTCCAGTGGTCCTTCTCTTCCTTTTCAAAAGGGGTCTTCTAAACTCAGGTGTGTTCCACCAGAGATTTCAAACACCCTGTTTTTTTTTTTTCCTACTTTTTGGAATTCCAGACAAGAAATGTGAACCTCATTGGATTAGACAAAGGGGAATGAATGGCATAGAGTGAGGATGGGAATAGGAAAGACAGTAGAATGTATGGGACATAACTTTCCTATGTTCATATTATTAATACACAACCAGTGTAGTCCTTATGTACAACCATAAGAATGGGAAGTTACACTCCATGCATGCATATATGTCAAAATACACTCTACTGTCATGTATGACTAAAAATAACAAATAAAAAAATTTAAAAGAAAAAGAAATGTGAGCCCCAAAGGAGTGGGTGGGGGGCCCTCTGGAACATGGGTTAGGAGAAGGGTGGCAGAGCACGAAGCTTGCCATCAGTGACCTGGAAAGGGGAAAATCAGTCAACCATTATGGGCTCCCGTTTTACTCATGTGCCAATGGGATTTCAATGACACCTGCCTTTTCTTCCTGGTTCTCGTGCTGATTATAAAGATTGCAAGCAAAAAAAGTGTCATAAAAAGCAAAAAGATGATCATGCGTGTAAAATGGTCTTTGGGTCACCCCGTAACCCAATCCAATGCTGGGCCCTTCAGTTTCTCCCTACTTGAAAATGAGACCATGAGAGGGTGCAGCACGACTTTCCACGAGGTGGTTATTGTGCTAGACCCCACGGTAACTGGAAGGAGTTCTGAGGCAGAAATCAGGAAGGTCTGAATTTGAATTCCAATTTCCTCAAAACTAAGACTTCCTTTAGTGACCTTAACAAGTCCCTTCTCTGTTTTCTAATAAGGAGGAAGAGTATCCGATGACCTTCAAGGCTCCTCCCTACTCCTGTTCTCCAAGTTTTAATGAGCACTTTACCACTGTAGCCAGAGTCTTGACTTACAAAAATAATAATAATAGGTCAAGGCTTTGTGGAGGTATAATTGACATACGGTAAACTGGGGACTCCCACTCTTGCATGAGGCAAAGTACCAGGGACCAAAGTCTCGGCTCTTCTAGGTCTTGATAGCCTCAAGTTTTAAAGAAATCAGAGCTGCTTCCCAGCTGGTGCCTGCAACCTACAGAAACCTCACCCTGTTTAGGGAAAACAGCATGAATTTTCTTTCTAATTATCCTGACATTCCTGACAAGGTCACTGTTCCTTAATCCTAAAGGGATTTGAAATAGTTCTAATCTGGCTGGGTTTGTGTTGCATGGTGCCGGCTTCCAGGGTTCCTGTCAGCTGCAAGGGCATTAACATTCCCCAAAGCAGATAGTGGAGCCAAGAAGGAGCCTCCAGGCCTGTGAGAGAAGAGAGAAGGACTTTGAGACGGTGATCCTTTAAAAATAGTTAACTAAATCTTTGGCACTTTCTGCAAAGAAGAAGGTTCTGTTCAACTTCTCCATGCTCCCTGAAGAGCTTGTGGGACCAAGGTGGGTGGTATCAGCCAAAGAGTGGCCGCACGCCAAAGCTGATCTGTGAAGGGAACCCTGAAGGCAACTACAACTGTTCTGAGACTCTTAAATTGGACCCAGGAAGATTTACCCTATGCTTGGGCTAAGAGGAAAAGTCTTTTGTGCAATTGACTCCATGGAAGTCATCAGCTGTGTGGCTAATCACTCCATCCCCGCTAAAAATAACATTATAAAAGAATAGCTAATGACCCAGGGAAAGTCCCCATCAGATCCATTTCTCATGCGCTGTACTATTGAAAATTGTGACCCCCCAATAATTCTTTGTTTTGGGGCAGTCTGTGTTGTAGGGTGGTTAGCAGCACCCCTGGCCTCTACCCACTAGATACCAGTATCCCCCACCCCAGTTATGACACAAAAATGTTTGCAGACATTGCTAAATGTCCTCAGGGGGACAAACTCATCCCAGATTGAGAAACACTGCACTGGATCTAGTTTTTAGAAAGCAATAATAGACTATTGTTGTTTTAGCCACTATTTATTTTGTGATTGTTATATGCTGGGCATTGTGTTAAGAACATTACAGACAGGCTCTCATATATCTGGGGCTAGTGGATTACAAGGGCCTTTTATTTATTTATTTTTATTATGAGACTCATCTAAAGCCACAGGATCTTCCAACTTCTTTAGTTAATGGCAGGTTTCCCTTGGCCTCCTGTCCCACTCAATAAAAAGGAGGGCCAGTGTTGAGCAGTGCATTAGTCGGTTTACATGGCTGTGTTGGAATACCTAAAGCAGGCTAGCTTTATAAAGAAAAGAGGCTTATTTATCTCACAGATTTGGGTGCTAAAAGTCCAAATAGCATGTTCCTGGTTTTGGTGAGGGCCCCTGTGGGCTGTGTAGTGAGAACATAGTGGAAAGGAAGACAGCACATTGTCAAAGAGGAAACCCGAGACCTTCCAGGACAACTCCCAATTGACCTAAGAGTCTCCCATGAGGCCTCACCTCTTAAAGTCCTACCTCCAACATCAGCACAATGAGGATGGAGCTCCCAACATGGGAACCTTTGGAAAGCACACTTAAACCACATCAAAACCACAGCAGGCAGGAAGGGTGTTGGAATCTGGGCCCTGTTATTGCTTAGGTGTTTGCAGACTCTATTTGTGCCTGATTCTTCCCACTTACAAAAGGAGGATAGTAATTCCCGCTTTGCAAGGCTTAAATGCTGGAAACCAAACATCTACGGTGAGAGGGAACCCGCCTCCTTCCCCCCATGACCCCTCAGTTCTTGGCCGCTGGGCCTGGTTGGTAGTAGATGATAAATAAATGATCCTTGGATGAATTGATTAAAAAGCATCTGGCACTGAGAAGTGGTCAATCAATGCTGATTGGTGGACTGTGACGCTGACAGCAACGGACAGAAGCCCCCAGGCATCGGACAGCCAGCAAGCAGGACACAAAGTAGAGCCACCTCAGCCTCGTGGAATTCATGGCTTGGGACGTTGGGGACAATGGCCAACAGTATCAAATATGTGAATAAATGCAAGTGTGAAAAGGACTGCGAACGGAGGCTCAGAGCCACCCACGTGCTCACACCTGAACACATCTAGCCCCAGTCATGAGAAACCTGCCTAGCGCCGGCCTGGCCTGTGGGTTTGTGGTTAGGCCCAGGCCTGGTCTTTAGGGATGTTTGTTTTAAAATAGTGCTTTTAAAGCTGAAAACAATGAACTTTAATGAAAGAAAACACTTCCAATGAGATTTTACACACTTAATAGGAGTTAACAGTAATTAGGCTAATAAAATAGTCTGTTTTGTTCCAATCCAATAAATGCTTTCTTTGCTTAACTTCAATGTCCTTTAAGGTTCGGATGGAGGTTTATCTGCATTTGGAAAAGGTCACATTTGCCCAAAGACAGATGGTGAACAACAAAAGGCAGTCACTTGCAATTTGGGATGCAGAAAGAGACAGGGCTCTGTGACCCTATTCCAACTCTGGCCAGCCATGCCCTGGCTGTCACCCTGGACATGTGTGTCAAACCCTGCTAAGCCTCAGTACCCTCATTTGTTAAGTGGGGGTAATGCCACTGTGCAAGGTTGCAGACAGCCAAGGTGTATATGTAAAGCATCTGGAATACCAGGTCGTACAAGGTGTCTCTTCCCTTTACTCCAGAGAGCATCTGTAATAGTCAATTCCAATTGTCAGCTTGATTGGATTAAGAGATACCAAAGATTAAGAGGATTATGTGTGTGTCAGTGAGGATGTGACTAGGAATGATTGGCATATGGGTCAGCCAACTGAAATGGAGACACTCCCTAAGCATGGGTAGCACTGACCAATAGAATGATGGCTTGGATGGAAGGAAAGTTGGAAAAACAAGCTTAAAACAAAGAAGCAGCAGCAGATGCAAGCTCAATTCTTCTTGAATGGATTCTTTTGATTGCTGCTGCAATTGTCTAAGGATGTCGGACTCTCACTTCTTCACTCTTCCAAAGCAGTTTCTCCAGAAGCCTTTGATCTCAGACCAGGCAGCACCATTGATCCCTCTTGTTCTGGGGCTTTGGGTCTCTTGGATTGCACAGCTACTTCCAGCTCTCCAGCCTGCAGTCCTCCATTGTGGACTATCCACATGTGCCAACATCATAAGTCCCCCTTTTATAACTATACTTCCTATTAATTCTGTTCCTCTAGAGAACCCTAACCAATACAGCACCTTTCCAAATAACATCCATTCTTATCTTTTTCCAGTACTTGGGATTAAACCTAGGGCCTCATGCACGTTAGGCAAGCAGGTTCTACCACTAAGTGACATCTCTAGCCCCACATTCACTTTAAAACTTAGGTCCCACAATAGTGCTAATGGGAAGGCTTCCCACTCCTGCCTGGGCTTGGGGAACTTCCCCCTCTGGATTCCCACAGTCTTTCACATGCATCCTTGCAGTGGTCTGATTGATGTTCCTAGAGGACAGAATCTGAAAGTACTCACCTCAGTTGTCTACTTGCTGACAGTCACCTTCCCTGGTCTGCTCTGCACTTCAGGGAACTATATTTCCCAGGCTTCCTGGCAACAAAGGCTTCTGTGTATGGGGGTTACACCAATGCGTGCAATGGTGAAGGATTGGAAAGTAGGAAGAAAGGAGCAGCCAGATGTTTCCCTGACTCTTTCTTCTTC
Source organism: Ictidomys tridecemlineatus (assembly GCF_052094955.1). Lineage (NCBI taxonomy): Eukaryota > Metazoa > Chordata > Mammalia > Rodentia > Sciuridae > Ictidomys > Ictidomys tridecemlineatus. The sequence goes on from NC_135479.1 coordinate 85,822,868, forward strand.
TTCTGTTTTAGCAGTGAATGGATCTCTTGCATAATCCTTCTGTGTGGTCAGTCCTGCCTGGCAGCCATGGCTTCCTGGTTCTGAAAACTCCACTTTCCTCTCTGTGTTCAATCCCCAGTGCTGTTGGTAGATTCCTGATGTTGCTAAGTTCCAAACTGCTTCATTATCTACTGTTTGGCTTCTCAGTGTTTCCAAATCCCCTGTACTAAATTCCCTCCATGTGAAATACCTGGCATGGTTTCTCTTTCATTTCTGCAGGATTCAGACTAATACATTCTGTGTCTCCAGCCTCCGATATAGCACTTGACCATGGTAGAACCTCAGAAAGATATTTTTGGCTAAGTATATTTTCTGTTGTAAGATTCCAAAAAGTTGGGATTTTTGTCCACCTCTTTTCCACCCTTTGTGCTCCTCCCTTGCTTTCCATAATTTTAGCAATGCAGAATCACAAAGGGCAACCAGTATGAAGGGTAATCCCAGAAAAATCCATGAACAATTTTTTACATTCTTGAAAATTTAGACTTAGTTCATTTTCATTTAGTTTTTTCAAGTTGCAGCTTCTAATTGTATATGTCTACATAACAAGTATAATCAGTGAGCCAAAATGAAATATCCCCAACCTCTGCCCTTTTCAGCAATCACAAACCATTAAAGGAAAAATAGCAGGTTCAAGTGGAAGAATCAGCTCTGGAAGGCCAGCTCTGTCCATCTGTTCTGTTAGGCTCTGCACAGAGGCAAGACCTAAACCCCAGCCAGAGAGAATGCAAATTAACCATGTCCAATGACATCCTGTCTGCCCTGGAGTTAGTCTTGAAGGAGACTTAAAGTGAATGCTGATTTAAGAAAAATAAATCCTGATTTCAAATGATTGGGAAGCAGTGGGATTAGAGGACTTTAAAGATGCCAGGGGTCTGGAGGTTGCTGTGGAAGGCCTGCCTTTTCCCTGTCACAGTGCGTCCTGTGTGGAGGGTCCTGGGTTTGGAGAGAGACCTCCTGGGGTTTCAAATTCTGCTTCTGTTACTTCACAGTTATGGCCTCTTGGATGTGCATTTGGTCAGTACCAGCCTCAGTTCTCTCACCTGTAAAATGGACACCTTCACCATAATTCTGGAAAGAGCTTGTATGGAGACAGAGGAGGTGCTTAATAAAGGGTTGAGCCTGTAAACTACTTTGGTTTCTTGCCCTGAAGACCCTTGGGGGCCCAGGTTGGGCCTCGAGTGCTGGGGGTGCCCTAGCTTTGCCTTCTTTGCTTGGTTGTATTTAAATGGAACGTCCCGGGCTTTGGAGAGACCAACAACAAACACCAGAGAAGGCCCTGTGACCTGGCTACGGCTGTAGTCTAGGCTCTCGCGCTCACCAGGATTGGTTCACATCTGTCCCTCCATTCTACATCATTGAGCTAATGGAGGGTGGTGGTGGGTGGTGGGGACAGGGCTTGCTGGGCTCAGCACTCAGTGCTCTGTCACCTCACATGCACCAGTCCTAATCCAAACCTATGGTCTTCCCCTACGCATTGTGCTCTTCCTGCCACCGCGAAGGACCAACCTCCTCCTGCCTCATCTCTATGTCCTCCCCTCCTCTGTGAGCGTTGTACATCCATCCTCTAGGGAAGTGGCTCCTTTAAGCATCTCTCCTGTCCTCCACTTCCTGTGGTCACTCCCAGCCCAACCTTGATAGGGTCCCTCACTGATGTTCCCCTGAAGTACTTTAATCCTAGACTACCCCCATCTCTACCCATTTGCCAATGGTGGCTGGCGTGCTGTCCTGGTCCAGGTCTCAGGTCACATCCTTCTGCTCGAAAGCCTGCCCTGGCTCCCTCCCTCCTGAGCTGAGCAAGGCTTTCATGGCCTGTCTATGTCTGATAAAATAACCTCTCAGGCCCGCCCTCTTCTCTCCCACCGTCAGCAGGTGCCCACACTCCCGTCCATCTTCTTTGACTCTTTTTGCCTCTTTGACTCTTTCTGTGCTGGTACCTTCTCTGTCATCCCCTGTCTCCATTGTCCACTGCCCCTGTCCAGGGTCTACACACCTCCCCATCACAAAGCTGCTCCCCCCTTACAGGACCCAGCGGAGCCTTATGTGCATCAGCAGAAAGATGGCGAGGAACTCATAGGCAGGCTCTGACCACTGGCCACCTTCACCTGCCCGTGGAGGTGGCTTCTGCCTGAGGAGGTGCCTGTGTGGATGTGGGCGGATCCATGTCGAACACGATTCGTGAAGCAGGGGTGCCCAGCGCCTGCAGCAGACTCACATGGGTCCTGGAAAGATTTCAGACTCCCAGGTCTTGACCCTGCCCACAGAACCAGAATCTGGGAGGGGGCAGAACAGGAATCTGGTTTGAACAAGTCCTCTGGAGATCTTCAGGCTTGAAAACACCTTTGGTAAGGGATCCCAGTGTAAAGCTTTGAGGAGGCATGGAGGTTTTGAATGAAGGAAATTACTACCTTGTCACACCAGTATGTATAAATATGTGACATTGGAGGTGTGTGTGTGTGTGTGTGTGTGTGTGTGTGTATGTGTGTATGTGTGTGTGTAACTGACTTGTTTCAGGGGCTATGGTAGGATCTTACTCAACCCTTACTATCCCCTGAAGCAGTTTCTATAGTCCTCATTTTACAGATGAGGAAACAGAGGCTTCGGGAGGGGAGGTAACTGTCATTTAACCAGACAGCTAGAGGGTGGTGGGGTCCACATTTGAACCAATGGATGAGTCCAAAGCCCATGCTCCAGCCAGTTAGTGATGCGTTTATGAGCTGGGATTTGCATGGGACAGGCTTTTTTTTTTTTAACTTTTCGGGAACAGGCCCGCATGCTGTATAGCTAACTGCAACCTGGTCATGACCCTCCCTGGGGTTCTGAGGTTCCAAGAGTCCTTCCCTCTGGCCTCCCCTCCCCAGGACAAGTCCCAGTGGGTTTTCAAAGGCAATCCTCCACTGTGCTCCAGAGAAGCTGTTTGGGGTGGGGGTGAAGCAGTCCTGCCATGATTTGGTTTCGGAATAAGCTGAGGAACCAGAAACAGGAGGCAGGGAATGAGGCTTGTGGGTGCAGGAATGTAAGAGAAGCCATAGCCCAAAACATCTACCCTAGCTTGGAAATGGGACTGCAAATTTTACTTCTTCAAGTTCAGATGCATCTGATTTTAAAAAAGAATGAATACTGTTACTATCAGTCTTCTGCCATATACGTAAACTAACACACTCAGTTACTCTTCACAAATAGGAAAAACATGCTGGGACTATTCCATTTGGAAAATGAGAGTTTTAAATTATATTGTTTGTTTTCTGTCATTGAAAAGAGGTCTCCATATTTAGGGAATGAGCACAGTGCTTCTAATACAGTGCTACTAGTGCTTTGAACAGTTCTGTGGAGCAACACTCTGTTGGGTAGAGGGGGCCTGTGGTTTAAGAGCCTAGACTCCATTGCTGCAGGACTTTTCGGTGCCTTTAAAAATGCTAATCCTCTCTGAATTTTTAGGAAGGGTATATAATTCCCCACATTTGACCATGGGCCTTTTCACAAAATCTTAGGTGACTAACAGCCACTAGAATACAATTTTCAGAATCCAGGATCAAAAATTCCTTCCCTGCACAGAACATTTAGATTCCAGTGGGCTTCAGACACTATGTAATTCAATAGGGATAAAGAAGAGGGTCCTTTGAGGTTGCAGCAAGCAAGGGCAAGACTGGAGGGGCATTGTCTGGGGAAGCTCTGATAAAGTAGGGACAAAGCATTCACGAGAGTCTGTTCATTCACTCCTGTCTTCCATGGGGCAGGGCCTGCATCTGCTTGGAGGCTTACCTGCCTCCCTAGAACCTCTCACTGACTTGACTCATAGGGCTCCTGCGGGAGCACTGTGTCCCTCACATGGCTCCCCAGCCAGCAGGAAGCTCCAGATAGGCACTTTCCTGGCTTCTTGTAGCAGGTACGTGGCATGGTCGTGGGGAGGCACAACCTACCAGAGGCCCATTGCATGGCCTTCAGGTCACAGGCTTGAGCCAAGGCTGGCCCTGGACCACATGGCTGGATTTTAGCTTTCCTATCCTTCCCTAGCCCCAGGATGCCCAAGATCATTGAAAAAAATATGATCATTCAAATTATTCCATAGTCTGCTAATACCAGGTCCTCTATCTCTTGGGTTAAACCTAAGAGCATTTCCAAGGAAAAGCTTGCCTAAGGTGGGATTCTGGGCTCTTTCCAGCAGGATGAAGGAGATGGCCTTGATCCCATGGGCCCAGGGCCCTCTGTCCTTCCAGGTGCATGATTCCCTTTGTGTATTCTGCAGGAAAAGACGATTCTGCTCAGAGCAATAAGCCTGAGGTTCTGAAGGCACCAGGAGGCTTCAGCAATGTTGACCCATCACCACTGAGCATCCCCTGGCCAGGACCCAGGGGAGCAGCTCAGCAGGAGTGTCCAAGCCAGCAGGGACCAAGTCCTTACCTCTGTGCGTTGCCCCTTGCAAGTGTTGTGCCTATTAACTTGCTTAGTTGTCAGAGTGGCCCAATGAAGGAGATGCTATTTTTGTGTTCTCCATTAATAGAAGAGGAAAAACGAGGACAGAAAAGCCAAAGGATGTGCCCACGCCCCCCCCACCCAGCTAATAAGTGGAACAGCCTGACTTGAACTCAGGCCTCTTGGTGCAATGCCTGCACTGCCCTGCAGGGGGCGCAGTGGAGAAAACATAATGAGGTTGGATGGATGTGCACTCTGGGGTACAGGGACCAAGAGCAAAGGGCCCAGAACAGCTGGCACCCCAGACCTGCTAGGCTTCTGGAACATCTTTGTGTGGTCTGCTCAGTGCAAGGTGCAGGCTGGAAGGCGTGTGTATCTAAAACAGAATGTTTGAGAACTAATGTGCTATATCCAAAGGGGTGTCTCTCAAATGGGGATGTTTAAGAAAGAGTAGGAAATATCGTGCTGGCCAGAGAATATTTCTCAGTAAAAAAGTCCTCTGCTGCCACTCCCACAAACCAACTAATAAAAAAAGAGAAACAACAACACACATACACACACACACACACACACACACACAAATAAACGAAATGAAATCAACTAATGGTAAAGCCATGCAAAAAAAAAATCACACTGGCAGTGACTTCCTTTGCCTGTGGGCAAAACTGACCCATCTAGAAATAAAGGGAGATAGATATAAAGGGTTTCAAATCCTGGGAATGAGTTTTGTTTTTCCATTTAATAATGCCAGGTTTCAAATGGGGAAGAATATGCTTGTCACTATTACACTCGTTCTGTTTAAAACGCATCCAGGGACATTAGTGGGGCTCTATCAGGAGTGAGAGGGTCCCCATGCTGCTTCCTGAAGCCATAGAGAACTCTGCATCTTGGCAGGCATCCCATGCCCCATCACTTCTTTTTGAACACTTGATGGCACACCTGGTCACCACAGGTCAGCTCCTGCAAATGACAGAAAGTGGATGAGTGGCTAATAAGCCAGGATTTCCAGTTACCCAGCATCTGGCCTTTGTGGTGTCTGGGATAGGGACTGGGGATTGGAATAAAGAGGACACTTAGTCATTTTGGGCAAAGTGCATTCCTCAGACCCAATCCACCGGCATGCCCTGCAGATAGCAGTAATTTGATTTTTGACACTCGAATTGAGCTTGAACAACTATAAAAATGAAAAATGTAAAGAAATGACCCTCGTGGGCGGGATTTTTCCTACTCCCATGATTAAAGCAACATGGCTTAATTTATAAATGGTAGTGGAGTCACAAGGAGAGGACTCTTAAACCACAGGCCCCCTCTACCCAGTATGCAAAAGTGTTAGGAAGGCCAGGACTGGGGAGGATGAGCTGCCCTTCCATTCTGTGAGCTTTTGGGGCTCTGGTGATCAGACTGGTGTCTGGCAGTGGCACAGTGAACTGCAGCATGGTTCCCCCAAGTCTGGCCCTGCGGCTGACCAGGTCCTGTTTTTCATCCAAATAGAGAGAGCCCCAGATCTTATCTGCCCCTCACTGATCTTTGAAGGAGGAGGAAAAAGAGGAGTGTGGGGAAGACCCCCATGCTCTTTGCAGTTGGCAATAGATCTCTTGTCTCATCCCCAGGTACCACTGGGATGGTACTACAATTAAAAAAATCCATCATACAAACCACTGCAGGTAGGGAAAACTGTCAGTAGAAAACACAGAGAATGCTTTCCATATATCATCGCTGACACTGCCTCTGAAATAAAGACCTCAGGTGAAGCAAGTCTGGCTCTGAAAGGCACCATGGTGACCTGGATACTGACACTGGAGCCAATGACCTGCCTGGGCTTGGGATAGAGTTCAGTTGGTAGAGTGCTTGCCTCGCATGCACAAGGCCCTGGGTTCAATCTGTAGCACCGCCCCCCCCCCAAAAAAAAATACCTCAAACCAAACAGCTCCACAGGAGAATGAATGAACAGACATTGATTTAACAGATGCATGAAGGAGGAAAACATTTTTCAGCATTTGAATGCTGGGCTTACAAATTGCCCTTCCAGATTGAAGAATGAAAAATTAAGCTGTCCAGATAGTTTATTTGAAGATAGCGGCCATTGTTCCTACTATTCTGTTCTAGTGCCAAATTAATCTGAAGGGGTCAGGCAGACATACCTCATGATGGGAGGTCAGTGCCTGGGGCAGCCCAGACACCAGCTCCCTCTTCCACAAGCCATCCCACCTTCATTGAGAGAAGGCTTGGTCCTGCCCTCCTCCAGGGCATTTTAATTCTGTGGCATTTCTCCTGGGTTGGTCTTTAACGGGTTCCCTGCATTTCTCCTTGGATCTTGGCTTCCTAACTCAGCATTTTCAACTTGCTTTTTAATTGCGGTCGTTCACAGAAACAGCCATATAGATTTTCTTCCTGGAGTCCCCTGAGCCAGATGGCAATGACTTTCTAACTATATGACCACATACATTTGGCTGGAGCTCAGGGGAGGAGCACAGAGCCATTTTTTTTTTTCTTGTCAAAGCCCCTGGCCAGGTGGCCACAGAAGTTCATGTAGGCAGAGTGGAAGGAGCTGGGCAGACCCCAGGACTTACCAAGTGCAACTTGTCCCCCTCTATCCATTGCCGCCAGCCACGATTCGGTTTCTCCCCTTTCTGCACAGCCACGAGGACATCGCCTTCCCAGGTGATGAGCGTCTGCAATGACAGATTCCCAGGCAAATCACATGTGAGGTCTTGAGAGACTGAATATGCCAAAAGCTGTAGCTACAATCCCTGCAGCCATTGCCTGGCTCCTGCTGGCTCTCAGCCAGCCAAGATCCTCCCAATCTCATTTTCCACACACACCCCCATTCTAGCTAAACCGACTGACCCAGGCTCCCTCTGTTCTCTTTTAAAGAATTTTATGCTACCATTTTATCATATGGTAAAGATAGCATTTCAAACCAGTGGGGAAAAGACAACAAATTTGATGGTTAACAACGTAAAATTCCTGGAAGGGGAAAATTCCTCAAAGTCAACAGATAAATAACAAACCAAGAAAAAGAACTAGAGTGTCGCAGCAAAGACCTGATTTCCTTATATATAAAGCGCTGCTGTAAGTCAATAAGAAAAAGATTGCCAACCTAATAGTTCATGTCTACAAAGGCCACGAACAGTGTACCAGGGGGGGAAAAACCCTAACAGATGACTTTTCAACATAAGAAAAATATATTCAACCTCACTCACAATAAGACAAATGCTAATAAGACTGCTTTTCAGATACAATTCATCCTGTGGTCAAAGACAAAGACTTTTGCTAACACACTGAGTTGGAAGGGAACATGGAGAAGCAGGTACCCTCATACCTGGCAGGTGGGAACAGAAAATTTTTCAGAGGGCAATTTTATATTCCCCTTCAAAATACAAAATTGCATATTATCTTTTAGAAATTCTACTTCTGGGAATTTTTCCTGCAGGAGTCACTTTGTCAGGACTGTCCTCTGTAGAATGTAAACGGAGGCAGAGAAGCTCCTTAATTAATCAGGGAGGTGCCTTCATGGCTCTCTTGCCAGTGTTTTTATCTAGAACCATATGACTGGTCCTTGGTTCCCTCCAGGCAATGAGGCCAACTGGTCAGTAGCTCAGGGACAGCAGTAGAACTCACGATGGACACCAAGCTGAGCTGACCAGCAAGGCCTGTTAGAACCCCAGAGCACTCCCACCCCTGTGCACAGATTTAAAATTATACACCTCCAAATTCTTCCTTCTGTTCTCCACTTTCCTTCCTAATACCATCTGCACACCCCCATTCCCCCAGGTGGTCCTCCAGGGTCACCTGCCTCTGTGACTAGAGTACACCTGCTTATGCACCTGCTGTCTTTTGTCCTTGGGAATGACCCTGACGCTAGTTGGTTGTCTTGTAAGTATGCACGAGCCATCTTATACCTCTATGAGCAATATTATGCTACAGGCCAGACGTTTACTTTTTTCTCTATCTTGTAAACCCAGTTGGTAATAAACTGACCTGTGGGTTCTTAATTTTTTTTCCCCCACTATCTTGTGCATTCAAGTCTGTTTTTGTCGGCACAAATCTGTTTTCTACAGATTGTTAAATCTCCCTATTTCTAAAATAATATTTGACCTTGACCATATTACATACTTTATGTACAATTTTATTCCTCCCCAGTGCGTTGAAGCATTGTTTGTTACAGCAAAGGACTGGAAGCTTCATAAATTCTGTCAGAGTGTGGCTGGTTAAATATGGTGTGGTTCTTCCCTGCTAGGCAGCCAATGAAAGAACACAGCCACAGCGTATTGTCTAAATTAAAAAAAAAAAAAAAAGCCAGGTGCAGAGCCTGTGCATGAAACAAGGGAGTGGGGTGGGGAGCCTGCATGGAGATGTTTGTATATGTTCCCTGCAAGGAGGTAAAAGAAGCTCTTCATGGTGATTTTCCTTAAGGAAGGACTGACCCAGGGGACCAAGGAAGGAGATTTAGCTTTTTGCATGCATTAATATTCCCAAGAGCAATTTGAAAAGAAAATTCTACATTCTTCTAAAGGGAGAATAAGTCTCCTTTTCCCTCAAGGCCATCCTAAGCTTCACATCTTCCAAGGTCTTAGAGAATTTCTAGTCACAGGCTGTTGTCTTCAATCTTCAGGGAGGGAGAAATCTCTGGAATACTCATTTGCTGTTGTCCATCATTGGTCTAGGACTTGGAGATCTCTCCCAAATAGATGACATAGAACTCTTGTCTTCCATTCTCCCTCCTCCTGTATGGCCTCGCACCTGATAGTCTCTAATACACGTTGGTTGAGTTGATGCCCATCTCTCTCAATAGGCAGAAAGCCCCATGATAGAAAGGCTACATTGCTGTGCACTTCTGCAACACCATGCTCAGCACTGTGACCTGCATTGCTGGATGGGTTTTACAGTTGATTTTGAGATAAATCCACTTGCCCCCTTGTCTTAAAGAAGGTCCCCAAATAATGCACAATGACCATCAAGATGGACAAGGTATGGTCATCGTCCATCGATTTGACCATCTTCCCCATTGAGTTCAAGACCCTGAAGACAGGAAGGGGGATCTGATTCATAATTTTCTCTCTAACTCCTGACAGAGGCCTGGTGTATACTAGGGGTTTAGCAAATTGTATGCTATATGGAAGGAAATAAAAAAAGGTTAGCCCAAGTGGACCTGTCCTAATATTTTATTTCAATAATTCATATTGGGCAGCAAGATGAGAAGTTATTCTGACCCTAAAGGAAATTGGTTTCCAAGGAATCGTGGAGATACTTACTATATGATAGACTTATTCCTTCACAAAATAGACAAGGAGAAGCAGCATGAGAGCAAGGTCAACTGAACTAAAAACTCTCCAACTCAGTGTGCTTTTGGTTGGTGCCCTCAGCTCTGTGTCAGAGGAGGTTTAAGGAACAGACTCAAAGGTTCTCAAAGATCCTGAGGCTGAGGAAGGAAGTGGATATAAGTGAGCAAAGCGGTTGCTTCTGAGGAAGAGGATGAGGAGGGAGGAGCCCCAGGGATGAGCAGGTTTGCATAGAGTAAAAGAGAGAAGCCAAGCCCCACTGTGATGTCCCTTCTCACAGTGTCCAAGGCTGACATTCAAATCAGCCCTTTCCCTTAGTGAGATACAGGTGGTGTATCATGTTCAATTTGCAGAAGTTGATACCTGTACTATGGATACAGAAGAGAGTATCCTGATTTTTTTTTTGGAAGCACATACTAAATTATTTAGGGGAAATGTGTCTTTCAGAAAACAGTGTGTATGTTGGGGAAGGGAACAGGTGCTAATGATAAAGCGAATGGGCGATCTCCTGGTGAAGAGCAGACAGGCGGTCTTTGCTATATTCTTGTGACTTTTCTATAAATTTGAATCACTTCCCAATAAGTCCTTTTAAAAAGGAAAATGACATCTCTGAGAGCACTGAAGTAGGCTACAACATGCTCCAAAGGGCTGGTGTCCCTCCCACCACATGCAGGGCCCGCCCCCTTGCAGTCCCCAGCGCCACCCTCCTGAGGAGGCAGCTTTGCCCCTCCTTGGGGTCCTCCCCTCTCCTCCTGGGCACTGTTGGCCGTAGCTGCTGCTGTCCATACCACTCTTCCAGCCCTTACTGCCTGCTCCAACTCTGACTGATTATTATTTTTTGTTGAGATATAATTCCCAAACCACAAAACTCGCCCTTTTCAAGTATACAATTCAGAAGGTTTTGCAAACTTACAAGGTTGGGCCATTATCACTGTCTGAGCCCAGAATATTTTTATCACCCCAAAAGAAATCTTGTACTACGAGCAGTCACAGCCCCCATGCCCTCCATCCTCCACTTCCTGTCTATGAATTGGCCTATCCTGGATATTTTTGCAGAAGTCTTTAACACATGGCCTCTGACATGTGGCTTCTCTTACTCAGCATGTTTTCCAAGCTCATCCACACTGAGCATGAATCAGCACTTGATGTCTTCTCATAACTGCTTGAGACCCCATGTTTCATTCATGGATATGGATTACTTCTTTATATTTTATTTCTTTTGAGGTGGCTTGGGTATTTTTTGAAAAGGGCTTTAAACCCTCTTAGAAAGAAGTCAGAGTGGGAAGTTAGAAATCTCTATGACCCACAGGAAAGGAGGAGGGATCTCCAGCCCCTTAGAGAAGAGGCAATCCCATTACAGGTCGGGCTTCATTGCTCCTACTCTGGGCTGGCACAGAACTGGGCATCTCAGGGCCTGTAGGGCCCCTGCCGTCAACCACACACACCTGTCCTTCAAGACAATGAGTGGGGTGTTTTCCAGAGGATTCCTGAGGGTGACCAAGGAGTCGAGAAGCAGAGCCCTGGAGAATATGAGCATGAGAATTACCAGTACTACACCCCCTGCACAAATGCATACGCGCGCGCGCACACACACACACACACACACTCACACACACACACACAGGGCTCCTTATGAAGTTAACGATAGGTGGGGGAGTCCTTAAGTATGACTGAGCCTTGATTTCTCTCCAGTCCTGTTTGAAGGGTTACTTTCTGCTTGCTTTTGGGGTCCTAAGTATCCAAGTACAGTAGTCTCCTTATCTATGGGGAATATCTCACGACTTCCAGTGGATGCCTGAACCATGGATAGTGCTGATCCCTATTTATACTGTGTGACCAGCAGGGCTACTAAGTCACTAGCCCTCAGTAACGTATAGAGTATAGATATGCAAGAAAAAGAAATGACTTACATCCCAAACAATAAGGAGCTGGCAGTGTGAGAGTTCATCATCTTACTCAGAATGGCTTGCAATTTAAAACGTATGAATTATTAATTTCTAGAATTTTCTATTTATGACATTCGGACCACAATTGACTGTAGGTAACTTAAACCACGGAAAGTGAAATCTCTGATAAGGGTGGACTACTGTAGTTCATGCAACATGGCCTTCGGATGCACAGAAAGTTTCCTAGATGATGTCCTGTGAGTTAAGACATTTCTAGGACAGAAGCCACCAATTTGCCAGAAACTTCTGAAACTTACTAGATCTATCTAAACTCTGACTTCATGCAGTCTACTGATTTTTTTGTTAATTTGCATATTTTTCTTAATGAAAAATATTTTTTCAGCCAGTTAGGATCATCTACAATTAAGATATTTCATATAAAAATGTTTGAAATTTCAACATCTCTTGAAAAATAAAACATAGATCTGGCACCTGGGCCTCATTCCTCCATTGCTTGGATGGGAGCTGAGCAGGGCTGCCACATTGCCCAGCGGGCCAAAGCCACTTTCCTTGCCTGTGGCACTCCACGGTGACCCCGTTTCTCTGCCAGCCTGCTCATGCATATGTGAGGCTGGGGGTGGGGCTGGGACTGGGGAAGCTGCCTTGGATCCTGGGCAGGTTGCAATCCTTTCATCTCTCCTGAACCTGCCTCTTCCTTCTACTCAGTTTGCAATCACAGCTCATTGCTAGCATCAATAATTCCATTCTGGTTTCTCTTCCCAGGTTTTTCTCTGTCATTTTACCATTGCGAAGCCCAACTGCTTCTGCACAAAGAGCGTGCAAGTGAGAGCCATCGGCCCGTCAGTACCTTAACATGCCTGCTGTCCAGGCCCTTTGTGTGCTCGTCAAACTCTACCCCGACAGTGAAGTCCAGGTCGTAGTTGCGGAACGTGCTGTTGGTTTTCGTCTTGAAGTTATCGCCGTTTTGTTCGATGATCTTTGTCTGAGTCAGACGTACTGCGATCTTGCGGGTGGCAAAATCAATATCTGTTGGCGAAGGGAGTTGTGGAGGTTAGGATGCGCTCAGCCACACTCATTCATTTCTCTAACAAGGCCAAACCTGAGACAGGGATCAAGTGGGAAAAAAGAGTTGGCCTATCTGGCCAGACTGGGCACCACAGGCAACTGCCAGGAAAACAGAGGAGCCTCTTGGCATCTCCTCAGGAGCCCGGAAGGGAGGGAGAGGAGGCAGACAAAGCTCACCCTGAGCTGGGGCGTGGCTCTCATTGCGCAGGCAGGCGCTCACCCACCCCTGAAAGCTCCCATTGCGCAGGCGCGCACACTAACGCCCCCCCCCCAACACCTAGAAGGCAGCGCTCCATGCTTTCTGATGCATTGGGCTTCCGCTATAAAGATTTCATGGGTTAAAATGTGGATGTGTAACCGATGTGATTCTGCAACTTGTATTTGGGGTAAAAAATGGGAGTTCATAACCCACTTGAATCAAATGTATGGAAGATGATATGTCATGAGCTTTGTAATGTTTTGAACAACCAATAAAAAAAAAAAAAGAAGTAAGAGACTGAAAAAAAAAAAAAACTACTTTGAAAACCCCAGTCTGGATCATGGGTAAAGATGAAAACTTTTCTGCGTGTCCACAGCAGGGAGGGACAGTTACAAACTTTTTAAAAGTTGGTTTGAGGCTTCCCCAGCTAGGGGGTTCTGGCCCAGTTACAGGCCCCCAGCATGGTCTTAAGTGTATCCTAAACAATAAGTGCTGGCTCCCAGAGTTTCTTTTGTTGTTTTAAATGAAAAGATTAATAATCATTCAGCTTTTTAGTGAAAAAAAATTTGAACAAATCAGAGTAAAAGGAACCCCATGTTCTCATCATCCAGATTCAACAAAGATCCAGGATTTGCCAGTGTACTCTAGCTCTATTGTTTATTTTGCTTTGATGTGGTAATGCACACAGTATCTATGTCTTAGCAGTAGTTAGTAAGAGGGAGAAATCTATTTTTGAATAGAAACATTTAATTTCTTAAGCTTTGCATGTTAGAGAAGGTCAGTGCTGAGTCCGCCTCCTGGCTGACCTCTGTCGAGTATACAGTGTCACTCAAGCCAAAAAGTCTTTGTCCTGAGGAACCAATCCAGAAACAGGGATAATTCTGAAACTGCCAAGTCCCTATCCATGCTATGAATGTCAGCATGTTAGTGTTTAAGCCCCCTTAATGCCTGTGAACTCTTCACATATCTTTGATGCCAGTCTGAATCTTCATTGCCCCCACCCAGCTCCCCAAAATCCCCTTATAAGGTTTTTAAAACCCAGAGAAGTTTATTCTTTCATAACCCCCAGGGGTAAAAATGGTCTCAAGAAGAAAAATAATGCCAATGTATTGAATGCTGTCCTCAGAATTCCCATCCCCTGTCAGTGACTAACTCCTCATTGTGCACTGTCTGGTAAGGGAACAGTGCTGCTGCACCTATGAGAGACGCCAGCAGGTATCAGCAGTTCAGAGCGCTCTTGAGAGCTTGCAGAATTCACGTCTACCTCCTTTCTCATGATGGGTAACCATCACTTCCCCTCTCTCTCTTGTCTCCCTAGTTCCTTGATCACCCATTTCCTTTCAGACTTTTCTGGTTACTCTTAACTCCTTCCAAAGGACCACAGTGAGACCAAGCTGGACCACCAAGCTAACAACTCACAATAGAATCACATCTGCTCAGGGTTAGTCTTTTGGACCCTCAATGGTATAAAATCAGATTTGAACTTTAGGGAATACTGTTGAGTAACATTATCTAGTTTGGGAGGTAAAAAGATTCATTCCTGCATTTTAAGGTGAAAGGAGAAATAGGTTCAAGTTGGCATGAGAGGGTGCCTGAGTGCCAGGGTCTTGCTCACCCAATTATTCCCTACAATTTATGGAGTACTTGTCATGTCTAAGAATTCGAAAGTGGGTCCACAAAACAGTTGCCCTGAAGGACCACCTAGGAAGATGTAAAAATTGAAGATTTCTGAGTCCTGCCCCAGGCCCAGAATTTCTGGTGGTAGACCCAGTGATTTTAAATCCTGGACTTACTCATAGAAGTTGTTTGGAGGAAGATCTCCATGGTTTAAAAAAAATTGAAAACCACTGTTTAAGCACCTCCTCACCATGTTATAGGCGAGGAAGTGGAGCCTTAGAGAGGCCAGGACTTGTCTAAACATATATAGCTGAAACAAAAGTTGAAGGGGCTTGGTAATGGTATGGATGTGCAGAGGGACCCAGTGGGGAGGAGAAAACAGTGGTTTTGAGTTTGAGTGACCATGTTGAGAGCCAGGTAAATAAGAGAGGGAACTGATTTTATGGAGGTACTGGGGAATGAAATTAACCAAATTAAATAATGTGCATGTATGAATATGTAATAATGAGTCCCACTGCTATGTGTAATTACAATACACCAATGAAAAAGATTTAATTTTATGGTGAAATACAGCTGAATTTTAGGTAAGGTGAATAGGGAGGGCATGCTGGGTGGACTCTTGGTAATATTTGGGGGTGATAATTATCGTACTTTTTGGAGTCTACTAGGAATGGTGCCCCATGGTAGAACCTCCTTTGGGAAACCTTGCTACCATCATTCTTAAAACAAACCCACAAGCTAAGTATATTTTGTTATGGTTTGGTTATGAGGTGTCCCCCCTTGCCCAAAGCTCCTGGATTCATGCAAGAGGTGAGATTATTAGATTATGAGAGCCAACATAATCAGTCCATCCTAGTTTGAATAAAATGACTGGGGCAACTACAAGCAGGTGGGGTGTGGCTGGAGAGGGTGGGTCACGGAGGGCATGCTGTGGAAGGATTCATCTCCCCTGTGGCCATGAACAGAGCAGCGCTCCTCTGCCATGCCCTTCCACCAGGATGTTCTGCTCACCTTTGACCTAGAGCACTGGAGTTAGCCCACCATGGACTGAATCTCTGAACCAAAATAAGCATTTCTTTCTCTAAGTGGTACTTGTCAGGTATTTAGGTAACAGTGACAAAGAAACAACAACAACAACAACAACAAAAAACCTGACTTAATACACAAATTGGTACTAAGAAGCAGGGTTGTTGCTGTGACCAACTTCTCTATATGGCCCAGAAGCCTTTGGAAATGGTCTGTGGGAAGAATTTGGAAAAGTTTGAAAATTCAGGCTGAAAAAGCTTTAACAAGTTGTAAGCAGAGCTTAATGGGCAATTTTGGTGGGAGCTCAGAAGACTAGCATACCAATAGGAAGGCAGAATGTGCTCATGAGGTTTCAGAGGAAAACGAGGACTCTTTTGGGATTGGACTAGAGGCCATTCATGTCATGTTCTGGGAAGGAACTTGTCTAGGTCTTGTCCATGTCCTGAGATTTTGTGTGAGGCTCAATTTAAAAGTGGTGGACTAATTAATCTAGTGGAGGAAACTTCAAGGCAGCACAGAATTTAGTCAGTGGCATGGATTTTGCTGGCAGCTTTTAGCCAAGCTTACCGTGAAAATTCAGAGCAGATAGCAGAGCCCAAGGATTTTAAAAACTTTCAGTTTGGCCAGATAAGTGGATGTTATGTAAAATTGAGGCCAAGAAAGTTTGTGGTGGTTGAAGAGCTTATAGTCACTAAAGAGATGCTGAGTACTTGACCCAGAGAATATAGGAAAGATGGCTTGGGGGCATCTCAGAATTTGGAAGACCACACCCATTACAGACTCAAGGGTGTAGAAAGGAAAATTTCTTTAAGAAGAGATCATGGGGTCATCCTGGTCCCACAGCAGGGCTTGAAAGTGATTTCACCACGCTAATCCACCTGGGCACTCAGAGACTGTGCAGCTGTGATCCCAGGTGGCCCAGCTACTGCTTGATCTGGCAGAAGACCTTGGCATCATTTATAAGGTGCTGAATTCTGTAACAATATAGGATGCTGGAGTTAAGGGACTGTGGAACAATATTTCCAGCAATATTTCCAAGGAAGGCCTGTAATGTCAGGCAAAGTGTAGCAGTGTCAGAATCTCTGAAATGGAGATGAGTGAATTTATGAAGTTGAAGCCAAATTGAGGATAGATACCCCAGGAATTAAGAGATACTAATAACATGTACTATCTGCCAAGGAAAGCTGCAAAGGCTGAGGAGACAGCCAGACGGGGAGAGAGAACATGAGTGCTGCGACCAGAAAGACCAAAGGGCCAGGATGGCTCCAGCCATTTGGAGAGCACATCTTGCCACCATGTGTCTTAGATACTGTATGCAGATTTATGGGGACTGTCTGGTTTCTTATCTTACTTTGGTCCCATCCCTTCTTTTTTATGCCTCTATTCCTCTCTTTTGGAATGGGAATAATTACTCTGTGCCATTGTATTTTGGATTGTTGCAACTTGTTTTTAATTTTTACAGAGACTCATAGCCAAGAATTTGCCTTGAGTCTCAGATGAGACTTTGGACTTGGACCTTTGGGGCAATGATGGAACTGTTAAGATGATGGGACTCTTGGAGATCGACTAAATGCATTTTGTATTGTGAGATGGACATGAGATTTTGGGGGCTCATGTTGTTGGGGCTTAGAATGTTATGGTTTATATATGAGGTCTCTCCCAAAAGCTCTTACATTAACACAGGAGGTGAAATTATGAGATTACGAGAGCTGTAACCCTCATCAGACTATCCTAGTTTGAATGCACTAACTGGGGGGTGGGTAACTATAGACTGGTGCGTGGCTAGAGCAGGTGGGCTACTGAGCGAATGTCCTGGAAGAGTGCATCCTCTCTGAAGCCCCTTCCCTTCTCTTTCTGCTTCCTGGCTGCTATGAATGGAGCAGTGTCCCTTCACCATGCCCTTCTGCTATGATGTTCTTCTGTCTCAACTTGCACCCAGAGCATTGGAGTCAGCACACCAGTTTAAGAAACTGTGAGCCCCAGATTGAATTTTCCTCCTCTGAGTTCTCAGATATTATGGTCACAGGGATGAAAAATTGACTAACTCGTATTATGTCCATTGTACCAATGAGGAAACTGGCTCAGAGGAGTTGTGTTGTTTGTCCTGGGTTTTACAGTGTGGGAACAACAGAGATGGCATTTGTACCTAGGACAGTCTGTTTCCAGGTTCAAACTGGACTTCAAAAGTGCTGGGAGGACCCAGTTAAACCACTGTCACGTGTGCACTTTCCACGGCTGCCCCAGGTAGCACGACCTTCTGATTCTTGTTAAAGTTCCCCTGGAGACCCAGGGATTTCTGGATGCAGCTGGATGAGCTCTCCCTCTTCCAGGCAGTTTATGTTTTGCAGGACACTTGCATGCTGCCTGCCAACTAAAAGCAATTGTTTTCTAGGCCGAAGGCTCTATAATAAAAGTCAGAGCTGGAGCGATCACCCTCCACCCATGCTCTGACAGTTCATTAGCTCCAAGTCCGTGGCTTAGGGAATGGTACACGAGCACATTAGAGCCACACAGCCTGCAGGGCAGGGGATGCAGGGTGAGAGAAGTCTCTCTCTGCTGCCCTGTGCTGTGAGCCCTTGGAGGCTTCTGGCGGCCAGTGTCTGCAGAGCCCAGAGTTCCTCATCTCAGTTCTATGAGAAGTTTAGTGGTCAATAAATGGACTCATTATTAACTCAGTTTGGGAAATGAAGAATGAAAACCAAGAAAAGCTGTTTTCTGCACAGAGAAGCATCACAGAGACTTTGAAATAAGAAAGATGCTCTGTGACTCCAAGGAGGGATCCAGGAGGCAGGTTTCCATGATCTTCTGTGGCCACAGAGCCCCTCTGTGGTGGGACATCCAGCCTTCCAAATATTTCACAAAACACCAAATGGAAAGGACTGACAGGACCTTTTATGAGCCACTTATCTTATCTACTTTGGCACCAAAACCATGGAAATATGTGCTGTTCCATTTTTCTCCCTTCAAGGCCACTGAGGTTCTCTTTAGACAAGACCAAGTGGTCAGATAGTTCTTTCCTTTTCTTTTTAAATGTTGTGCATTTTTTATTTATTTAATACTTCTATTCTATTTTTTATTTTCATTTTTTTGGTGCTGAGGATCAAACCCAGGGCCTCACACGTGCTGGGCAAGCGCTCTACCATTGAGCCACAACCCCAGCCCCAGGTATTTCTTACTTAAAATGGATCCTCCCTTGGAATTCCTAAAAGCCACTAAAGAATACCATCCATATTCTAGTTAGTATAAACACATCCGTGGGAGAGAGGGGCTAGCAAGAGGCTAATATATCACATGCAAACTCAGATCTCTCTCTTTCTATCCTAGAGATACCATCTAGCAAGTCAGGTGATGTCTGTGTGTCTAATTCTAGTCCCACGGCTGAACAAGTGCCTTCAGATCCAGATCCCTGCAGCCACAGTGGAGCTATTAGTAACCACACTGGGTTTCGTGAGGATTTGGTAAAGTTGATGGGGTTAGTGAAGATCTTTGCCCAGTGGCTTGTATTGGTGGCAGTGGCTGCACAAATGATAGCTGCTATCCTCACAATCGTCGTTACTATGCCTGGGGTCCCCCAGGTCAGCTTCTTCAGAGTCTTTTGCATTTTCCCAGATGATCTCTGAACATTTGCTCCCTGAATCCTGTTGTAGTCCTCCCAGCTTCCTATATCTCATGAGGCCCAGCCCCAGCCTTGCCTCCTGTAGCCTGTCCTGCCCTCCTCACCCTCTGCCCAGGCTGCACAGTTTCACCTCCAGGAGACACTACCTGGGGCTTCCTGGAGTTTTTCTTGAGGTCGATTATTCTGTCTTCCTTAGTCTCACCTCTACCAAGACAAAGACGGAGCTATCCCTTAGCTCTGTGTGCCCCACCTAGAACCAAACACAGTAGATGCTCAAGAGGTACCGTGGATTGGCTAATGGAGGCAGCATGGTCCACGACAGTGGCTCTCAAGATGCCAGCAGCAGCAGTGGTGTCTGGGAACCTGTTAGAAGTGCAAATTCTGGGACATGTCAAAGAGAAAATTCTGCAACCCATCCCAAAAGCTCTGTGGGTTGAGCTCTGCTTGTTCTTCTAAGTCTTCCAAGTGATTCAGTATGCACCAAGTTTAGTACCACTGGTATAAAAGAATGAGGAGTGAGGGGCAGATTTGTCCCTGAGTCCCCAGGTATGTGATCCTAGAGAAGTCATTTTCCCTTTTTGAGCACCAATTTTCTCATGATAAAATAAGGGGTTATTGTGTTGACCATTTAGTAAACAAGATGGTGAAATGCTTTTTGCAGTGTTAGGGAACTCATGGGTCTTCCCGTTGGCCTCCACCCTTGACCTTGACTCTTCGAGTCTAGTAGGGATCACAGCAGTATTTCATCCAGAGCAACATTCTCATATTTATGCATCATGTATGTGCATCCCTAGAGTCACCTGCCACTCCATGAAGCAGTCCAAATAGTGATTGACTCCTCCCACTATCGTCACAGCCTGTCATGTGGGCTCCTTCTACAGCCTGGTGGGACATTTCCCTGCCTGGATCAGCTTCCTCCCTCTATAGTGTGATTGAGCAGTTATCTCCTGCTCTGGCCCTCTGTGCTGAAGTCCAACCTGTGCTAAACCATGTTGCTACAGCCACAGTTAGGAAGGTGTGTGTGTGGGGGGATAAACAGAAATCATCTATTAACCAGGTGAAATAAAGGGGAGTGCTCCAGGCAAAACACTAAGGAAGAATCGGAAATTACAGAGAAATTTAGAACTGAAGTATCCCCCAGCAAGTGAGTCTATTTCCACTCTATGGATGTGGAAGTTGAGGCTCAGAGAATTTAAGTGGTGGGTTCAGAGTCACCCAGCTAGAGAGCAGGGCTCCTACCAGTTTTCCTACAAACACAGCCTGTTTGTCATTCACAACTAAAGCTCTCTAATAAAAATCATTGCTTGTCCCTTGTTGCCTGCAAAAGTGGATCACCGCTAAAAAGGCCTATTGCTGAGAAAACGGGTTTGGCCCTGTAAACACCAACTCTAGTCAATCTTCCTGACCAGTGCCGGCGGGGGGAATCTTATTAGGGGTTCTATGCAAATGGAATCAAGCATCACGTCTTCTCTGTGTTGAAAAATGGCTTGGCCTCCCGGCCACCCTTTAGTGTTTGCACAGGCCAGTTAATCATGTCACCTCTGCTCCACCCCAGGGAAGGGGGCCAAATATTCTGCTGGTAGATTCGTTGTTGGATATTTATAATCAAAAGGGTTTAACTGCAGCTGTAGAAAACACACACACACACACACACACACACACACACACGGATCACAAAAACAGTTTCTCTTTGAACTTTGCAGAGGAAATTATTTTCCTGGTATGGTATTTTAACACCAGGGTTATCAAGCATGTTTTATCTGCTCTTCTGGATTAAAGGTATCTCTGAGCCTGATTTATAACCAGGTGAAATGAATTTCTATCTCAGAAGGAAAGGTCCAAAGGCAAGCTATTTCTGAATAATATATATGGCTTATAGCTGCGGCAGAAGAAGAAGGAAAAAAAAAACCAACACTACCGAAGTGATTTTATTAAAGCATACTTTTCATAACTGCATTTTGAACAATACAAGCCATAACGTTGAAATATGAGTATGCTACGAAACATTAAAATGCTTTGTAATGTGCTTGTGAAAAAAAAATCTAAAGTTGCAGGCTAAAAGGGCAGCTGCTCTTTGTAAATTAAAGAGCAGAGATGCACATGTATTCATCACCCGAGATCTGAGAACCACTCAAAGAGAACCATTCAGCTTCCGTGGGCTTCGAACCTGGACTCTTTAATTCTCAAATCATTGGCACTTTTAGGCAATTGTGAGAAGCAGAGTGGAAGAGCAATCTTCTCCTTTTTTTTTCCATACCATTTCCTCCTCCAGAGAACACATTTTAGGGAGGAATTAGACTGGCCCCCTGCCTGTCTCCTTCTCTCACTCCCTCCTGAACAGCAGGGGTGGGCTGGAGACCCCGTGTGCATCCTGCTCCTGCTCCCTGGGGTCACCCTGGGGTGACCAGGAGCATCCCTTCTGTCTCCATCTTTGACTCTGCTCTGAGCTCAAGATCTTATGTCATAGTCTAGAGCTCACCACTGGGATGGGTGTTAGGGTAGACATGCAGCCAGCATCTACAAGGAAGCGACCACACTTATTGTTGCCACCTGACTTTTCCCACCTCTCATCACTTTCCATTTGAAAGTTCCACAAGGTACCACATGGTCCAAGTGAAGACTTTGCCAAGGTGTATAATTTTCTTGATTTTTCAGCACTAGCAGGAATCCAGTTGTCAAATAGATTCATCCTATCAGACGTTCGTTCATTCGTTCGTTCATTCATTTTCACCCAGGGATTCTGAGTGACCCTCTCGTGCTCTGAGCACCCTGTCTGCCTGCTTTTGATGCCTCCATCCCAACAAGCCTTGGTCAGAGTGAAGCTCCTCCTCTCCTACCCCACATGTTTGATACCCTGCCCTAGAGCCCTGCTGTGGAAAGAGTTTGTGTTAGATGATAGAAACAGGGCTCCTGTCTAGGACAATTTCCCAGCCACATGTGGCCCCAGGCAAGTCTTTCCACCTCTCTGGGCTTCAGATTCCTCACCCTGTAAAATGGAAAGCATCCCTTCTGTCTCCATCCTTGTCTCTGCTCTGAGCTCGAGATCTTATGTCAATACGCCAGGTTCAATATTCTCCTTGGATGTGTAGTGAGCATCTAAAACCAAAGTCTGCAAAACAGAATTCCTAACGCACCCCCCCCCAGCCTCTGACCCTGCCCACTGGCTCCTCCCCAGCCTTCTCCATTTCAGGAAGGGATCACCATCTTCCTGGTTCTCAGCTCCATATCCGGGAGTCATCTTTGTCTCCTCAATTTACTCTTATCTGCAAGCCCCATTAAGGTTCTTCAAACTATATGCTGGACCTGTCCTTTCTTCTCTAGCCCCACAGACACCACCCCAGGCCAGGCCATCGCTATGCCCTGCCTGGATAGCATAGCAGCCTCCAAGTGGACCTTCCTGCTTCCTGTCTTGCTCGACTAAGGTTCATCCTCTATGCTGTACCCAGAGGGGCCTCACAGAATATAAAAAGGATCAGTTCCAGGGCTGGGGATGTGGCTCAAGCGGTAGCGCGCTGGCCTGGCATGCATGCCGCCCGGGTTCGATCCTCAGCACCACATATCAACAAAGATGTTGTGTCCGCCGAGAACTAAAAAATAAATATTAAAATTCTCTCTCCCCTCTCTATCTCTCTCTTTAAAAAAAAAAAAAGGATCAGTTCTATCTCCCCATCTTAGGGTCACTTAGCTAATCTCTGCCTGCCTTTCTACCCCTTCCCCCATCCTCACCTTCCTCCTGAACATGCCCTTGCCATGCCCTTGCACATGGCCATGGGACCATACCTGCCTCCATCTCTGCACGGGGCATTCCTCTCCTTCCTGAACAACACTCGCCTTCCTGTGAATGTGGCTCCCTGAGCATCCCTACAGCCTGGGCCCTTGCTGACTCTGTGCCAGGAACGACACTTGTCCGCTTCAAGACCTGGCTGCTTTGCCACCTCCTCAGATGGCCTTCCCTGACCACTCACCCCCCTCCATACCATTTTTCTTGTTTATTTTCTTAAAAGCACTCACCACTACCCAAAATCATCTTCAACTGTTTGCTTGCTCTCTGCCTCCAGCACCTGCAGGTAACCCCTCTGAGCCTGGGGACCTCTGTCCTCATTCACTGCTCTATGGCCAGTGCCCAGAACACTTCCTGATGTGCCGCAGGTGCTCAATACATTTGTTGAAAACAGAATCAATTAAATTAAATAATGAATATAGAGCTCTAGCAACAGGGATTTTCATAGCATGAAAATAATATGTGCTTTCACTCACTGCTGATGCTAGACGGAGGGCTCATGAACGTTTGCGGTGTGGGGTACAGTTCAGTGGTATAGCACTTGACTGGCAAATGTGAGGTCCTAAGTTCTGTCCCCAGTATCACCACCATCACCACCACAGCAAAACCCATTGGAACAGAATTTTGCACATTAGCGATGTTCAGGAATTTTCCTGGCAGAGGAGGGAGCTGTCTGACTTTGGTCTCTAAGGCTACCCCTTTCCTAGTGGAGCTTTCCAGAGACCCACCAGGACTGCTTGCCACAGGTGCTGCTCTTTTAAGTCTGTGATTATTCCTTTAAGTGCAAAATACAGATGACCTTTTGTGAATTAAGAGAAAAATGGGGTTTTCCCCAATTGTTTATTTATGGAATAAAAGATCATCTAAATTTAACATTAAGTAATTTTAGGACACACACCTTCCAATATACATCACCATCTTCACTATTAAGTTATAAGTTATGAAAATTATGAGTTATATAAGATTTTCATTTTCTGGGTTGAGTCCTTCTTGATGCTTTCCCACCCAGTCACCAAATGTGACTGGACATGTCCAATTCCTCCCCTTCTCAGCACGCCTCCTCCTGTCTTCCTAAGGCTGGGCAACAACCCCTCCAGTTCTCTGACAGTCTCCTCTGGTCTAGTCCCTCCTGGGATGGCAGAGTGAGTATGATGACCCTAGTCCCGGCCACTGTCCAGTTGCACTTCTTCCCAGGGGCCTGTCCTTAAGGGACGAAGTCCAGATGTGATAGACCACCTTGAACATCCTGCCATCTCTGACTTTTCTTTCACTCCCTTCTTTAGCTCTGGCAAAACAGCCCCTTCCGGTCTGTCAGGCCCGTGCCCTTGCACACAGCCATGGGGCCGTGCCTGCCTCCATCTCTGCACGCGGCATTCCTCTCCTTCCTTCAGAACCACCCAGAAGTACTTGGGAAGCCTTCACTGACCCCTGTACTGAAGCCCCCTCCACCATCCTGTGCACACGGCTTGTTACGATTGTTCTGTGTGACTCTTGCCCTTTTGGGACCAAGGTACCCACTGTCCCATCTATGACCGATTTTTATCTTCTTAGATGCATCTCATTCTACAGATCATTCTTCCAACGTCCCTTTGATGTTCTTCCCACTGAGGGTTCCCCGTGGCTTCCCTCTGAAAGCAGGTAAGGCTTGCAACACTCAGACTGGTAGAACCTGGTGGCAGTGATACTTGCTGGTTTCTGAGGCTGGGTCACAGCAGGCCAAGCAACTTCTACCACCTCTCTCTTTGGCTAGAGAAGAGGTCACACGGGGAGACCACACGTTGATGTTGGCACATGTTCATCGCCCAGCTGAGGTCTCAGCCACCAGTGAGCACCAACCACAGACATACATGTGGGTGAGGATGCCTCTGAGATGACCCTAACCTCGGCCACTGTCCAATTGCACTTATTCAGAGCCTGTGAGCAAAAACCATTAGGATGAGCCTTCTCAACCCCAGAGCTGTGACAGGTAACAGAAGATGTCTGTGGTTGTTTCAAGCCACTGTATTTTGGGACAGCTTTTCACAGTAGCAGAAAACAAGAACGCCGTTTGTGCATGACTGTCACATAATGATCTGCACCAGTTTGATCCCCCTGTGAATAGACAGCAGGTCTAACATTGCTTCAGGTGACATCCATCTCTCCTTCCACAAATAGCTGCCAGAGCTCTGGCACCAGAGTCTCCTCCTGGGAAGAGCTAATAGACTCTCCGCCAGTGTTCTCTAACATTACTGAGATCCATCCTTGTACCCGTCCTCTATGGCCTTCCCTTTAAAATGTCCCCATTTCTCCTATTCCCCCATCCCACCTGAAGGAGGACCTCAGGATGTCACAGATTCCTCAGGATGAGAGAGTTCACCAGCTGCTTGCCTCAATGTCAGGAAAGAGCCTAGAGCCCAGGTGTCCAAGAAGGCAAGAGACACGTACCATGGTCTGACCCGTGGCTCTTGTTCTTTGACCTCATGACTTGATAATTCAAGGCAAACCCAAAGGTTGCCACGGTGTGTCATTCTCCTGAGGCTGGCAGCTGAGTCACATGGAGGAAGCCAACGTGTGGAGTGTCAACTGGGAAAGTGACAAAGCTAGTGTGCTGCCCAGACCCATATCTCTACAGAACCTCCCTACTGAGCCAACAACCAGAGCCTCAGAGAAAGCCAACTTCCTGGCACTGGGGGCTAAGGTCTAAGAAAGTGACAGTTCTTAGGTAGGGAATGATGCCAAATCCAGTGGGATTTACACTTCTGGGGATTTGCAAAGATCTCCACACATGGTGTTCCCAGATGCCAAGTGTCTTAGTGCTCAAAGGGCAGGGAAGGCAAGCTTCTTGACTTAAGTGTTGGGACAGCAAGCCTTCCCTGTAGCCAGGCTGTGGAGGACACTGCACAGACCCACTGAGCTGCTATTCGCAGGTTGGACCGTGGGGGCAGCCACACCTCACCTGCTTCTGGCTGAGACTCTAGAGACCTATCTTCAGTCCCTGCCACCCAGAGGAAAATCAGGTTCCCTGTCTCAAGGGTAGGATGATGACTCTGGCTGAGGATTTCTGTGTAGAACATCTTCGACTTGAGATAGGGCAAGTTTTTCAGGCTCTGACACCCTGTGGGCTCTTGGCAGCTGGGTTAATCAGACCACAAGCATGTCCACATTCCGTGTCTAGCTAGTACCATCATCTGCAGGATTCACCCCAGTCAGTAAGGTGCCTGCTACTCCTCTATGCTAAAGAGACCCTGGTACAAGGGGGTCAAAGAGTTTGCTCATTAGAATGAGATCAGTGTCATATGATGTTCAATTGGAGGTTTTGACTGAAGCTCTCAATACTAAGGAGAATTAGAAAGACCAGTCCAAAGCCTTAAAAATGGAGACACCCAAATACTGCATACATGACTTGTGATGCCCTCATCCACATCATATATGTTGGTGTCAAAAGGTCCAAAGGAAGGCTGCTCTCCGGGAGGATTTCTTGGACAGAGCTGTTGGTACACCCTGCAGCAACCCATCCCCCCACAGAGTCTCCCACCTTAAGCCTGAAGAGTTGGGCTCTAGGGGCTTACTTGCAGAGCTATAGGACAAGTGGAGACTAGGGTTTCTAATTAAAGTCTCCACAGGGAAGAGCAGGAAAATGATATAAAGGTGCTTTCTGATGATATTCTGTGAGTCCAGTTTATTCACCATGTGGCTGAGACCCTGAAACTTCCCAGTAACCCTTGTTACAGTACTTCCCATTGTTCCAAACACCATCACACCCAACACCATCTAGAGAGACAGACAAGGTTGGAGCTATTATCCCTATTTGGCACCTGAGGATACTAAGGTTCTGAAAGGGTAAAAAACTGGTTTCAGGTCACAGAGTAAGTCCTTGGCCCCACCTGGGGTGACCACTCTTGGCTTCCTCACTTGCATGGCATTGTTCAGGATTATAGATCTATGCTCCAAATCAACGACCCCTGCATAGGTTTAGAATTCCATTTCTACTGCCACTTGTGCAACAGGGACAGGTAGAGCCTGAGAGGAGGGTTTTTGCCTCCTCTCCCCCAACCCCTGCCTGCCCAAGTATGTAGCAGGAAAATTCTGATAGTCCAGAGGAAAAAGAAAGTTATGCACTGCTGGAAGGATGTCTAGAGTATGTACTGAGAGCTCTAAGCTCTGTCAAGTAGGAAATGCATCCCAGCTTTCCTTCATTGTTGGCATGGTAAACATATTTATTAAGCTAAAACTTACTCAAATACACAGAAAAACAGATGATTCCCATTCTTGGAGAGACCTCCCACCATTATATCCAGAGTATTGGGCTTCTGATCCCACCTGCTCATAGCTGGATAGAGTCTGTGTTCCTGCCAGCCCCCAAGAAACCCACCCTACCGTCAACTCAGGGCACACTGAGAGGTAGTCCCAGATAAGCAGAGGGTGGTTTGACCCACGTGACAAAGCCTCTCCTAGCATTCTGCGGGCCTGGTTTTCTTTAGGCAGAGAAAGCTTGCTAAGTGTCCTTTACAAGGCTGACAAAGGAGCCAGCAGGGGTCATTTGTGTATAACATCAGACCCAAATGGTCATCAAAAGATGGCCACCACAAGGCAGGACGCAATCGGGTTCTTCTTTCGAGTTAGGTCATATCTTCTGTGTGTGGGTGTTTTCTGTGGGCCAGGCACTGTGCTAAGGAATCTTATTTATTATTATTCCCAGATGGCAAATAAGGAGATAGAACCTCCGAGGATTTGCACAAATTATCTAAGTTTTTCACAGCCGTAAAGAGTGAGGAGTGAGGATTTGCGTACAAGTCTATGGATCTGTCCAGAGGGCCAGACTGATGTCCTCTCCACGTCCCCTTCCCTCCTGCCCCCTCTTCCCTCTTACCCAGGGCCTTCATGTAGCCTTCAAAGTTGTCATTACTCTCCATCTCCCAGGTCCCATTCTGGTCCCTCGTCATGGTGACGGCCTCTGGTCTGGTGTGAGTGTGTGGAGAAGGTCGAAGAGCAGGCTGCAGGGAGAAGGTATTGAGAGGAGGTGTTTTTATAGCTTAGTGGACCAGGTTTATGGCTCTGAAGATAACCGATTCAAAGGTCATATGTACAACTCAAAGGAACTTTCCTTTCCTTGGCAAAGTTCAGCAGGTCTGTGAGCAAATCAGGCACAAAGTTCTAGTGTGGCCAGGCGTATATGTGTGTGTCCCAGTGACCTCCACCATATGGAGAGCCTGGAGCAGCTCATTTTTGGCTGGCTGGGCTCCTGCAGAGCCCCTGACCCCACACAGGACACTCCATCCAGTTCCTGAGGAAAACAAATACTCAGTGTCCACTCACATACATTATAGATCACCATCTCCCGGGCTCCAACCAAGACTCAGCCAGCCATGTAGCCAGCACTCCTGACCAGGCTAATGGCACTGGGAAGATGTAACCCACCCCTCTGCTCCACTCTGTGCCAAGCAGCATTCATACTGCGCCTAGTTTTAGCTCCCAAGAGCTCAGAATTGTGTTTAACATACTCCTCTCACAAATAAGAAAGGTTCCAGAAGATTAAAACACATGTCCAAAAATGACTTGTAAGTGACTGAGCCCGCATTCAAACCCAGGCCTGTCTGTCCCAACGTCCTTCCCTTCACAGTTTGCTAAGCCAGGTTGGAAAGAGGATTGGAACCTGCAGTAGGAGTCTTCCTCTCCTTTGCTTCGCAGAATGGTGTTCTTGAGCAAAGCCTGTCTGGAAACATGAATGGGCCGAAAGCAAGCCGGGTCTGGAGAGAGGGTGGATGGGAGCCAGAGGGGCATTGCGACTCTATTTAAGACCCCCTGAGGGAAGCCAGCGATTGCCTGAACCCAGGAGGAGGGTATGTAATTGGCACTTGGGCCAGGAATGTTGGTTCAGGAATGTTCTCCAAATTGGCTGTCCCAGGAGATCAGATAATGGGTTGGTTTATAGCACTGGCACCTGTTCTGGGACATGAGGACAGTCCAAGGCTCCACAGAAAGAAGTGTAGGCTGCTCTGGATACACCACGAGTCCCCAAAGAGAGGCCATTTTGCTGGGGCTATTTTGCTGTAACCCATGTATTCTTCTGCTGTGAAATCTAGGTAAATGGCTCTGCCTGTGTGCTTTGAGGGATGTAAAACAACATGTTTATCTTTCAGCAAATACACACTGGAGTCAGGAAGAGGCCCGGTGAAAAAGGGCTCAGCTGTTATCAAAAGGTCAAGGTGGGGTGAGGGGGGCAGATGGGAAATGAACTGAGGCAGCTAGACAGGACGGGACAGAAAGGGAGCTTTGGGGATTCATCCTCTGAGGTCCACCCAGAAGCGACTACGTGCTCAGGCTTCAGGATTGCAGAAGTATGTCCCTCCAGGCTCAATTTAAGGCCACCCACATGACCCCTCCTGCCACCAACAGAGTTCACCATAGGTCTCCCCCAAAATAATGGAAGAAAAGCTGGCCTGAGGGGGAGAGCCCTGCAGATAAGGGAGGGGTCGCCAATTGCAATAAGTCAGGAACGTGGGTTTTCATGGGCATGGAGAAAGGAGGCCCTGGTCCTGTGTAAGGCAGGAGGTTGAAACCTATATTCCTGCATAAAGCCCAAACTCTGGAAGGGCCACTCCTTCTGTGAGCATATTCACTAGTCCAAATGTGCTCAGAGACAACAATAAAGTTTATCTATTTAGCTTGATATCTACAGGGGTTTAAAAAAATTCTGCCCTGCTCTGATCCTGACTTGAGGTTTGAATTTATGCTTCCAGGCTAACCAAGGACACTCTAAGATAAAGAGCCCTGGGCTTCTGATATCTATGGGATGTTGAGTCAAAGTAAAGGTGAAAGCTGTCTGGAAGGAAATACCAATCAGAATTCTCTGTGATAAATATATCATGTTGAATATGAGCTTATAATCCAAAATGATAAAACACATATAATCTAATTCACCAAGAGCAAGAATTAGCAGTTAAATAAGATTTCTGAGAGCTTTGGGTAATAAAATGAACAAATACAGTCTATAAACCAAGTGTGTTTAAATGACTTCAGGGAAGCACTGAAACTCTTTAAAAAGAAGTGAAATAATGGTTTGAAATAGATGAAATTTATCAAGGAGTAGTTTCAGATGTTAAAACTATAGTTTCTAAAATTACAAAGGTAACAGATGGTCTAAACAGCTGATAGAACACTGCTGAAGAGAGAATTTGTGAAATGGAAGAGTCATGAATATTTTTCTCAGAGGTGAAAATTTAGGAAAAATAATAATGAAATTTAAAAATCTTCCAAATATTAGAAAAACACAAACTGTCTATATAAGAACAATGCAATAATCAGATTGATATCAGACTTTTCAGATGTGGTGGAGTGCAACACTGGTTCATTATATTAAAATGAAGAGGGAAAATACTTTCAAACAAGGATTAAACCCAGATGGCTATCATTCAAGTGTGAGGGTATATATATATATATATATATATATATATATATATATATATATATATATACTATTTCATATTAGATATTATAGCTCCAATCTGGGAAACAACCCAGACTTCAATCAATAAATTGATAGCACATTTACACAAGGGAATACTACTTGGCAGTAACAATGAATACTCTCCCACGAAATATAAAGACATAGATGGATCTCACAGAATTATCTTGGGGAAAGAAGTTTGACACAAAGGATTATATACTATATGGTTTCATTTATATGAAACTCTAGGAAAGAATTAGTCTAATCTACAATCGTATAAACTAGATCAGAGTTTGAAGTGAGAAGATAAAGGTAGCCCATGAAAAGGCACAAGGGACATTTCTTGGAGGAGGGGCACTTTTTCTATAGGTTGATTGAATGGTGGTTATATGACAATTGTCACAATTCAAACTCTGCACTTGAGACCTGTGCCTTTCTATTGTATGCAAATCATACATACCTCCATAAAAATGAACAAATAAGTGCTGGTTTTTAACAGGAAAAAGATTTAGTAACAACTCAAAGTAATGTCCTGTGTCACCCACATGAGCAGCTATCTGTGTGATGAAGCAAACGTGATAAGGAGGCTCTCACTTCTGACTGACTAGGTGTTTGTGAGACATACAATTTTAAGTATTATCTTAAAAATGTAAGAGTCTTCTCTGGAGCAGTGATTGTCAAACTCCGGCAAGCATCCGAGTTGTCTGGAGGGTGAGTCAGAACACAGGCGACTGGGCTCCAACCCTAGAGTTCCTGACTTAATGGATCCGGGGTAGGGTCCAAGAAATGACATTCCTAAGTTTCCAGATGTTGCTGCTGCCACAACTTGAGAACTACTGCTTTAGAGTGACAGAAATAAGAGGAGGAAACCAGTACAAACGAAAAGAAAAATATAAAATCTTAAAGTTTTGGAGTCGGCCATGCCAAGTTTTGAATCTAGGTTTTACCACTTCCTGGCAGAGGGGACCCCCTGGACACTGAGTCTTGGGGTCATTGTAAGATTTAAAATAGACAAAAAGAATTTATAAAAAAACATTATAAAACTCTCAGCAGAGTTTCTGGCACATAACTTGTATTTGTTTCAAGAAAGTAGCTGGGATATGGGGATATGAACTAAGCTTCAAAAGCCTTCAAAAACAAGCCTTCAAAAACAGCTTCAGCCAGCTCTCCAACCCCAGATCTATGTTTATGAGATGGGGTGGTACTGTGGGTAGGGATGAATGGACAGTGGATGAGAAAAAGTATCGGCCACTCAATAACACAGCCATAAATATCCCCTACACCTTCCTTGGAAGGAAGACCATTAATTAAAATTGGCAGCAGAATTCCCATCTTAAAAGTTTTGTCCCAGGGCCTCCAAGCGTATCCAGCCATACTAACAAACCACATACCTGAGTGATTCCGCTTCTAATTTACTTACCCAAGTCTGAATTACTTACCTGAGTCTTTGCAGAATGCCTCAGGTGACTTTTTAACCCTGGAAAAAGTTACCAAGCATAACCTACCTTTCTAGCTCGCAAGGTTCTTTCTGGAGACCACAGGAAAAAGGGCAGATGGGTCTCTCTAGAAGCTTGGTTCTGAGATCCATCAGACAGCAAAGAGTGCGTCTGCACAGGTCTGTTATGGTTTAGATGAGGTCTCCCCCCTCCCCAAAGCTCACGTGTGAAACAATGCAGGAAGGTTCAGAGGAGAGATGATTGGGTTGTAAGAGTCTTAACCCAACCAGTGAATTAATCCCCCGACAGGGATTAACTGAGTGGTAACTGAAGTGGTGGGGTGTGGCTGGAGGAGGTGGGAATTGGGGCATGGCTTTGGGGTCTATATTTGTCTTTGGCAAGTGGCATGTCTCTCTCTCTGCTTTCTGATCATCATGTGGGCTGGTGCTCTCTGCTACACTCTTCCACCATGATGTTCTGTCTCACCTCAAGCCCCAAGGAATGGAGCCTGCTGTCTATGGATTGAGACCTCTGAAACCATGAGCCCTCAAATAAACCTTTCCTCCAGTTGTGCTGGTCAGGTCTTTTAGTCACAGCAAGGAAAAAACGAACTAAAACGAGGTCCAAGCCATGCCTGTGGTCTTTGGGAGCATCTGACTGTGTGTAGCTGGGTTCCTGGACTCCCGGACTCGTCCACCTGCACACAGCCTCTCCAAGGCCCAGTTCCATACAGATCTATCCAGCTCCATCCTCCGTTCTCCTTCCTCTTAAGGTGAGGAGTCTCCTTGTAGGCCAAAGGCCCTCTGCAGGCTGCTGCTTACCTTCACAGCAGGGCCCCATCCTTCCCCTCCCTTGGGCAGTGCCCCAGCGCCTTGTACAGCCCAACTGCACATGTCCACTGCGGGAACCAGGTACTCCATCAGATTGTCTTTACCTGGAGGAAGGGGCCTGGGAAGGGCTTTGATTTAGTTTTTCACGTAAAATTGTGCTCCTTCTCCACTTTTGCTCCCAGAAGGCAGAGTAAGAGAGCAGGGAAGCCTCAGATTTTCATTCCTCCCAGGGCTCCAGGGATCAAATGCTTTGGTTTAGGAAGGAACGAACCCTTAGCAATCCCCTTCCTTTCTTTCCTTGTAACCTCCAAAGGTTACACAGCTTCCTCAGTCCTGCAGCAGAAGGAGGTGGTGAGCGGGCCGGGGTCAATCCAAGCACTTTCCCTATGTGCTGCCCCCTCCTCTCCAAGGATGATTGGGATGCCCTTGGAATCCCACCCAGCGGGAACAGACCCAAGGCATGCTTGACATTTCCCAGGTTAGGCAAAATCTGTTTACCTGTCCTCCCTCTCTTTGAGATCACGCCTGCTTTCTGTTTTGCTCCGACCTTATCCCCGATGCCTGGCAGTGGTCGCCGAGGAATATTCAGATGCCCCCGTGATGAGGACTGCTTGTCTTGAGTGTGAGGGAGGGACTTTCTGCAGCAGAAAGCCCCAATTTTCTGCGTACTCTGGAGAAGAAAGGGCAGAGGGACTTTGATTCCCAGTGATGCTGTGAGCTAGCAGCCATTCTTCTTTCCCTGACTGCAAATTAAATGAAAACGTTGGTGAGTTGATCAATAAGGTATTGGTCTATGTATTCTCCTACCATTTATCAAATGCCATTTCATGTGCTAAAATCCATGAAATGCGTCCATTCAAAAACTTTTATGATATAGTGTCTTGGTTCCCATAAGTGGTCTGACCCCTGGTTAGAATGACGATCGTGACTCAGAGAGGTTAGGTGTCTTCCCAAAGGTTACACAGCCAGTAAGAAAATGGTGGATCAGACCCCAGAAACCCTTCTATCTGGCCTATTTGGCCTTTTTTTTTTTGGCATAAAGATTATTGTGTCTTTTCAGGAAATATTGAGGATTAATTTGGATAGTGTTTGAAAAGAGTTTACTGCCATGGTTCTCCAATGTGGTCCAGTCAGAAACACCTGTTAACGTTGGTAAATCACAAAGGTCCACAGGCTCTGTGCTATGTCAGCAATTCTGGGCCTCTGTGGGCCCTGTCACTTCCCAGGTCATTCTGATACCCACCAAAGTGTGAGAACCATAGACGCAGCACATTATGAATGCTAAGGTATTGGGGAGCCAGAAAGCAGACAAGTCAACACCTTGTTCCCCTGAGCCTCAGGGCTGAGGAGAGAGCACGGCAGAGTTGGTGACAGTGTTAAAAGGAGAAGGAAATGGTCCCCTCAGTGCTCCACATCCTGCAGGTGACGCCCCTTGCTGAGAGCCAGGCCTCAGGAACAGGTATAAGTAATGGCCCTGGCCATGGCCACTCTCATGCCCTGCAGCCTCAGGGCAGCCACTGGGGAGTGTGTCCCTGAGTTTGGACCAGTGATGGGCTGCTGGTGAGCAGTACCTGGTTGGGCTGCCCTGGGCTGGGCAGGTTGCCTACCCAGCCATGGACACCCTTAGGAAGCCACTGGAGCCTGATCAAGGTGGGACCCAGATGCCAAGCTCCTGGGGTCTCCATGCAGATCTTCAGTGCTCACAAGGCTCAGCCATGGGCTATCAGATTGTCTGCACCAGAAGTCCCGGGGGTAAGGGAGCCTGGTCCTCCAGTGCATGTGAATCATGCCTCCAGGGAGTGCTGGGCCTTGTGGCAGTTTTCCAGGTGAATGGTGACCCATCTCCACTTGTGCTTCCAGAAGGCAGGACAGGAGAGAAGGCAGATCAGACACCTTTTTCTTTGCCCTTTGCAATCCCTTTGTCCTCCCATCCTCCCTCACCCTCTTACCTAAAGTCAGGAGGAGGTAGTGAGCTGGCAGGGGTCAACCCAAACCACCTTGTCCCAAGGAGGCTGTCCCTGATTCTCTTTCAAGGATTCCTGGAAGGCTCTGGATCTCATCCACTGGGAACTGCTGCCCGCTGATCTTTCCTTTCATCAGACCTAAGGGATAGCTGACATTGTCACCTAACATCATGTGAATATTTCCAACTCAACTTGTATGATCTATTTCAACCTTATTTTATTGCACTTTTAACTAGGGAACATATTTACATTGTTCAAATTGAAGTGACATTCAAAGATATAATGAAAAGTCTGGTTCACCTATGATCAGTTGTGACTTGTGATCCTTCTGCCTCAGCCTCTCATGTAGCTGGGATTACAGATATGTGCCTTCATGCCAGGCTCCTTCTTGCCTTTTTACCCCCCAAATAAAACACAACTGTCTTAGTTTGCTTTGTGCTGCTAAAACAGACTAGCTGAGACTGGGCAATCTATAAAGAACATAAGTTGATACTAGCATAATCCTGCAGGATGAGAAATCCAAGATCAAGATGCTAGCATCTGGTCAGACCTTGCTTAATTCTCACATGGTGGAAGGTGGAAGGGCAGAAGAGTGGGAACCCATTCCTGCAAGTTCTTCATGAACTCATTACTCCATTCAAAAGGACAGAGCCCTCATGACCTAAATGCCTCTCAAAAGGTGCCCCCCAACATTGTTGCTTTGGAGATTAAGTTCCAAATGCATGAATTTGAGGGGACACATTCAGATCTCAGCAACGACAAACTTGGATCTGCATTTTTCTTTTTATTTAATGCATATCAATATAGGAGGGGCTTCCTCTTTCTCTGATGGCTATAAAATGTCCCACTGAACAAGTACCATAATAAATTTAGCCAGCTCTGAGATAGAGGTCATTTGGGTTGTTTTCTAATATATGTAACTGCAAACAGTGCTGTTCCAATTTGTTTCATACATACATTTTGTACACATACCAAAAAGCATTCAAGTGCTTCTCATGTAGGTTGTCCTAGTGTGAGAGTTACTACTGCTTCATCATCTTCCTGGCAAACCTGTGGATTATCAAAATGACTTAAGCCTATGGGTTGGGGTTGTGGCTCAGCAGCAGAGTGCTCACCCAGTACGTGCGAGGCGCTGGGTTTGAGCCTCAGCACTACATATAAATAAATAGAATAAAGGTCTAAAAAATGACTTAAGTCTATCTGACAACTAGGTAGATTTGTATGTTTTGTTGGTTGAGGGTGCATTTTTTAAATTATAAATATAGGGCATATTTTCAAATAGTTGCAAATCTTTTTTCATTTTTCTGTCAACTACCTTTTGATGTCCGTTGTTCATTTTTAAATTGAGTTGTTAGTCTTTTTATTAACTTAAAGAGCATTTTATATATTAATGAAATGAACCCCATTGTATATGTGTTAGAAATACTTCCCCAGGTTTCTTGGTGGCTTTGGAGCCTATTTATCTTATGTCTTCATATTTTCTATTTTTCTCAAAACAATGCATGCATTTATGACAGCATTGAAGCACTTCAAGGTTTATAACAAAGTCCAAGTCTTTTTCCCACCACGACTTACCACATTCCTGCTTCCCAGAATCTCCTGTTTTTGTCTCTCAGCTGTTTCTCTGACATTTAACCTCCACATTTCTAAATACTGAGCTTGTATCACTTTTCTTCATAACATCAGTTTTAGACACTTTCTATTGATTCTACAAATAGATAGTGAAGATTTAGCATTCATACCATCTCTTCTCCCCCTCCCTCATCTACATGTACATCATTATCGGCCCTCTCCCCCCTACTTTCTCTCTCTATATATACATAAATCCAATTTTTGGTGAGGTCAATATTCAGTGTTTATATCATTTCAACTACTTAAATGTCATTTGTAGTTGAACTGAATAATTAACTGTCATTAGATTCCCATTTCTGTCAACTCTGTTTTCCCTGGAGCCTTTAAAGGTACAAGTTTATTGAATGTTTTTTTTAATTCTATGAGCTTCATACACACCTTTCAATATTATTTTCCAAACTCTCAAATGTATTATAAAACCACTGTCACTAGACTCAAGTAGAATTAAGCACATAGAAATAGGACATTTTTCTTGAAGACAGGATCCTGAGGCTCTTCATCCTCTCATTGTAGGGGTCCTGTCTAGGTTGTACCTCAATTCCCGGGGGTGCTGTGCTCTGCTGGTGTCCTTGAACCCAGGAGCCCAGTGAGATAGAGGTGAAAATCTGAGGTCCTCGTGGTTCTTTTTTACAGATCCCTCTGCTCTGAGCCTCCCTCTGCCTTCTGGGGCTTTGGGTGCTTCAGATGCTGAGTCTCTCAGGGCCTCTGTGGGTGAGGGGATTGATCTCAGTACCATTCTCCTTCGTAGTGAGACTTCCTACTCTGACTCTGCCCATTTCTTCCCATGAAACCACTTTTCTCATTTACCCCATCATTCCTCTGCTGTGGTCTTCTCTTTTACTTTTTTTGCTTTGTGAAAGTATACCATCTTTATTCTTTTATGAAGACTTAAGGCAATTTTTGAAATGGATAGCAAGTATTAGTGGGGGGGGGGTGTATCTAGCCCACCCACTCAAGTTTTTTTTTCTGCCTCGGCTTTTCCTCTTTTTCATCTCTGTAGGAGAAGTTAATTTGTAGAACTGATCATCAGGCAGGTGCTTCTGGTTTATAGCTATGCAAATGATTCCTGACCATGGCAATGCAAATAGGTTCTGTTCAGTAAGAAATATAAATCTATAAACCAGACCTTCATTTGAATCCATTGTAACATCTTACTGGTTTCCTCATTAATTAGTGAGTTAATTTATATAAGAGTTCTAATTTTATCCTTTTTTTAAAAAAATTATCTGTAAACACTTCTGGAGTTCCTGTGAGTTGCACAGTAGATTCACCTCAGAGAGCCAGGTAAGCTATGAATTCAGGTAAACTCTGAGCACCTCATGATCAGCTTAAGCAGATGATATATTTTTCTTGGCTCTTAGAGGTGAGTCCCAAGTGGAAACAGAACTTTATCTTTGCCAACTAATGTTCTCTTGGTTTACTTTTCCCCTCTTGATTAATATTGTGTTTTGAGTTTGCTTTGGTTCATTTATAGATCATAATACCTCCTTGGAGATTGGGATGATTGGAAGCTTGGCATTATTGTCTGTCCACTTAGGGCGATGATACCTATTCTCTATCAATGAGAGATGGCAGAAAATCTAGTCTGTTAGGTTTTTTAAATTTGGTTTGTGTTTATCTTTTCTAAACACAAATCAATTTTAAGAATTCATGCCCATTAGAAAGGACATGTCTTTGATATCTGGAATGATGATTTTTAATAATTTTTAATTTTTGTGTCTCTGAATCTGAGAGGATAATTGTAGAATTGAGGCTAAAGTTCTCTAACTACCTGCAACGTGGAAAGGCTATGGCCCCTTTTGATAGTCGGTTTTCTTTGCTGTAACAAAATACCTGAGATAAATGATTTAAAAGGAGGAAAAATTGGTTTTGGTTCATGGTTTAAGTCCATGGTCACTTGACTCTGCAATTCCTCTGTTGTGATGAGGCAGAACATCATGGCAGGGAGTGTGGGTGGAACAAAGCTGCTCACCTATGGTGGTGGGAGAGAGAGAGAGAGAGAGAGAGAGAGAGAGAGAGAGAGAGAGAGAGAGAGAGAGAGAGAGAGAGAGAGGTGCTAGGGACAAAACACACCTTTCAAGGGCACATGCCCAGAGACCTCCTTCTTACAACTAGGCCCCAACTCCTAACATTTCCACCACCTTCCAATAGCCCCTTAAGCCATGACACCAACAATGAACCAATCTATAGACAGGTCAGAGCCCTCATGATCCAATCACCTCCATAAGCTCCACCTCTGAGCACTGCTGAACTGGGGACAAAGGCTTCAAAACGTGAGCTTTTGAGGACCCTTCAGATCTAAGCCATGACACCCCTCAATGTGTGTACATATGTCCCTATTTCTGGAAGGTATAAGTAAAATAGTTTCAAAGTCTTTTAAATTAAAGGAATTTTTCCTGATTGGTTTATAAAATAAATGCCCTATATAAAATCCCCATTACATAAGATAATTAAACTTCTTCTTTTTAAAAAACTTTTATTTGCAGATGGACACAATGTCTTTATTTTATTTATTTATTTTTATGTGGTGCTGAGGATCAAACCCAGTGTCTCTGCATTCGAGGCAAGAGCTCTACCACTGAGCTACAACCCCAGCCCCAAACTTCTAATATTTTTAATATGCTGTAGAAATGTGCCCAAAATTGTTCTTCTTTTTTTTTAAAGAGAGTGAGAGAGAATTTTTAATATTTATTTTTTAGTTCTCGGCGGACACAACATCTTTGTTGGTATGTGGTGCTGAGGATTGAACCTGGGCCGCACGCATGCCAGGCAAGCGCGCTACCGCTTGAACCACATCCCCAGCCCCCCAAAATTGTTCTTCTTGAGGGTAACTCAGAAATCTTTTAAGAATCCAAAATTATATAACTGAAGTAAATGTTTGGCAGACAAGAGTAATTTACTAATGTGAGCTTAATAAAAGCAAATTGTCTTCTCTAATTTATCACTATTAAATATAATATAAGCAATCAGTTTTTTCTATTTGGTGTGTTTTTTCCTAAATAATTTTTTACTGATCAAATATAAACTAACATTAGTCCTGTAAAATGTTTAAGAGTATTAAAAATGTAAATTTATGTTCAGTTAAATTAAATCATTATTCTGACAAACTTTTTATTTCAACAATAATTGTGTTTCATTGAATGGCAGCTTTTAAGATAATTTCCACAATTTCTAGGTAACTTAAAACCTTGAATGGATAATAGAGTAATTAATTTGCAATCAATGGGTATCTAGGTGCTTTCTGAATAGAATATAACATTGACACACAGATTATTAAGCACAATTTTACTTATTTTCATATGCTATTAAAGAAGCTACAGCAATGGTTCATGTTAATTAAAAGTCCTTATTTTTGCTGCACGGGGATACATATGTAAAAGATTGTATTGTGAACTTTGTTAAGTTACTAAAATGCTTCAATGTAACAGAAAGTTCTGAATTATCCACTTCATATTTTTCTCTGTTAAATAGGAGTTTGTTACTTCAGTTAAAAGTTATACTTAGCTGGGAACTGTAGCACAAGCCTGTAATCCCAGCAACTAGGGAGGCTGATGCAGGAGGATATCAAGTTCAAAGCCAGCCTTAGCAAAAGTGAGGCACTAAGCACCTCAGTGAGACCCTGCCTCTAAATAAAATACAAAATAGGGCTGGGGATGTGGCTCAGTGGTTGAGTGCCCCTGAGTTCAATACCCAATACCCAATAACCCCCCCAAAATTAAACTTTTTTATACAACATTCATAATATGAACAGTTGTAACTTTCCCCTCAAACAGTAGTGACCAGGGAAATACAAGTGGAATATGCTTTTGCTTTTCTGAAAGCAGCAGTTCTTGGGGTTTTCTTTTAATTCTTCAGACCACTTCATAGTTAAGTTATTAAGGACTTAAAGAGCTTTTATTTATGTGGTCATAACTATTTATGTTTACTATAAAAATCAAAACTGAGAAATATTTAAAATATTTATATTTTTGAAGATGGTAATGATGAATGTACAGTATGGTATCTTACATAACATTTTAATATTATCATAAAATTAGAATTCAACTTGCCCTCCCATGAAGATCTATATTGAATTAAAGCATCATTGGCATACAAAAGAGCATCGTCAAGGACAGAACTTGGAGAGTAAATTCCATTTACACTTTTCTATAATACTGTTTGAAAAACTCAGTAGTATGTTACTAAGCTGTTCACATTTTAACAAACTTTCCTCGATTTTGATGGGTTTGCTTCCTTGATTTACCAATTAACATCTTTACCTATAATTGACTCTTCTTTCTAGGGTAGTCAACCTTCCTGATTGGCCTGTGATGGAGATTGTCTGGATTTGGGACTTTTAAGTGTAAATACCAGTACAGTTCTGAGGAAATTGGGACAAATGGTCACCCAACTTCTTTTTGTGTAATATGCCTCAAAAGAAAAGATTCTGTGTTTGAATGGCAATTATCAAGAATGCAAGTAAAAATAAGTGTTGGGGGGGGGATGGGGAAAAAGCTTCATTCATACTTTGCAAATTGGTGCAACTACTCTGGAAAGCAGTATGGAGATTTTTCAGAAAACTTGGAATGGAACCGCCATTTGACCTAGTTATCCCTCTCTTCAGTTTACACCCCAAGGACTTAAAATCAGCATTCTACACTGATGCAGCCACATCAATGTTTATAGCAGATCAATTCATAAAAGCCTAGCTTAGGTACCCTCCAATAAATGAATGGATAAAGAAAATGTCACACACACACACACACACACACACACACACACACACACACACCGGAATATTACTCAGCCATAAATAAAAAAAATGAAATTATGGCATTTGCCAGCAAATAGATGGAACTGGAGACTATCATGCTAAGTGAAATAAACCAATCCCCCAAAAACAAAAGCTGAATGTTCTCTCTGATATGCAGATGCTAACACACAATAAGGGGAGTGGAGAGGGAAGAACAGAAGTAGGACTTTGGATTAGGGAAATGAAGGGAAGGGAGGGGAACAGAAATAAGAAAAACAGTAGAATGAATTGGACATAACTTTCCTCTGTTCATATATGCATACACAACTAGTGTAACTCTACATCATGTACGACCACCAGAATGGGGAGTTATACTCCATGTATGTGAAATATGTCAAAATACATTCTACTGTCATGCATATCTGAAAAGAACAAATAAAGAAAAAAAACACCTAAAAACACAAGATTCTGTGTTTGACCTGAATAAGTTCACATTCTGCATGTTGACTTCTGCCTTTAATGATGGACAAGAAGAAAAGAAGGTAGTAGAGATGTAGAACAAGGAAGAGGAGAAGATGGAGGAGGAAGAGGAAACAGTTCCTTATTTATGAAAGTGAGAAGATTCTTTCCAATCATGTTATCCATTGTATTTATTTTTAAATGTTTAGTTGTCACTTTGATTCACTAGGCAACCAAGTAGTGTATCTCACATACCTATCGCCTTACCTATCTTAATCGATTGCCCAAATCTCAAATGCCCAGATCTTCCTAAACAACGTTTTTAATTTTTGCCTTTCAAAGATTAGGTCCAAAGTATAAAAGAACATAAATTAAAGCTTGTAGGGTATTTTTCACACCTAGACCAGTCATTGAGATTTCCCCGTGGGTTCCTGGGAAATCACAAAGATTCGTTCTTTTTACCTTATAAAAAGTAATATGCTGGAAATAAATAGGTTTCATGGGTTGCGCAGAATAAATGGTCAAATCAGAAAAGATGCTCAGTCGTGCATAGGTTAAATTTGTGTATGCAAGATGTTATTAATATAAATATTTCAGAAATTTTATCTTATAGGAAATCTCTGGAGATTGGTCAGTGACTTGCTTTCTGTATATGTTTTAGTGTTAAGGAAGACACTGATTAAAAGTCTAATAAAATTGTTTTGCTGAATTTCCTCTCTTTATATGACTCTTAGTGGTGTTTTGTCTGATGATATCGAGGGAAAAATATAGTTCAAATATTGTTTAAAATGTTAATTGGCTACAGACTCTTTTCTTTAAAGCAAACAAACAAAAAAGCTTGAGTCAAGTCATTGTTGAAGAGCTCTCAATGCATCTCAGATCTCAGACTGACTCATCAAGTTTCATAAAAATAGAAATCCCTAAGCACTACTCCAGGCTTACTGAATTCCTTTAATTGATATTATTGGTATATTATATACATGCTATATCCAAGGATTGTTATGTGTTTAACTCAAGAAATTTTTCTCAATAAAAACATACTCATTCAGCTGGGTGTGGTGGCTTGGGAGACTGAGTGATCCCATGGCTTGGGAGACTGAGGCAGGAGGATCACAAGTTCAAAGCCAGCCTCAGCAAAAGTGAGGTGCTAAGCAACTCAGTGAGATCCTGTCTCTAAATTAAATACATAATAGGGCTGGGGATGTGGCTCAGTGGTTGATGGCCCCTGAGTTTAATCCCCAGTACTGCCCCCCCCCCAAAATTTACTCACTTAATTCTGAAAGATGGACTTGAAATTCACCGACTTTTTAGTAGACTTAATTATTAGCCTAAGAAGCATTTGTTTAAAATTTTTCTGGTGAATGGACTTATAATCTC
This sequence comes from Ictidomys tridecemlineatus, assembly GCF_052094955.1. Lineage (NCBI taxonomy): Eukaryota > Metazoa > Chordata > Mammalia > Rodentia > Sciuridae > Ictidomys > Ictidomys tridecemlineatus. The sequence goes on from NC_135479.1 coordinate 85,865,666, forward strand.
TATTTTGCATTCAGCAACCTACCAACAAATGAAGCAATCAACTTTTTCTGGTCAGTGACCTTATTCTTATTATGCATTCTCCTCAGTCTTTTCACAGTTGAAAAATTTCAGTAATAACATAACCACAGCTGTTATTTGTAAAGAGTCTTTGTTTTATTCTAAACTCGCTGATGTCTGACCCATAAGCTGCAGACCAGAGTTCATGGCTTCAGCAAAGGACAGCCTCAGACTTTTGTGGGAAAAGGCACTTTATTTATTTTTCATTTTTTTTTGTTTTCCGTTTTTTAATTAGTGCATTATAATTATACAGAGTAGTGTTATTTGGTGTTACATATTCGTACATGCACACAATGTAATGATTGAATTTGGTCAATATCATTCCCCAGTACTGCCCCTCTTCCTCTCCTCCTCCTCCCTCCCTGTGGGCCCCTTCCTCTTCTCTGCCGGTCTTCCTTTTATGGAATAAAGCACTTCAAACACTGGCCTTCCCAGGAATCAACTCTTGGGTAGAGGCATCTGGTCTGGAGTCCTTTAGGCAACTTTCAGATTCTATCAGAGGACTGAATCAGGATTCCCAGAATTCTTTTTAGTTGAGAAATGGATGGTTTCATGAGACTATTCTCATGTGTACAACCATGTCATCTATAAAAATGACAATTTTGCCTCCTTGTTTCCAGTTTTTGTGCTTTTATTGCTTTGATTGTCCAACTACAATGGCTAATCTTTCCAGAAAAGTATTAAATAAAAATAATAATAGTGGACATCCTTGTTTCTTCCTTGATTTTAGTGAAAATGTTTTGACAATAAGACTGAGTTTCTAGTCTAATATGTCATGCTAAGAAGCTAGCCATTCATTTCTATTTTACTAAGCTCTTAAGTTAGCATCAGTGATAGATGTTCAATATCAGATGATTTTCTTCTTTGACATATTGATTGAGGAAACACATTGTAATTTCCTTACATGCTTGGAATACCTTGTTCATGGTGTATTTTTAATTGTGCTTCCTAATTATATTTGATTACATTTATTGAGAATGTTTACAGGTACATTTATGAATGAGGTTAGTATGTGCTTTTTTTATTAATGCTGCACTGGTTTGTAAAGTGAATTTGAAAGATTTTCTTTTCCTTTTTATCTTGTTTTCAGATTATTTTGCAGAAGTGTTATAAGGGTTGAAAGTGAAGACTTAAAATTGTCATGGAGGTTACATAATGATTTACCCAGCTAATCAAAATCAACCCTTTAATCTTTTAGAACTGATAAGAGAATCCAGAAAATTTGCCTGATATAACAACAACTTACAAAAATCAATAGACTTCCCTGTTTGTGCCAGCCACAACTTACTGGAAAACAATTTTAAAAAGAAAAAGCATTCACAAGGGCAAGAAGTCTACAACAAGTTTAGGAATTAACAGAAACAAAAACACACAAGATGGAGAAACCTTAAAATCTCGATTGAAGTGCAGAGGATAACCAGATAGAGGGGAGATATTCCATGCTTAGGATTGGATAAGGTAGCATTATGAAGGTTTCTATTCCTCACCAATTCATCTATAAATTCTATGCACCCCTGAATGAAGGTCAGGGTGAATTTTGGTTTTTACAATATGAAGAAATTTCTTTAAAGCTTATATGGAAGAATATATGTCTATGAATAGCTAAGTCTTTATAGAAAACAATGAAGGATGGATATTTGTCTTACCAGATAGTAAGATATACTACAAAGTCAAAGTAATAAACACACTGAATATTAATGCTAATTCAGACAAATCCACTAATGGAGTCGAATGGAGAGCTTGAGGGTCTAGAGAGCTCACAGACAGACTCCTGTGGACATGGAAAGTTAAGGTGCAGTGGAAGTGGCACCACAAATCAACAAGAAGAGACAGAGCTCACTATGCAGAGAGAAACAAAACCAGGTATCTCCCCACTACCTTCTACAAAAGGTGCATCCCAGGTGAATTAAAGACTTGTGAATGCTGACATTCTAACAGTTTTGGAAGAAAATTGTTAAGACTATTTTGCTAGACTATTTTTTGGGCCTAAGAAGGAAAGATTTAAAATTTCAGAAGCACAAACTATAAATGCCAACACTCGTATTCATTACATATAAATTAAGGATTTCTGCTTAACTGAGGATATAATCAACAAGATTAATTTATAACGAAACTGGAGAACAGAGTGCAATATCTAAAACCAGCCAATGAATAGTTTCTAAAATATACAAAGGATTCCTTCCCATAAATCAGTGAAAAAAAGATAGCAATCCCATTTTTAAAACAGGCAAAGAATACATTCTAGTACCAATAGTACAACAGAAAACTGAAATGTCCTAACAGACACACAAGTTAGTATGCAAACTCATTAGGAATCAGAGAAACGTGAATTAGACAATAATGTGACACATGGCACAGCCATTAAACCAGCCAGAGGTAGAAGGCTAATAGTGCCAAATATGTTGGAGTTGGCCTAGAGAGATAGGGGAGCTTGAGGGGTGGGGGGGTGAGCAGCCATCCTCAAGTACCAATGGCCCTATATACAGTCAAACATATTGAGTCTACACACACTCCGCCTCCTTCCATCTCTCATCCTGAGTGCATATCCTGAAGCAATTCTCACTGAGATCCACGAGGGGATTGTGGGGACACTGTAGGAAATCTGCATATCCATTAGTGAGAAGATAGAGAGGTGAGATGCAGTGGACAAACAGCATGAAATATTATGGAACCACTAGAAATAATTAAATGTTAACAGAAAATAGAAATGAAGGGGAAAAGACTACATAGATAAAGAAAAAATCAGGGAACATAACACAATATATGACTTGTTGCCATGCATCTCACGTTAAAATACAACACCACAAAACCACACATAGCTCATAAAAATATATTAGCTTGAAACCTATCAGAATGGGTCCTTTGGAGGTAGAAGATAAAAGGGAAAGAAGATATTTACATGGGGGTGGGGTGGGGAGAGGGACTTGAAAGAAAAAAATACAACTGTAATATTTGTTCCTTGAAGATTTAATAAAAATTTGCCTATGGAACCCTCTGGGCCTGGTGCTTTTGTGAGAAAGGGTAGTTCTTTACAATGCTGCCAATTTCATCAAGAAAAGTGGTCTCTTTAGATTTGCTGTCTATTCTGAAGTCAGTTTTGGTCTTTCATATGTTATTTATTTATTTATTTTTTAAATTTTGGTGCTGAGGATCAAACCTAGGGTCTGGAGCATTCTTTACCAGTGAACTAAACCCCCAGTCCACAATCTCTCATTTTTTAAAAAATAATTGTATTTACTTACATTTTCTCTGTATCACTGGCTATTTCTTGCTTCTGATTTTAACTTTGTGTACTTATAATTTCTTACTTTGTCTTGATTTGGTAGCTAGCAGTTTCTCTATTGTATTTTTAAAGATCTAACCATTGAATTTTTTCCATTTTTTTTGTCTTCTTTTTTTTTAATTTTTATTTTTTATTGTTGGTCGTTCAAAACATTACATAGTTCTTAATATATCATATTTCACAGTTTGATTCAAGTGGGTTATGAACTCCCAATTCCATTTTTCTATTTTTGATGCCATTAAATTGAGTATATAAATTAATACATTTTTGCTTTAACAATTTCTTTCTCCTCTTATTCATGTGCTTGTTTTGACATTCCTTTTCCAACTTTAAATTTTTAAAATTTATTTCCATACTTTCTTTGTTAATGTTATTTAAGGGTATGAATATTTCCCGTGAGCCCTGTTTTAATCATACCCTTTAGGATTTGTTAGTGTTGATTTTAAACTTTATTTTGATATAATTATAGAGTCATTTTAATTGTACTGCAAAAGCAATCCATGTGCCTACCACCCAGCTTCGCTGAAAGGTGACATCGTATGGTCTACAGAGCATGATCAAAATCAGGAAATCGGTGGTCACAATTAATACAATTACATATATTACAGCTTTTAGATTTCACCAGTTTTTTGCAGCCCTTACTCTTTGTATATCTTTGTGATATTTAATAATATTATGGTCATATATCCCCCTCCCAGTCTTTTGTTCGGTCCCTACAGAGGACCTCTGCTATGCTGCACCTGTATTACTCCTTTTGGGTCATATCCTCCCATCCCTTTTCTAACCTCTGCAACCACTCATGTGCTCTCAATTTTCACATTTATATACTGTCTATAAATGGATTCTATAGTACATAACTTTTGAGATTGGCTTTCACTTTGCACGATGCCCATCCAAATCGTTGTGTCAATAGTTTGTTCTTTTTTGTTTGGATACGCCTGTTTGTTTAATCTTTCACTTACTGAAGGACATCTGGATTGCTTTTGGTCTTTGGCTATTACAAATAAAGTGGCTATCAACTTTCATGTACAGGTTTTTGTCTGAACATCGTTTCATTTCTCTGAGAAAATGCCTAGATGCAGGCTTGCTGGGTTGCATAGTAAGTATGTTTAGTTTTTTTAAATAAAACTGTCAGACTCATTTCCAGAAGGGCTTTATCATTTTTTATTCCTAAAAGCAGTGAATGAATGATCTAAAATCTCTGCATCCTTAGAAGCATTTAATATTATCAGTATTTTAAATTTTAGCCATTCTCACAAGCAGGTAGTTGTAAGTTATTGTGGTTTTTGTTTATTTGTGTGGTACTGGGGATCATACCAGGGCCTCACACATGCTAGACAAGAAGCCGGCCACTGAGCTATATCCCCAGTTCTTCCATTTGAATCAAATGTATGATATGTCAAGATCATTGTATTGTCATGAGCAACTAAGAAAAAAAATAGAAATAAAATCGAAGTTTACCAGTGGTAAATGATGCTGAACATTTTAAAATGTGATTATTAGCTGTCCAGATAGCTTAATTGGTGAAATGTCTGCTCGAGTCTTATGTTCATTTTCTGATTGGATTATTTTCCTCTTGTTGACTTTAGAAAGTTCTTCATTTATTTTGGATATGAGTTCTTGGGTAGTTATGTGATTTGCAAATATTTTCTCCTATGAAGTCTATTTTTTTTCTCATCAATTTCTAATCATTTTGCCATTTAAGATTTGATTTATAGTTTCATTCAAACATTTTCTTTTTAACAGAATTGATGGATCACAAAAAGAAGGGAATCTATCAACGACACTGTGGCAGTCAGGAGAGATTACCCAGTGTTGATTGAAATGCGTCTTGCTTAGGTAGGATTTTTAACTACTGATTATTAAAAAATAGGGAGGGCTTGGAGGGAAGAAATCTGTGGGTGATTACAGGGACCTTGAGAGTTATCAATTAGGGGCTATAAAATAGCGAGTGTCCCAAAGTCCAAAATAGAAGAAAAATTTTAAAGACATCTTTAGGCATTATCTTAATACCTCATGAGGTGATGCAATGTCCCCTCATCTGGAGACAGCACCCTGTCAGAGGTGGCCTCTCCTGTGGGCCAAAGGTCACCACCTACTGCTGCGTGGCAGGAAGGTTTCCTTAATAAGGTCTGGAGTTTTCCCAGTAGGGCCATAAATGGTGGCGTGGTCAAGGTTGAGCTGATAACCACAATTTGTGAAGTTCAGGCTATTAAGGAACTGCCTTGCTCAGTCTAGTACCCAGTAACTTAGAGGATAAGGGCAACGTGAGGAGACAGAGGAGACAAGGAGATCCTGAGGTGTGCAACCTGGCTGGACTCCTCTTTGCCAAGATCAGACCAAATTGAGTTGAATTAGGTAAGAGTTCATCAAGGAAGAGGAACTGTTTGAGCAAGTTCATTAGAATTTGCTAGAAAGGGAAGGACCAGGCATTTAAGGGGAAAATACGAAGAAAATTAATGCCAGGTAGAACCACAAATTTCCTTTAAGAGAGAAAACTGGTTCCAACAGAAGGGCCTGTTCAGGAACTCCTTGACATCCAAACTGAAATACAGCCTCAAGGAAAGGTAAAGACTTCAGCCACAAAGACCCAAGTGCCAATCCCAGTGCTTCCTCTTGGTTCTTCCTGTAAAGTCCTAGAGAACGGAGACGAGGTCTTGCCACTAGCTGAGATGTCATATAAGTGGGATCCAGGGGAACTAGCATGGAAGTCCTTCTTGGTTCCCATGGACATGCTGTCAATCCACACAGAGGTTACCCTGCTTGTGTGCCTGGAAGTTCCTATATTAGTTATTGCTTTGTAACCAATTACCCTAAAACCTAAGAGTTTAAAACAATATAAACACTTATCTTACAGCTCAATGGGGGAAGGAATGTGAGATTGGCTTAGCTGGACTGAAGGCTGTGCTTTAAATGTGGCTCAGAGACTACTGGGGAGAAGAGAGGCCTCAGTTACTCTCCTTGGGGACTCCCCAGAAGACTGCTCAAGTGTCCTCGTGTCCTGGTGGCTGGCTTCCTGCAGATCAGTTGTCCAAGGGAGAGAGCAAAGAGGAAACTCTCTCCTTTTATGACCTGGCCTCAGAAGTCACATACATCACTTCTGCTGTCAGCAGGTTGGGGATAATAATATTTATCTCATAAGGTTCTTATAATAGGACATTTTTAGTTGTAAGTAACAAGACCTCAAATCATGCTAATTAAGGGAAAATAAAGTATCTAATTGGCTTGGAAGTACAAAACCCAGGGTTTATCAGCTTCAGGCAAGGCTGAATCCAGCTGCTCAAATGATGAAGAACCTCTTCATGTCTTGACTCTACTTTTTCCATGTAGGAGATATGATGTCTCTCAGCAACTCCAGGCCAACACTCTATTCCTTTAGCATACCTAAATGATAGAGAACATCATCTCCCAGTAGTTGAGACTAATAACCCAAGGTTGTTATGCACCTGTCCCTGGATCAGGGCCCTAGAGTGGTTGGGAGCAAGGGAAATTGATCCTGTGTGAACAGCACAGACTGAGTGTTATTAACAGAGGAAAGGGAACAGGTGTGGAACAAGCAAATTTGCAGTGGTTCTCTCCACCAATGATGAAGATGAAAGGAGGTTAAGAATGTAAACTGCCTGGCACTTGATGGAAAATCTTTTTCTGGAATCTTCTCCTTTCCTCTCTTTTGGATCATTTGGTAAGTCCTTTGATTCTCCCTTACTATTGTTGCATGAACCTGCCCTCTTCTCTTCCTATTGCCTCACAGCACCATCACTTCCACACATTTCCCAGTATCTCTGTGACTCTACAAAGGCTCATGTGGATGGTTTACACCTGAGAAAGCTGGCTGCAGGTGGGTGGTAGAACTAGCTCTCTGGGATGCTTGGAGATGCATGGTAGACACGATGCTAGGCTGCATGGTTCCTAGTGTATCCCTGGAGACTGGATCATCTAGTAGCTGAGGTAGACCAGATGGCTAGAATCACTATAGCTTTTCAGCTTCTGCATCTCAGCAGCTTCCTGCTGCAGCACCCACAGGACAAGGAGCAGCCTTGGTTTTCTGAGCTTTGAGCTACAATGGGAAGTGCTGCCTAGCTCTGCAATGGTACTCATGGTGACGCCAAATGGAGTTTGATTTTGTGCAGGTTCAGTCCTTTGTCTTACGTTTTATTTATTTTTAACTAGCATTTTGAAAAGTTCTATGGTAGAGTATTTCAAACATGTACACATGCATGTAAGATAGTTGAATGAATTCCACAGACCCTCGCCCAGTCTCAACATGTACCAATTCATCGCCAGTCTTGCTTTGTCTCCATTCCTGCTACTCCTTCTCTCCCTGATTATCTTGAAACAAATCTCACATGTTCTTCTTCTTTTATCCATAAGAATTTTGGAGTGTGTATTTAAAAGGGTAAGAGCTTTCAAAATATTTGATCAAAATGTAATCATCCCACCTAAAAATGTATCAATATTCCAGTAGTTGCAAATATTTAGTTTACAAATTTCCCTAATTGTCTCATATACTTTTTTGTTTGCTTTAGTTTATTATTTTGCAGTCCATTTGTTTGAATTAGAATTCAATAAGGGTCATCTAGTACAATCAGTGGGTATGTCTCCTGAGTCTCCCCCTCAGTATCTTTTTGTTTCTTGCAATTTATTTGTTGAAGGACAGCTTGCCTGTGCTATAGGGCTTCTCCTGAGTTTTACTGATGGCATCTCTGTAATGTCCTTTAACTTGTCCTTCTGTCCCTGCATTTTCAGTAAATTTGTTGCTAGATCCAAAGTCTTGATTGAGTTCGGCATTGATTCCTTGGCAAGACCACTCACTGGGGCTGCTGTGAGGAAAGTATAAACATGCCCTGGTGGCCTCTGTTTGGGGATGTTAATAGCCATTGATGATCATTCCCTCAATCCATTACCATTGATCCAATCCATTCATCCCATCCATTAATTCATTAGGAGTTTACTCAGTTTTACTATCAAAACATATCCTCATTAAAATAACTTTTAAGTCATACAACATGTTACAAATGAAAAGGGAAAAGTGCTTTCCCCCCAGCCCACTAAGTTCTTCTCTTTATAAGTAACTGCATTTAAAGGTTTTATGTGTTTGCAATGATTTTAAAAATTGACATAATTACTTCAGGAAGGTGAGTGGGGAAGTAAATGGTAAATGCAGTCCCCCCACAAAGTCACTGTGGTTTTATACAAAACAAATCTATTGTTTGGATAAAGCCCCTATAAATATATTAAATATAGTATTTTACTTATATGAACATTACATAAAACAATGGCAACATGACCATAAAGGAGCTATCAAGAGGTACATGATTAATTACCAAGTGAGTGGCTATTTTTTAAAAAGATTCATTTAGTTTAAAGTAACACACCTCCCAGGTTTAAACCTGAAAGAGAAATGTGATAGGAAGCTCTGGGAATAATGCTTGGAGTCTTGTGGTGGCGACTGTCACTGGACCTGACAGAGGATGGTCATGTCCCAAATCTGAAAAACCACCAGAGCATGGCAGCAGCCTTCCCAAGCCTCTCTCTGCACGTTTGTGTCCTTCCCTCCACCCCCACTGCAGACCAGCTTTCTCTGCCTTTCCACACATGGGGCACAAAACAATCCTCCTGCCTCTCTCCTGCCCCATCTCCAGACTCTGGGTCACCAATTCAAGCAACTGCAGAGACTGACCACCTTCTCCAGATTTCATGTCCAGGTTCCCAGGAGAGATCTTCTGATTGGCCCTCATGGGTCACGTGTCCATCTACCCCTGTCCAATGATCTGTGGCTGATGGGCCAGGCTGCAAAGCACAGCTTGGGTGGCAGCCCCCTCTCTTCACCCTCATTCACATAGGGTATGAAAAGTCAGTGAGGGGCTCAGCTTAGCAAAGAATGAGGGAGGTGAGATGGTAAGACATCCCAGGCAAGATGTGGCTTTCAGAGTTCTTATTTGCAAACAGAATCCCCTGCCATTTAGGTAGAAAAGGAATTTGTTACAGAATCCCAGGGCTTCTTCAAATCTCTACAGAGTTGAGCTACAATCAGTCTATACAGCAGTACTACTCAGAGTCCACTGCCAGTGTAGACAGAGCCCGTGACACTCGACACCAGGACCTAGAAGTTCTGCCATGATGCCATTCCAAAGCCAGTTCTCCTGCTGCCACCATTTCCAGAGGATCATCAGATCCATACAGTGCACCTTCTGGACCCGGTTATCTCCCCAAATCTCTCTATGGAGCTCGTCAAAATGAGAGCACCGTGTTCGTGTTCTCACACCTGGAGCATGGTTGCAAGCTGGGAAGTGTGTTGTTCCTTCTATGAATACCTCAGAGAGGTGGAATTCCTAATGAAGGAAATTCCCCAAACACGAGGCAATTGTTTCCAAGACTGTGGGCAGCCACAACTGTGACTAGCCTTCACTAGAGGCATCTAAGACATAAGACAGAGTGAAGCCAGGGTGATTGTCAAGGGGAGATGGTGATAAGTGACAGGGGAGGGGTGATTGAAGAGGGATTTGTTAATGAGTACAGAATTATAGTTAGGAGGAATAAGTGCCAGTGTTCTATATAGCACAGTAGAGCAAATTTAATTAATAAGAACTTACTGTATATGTCAAAATATATAGAGGAGAGGATTTTGAATGTCCAGCATAAAGAAATGATAAAATTTCCAGGTGTTGGATATGCTAATTATCCCAATTGATCATGGTACATTATATTCCTATATTGAAATATTACACTGTTCCCCATAAATATGTATAATTATCATGTACAGATTTTAAAACATTGGAAGTCAAGTATTAGGAGTCCAACCAGGGCCTCCAAAGGGGCGTGCAGTGTTGGGGGTGGAAAACTCTCTGATCCAGGAATCATGTTCTCGAAGAGCTTTTCAACTTTTGATATTTCTCCAAAGGAAATTACATGTGGAGGTTGCAAAAGGACAGCGATGGTACTGGGTGAAGTTCATTCTCCATCTTTAAACTTGTGTGCCATGATTGGCTCAGCCTGCCTCAGGTACACCATGATTTCATACACTTTACAAACACTATAATTATCTTGGAACTAGCACTACTTCACCATATAATATTGTATTTCTGTGTGCCATTGAATTTGGTGTGGGGATGGAGAATGACATCATTGGTATGTGTCTGTCTTAGAGAAAATGGATTCAATTTTTACAAAGGGACAGCCATCCTATCCCGTCTTAAGTCTCTATGAGAAGAAAGTTATTCCTGTGATATGGATGAGTGGCAGGCTCTCTCCACCTTCTGTTGACCCAGGCCCGCAGGTCACCAACTCAGAGGTGATGGAGAAGTCCCTGGAAATGCAGGGTTATGAAAGCCCAAGATCTGCAGGTGGGGTTGCATGGGGTGGGGGATTGGTTCTGCCAATATTGTCATAGATAAGGGACATTTAGGAGAGTTGAGCAGAGTTTAATTGCAGTATTGAGTTGTTTAATTTGCACCTGTGAGGAGCGGTAGTGGTGTCCTAGTTAATTGAGACAGAGATTATAAATTAAGCCTTCCAGAAAGGTCCTGGGGGTCCACCTGGTCAGACGTCTCTTGTAGGAAGGTTTGAAGGCTGCCCAGAGGATGATGGTTTAGCGGTCTTGGGGGCTTAGAGCCTGAAATCTGCCCTCTCACTGTCCCTGCAGTTACAGGTCACCCTGTCTGTGCAGCAGAAATGCTAACAATGTGTATGTTGGGGGAGGGCGGGCAAAGAATCTGTACTTGGGTTTGTATCCCCAGATTTCTGTTCCTTCCTGGCTAGTTCTGAGCTTTGGTTCCTTCTTTTTTTTTTCTTTACCTTTTGGACAAAAAGTCATATTGATTCCAAAGAGTGCCTTCTGGATCCTTTTTGGTTGTTCAACTCACATATAAATGGGCTTGTTAAATGGTAGGTTCTATTCAAATCTCCTAGCAAGGAATATCTCTCTCTCTCCATCACCTACCTCCCTACATCTGCTCCAAGTTGGCCATAGGTAATCAGATTCATTTAATGCACACCCAAATGAGGAATTGTTAGCCTTGACTGACAGATGAATAAACTGAGGTGCAGCGAGGTGGCTCAACTTCTTCAACCTCTCAGGGCTAGGAGCTGGTGCCACTCACTCAACTGCTTCTCCTTTCCTGTGTTCAGGGGTGTCTGCCACTGCCCTGGGGTTGGCCTCAGCACCTCCCCATGTGAGTTATTGCACACGACAGTGCTGGTTTTTGAAAGTTAGAAGTTATGTGATGTAAATAGATCATAGTCTCACTTAGAGCATCTATTGAAATATTGGAAACCCCAGATCACAGGGCATGGTGGCACACACCTGTTATCCCAGGGATGCTGAGACAGGAGGATTTTCAAAGCCAGCTTCTGCATTTTTTTTTTTTTGGTACCAGGGATTGAACTCAGTGAGTGGCACTCCACCACTGAGCCACATTCCCAGCCCTATTTTGTATTTTATTTAGAGACAGGTTCTCACTGAGTTGCTTAGAGCCTTACTGTTGTTGAGGCTGTTTTTGTACTGGAGATCCTCCTGCCTGAGCCTCCTGTGCCACTGGATTACAGGTGTGTGCCACCAAGCCCTGCTCAGCCTCAGCCTCTTAGGGAGACCCTAAGCAACTTAGCAAGACCTTGGGCTAAGAATGTGACTGAGTGGTTAAGGGCCCCTGGGTTCAATCCTGAGTACAAAACAAAGTAAAACAACAAAAACAAAAACAAAACAACAACAACAAAAAAACAACAAACATCAATTCTGTGGTAGACCCAGGGAATTTTGAGATGTGGTGACAGGGGCACCAGGTGAACTACATCCCTTGTCAGTCCTGTTGAGTGTCACAACACTTCAGACATCCAGTGGACGGTTCTATTTGCAGTGCCCAGTTATCAGGCACTGTTAGAATCCAAAATACTTAATACACCCAACCCAGTGACCATGCCATCAAAGTGTGAGTCAAGTCGGGGGCTTGCAGCTGAGCTCTAAAAATGGAGCTGACATCAGAGACTTTGGCCTGGAGGTGAGAGGGGCTGGAGGGCTATAGAGAAGGCTGATTTTGGAGAAGGCCTTCCCAGGGTATTGGAGACAGCGCTGCAAAAATGAAAAGCAGCGTTCAAGCCAAAAGCCTGTCACAGAGGTTACAGGATCACACACGACGAGAGCCGATCCTCCCACTTTACGTCTATTTCTTTGGGAAGATTATTCTCATATGAGCTGAACTTTGAGTTAAATGTGATTGTCCTGTGCTAAGCTCCCACCTGGTATCCCTCCTTCTCTCTCTCATTCCTACTGAGAGAATGGCTGCCAGATGAATTCAGCTCAAAGGCCGATCAGGTCACTCTCCTGCTCAAAAACTTCCAGTGGCTCCCCACTGCTCCCCAAAATGTGTCCTTCTTTCCAAGCTATTTAATTAGAATGAGGCTGAGTCTCCCCATGGGACCAGTGGCTCTGAAGGTGGGACCCCAGCTCCTTCATGACATGCATGCACTCAGGCTACCAGGGCCAAACCTTGGAATCTTCCATCAGAACTTAACTGTTGGGCAAGGCATTTATGTGTTTGGAGTGGAGGTCTGATGGGGGTCTCAATACCTGGGACAGGACGGGATGGAAATTTGATTGCCCAACAGATATGGCACTCCGTCAGTGCCTGGCACATTATATGCCTTCATTAAATGTTGGTGTGATGAATGAATGGTTGGTACAAGAATCTCTGCAACATCAGGGGCAGAGACCAAGGCTACGGAGGTGTAGGGATCTCCAGGGTCTTAGGCAATTCTACGTTTTTTCATTTCCTTGGTCTAGGCTGGGGAAAATAACTTCTATGATAAATGTAGTCCCTGAGGCAGGGTTTCTCGGCCTTGTCTCTATGGACATTGTGGGCTGGATACTTCCATATTGTGGGGGAGTGTCTCTCCTGGGCACGGCAGGATGGTCAGCAACATCCCTGGCCTCTAAAAATAGATGCCATGGCACCTCCCCATCCCATGTCATGAAATCAAAGGTCTCCAGACACCACTATTCCCCAGAGTGGGGGGCAGGGCTGAATTACCCCCCTGGGTGAGAATCAGGTAGCTGTCCTCAATGCCAGCTACATATTAGAACCACTTAGGAACTCTTAAAAAAATAAAGATGCTGGAATTTTGAGATATGCATCTATAATTGGATTCTGGAAGTGACCTGAACAGGGCATTTTGAAAGCTCCTCAGGTGGTTCTAACCTGTAGCCAGGTCTGAGAGCCTGGTCTGGTGCTTGGCTGTCTGCAGGTTTTATATGCATCACAGGTTTCACAACTACCTGTGCAGCAGGTGAGGCAGGTTATTATTGTGGTTTTCTGGCTGGAGAAGTGAGATGCAGAGCGGCGTGGTGGTGTCCCATGAGTGGCAAACTTGGGATTTGAACTCAGCTCACGTGGCATAGGGCACAGCTGACCAGATTCTCAGGTGGATTCTCTTTTCACTTTGCTTTCCCTATCCGTGGTCTTCCTCCTCCTCCCTCCTTCAGTTCCCTGAATTGTCTTATGCAAAGCTCCAGCTAGTGATCATTTACACTTCAGTGAGAACACAAGGCTGCTCTCTGTCTTCTAGGGGGATTTGCAAGATCGGCCTCCTCTAAAACACTGGAAAGAAAAGCTTTATATCAGCCTATCAGTGGGCTGGGGAGGGTGAAATATGTGTTCACGACTCCTCTGAAATCAATTCCAATAGGTAGTTGCTTTTGATTAAGGTTTAATCTCATTCTAGATTTGGGGCTGACAATTCTGTCTAGTTCCATTTCATTCACAATGTTGTGGGCAGTGCAGTTGTGACATCATTCTGTCAGTAAGACCTCCTTGACTAGGTCCCCTGTTCCCAAGGTGGAGGGCATCCTCTGCTTCTGTGATCCTCACAATACCAGCTCTGGCTGGACATGGAATGTGGTGAGTACTTAGCTCACAGATGCTGGGATGTCAGGCCACGCATGCCCAGAGTCTAGCCTGTGTCCTGGGGATAACACACAGCATGCAATCCGACTGAATCTGCAGATGCATGTCTGAATGTCTCCCTTCTGCCTGGGGGAGGCATCAGGAACAGCTGACCTCAGAAACCCTGGAGGAAAGTGAGCAGTGGAATATGAAACTTCTACAAAACGATATCTCAGACAGAGATCACTTTATTGAAATGGCTTTGTTTGAAGAAAAGGAGAAAAGACAAAGTGAAGAGACAGACTCCGCTAACAGGTGCCTGGGAGTGGCTGGACACTTCTGTCCCACGCCGCACAGAGGCGGATCTGCCTCAGGTCCATGCTGCTCATTCCTTGAGACCAAAGTCGTCCGCTGGCCTCAGTGCACTTTCTTGAATACTTGCTTGCAGACCACGCCCTGCACTCTCATCTCCTGCAGCAGAAGCAGATGCTGTGGTTCACCAGAGTCATGTCAGAGCATCTAGGGGCAGGAGCTTTGAAAACACCCAGTGGCTGTTACTGTTCCCCATGACTTGATTTCATGAAATCCTTAGAAAGTCAACTGAACAGGGTCAGCAGAGATCAGTCTCTCCGACTCCTGTAGACAGAGGTGGCTGGGGGAATAGATGTGGATCAGAGTGGCCAATAGGCCCCGTTGATGCTTCCCCACCCTGCTATCCTGGAGAGCCAAAAAGCTTTGGAAGCTGTAGGCCTGAGCCCAGGACAGAGTCTGGGCCTGGGATTGGAAGGAACTGGGCACAGATATATGGCTCAGTAGGTTGCTGCAGAACGGGGCTGCAGTATGGTACCAGGATGCCAAACTTGAGCCCTAAGCTGGAGTTACCTGTGGAGGTTGGAAATGCCTGGATCTCACACTAGCCCAGTACACCAGTGTCTCAGTGAGTGGAGTTCTGGAATCACTCTTACTAAAAGCCTTCCGGGCGGTTCTAAAATGCAGCCATACCCTTCCCACAGGACCAGCCCCAGCCTCTGCTCAGCCTGTGTTGAGTGAGGCCAGGTGCAACCACAGTCCTATCGCCATGTCTTCCAAGTTTTTATGAAGGAGACTGGAAATCTGTGAATATTTGTAGGGCATCTCCTAATTTTTAAATGGCTGGCTGAAGAAGTCTGGAGCTCTTTGAGGGCTAGATGAAGCAGGCCTGTGGCCCCTAGTTTGCAACCTCTGGCATAGAGCCATGGCACTGTTGAGCTCAGAGGACAACGAAGGTCACTTCATCTACTCTTTTCTCTGCAGCCGAGGAAACAAAGGCCCAGGAGGAGACTGGCTCAAGGTGGGGTCTGGACTCTCTGCATTAGGCTGGCCACCTCCAAATGTAACCCCCTGTGCCTTTCCCCAGTGCTCACATTTCTCAAAGCTCTTGAAGACCAGAGATCTTTGCAGAACTCCTGTGTGTTCTTAGGCAAGAGAGGCTGAGGGAAGGAAGGAGCTACTCAAGGACACCTGGCGAGTGGCCTGGGATCAGAACCCAGGTCACCTGGACCACTCTCTGGGGTAGAGAAGTTACAAGAGGTCTTGGCTTGGGGATATGTGCCTTATGAACTCTCCAGGAGCCAAGGTCTCTGCTGTGGTTCTGTATATGCTTTTCCCAGAGGGTAGATAGAATGCAAGTGGCTTTGACCTGATGTCCCAGGGTAGAGGATAGGGTGGCTACAGTTTTTCCTGAGCTGGGAAAAGCTTTTCCTTCCCCTGTCATAGGCTTAGGTCATATCTTAGAGAAGCCTGGAGAATTTTCCTTGGCTACCAGTCACAAATATCCTCATCACCAGAATAGGAACCATATACCTATTTTTATTTAATTATTTTTGGTACTAAGGATTAAATCTAGGGGTCTTAACCACTGAGCCACAGCTCCAGCACTTTTTATTTTTTATTTGGAGACAGGCTCTTTCTAAGTTGCTTAGAAAGGGCCTCACTAATTTGCTGAGACTAGCCTTGATCTTGTGATCCTCCTTCCTCAGCCTCCCAAATCACTGGGATTACAGGTGTGTGCTATCCTGCCCGGCTCATATTCCTACTCTGAGATACTAGAAAGAGAGGGAAAGTGGGCTCATTGTTGATGATTAAAAGATGCATCTCCTCTTCTGCTTCCTCTGATGGGTGACTGGGTCACTACACCTTGAGAACTCACGGCCTGGTCTTTAAAATCACTTGAACCTTCTTTCCAGGGCCTTGGAATAGAAGCTTCAGAGCAGAACCAAGGCCCAGCCACGGTGGGTGCCTCTTTCCAAGATCCATCCAGACCTCCAGAGTGACAAAGGACCTCTGGGGCACACCTTTCTCCACCTAGGGACTTACCAGGTGCAGCTCATCACCCTCGATCCACTGGGTCCAGCCGCGTCCCTCCTTCTCGCCCTTCTGCACGCATTCGAGTTTGTCACCGTCCCAGTTCACCGTGGTCTGCCAAGCAAGAAGCAGAGTTGTCAGCTGTGAGCGTGCAGCCCCTGGGGAGTAGGGGAGGGGACAGCCCCCAACCTTGATAATGCAGGATGTGCTCAGGCCCATTTTCCTACAGAAAATTTGCAGCCCCATAGTCCCTGTCTACCACATGCTTTTATTAAAGTGTGCAAATCAGTTTTAAAATTTATGAAAACCTTCACAAATTTCATTTAAAAAGAATAATTAGGAGGGAAAATGTTGTTGGGTTGGGCTGTGATTGCAAGGATTGAGAATGGGGTTGAGGAGAGGGGCCTGAGCACAGACTGGTGAGGATTGTTTTCCTGCATCTTGCTGGCAGGGGGTGGACGTCTCAGAGAGTACCTTCCTGTCCCTTTATCATTTAATCCATCCACCCATGGTTTCAATCATTGCTAGGTTCTGGGACATCCAAAAAGACCTCACTTCTGCCCTCAAAGAGTCTTCATCTCCCAGGAGAATGATCTTAGGTCTAAATAGCCAGCTATAGGTACAGGTGGCAGCCAGTAGCCACCTGACTGCTCCACCAGGCCCTCTCTTGTGCTGGGTCTAACTCCTCCTGATTGTCCACCTGGAGTGTGGATTGGCATCTCGTTTTGACAGACACAGGGCTGACGACACCTCTCAGAGCCCACATCCTCCTTTGAGCCCTCTCTCCTCCCCTGAGTGCTGTGTGCCCTGCCGGGGGACAGAGCAGGCTGCAGGGAAGTCAAGTCTTAGCAAGCCCACCCAGGAACATGGGGTCAAAACAGTGTGGGAATTCAGAGGCGAGGCAGTCCTAGGTCCTGAGCATGGCTGTGAGCACCCGGCTTCCACTGGCCCCCATGTCCCAAGGCTAGGTACGTGAAGGTGCAGCGGGCATGCGTCCATCATGTTTGTGGCTTCTCACCCCCTTTTGAATAGCCTCCCCAATGGGGCAGCTCCTCATTGTGAGCCCTGCATTCCCAGTGCCATGAGGAGAACTCTATTCCTGCTCACCCTGTGGCTCTGAGCAAGTCCACTCCTGTTCTGGGCCCTGCATTCCCATCTGCCATGTGAGGTCAGTAACTCGCAAGCCCTGGCTGTTGAGAGCGAAAGTTCTAAGATTCTTGCCTGCCTACCTTACTCAGCTAAGGGTCAGGGAAGTTAGCAATGGCCTGATACAGATTTGGGAGAGAGAGGGAAATCTGGGAACTGAGTGGAGTGGGTGGGGGTACCTCCCTCCTGGAGGACCACCGCCCCTCCTCTCCTCACTGCCCACCCATGCCCACCAGCCTCCCTTCTGGACTTGCTGATCACTACCGCCCTCTGCTGTTGGGGTGAGGCCTGGGCTGAGATACACAGGAAGTAGGCAGGGGGAGCAAGGTGTGTTCCCCGGCTTTACATAGGCTTAAGAGTGACCTCTGCTCTTGGAACCTGTTCCCAGAGGGAGACAGGGCACAGAGAGAGCCGGGAGTAGCCAGGAGAGGTGGCTTCTCTCCCTGGTCCAGAGACTCACTCAGAGCCCATGTCTAGCCCCAGTGCAGCAAGGTCCCACCTCCAGGACAGAACAGTGTGGTCAATGTCCCATGAGACTGTCACAGCTAAAGGCTTAGGCCACAGACATGGCAAGAAGCCCACTCTCTGGGTGTCTTCTGTGCCAGGCCTGCGATGGGAAATGGAGACCCCAAATCAGTCCTCAACCTCAAGGAGTTCCTAAGAACATGGGATCCCCAGGCACGGATCTCCCAACCGTGTTTATTCAGAAATCCACTTGGCATATGAAAGCCCCTGACTCCCCCAGAGGAGCAAGAGGACTCACTTGTCCTCAGGATGATACACAATTTTCTTCCTCTTCCAGAAAGGCCTATGAGCAAATCCATACAGAAAAGATGCCCAAAGAAGAAAATGGTAATAAAATAAATACCTGTCATCTTGCTTCTTCAGAGATAATTGCTCTAACATTTTGGTGTATTTCCATCAAGTCTCTCTCTTTTTTTTTCCTCTATCAAAACACACACACACACACGTTTCTGTTTTTACAGAATTAGGTATGCATCATGTAGGGGTTTGTAGCCTCATTTCTTTGCTCAGTAGAGGCAATTTCCCATTTCAATGAATATTCTCCTTAAGCATTATTTTAATTGTTATGTAACATTCAGGAGATGACTACCTAATTTGCAAGGCCTAACATGAAGTGAAAATGAGGAACTCTTGCTCAAAAATGATTAAGATATTTAAAACAGCAACAGCAGAGCATTAAACTACGTGAGGCAGTCCCCGAAGGACTGCCCTGGAGACGGGCGCAGAAAGCTGTCCTCCCTGGCAGTAATTTATTGTCCATTCATACCATTATTTAACCGATTACAAATTCCTGGACATTTGGGTAATTTATAATTCTGTGCTACTGTAAATAAGATTTCCTTGCATACATAGTTTTGAACACATTGCTTTCTCAGAATATATGTCCGGAGGAGAAACTGTTGCATGGAAGAGTGTGCACACCTTTAAAGCTTTTGCTAAATATCCCCAACCTGATCCAGCAGGCTCACACCTGTTTACCCTCCAACACCAGTGTCACTGAACCCCCATGCAAGAGAGGCTCATTTCGGGTACAGCCAGCTTTTGCTCCTGGGCTACTGTCTCACCCTTTCGGGATCACTTGGCATCTTTTAACGGGGGCCATTTGGCTGTAAACAATAACAACACCTTAGCCCCAGCCAGTAACAGGCAGCAGAATATCAGGTGTCAGGAGAGATCAAGACGTGCAGGGAGCAGAAGCCTATTTGGGTGCTCAAAGCGCTTTTGAGAACACTACTCATCAGACCTCTTGGAGAGAAGGATCCCTATCACCTGACTCCATGTCAGTTGCCAAGGAAGCCCTTCCCCGGCCACAAGCCCCTCTTGACTGTGATCCTGGGTGAGCTGGACCCAGCACTGACTGTTTTTGTCTGTGTTGGATGTAAGGGGTGGCCGAGCTCAAGAGGTTATGTGACTTTATCCCAGTCACTCAGCAGAAGGAAAGAATTTGGCCTTGCGTGACTCAATGCACCCTTGTTTCCCAGCCCAGGACAAGACACCTGACAGAGAAGGGGGTTGAGGGGAGGGGCCGCTGAGGCCTGAGCTTTTCCCTTAAACATTCCAGAAAGTGTCTAGAAGGTGCTTAGCAGATACGTGCTAAAGCTTTTGAGGACTGCAGGAAAACAAATAAACAAACAAAAAAACTGTGAGCATGGTACTGAGATTCTGAGCAGGCCCTGGAGGGACACCTTTTGGATACTTTTGGTTCCGTCTAGGGACCTGGAAGCTCAGGGTCCTGGTCCCTGCACCCTCATTCCATAGTCCCTCAACCTATATAAGGTCGAGCCAGCTAAGAACATGTACCTTGGCATCTGCCAGAGCTGGATCTTGTTTGTGGCCATGTGGGATGACTCTAGGCAACTGGACTAACCTCTCTGAGCCTCAGGTCCTCGATGCAAGAAGGTTCAGAGGCCTACTGTGGTAGATGGTTCATGGGTGGCCCCTGCGAATCATATGATAGTCACATCCTGCACAGGGCTTGATGGCTGACTCACTCTGGCCACTGGGACATCAGCAGGCACGATGCCAACAGTGCTTTCATGAGCTTATGTGGTCCAGGAGCCTGTCCTCTTGGCATCCTGCCCTCCTGGAGCCCAGCTGCCATGCTTTGAGGTGATTAAGGCTCTTCTTCAGAGAAAGGCCATGTGCCAAAGTCCTGGAGGATGGAAGAATGTCCACTTGGAGGACAGCTGAGGTGCTCAGCTGAACACAGCCATGTGGAGCCAAGGAACTGACCAATTACCATGGAGCATTGCGAGACTCTATGGCAGTTTTCTCAAGCTATTAAGTTTTGGGGAAGTTTTTCACATTGTATCAGATAAATAAAATATGTACTTTATAAGTTTATTCTGAGGATTTGAGAAAATATACATAAGATGCCTAGGGCTGGCATACAGGAGGACTGAATGCAGGTGATCATGAACCTGTGCTTAGACAAGGACAGGGTTCACATGTCCAACATAAACAGTAACTAGAAAAAAAAGTTGTTGTTGTTGTTTTTTTTTTTTTTTAAAGAGTTGGATGTTGGTGAAGCAGTCAGTGATGGACATTGTGGATAAAGTTTTTTGATGCTCCTTTTCCTTCTGGGAGACCCAGATCCAAGAGGAGACCCTGTAGAGCCTGCCCGCTGAGCCAGCCCCGGGAGCCCACGGTGCCTGCTTCCCCTAAGTTCTAACTAGTTTTTTTTACATGGATACTCTACTTGGAACCTCCCACTGACATCTGGGATGACCCAGCAAGGTGGTTTCGTTCTCCTACTTTATTACCTGTGCTCACTTAAGAGTGGGAATGAATTTTTCTTTTAAGCTTTGTATCCTGTGGGAATAAACCAAGCGTTTCTCCGAGGATCAGATGGAGCCTAACTGGGCTGGTGTGTGACACTCAGTGGTAGAGTGCATGCTTAGCAGACTCCAGACCCTGGCTCCATCCCCAGCACAAAAAGGAAAAAAACCAACAAACAAAAAGCGAGTAAGCAAGCAGAG
Organism: Ictidomys tridecemlineatus; assembly: GCF_052094955.1. Lineage (NCBI taxonomy): Eukaryota > Metazoa > Chordata > Mammalia > Rodentia > Sciuridae > Ictidomys > Ictidomys tridecemlineatus. The sequence goes on from NC_135479.1 coordinate 85,886,872, forward strand.
GGACCCTAAGAACAGAAAAGAGAAGCAGAAAATCAAGGAGGAAGAAAACCCTCAAAAACAACTGAAAGGGAAACATCTGGAAGGGGCCTGGTGAGGCAGGTGATTCACTTTCTTGTCAAACAAAATGTAAGTTCTTATAACAAGCTTCTCCAAGACCCAAGAGCTTCTTCGTGACCTTCCTCTGAGCTCGGCCGCAAGCCACGTTTGCCAGACCAGGAGCAGTCGGCCACCTGGGACCAGGTTTCAGACTTACCTGAACGCCTGATCTGAAAGGGGCTTTAAGAGGTCACTCCTGTTGGGTGCAGAGCAGGCTGAACTGTGTTGTCTGCAGGGCAGGCTGAACAGATGTTGGCTGCAAGATAGCCCACACACTCAAACCCCCCCCATCTGGTCCTTTATCACCTGTTTGTGTCAAGTCCCGCTCAAGGCTGAGCACTCAACCCCCCTTGGGCCAACAAGGCAGCTTGCAGACCCAGAGGCCCCATTAGATTTGGGCTATAAAAACTCCCTCCTGCCAGGCCCCCCTTTCTCTTGCTCTCTCTCTCTTGCTCTCTTTCTCTTGCTCTCTCTCTCTTGCTCTTTATCTTTCTTGCGTGTGCTCTCTGTCTCTTGCTCTCTCTCTCTTGCTCTTTATCTTTCTTGCGTGTGCTCTCTGTCTCTTGCTCTTGCTCTCTCTCTCTTGCTCTCTTTCTCTTGCTCTCTCTCTCTTGCTCTTTATCTTTCTTGCGTGTGCTCTCTGTCTCTTGCTCTTGCTCTCTCCCTGTTCATCTCTTCTCTTTTCTCTTTCCTTCCTTCTTTTCTCTTTGTTGCACTGCTGCAATAAAGATCTTTTGGTCACTCCGAGTGTTGTGGTCACTTTCCTTTCAACTCCATCCAGGTTCCTACATGGACCCCATCACTCGGGGTCCAGTGGGGGAATTTCAGGCAGGAATTTCATAGGTGGGGCAGATGCCTGTGGGTGTGGGAGGGACAGGGACTCTACTGCCTCCACCTCACCCCCAACCTGGGCTCTGGGACCCCACCTTAGAGATAAAGCCAGACCCATCCAAAGACATGGAGGGGGATGGCCACTGTCAACTTGGCTCCTCAGCAGAAATTCCCACGCAGAGACCACCGGAAAGAGCAGGTGGAGTGGGGCCCAGGATAGCTGCTTGTAAGCCAAGCCGGCCTCACTTTTCTATCAAGAACTCATAATGACCTCTATTTCTTGGACTGTGTCAGCAGCTTTCCGAGAGAGACGTGTGTGCCAACTGATGAATGAAGACAGCTTTGCACCACTATGATGGGGGGCTGTCATTTCAAAAGCCATTATCCAGCTCCCCAGCCACTTATAAACCCCAGCTGGCACGGCTGTACAGGGCCCAGTGACCCAGAACGGCTGAGTGACCCCATCCCGGGGATGGCTCCAGGCTCACAGGCCCAGTTCAGATGACTAGTACCGGTGGTGACAGACAATTCTCACTAAATGGAACCATCTCTTGGCAGTGACCTGGCATGACCTACAAATGGTGGGACTCAAACTTTGCTGTCAGGACACTTGTGACATTTATCAAAGCTCCACCATGCTCTTAAACACTCTCAAAGGGCAGATGATGGCGGATCACACTTGTCCACCAGCCCTATCCGGCCCTCTGCTCATGGATGTGTCACTGGAGGGTGGGACGGAGTCTTAGTGTCTCTGTGATTCCAGAGCGCATGGCGACTCTGTTAGCCAAGGCCAAAGACAGGATTGACCTAGCTCTGACTCCAAAGCCCATGTGCTCATGTGCTCGTTCTCTCTCTCTCTCTCTCTCTCTCTCTCTCTCTCTCTCTCTCTCATTTATTTATTTATTTATTTATTGGTACTGAGGATTGAACCCAGGGGTGCTTAGCCATTGAATTACATCCCCAGCCTTTTTAATTTTTATTTTGAGACAGGGGTCCTGCTAAGTTGCTGAGACTGACTTTGAACTTGCCATCCTCCTGCCTCGGCCTCCTGAGCTGCTGGGATTACAGGCATGAGCCACTGTACCCAGCAAAGGCCATATCTTTAGATTTGGGAGTAAAATTAAAAAACCAAACAGCAAGTGGACACTTCTTGTACATCCTGTGATGGCTAGAGACGCCAGTTGGCCCTTCCTCCTGGAATCTGACTTCAACATGTGGTTCTCCCTTTAGGACACGTATGTTCCTGGGAAAATGATGAGTGCAACATTTGGTGCTTTGTTAAATAAGCCGTAGGATGGGAAGGGCAGGGTGGGTGACAGGGAATGGGCCAATTGCCAGGGACTGTGCTGAGAGTTTTCCACAATCTTAAAGTGTCAGGGCTGAGAAACGACCAGCTCACCACCCAGGGAGCTGGGCTGTTACTGAACCCAGTTCTTTGCAGCCAAGTCCACAAGTTTCCTGTGAGACCAGGCCGGCAAGTGGACAGCGGGTGGCTCCTGTCCTCCTGGTCCATTCCTGGGGGCCAGCAATGACCTAAAATCAGCCCAGAGCCAGGGTACTATAAAAGCAGATTAAAACTAAATTAATAAGGCCTTAAAATGCAAATGAGTAATTAGAGACATAAAAGCTGTCAGAAGCAGCTACCAGGAACCAGGGTAGGCACCCAAGGCCTTTGTGGGCCTGGAAGAATGCGATTCCACCGTGAAGAACTTAGCAGCAAATGATAACATGATTCTTAGGAAAAATAAAATGGAAAAAAAAAAAAGTCCAGACTAATAATCTTGACGTGTTATTTTTTCCCTCAAACATTCCAGAGAGTGTCTAGAATCAACCTAATCTGTCAGAGTGCTCTGGGCCCCACAGAGGCCCAGTTTCTGGATGGGGAGGTGGGAAGCAGGACCGGAGAAGGTCACAGGCCTGTGGCACCTAGCCCTGCCTGGGGGGTCAGGGGAGGCTTCCTGATGGAAGCGAGAGCATCCCTGTCACCCCGGTCACCATAATGACATGTCTGGGGACGATGTGCCAGGCTGGGTATCAAGTATGGATCACATCAAGCTGATTCCTCAGGACTTCCTGGAGTAGGCATACCCTCCCCAGTTTACAGCTCTGCAGACCGAGGACCTCGCCATGAAGTAGGAAGATGAGCTTTGACTCTGAGGACACATCTGTGCCCTCAGCTACTGGGCTCTGCCGTTCCCTGATCTAAGCTGCCCCTTGGATAAGCAGTGGATTTTGCAGGATGGTCCCATACAAGGCAATGGCATCCAGCAGTCATGGGGTCTATACCTGCTGCACAGCAGCCTCAGGACTGAGGAGGGCGTGAGGCAAAGGGCTCAGACTATTGGAGCAGGGGACACCAGAAGGAGCTCCGGCAGGAGTGCCAGGTAGCCAGAGGGGCCAGAAGTTCAGGGCAGAGGCCCATCAGGCAAGGCTTCCTGGAGAAGGTGTGGCTAGAAGACCTGATGCCAGAAAAAGCCACAGAATTAGGTTTAGGAAGAAGAATAAGAAAGCAAAGGGACAAGAGGACCCCTCACAAAGGTACCAATATGGACAAAAGCAGGGAGCTGGCTGGACTGTCTCTTGGCATCACATTCTCCATGAAGCCAGACCCTGAACTTGCTGGGGAGATGGCTCAGAGCCTCCCTTCTTCCTCATTTCATGCCTGTGGCTCCAGCTGACCAAACCTGGGATCATGGAAAAATGCAGCTGCTTGCTTCTCTGGCCCTGGCCACCCAGGAACCAGGAATCAGCTGTTGTCAGTCCCCCAGCATGGGGTGGTGTGTGGGGGTGGGGTGGGGCTGGGGAATAGAAATAAGCGAGCGCCATGTTCTGCTAGAGAATGCTCCCAGGAGCTTGGGAGGCCTCAGCTTCTTTCATACAAGTTTCTGGTCTATTTTTTAAAATTTGATATTTCAAAGTGAAAAGAAATAAGTGTTGCTCAGAAGATAAAAAGATGCAATCTCAGTAACCAAGAAGAATGAGAAGGTCAGGATCTCTCAACAGAGGGCTCCTTGGGGTTTGGGGTCCTTCTGCTCACTGCAGGATACCAGCCACCAGAATTCATGGCAGAGAAAGAGCACAGTGCCATTTGTTGAGTAAATGGTGGGCAAAAAGAATTAGGGGCACGCCTCACTCCTCAGGCAACACACTTCTCCTGCTTTATGACAAAATATCCGAGGCACTGTGCTGAATTCTCTTCCCTAAACTGGCTTATAGAAATGGGTGGGCCAGGGAGTGATGTGGCAATTACTCCACTTCTTGGGGTCCCCTTTCCTTCACCTGCAAAATGGGGCTAGATCTGCCACTGAGCACAGCCATCAGAGGATATGGCAGAGGCTGCAGGGACCTGTGTCTGTGCAGGACACACACAGTATGGGCCGTGCCCCCCTCTGCTTGGCCGTGCCCCCCTCTGCTTGGCCTTGCCCAGCCTGTTCTCTGTGGCCATGGAGTGGCACACGTCCTTTTCCTGCTCTCTGTTCTCATGAGCCTCCTAGCTCTTCCCTTGGTGGCAGGATACCCTTCCCACATGTAACCACCCCCAGAATTTGTCTCCTGAGGATGGGTGGTACTGTACATTTTCCCACGTTATTCTCCATTTAATCCTTACCATGAAGCATGTATCCCTGCTTTATGATTATTTCCATTTTGACTAGTAGGGAGAGACCCAGAGAAGTGGCGGTGGTATTATTTGTCTCTAGAATATTTCCTACAGGCTCCTGTATTGAGGGATCAGTCCCCAGCTGGTGCATATTGAGAGATGGTAGAAACTTTAGAGTGGAGCCTATTGGAGGAGGTGGGTTACTGGGGGTATATTTTGTCCCTGGACTCTTCCTCCCTCCCTTCATGGCTACCACCAGGTAGCAGCTCTGCTCCGCCATGCACTCTCCGCCATGATGCTTTGTCTTGCCAAAGGCCCAAAGCAATGGGACCAAGTGACCAAGGACTGAAACTTTTGAAATCATGAACCAAAATAAATCTTTTCTCTTTTAAGTTGATTTTCTCAGGTATTTTTGTCACAGTGATGGAAAACTGACTAACAGAATTAGGCTGCAGACAAACACATGGGTACAGGAGGGCCTGGAACAGTTGCCTTCCTTGAATCTGGGTTCTCAGTCAGCAATGTGGCCTCCATTATGGGAAGAAGAGGATACAATTCAGACCTCACTCCCCTGTGTTTGACGATTCCATCCCAAAACATCGGTAGTGCATCAGGGGACGCTGCATTTGAGATATCAAAAATCTCAGAGAAAGTAATCCAGAGCACTGACCCTGTGCCATCTCTCCTTACAGACAATCTGAGGCCAGACTGCCTAGATTCCCATATTCTAGTTCCATCAGCTACCTGACCTGTCTGTCCTGCATCTCATTCTCTTCATATATAATATAGGAAGAATTTGGGCACCTTCACCATTGGAATTGTTGTGGGGATTAAAAGAATTAATGTACAGAAAATGCTTGGAATTCCTGGTGCAGGAGAAACACTCCACAAACATTAGCTATCATTAAGTGGGATTAAAGTGGATCTTGCAGGGAGACAGTCAATGACTACCCTTTATATTGTTCTGCTATTTTCACTTAACACTCATTTTAGCAAACACATTGGAAGCCCTGAAGATGCAAAAGTGTGAGCCCCTCCTGTCTGGAACCTCAGATGCATTAACCAGCTGCCCAGTGAACTTGAGCCAAAAGGTGGCAGAAGGCAGCGGTGGAAAGGAAATCGGGGTCAACGGAGGAGCCATCTGGGCTGGGTCTCTACCGATGGGCAATCATCCTCCCAGGGAAGTGAACAGAGATGCAAAGAGGCTGGCAGATGAAGGCATCTGCCAGTGGTGGGCTGGGACCAAGGATTTCAAAGTAGGAAGCCGGCTGGAGAGCCCACGGGCTCTGGCCTCCTACTGGGGAGCCTCTGGAGGTGTGGAGCAGGGAGCAGCGTGATCCGATTCCCTTTTTATTATGAGAAGGATGGGCTGAAGTGTTGATGGTGGACGGGAGATGGATGCGAAGATGCTGCAGTAATTAAGTGAAATAATCCACCGAAAGCGCTGAGCTTGGCACATGGTATGCACAAGAGATGTTAATTGTTATTATTATTGTTATTATTATTACAGGCAAGAGATCTTCCAAGCAGTGGGATGGGAAAGGAGGACAGAGATGTTCAGAAGCACAATCCATGGAACTTGTTGACTAATTGCCCATAAACACTTTCTTTTATCTTCACAGTGATGCATACATGGCTGTGGAGTGGTCTACAGAATTAAAAAGCCACAGTGTTTCTAACCACCCATGATGTTTTGGCATTTAGGAACACCAGCAGGAGAGAGTCTGTTCTACAAATCACAAAAAGCCAGGAGTCAGAAGTAGCTGAAGTCAAAACCTGAGGTAACGGCTACCCAGTGGCTTGGGAGGCTGAGGCAGGAGGATCACAAGTTCAAAGCCAGACACGGCAACTTAGTGAGGCCCTAAGCAACTCAGACCCTGTCTCTAGATTAAAAAATAAATTAATAAAAAAAAAGAGCTGGAAATGTGGCTCAGTGGTTATGCCACATTCCTGGTACCTAAAAAGAGTAAGTAAGTAAATAAATAAATAAAAGGGAGGGCATCTGGAGGATGACATAGACATACATACACACAGTCCTGGGACAGCATGGCCACACAGTAGGCCTGCAGGGTGGTTGGGCTTATGTGAGTTGTTGAGGATTACCATCACAGAGAGACACACAGATACCTTTGTCCAAAGAGATAAATGGGGTTTTTTGTTGTTTTTTCTTCTGAATGATTTTCCTGGAATATAATCCCGTAAGTGGGATCTCTGAGTCAAACAGTAAAATGATTTTCTGACTCACTGCACATTGCCAGACAGGTTTTTTTCCCCCCTCCTTTCTTTCTGAATGCAGGGCCAGTTTCACTCTAAGGCTGGTGAAGATGGGTTTTGGATACCCTGGGTTCCCTGGATTCTTACCTTCATGTCCATCTTGTTTGTTTCCTGGAGTAACCCCAGGTTGTCCTTGGACCCTCAGATCAGGAAAGAAAGAAGAAGGGGGATGGGAGGAGGAGGGGGGAAGTAAGGGAAGAGGATAAGGTAGGAAGGAAGGAAGGGAGGGAGGAAAGGAAGGAGGGAGGGAAGGAGGAGAGGAGGGATTAGTACTATCCCTATGTTGGTGGGAGCTGTTGCTCTAAGGCGCTCTAAGGCATTTGCATATTAAAGGAAATATCTAGAAAGTCTTTGGAGTATTTCACCAATATAAATATGCTCCAGTTGTGGAATTTCAGATTGCATGAGGGATACCTGGGGCTCCTGTTTGGAGGACAAGGGGCAGGTTGGTCTCTCTCTCTCTCTCTCTCTCTCTCTCTCTCTCTCTTATAAATTGAGCACAGTCCTTTCTCTCAGAGGAGTTTTCAATCAATTCCAAGTAAAAAATACCAATAAATCCTGAGCCTCAGTTCTGAGCCTGCAGCAGGATCCAGGCTACAGGCAGGGCTGCATTCCAGAGGGTGACCGCCATGGGGTCCATGGTCTGTCAGACAGGGGCACACACTCCCTCAAGCCCCCTTCTCTTCCAGCAGCCCTGGCAGAGGTTCAATGGCAAACATCTTCCAGATGCCTTCAGAGGCTTCTGGCCCCGCCCACCTCTTCTGGTTCTAGCCCTGTGGAGCCAGGGCCTGGGTTGACCACCAGGGCCCAGAAACCAGGAGGCTGGGCTGGTCAGAGGCCGAGCACTTGAGGCTCAGGCTGGAAAGTGCTTTAGCCACTGTCAGAACCACCTGTCTGGGACTCTAGGGGGCGCATGGCTGAAGGTTGAGGCCACTCCAACATTTACAGGACTTATACAAGACTGTTTCCCCGAGTCCTTATGCCTGCCTCCCTTGCTGGGCCAGGGAGGGGAGGAGGCTCTGTCCCAAGGGCAGAGGGCAGGCTCAGGCACCAGGGGCACTCCTCTCCCACCCCGCAGGGTCTTACACATGATGAATCAGAAACTGAACAGCCCAACCCTGTCTGACCTTCAGCAGCCAGCCACAGAACCGTGCTCCAAGCCCCCGAGCTCTCACTGCGCACCAGGCACCATGGGACAGCGTGGCATGTGTCTGGCACACTGACCTTTAGAGGTCAGCACCCTGCATGCTCCACTAGGACCATGCCACACCCATTACGACGTGGGTCTGGGTTCCCTAGAAGACAGGAGGGGCTCTGTCATTACCTTGACCATGGAGTATGGCAGACCAGCTGCTCTGTGACTACTAAGGTTAGGATAAGTGTTCCCCAAAGGCCCACGTGCCTTGGTCCCCAGACTGAGGTGCTAATGGAAAGTGGTGGAATTTTTAATAGGTGGGACCTACTTAAAAGTCTTCTCATCATATGAGGACATGCCCTTCAAGGGCACATTGGGACCCTAGCTCCTCCTCTTTCATTTCTGCTATGAAGTGAACAAACTTTCTCTTCCATGGGATCCTCATCACAGGCCCAGAAGCAACAGGACCAACAGACCATGGGCAGAAATCTACAACACTGTGAGCCAAAATAAACCTTTCCTCTTTTTAAGTTGATTATCTTAGGTATTTTTTTACAGCAATGGAAAGTTGACTGACACAGTGATTTCAGAGGCTAGATAGCTCATAAAGATGTTATATAATTCTTCCTTGTTTTTTTTTTTTTTTTAGATTTTCATTATAGGAACCTAGCTGCCATGTTGTGAGGAAGCCCAAGCAGCCAGTGGATAGTAAGCATGAATGAGCCATCTGGAAAGAGAATCCTCCAGCTTCTAGCTGACTGGGAATGCAGCAGGCACAAGCCATCCCCTCTGAGCCCTGCTCAAACTTGTGAACAAAGTAAATAACTTGTTTTAAGGCATTAAAATAATCTCAGGATGATTTGTTACACATCAATAAAAAACTGAAATAATTCATTACCACATCTAATCCTCATGACAATCCTTTAAATGGGTTCTACCATTGACTCCGCTTTACCAACGTGGACAGAGGGATCAGGGATAAAGTCCTTTCTCCAAGGAAACACAGCTAAACAGTGGGACCAGAATTCAAATCAAGGTCCAACTCAAAGCCAAAGCTCCTGACCGCTCTGTCACACCCTATCTACTCAGTTGCACAAACTCCACTTGGAACCTCCGGTGCAGCCTTCATAGGCTGCTGCAAGACTGATATTCACAGGTAGCCCTGCCACCTCCAAGGAGAGGGCTGCAGGGCTGCTCCTCTCCACTCCTCTTCATCCCTCAGAACCGGGCACCTTTAACCCCAGCACAAGATCAAGATAAGAACATCATAGGAATCTGGCATGGGCCCGCTGCTTCGCTGCTTCCTCCTTTTCCTTTCCTATAGATATCAAAAGCATGGTCTTCTAACCAACATTGGCAACAGCGGGGAGCCTGTCAGAAAGATAAGTGCTTAGGCCCAACCCAGAGCAGCCGGATTAGAAACTCTGGGATAGGGCATGGTCCAGCGAGAGAGAACTACTGTTTTAACTACTTATGAGGTTCCCTCAGATGCAAGTGATGGGAAACTAGCCCAAAGAGCTTACAGGGAATGAAATGGAAGGTACTGACTTAAGTGCATGGGAAGCCTAGAGTGGCATTAGGGTCAGGAACTCCTGTACCTCTCCAGTGTTACTTCCTTCTGTCTGTCTGTCTGTCTCTCCTGACCTCATCTTATTCTCTTCCTTCTGTTGGATTTCTCCATGCGGTCATGGAAGGCAGCAGAGAGGGGGCTTCGGAGAGTTTCAAGCTTACCTCATACCACTTTATCAATGTCCAAGGAAACAGAATTCATCTCTTTCCCGGGATCCCTAAATTAAGGAAAGGGTCCAGCTTGAGTCAAAGACACAATCATGTGACAGGCCATGGAATCCCGTGGCCACCTATCAGAAGGTGCTCGTCCCAAGAGAGGCAGTGCACTGTGATTTTCAGGCCCACCAGGACCTACATGGTGAGCAGGGGTTACTACCACCCAGAAAAGGAGGTGCTTCTCTTTGCAGGGGGCAGGGAAGCAATGTAGATCAGAAAATCAAGCCACTGTAGCTCTCTCATGAAGATCTGGCTATCCTATGTGAACAAGGCTTGGGATAGCAGAAGAGGCCCCACATCGGGGTGACTACGCAAGTCCTTTTCTCCTGTACTGTCTTCACGGTCCTCAGAATTTGCCTTCTGAGACAGGCAGGATAGCAATCATGGTGCCCATATTGCAGATGGGCAAACAGAGGCAGTCTGTCTAACTGGCCAAGGTTACCCTGGCTCCTAGGTAACAGAGGGGATTCAAAACCAGCTGTGCTGACTCCACCAGCACAGCTCCTCCTCGTCCCAGGCCCATGGTAGAGAGTTTTACAAAACACACGCATCAGAATCCTCCCCCTGCAGCAGCTGGCAGAGGAGCATGGAGCAAGAAGGCCCTGCCCCTCTCTGCGCCTTGATTTTCATCTGTGAAGTGGGTATGACGAATACTTGCAGAACAGCATTAGCTGTGGAGACCAAAGGAGAAAACGTACTAACAGCCCTTGTTGTAGGCCTGGGAAAGACTCGTGCGTGTTATTTTCCTTTCTTCCTGTCTAATAAGACTCCAAACCTAACAAACCAGCGTGATTTTTTGAAAGCTGCTTTGTGAATTTTACTTGGTTGCTTTAATTCTTCTTCTTCTTTTTTTTTTTTAATAATCCTCAAAAACATGCTGCTGACACCCGGTTTCAAAAGGTCGGAGAACTTTAAGCTAAGACATGAAAGAGGTCCTGTGTTTCCGTCCTGGAAGGGCCCCAGCCTGTTGCTCAGGCCTGATCAGGGCAGGGTCGGCTCTCAGAGGCTTCAAAATCCAAAGGAATTCTCAGCTCTGTAGCCTGGGAGTTGATTTTGCCATTAGCATTGTGTTTGTTAACGTAAGAACCAGAAGATCCCTTTAATGGGTCAAGAGCAGGATCAGAGGCTGGCAAGAGTTTAAACCAAAGTGGGAACAACAGCTCGGTGGATTTCACGTATTATCATGTATAATTAGATGGCAGGAGGCTGGGCAGAGGGATATAAGGTAGTCAGGGAGGGAGGGAAGGAAACACAAAGGGTAAAAGGGATTTTGAAAATCCTAATGCTAATATGGAAAGATGCCTAAGAAATATTTTGGGTAAAAAAAACAAATATGTGCAGAAAAGTGGATTGATCCTTCCTTCCTCCCTTCTTCCTCTCCCTCCCTCCCTCCCTCCCTCCCTCCTTTCTTCCTTCCATCCTTCTGGCTTTAGAGGAAGATATTGACCAGTATTGACTAGTTGACCAATCAATAGATAGCTTATGCATTTGAGGAGTTTCTGGATAGATCCACTAGGAACTATAACAGTGACGACTCCCAGGGCCTGGACTCTCTGGTGCTATTTGAATTTTTTTTCCCTTTTATAATAAAAACAAAGGAGGCCCCAGTCAGCAAGGGCTGGAAATGGAGGGCAGGCCTTGGGGAGGGGTCATCCTGAGTTCAAAGCTGGATGGGAAGGCGAGGCCTCAGCCAGAGGGAGGTTCCAGGCCCCAGTGAACAAAGCCGCTCCTCCAGGGAGACGCTGACCTGGTGTCCACCACCAGATGACAAATGGCCCTTCTGCCACCACCACACGGAGCCAGGCTCACGGCTATGATTCCTGGCGGAGGCTCAGTCTCTTCCCACAGAAGCCACTCACTCTGGAGGGAGTTGGGGACAAAGAGTGGAATGGCTTCAGAGGGACTGCCTCACCCAGGAGTGGGCTGAAGACCACCTTCCTACCCCAGCGCCCCCCCTCTCACCTTGCCAAACCCCTATAGGCTGTGTGTGACAAACGCTACCCGTGTCCTCCTGGGTCTGTGGACATTTTAATGAGAAGGACACCAGAGACAGGGAAGAGGCCCTGCCTGCTGGGCCCATGTCCACAGAAACCATGGCCCTGCTGCCCCGTGGAGGCCTGCAGGTTCTGAATAGCCAGACTGGGGAGGAAGCTGAGCCCTCAGGCTACACAGATCTGAAACCCTGGTCCTCCTGCTGGGGAGAGACTGCAGGGACATTTCAGGTGTGTCTGGGCACAGACTGCAATGTGCATTGGGTCAGACCAGTGGCCCAGGGTCCTCTACACCAAATGTTACAGTTTTTCCACTTTTCACAGAGGCTCAGGTGCAGAGAGACACAGAAAGATGCTTTCGTACTCTACAGCAGGGGTTTCGAGCATTAGCAGCCTCAAAACCTGACTCCTGGGGTTTCTAAGGCAGTGGCCAGGGGCCGGCCTTTCCATTACCAAGAGGCTGACTGTGCAGCTACTGCCTCTCCTTCCACTTTGGCCCAGCTCTAAGGGAACACACTGAGCCAGCAGTGACAAATGCCCCCTTGATCCTTCATTTCAGGTAACAAGGTGGGTAACCTGGAGAATGTCTATCAAAAAGGAGCAACTGTGACAGCGTCCTGGGGATCCACAACCTGCAGGGACAGACAGACAGATGCCTGGTGTTTTCTTCCTTTCTTTACTTTCTCTTTTTCTTTTCTTTCTTTCTTTTTTTTTTGTAAGAACAGCTAGAAATATGGATTTTTCTATGAAATCTTATAATCTCTGGCCATCTTTGGCAACTGGCTTTAAGGTTTTTTCCAACATTGTGCAGGCCCAGAACTACCCATCAGCAGGCTGGACTCCACCGCTGGCTGCTGCTCTGGAATATAGATAAGGTTCCCATGGAAAAGCCCTGATCCAGCCAGAGGGCCTCTGGTGCTCTGCAGAGGAATGTCAGCCTGGCCTGGTCTCACTCCACCAGGACCCCCCTCCTGCCTGTCAGGGTCACATCCAAGGCCCCTGTGGTCCTCAAGGATCTGCCCTCCCCATCATGCTCAGCCATCTCAAGTCTTTGCGGAATCCACCTCTCTCCTCTCCAAAACCCCCGGCACCCAGGCCCTCTGGGCTTGAGTGTGCATGGGTTTGCTCTGAAATGCTCTTCTCATGTCCTCCAATCTGCCCTGTTTCTTCCTTGTCCATCAAGGTCCTGCTCAGCTGTCACCTTCTTGGAACCTTCTCTGACACTGCTCCCCCACCCCTGGCCCTGTTGGTTCCATCACTGGGCTATTACTGCCCAGTGACGCCTCTGTCTTCTAGACTGGCCTGGACATCCAGGAAGTCTTGCTGCCTCTGTGTCCCTGAATCTGAGCTGGTGCAGGGCCTGGTGCAGGACAGGTCTGACATAACGTTTACCGGGGCACTGTTCTCTTGGCCTGGGTCTTCCTCTCATCCCGTCTGCCTGGCTACTTCCTGTCCATCCTTCAAGACTTGGCTCAGACTGGGAACTATCCCAGACCTCCCAGACTGCAGTGTTTCTCTGCCCCTGATCACCCTACGGTATGAGGGTACGAGTGGCTGCCTCAGTCTGTCCCCTCCCTTCTTCCCCCCAGGGCTCCATGAGGACAGGAATCATCTCACTGACACAGGGGCTGTGAATGAATGAAGAACGAGACTTCTGGAAGGTGCTGAGAACATACCCCTGGCTGCTGCTCTGGGTGCTGGGTTCTGAGTGCAGCACGGGGGCAGAACGCGGGGAAAGTAATTTTGACAATCACCTAACCCAGGACAGCTAGGGGCAGTCAGAGTCCACGGCCAAACTGGCCTCTGGGAAACCAGCTGTTCAAATACACAAGTCCAAGGCCCCACAGCTGCCCTAACTCCTCATCCTCCACCACCCCCAGTGTGCTCTTCATGGTGGTGCCAAGGTGCACAGCATCCAGCAGGCTGCCCAGAGAGAGGGGCTTCTCTGCACTGCTGGGGTCCAAGCAGAGGCCAAGCAGAGCAGAGGGCCAGGGCCACCCCACCTCCCAGGAGTTAATGGCGAGGTGAGAGAAGGCTGTCTACTTGGGAGTTTGCCCAGCTGCCAGGCCCACCTACCACACTGGATTGAGAAAAGCTGGCTACTCTCCCTTCCTGTGTGTCCCAAACCCTCCCTTCCTCCTCTGTAAGTGCAGAAGTGACCTCCTACAGATATTTGGGACCCTTTCCTCTGGATGACCACACTCCCTCGATGCTCATCATACATGTCCCTTTGTCACTGCTGAGCACATGTGTCAGGATTGTGGGTCTGTGTGCTCCTGGGCATCAGGATTGGCACATCTGCTGTCCTGCTCCTGGTGTGGTGACCACCTCGGGAGGGAAGCAGTGGCTAACTCAGATCCTTCCTCTGCCATTTAGGACCCTCCCCAAGGTGATAAAGCGGGATTGCAAAGGGTCCTGTGAGGAGGAAGTGAATGAATGCAAACTCTGAACAGTGTCTGGCACACAGCATGGGATGACCAATATTCACTAGGTGATCCATAAATGCTTCGTGTGTTCATGGATGATGGAGAGACTGAAGAGTGAAGATAACCAGCCGAGTACAGAAGGTGCATGCGGCATGGTAAGGACCCCAGAAAAGAGATGGAGATGTGTCCTGCTAGTTCCCCAAGAGTGAGGTGGGGACAATCACTGTCCTCATGGAGCACAGGTCCCTGCAGTAGATAGGATGCTGTCTGGGCAGTGACTAGAAATTGAGACCCTCTCTGAGCTCTCCTTCCTCGTTGGGAGCCTCTCTGGTGGACAAGAGGCCTTGAGACCTGAATCATAACATGACATTTCTTACAATAGCCTCTTCTTCCTGCAGTGGCCCCTTCAAGGATACTCCTTGCTCGCTACTCCCTCTTCCTACCATTCCAAACAGCAGACTGGGCACCAGTCCTGAGTGCCTGCTGAGGAGAAAGCATGGTGGGGTGACTTGTCCAGGCTGGGGCTCTTTAATACCAGACGTGGGCACCCCATCAATAGTGGTCCTACCAACTCAGCCGTTTTGTTCCTGCAAAGCCCATCAGCAGAGGGGCCTGGCAGAACACAGGCGTGTGGGCCACCCATCCGCAGGGTTCAGGTCCCCTGCTCTTAGTCTCCTCTTCTCTCTGAGCCTCAGTCATGGCATGAATATGAATTACTAAACCCTCCTTCTCAGGGCTGTGGTGTAAAATGGCAGGCCATATGCAAAACACAAAGCAGACCTAGCAGCAAGACCCTCAGCAAATGGTGGGAGGGGTGTGTGAGGGCCCCTGGATAGCACAAGTCAGTTCCTACCCACACAATGGAAACGCAAGTCAGTTCCCTACCCAGACAACGGAAGCAAGCCCGAGACTGGGAATACCCTGACCTCCCAGAAACCCCAGAAACAGAGAATGTTGTTGGAGGCCTGGGGATGACCTTCCGGAACTGCTGTGGCAGCACTAATTGGGGTCTCCTGGTCACAGCTTCCTATCCTTGGGAAGGAGAGGAGCAAGGCCTTCCCCATCCCCCACTGCCGCTTCCTCTGGCCTGGGCTGCAGGGGCACTGACCTGCCCAAAGGTTCAAAGGAAGCTCAGTAGGCAGAAAATGATAGGGTGGGTCAGGGGATGACCAAGGGCCAAGTCCCAGCTGGTATGACCCAGCCATCCCAAGGATGGGCAGATCTGGAGGCTTCCAGAGAGATCAAGGTGCCTGTTCCCTAGGGGACCTCACATGGGGGTGTACTGGAAGTTGGCGCTTCAGGGTGGTGTCCTGTATTGCTTCTTTCTTTCCCTTTTTTTTCCTCTAGCAGCCCCTAGTCTGCTAGGGGGCACAGGATGGACTTGGAACCCCAGGTCGCTGGTCCCTAGCCAGGGTCTCCTGGACCCTTCCTCTCTCCAGAGACTGTTCTTCACCTGTAAGAGGGGGAACTCCTGCTGCCCTCAGGGCTGTGGGGGAGCCTTGGTGAAGTCATGCGCCTAACATATCTGGCAAAGCGCCTGGACAGGGCAAATTCAGCAACCAAAGCCTGCATAACTAAACTGGCAGGTTTGGATGTGGTAGGGTGCTTGCTCACTGGGTGCTGCCTGCCCTGCGGGCTGGGAATGGGAAGATCCGCAGTCTTTCATAACACAAGGGCCTTTGCTCCTCTCTAAGATCAACTAGACTAGCCGGGGGGCCTTTGGTCAGATCTCCTGAGCAGGAGACACCCGGGACTCACGAATCCTCACCATGCACTTGCGGTCATCTATGCCCGTCAGGTCCTCCTCAAACTCCTTCCCAACCTCGAAGTCCATGATGTAGTTCCTAAAAGTGCTCAGTGTGCGGATGATCATGTGGTCGCCTTCCTGCACGATCTCTTTGTCTGGCTTCAGCAAGTTGGCGATTTTGCGCAAGGCCACATTGACATCTGAAAGGGGTGCGGAGACAGGGGAAGGGAGTTGGCAGGAAAACTCCAAAGAGAACCTTTCCCGGGGGAGGGAGCGCGACCCAGGAGCGGTTCCAGGAATGCAGTTGGGATTCCCCGCTGGCTTTGCGCTTTTTTCTCTTTTCCACTTGGCAACAAAGTTTTCTGCTCTCACACTAACCTTTAAAAAACAAAAACGAGCAAACCAAGGCCAGCTCTACTAATTAAATTATCCGCGTCCAGAGCCAACAAGCAGACGCTTGCCACCAATTAACCCTTGTAACCCCGGAGCCTCCGATTCGCATCCCGCCTGCCGCCCTCGCAAGCGCTGGTCGCGGTCGCCCTTCCTGGCGCCGGGGTGCACCGGGCGGCGGCTGCCCAGGCGGAGCAGGCGGGTGACGGCTTGCGGGACCCTGGGGACCGCCGGGGCAGCGCTTACCGAGCGCGCGCAGGTACTCCTCGAAATTCTCGTTGGCCAGCATCTTCCAGTACCCGTTGAAGTCGACTGGCATTTCGGGGAGTGGCGGGAGCGTCGGCCACGGAGCGGGCGGGAGCGGCTCTGGGCTGTGCCGGGGCAGCGGCAGCGGACGCGATCTGGGTGGTGGGCGGCCCGGAAATGCGCGCTCTCGGGGGGACAGGGTCTCCGCGGGGCGGCGACAGCTGGATTCCTAGCGCGCACAAAGCCCGCAGGAGGATCCATTGTAGCCGTCGCTCCTCCCCCTTGGCGGGGGCGGGGCGGGGCAGGTTGGAGGGTCAGATTTGTCCCTCGCCGCGGGCCACCTTCGTCTCAGACTTTCCATTCGCTTCCCCTGTATAGGAAGAGGAGGTGATGGGACTTGAGAGGTCCCTTTATTGGTCCCAACTTTTCGGTTCCTGAGGGATTCCTTTGAACGCCATGAACTTGTCACCCTCAGCGGCCACTTGAGGCCTGGGAATCAGACTCCTCAGGTTTGCTGGAGGGATTAGGGAAAGAGGCCACTTAACAGGCCTTTGTCTAAGGTTCCGCTCTGCCCCCCCCCCCCAATCCCCAGTGGGCTCGGCAGTAAGACTGGGGAGAAGGCTGGGGAACGCTCTCCAATCCTGCTGGAAAAATAAAAATCAAGTTTTATATTATTTGAAGTCCTTGGGGCTGATTCTGATGCACAATCAAGTTAGAGACCCACTACTTCATGCAAATGTAAGCAATTACCAATATACTGTTAATTTTGTCCTCTCTTTCACTTAATAGCTGCCAAGTACTCCCTTGAGTTCTGCACTTTGCTTTTTTCCCCCGCTTAATGTATTCGGGTTCCTATTCATCGCAGTGCATAAAGCATCCCCATGGTGGTGCAGGGTATTCTGTTGTTTACCCTGCCTGGCCCTCTTGACGGGCATTGATGTGGCTTCACTCTTAGAAGCAGTGTTACAATGGCGATCTTGGATCACGTCTTATTTGCCACCTGTGTGGGTATGTCATAGTGCTTTTAAAAGGGCTCTCTCTGCCACCAAGGAGATGACATAATCACATTGGTTGACTTTTTGACCCTCCATTAAAGACTGAATATCTCTTTTAAATTGCTTTTAGCACAAATGACAGCCTGGGTGACAGCAAGTACATTCTCTTCCTCTCTAGCAGCACCAGCACGTCCTCCCTACCCCCAAGCTCTTGTTAGTCTGGCTGCTCCAGGCAGAATCAGGAAAAGACACCCCTTCCTCAGGGTAGAGGCAGCTTCCTCCTGGGGAGTGGTGTGGATTCAGTCTCTCAGGCCTCGCTTGCTCTACACCAGGGTTTCTCAACCTCAGCACCATTGACCTTTTGGGACAGATAGCTCTTTGTTGGGTAGTGGGAACTGTTCTAATGTTACAGGGCTGGGGCCTTTTGGGAAACTGAGGCAGCATGTAGAAACCCCATACTTAACCCCCGATTCTTGTGATAGAGTCAGATTTCAGACACATCCCTCAGCCTCAAAGTAACAGGCATGAGTTTATTGAAGGGACAGGAAAAGGGAAAGGGGACACTCCCAAGGGAGAGTGGGTCCTGTCACTCAGAGAGAAGGACAATGTGCCTCTCCTGCGCTCCACTTTTATTGGGAATCCCAGAGAAGTTTCCAGAGTCCTGCCCAACCAGGGCAGAGAGCCTCGTGACATCAGATTTTTAAGTCCCCACTGCCATGACAATTCGGAGTCACTTTGACCCGTGCTGACAGGTTCTAATTGGATTTCTTAACCATACATTCTTAGAGATTTTTTTTGTTTAGGAGGAATTACCCTTATCTCTAGGAGTTTCAGGATCTGGTCTGTAGACAGAGTCACCAAAGTCTCCCCCTTCAGGGGAGCTTGGGTTCCTCTTATGGACATTATTTGGGGCCTGCACTTCTCCTGCAGATAACAGGTAGTGTGCTGAGGAATGTGACAGATCCTGTCCACTTAAGTCAGGCAAGGCTGCAGGTAATTTGCTTCTTGGGAAAGAGTCAGCACAGTGGGCCCATTTTATGGAATTATTCCCTAAGCTTGTGTCCCCACCACTCACATCTGTCTGTCCCCTATCACTATGTCTTGTGGGATGTTTAATAACATCCTTGGCCTTTAGTCACAAGATCCCAGTGGCACCCCACAAAGATGCCTTCAGATTGCAAATTTGAGGGTAGGGGAGGAAAATTGCCCTAGCCGAAGAATAGCATGGCTGTCCCTGCATTGGGCCCCTGTTGCCTTCCTCTCCTTTGAGGTCACCTCTTGGGGTTCTCAGAGGTTCACACAGACATTGGCTCTCCGGCTAGCCCAGAGCTCATCTTGACTGGGTGGCCGACGAAATCTGTCCCAGCCCTGCCCAACGTCAAGGTGGGAGAAGATGTCTCTGTGGTTCAGTTAGGGGAATGGGTGGGGCTGCTCCTGAATTGTCTAGGGCATTGAAACAGGGCCACCCACAGCCCTGGGCTTCCTTATCATCGTGACTCACTGGGATGGAGGATCAGCCAAAGGTTTAAACAGTGAACAAGCCCTTCCTTGGCCACCTACAACTAGTCTAAAGTCCTCTCCCCTGTTCTCTGGCACCATCCAGCCCAACCAACTGAGTTTCTCACCCTCCCCAACCTTCTCCCTTTGTCTTGTGTCTCCTGAGATGGTTTATGCCAAAACCCAGCACGGTGCCTGGTACACAAGGGTCGGAGTCAGTTCTGCCATGTCTGGAGAGGATCCTTTCGGTTGAGCAGAGGCCTGCTGCTCCTCCCACCTCCCTAGGCCTCCCTTGTCCATCCCAAAGAACCAAGATCTGGCCACTCCTCCTTCTTCTGACCACTTTGGACATCTGCTCACCTGACCTCTCTCTTCTGAGCCGGGCAGCACAACACTTAATGTGGTTGGTTTCCTTGGTCCCTCCTGTCTTTTTGTCTAGTCCCCTAAAGGTCAGTATCCTCGTCCTCTTCTGGGTCTCCTCCCACAGCCCCTGCTGGCTGTGAGTTTCTCGAAGCTGGGGGAAGGTGTCATGAGTAGGCTTCAGAGCCGGATGGCCTGGTTTGACTTTGCCTATGTCACTGTCTTGTGGAGCAGTCTTGAATAGATGACGTGGCCTCTTTGTGCCTCAGTCTCCGCCTCTGTAAGATGGACACACTTGAGTACCCACCTCTCAGTGTGATGAACTGCAAAGGAGAGGTGGGGCCCAGAGGCTGCTTCAGCTCTACTGCTGCTTGAGCCAGAGGAGCTTTGGAAGTGAAAGGCCAGGGTGCAGCAGGTCCACGCCCCGCTGCTGGGGCCTTAAGATCAGTCCAGTGGGTTGAAGTGGAATGTGCTTTGCGGAGGCATCTGGTACGATCAGGATCATCTTTTCTCTGCCAACTCCATCATGCTCAATTTAATTCGTGAATCAGGGCATATTTTGGAGTTTCTTTCTGCTGGAGCTGACATCACATGGGTTGTGTAAACCAGAAGAAGAGTAACTGAGTGGACAGAAATGAGACAAGGGGTCTGAGTGGGCTGGCGATCTTAGGGCTCAAATCTGTGAGGCTCTAACTGGACATTGAGGGCAGCCAGGATCAGAGAGGGAAGGTGGAGGAGATAGCGCAGGGGAAGGAGGGGACAGTTGGACAAGACGGAGGGCAGACTCGTTAATGATTGGAGGGGAAGGTAAACGTGCTAGGACACCTCTAAGTGAGCTTGCTTCATTCACTAGCCTTAAAGAAGGGTGGCGAAGATCCAGGGCCAATTCTTGGAGGCCCCAAGAGCTGCCAAGGCCACAGAACAGCCAGGCCAGTGACATTGTGTGTTCAGTGCAGCAGAATGGCACAGGGGCGATCCTGGGTTGGGGTGAGGAGGGAGAAGGGAAAAGGGAGGAGAGGAGAAATCTAAAGGGTCCCAGGTGGGCTCCTGGCTGGAGAGGGCTCAGGGGAGCTCCAGGCCCCCACTCCGAGGATAGGGAGGAAATGTGCCTTTTCATTCTTTACTGATCTGTCGACTCTGCAGGACTCCTCAGAGCACAGGGGACAGATTCACAAAATAATGGCTTGCTTCTTGCCTTGTGAGGTTGGTCCTCTGCCCATATGGTTGACAGGCCAAGTAGTGGCTGCAAGGTGCCCGGTTTGGGAGGCTGCTTGGCTTCCCAAGAGCCGTGAGATTGGAGCAGAGATCCTTGGGACAGGCCCTGAGGCTCCTCTCAGGATGCTGGCTTGAAAGGTCCCAGCCTCATCCCACCCTTTCTACCAGACCTCCTACACCGGGACCCTCACTTGGTGCCTGGTGCTCCTGCCTCATGCTGAGGAAGAAGGCTGTCCTCATCTGCGGGTGCTGGCTCTGGCCCCTCATCCCGGCCTCGCTTCTCAATGGCTTAGCTTCTTTGAGAGGCTTGTGGAATCTCCTCCTGTATTCAAACACGTCTCTGCAATCTCATTCCAGGGAATGACCCCGCTCCCATCTCCCAGCTGTCACCATGCCACCTGTAAGGTTAATGTCTGAAAAGATGTGTGTGGCCCAACAGAGCTGTTTTCCTGTGTCCACTGTGTTGGGGAGCCAGAGGGCTGGCCAAGAGGCCACTGGAGCTGAGGGACACTGAGGCCCACTGAGGAGGCTCTTCTGTCACAGGTTCATGAATGTTCAAACATGCAAATACACACCAGGTCTGCAGGTCTCAGAATCTTAAACACGCTCTGGGGGGTGGCTTGGGGATTGATTTCTGTGTGGAAAATGGTTCTGCAGGGTGACGGCTGTCTTCCATCTGATCCTTCAGCCAACCACACAATGGCTCCTGTGGATCATGACTCACACTGCAATGCAAGGGAAGGGCTTCTTCCTCTCCCTCTTTGTCTCTCCCTTCCTTCTCTTTTTCCTTTTTTCTTCTTCTTCCTTACCTCTTTCCCTTCCTCCTCATCTCCCCCAAATCCTCTGTCTTTCTTGGAAAAAAATGAAGCCTATATAAACACAAAGAAAACACTATATTAGACTACCACAGATCCACTTCCAGCTTCAACGACCATCAGCCATAGCCAACCTAGTTTCACTAACATCCCACCTACCACACCCTAATCTTTAAAAACTACTTTGGAGCAAATACCAGACACCATGCCTTTGCAAGATGTATTTTTAAAAGATAAGGACTTATGTTTTTAAGTTTTTTTTTTTTTTAAAAAAGGTGAATTATTATCCTACAGTTCTGGAGGTTTGAAGTCTGAGTGAGATGGCCCCATGGACTAAAATGAAGGTGTTGGCAGAACCGCATCCCCCCTGGAGGCCCTAGGAGAGAGCTCCTCTCTTGCAGTTCCTGTTTCTGGATGTCATTCATAGTTCCTGGCTCACAGCCACATCAGTCTGACCATTGCTTCCTTCTTCACACCTCTTTCCCTGACTCTCTTGTTGGTTTTATAATTACATGGTGTGATTACATTGTGCCACACAGATAATCCGGGATAATCCTCCATCTACAGATCTCTAATTTAATCACATCCGCAAAGTCCCTTTTGCTATGAAAGGTAGAACTGTGTTAGCTTTCTGTCACTATAAGAAAATGCCTCAGATAATTAACTTATAAAGAGGAAAGGATTATTTTGGCTCTAGTATTGGAGGTGCCAGTCCAAGATAAGGCAGATGAACAGGTAGAGCCATCGCTCTCACCTCTGGTGGGCGTGCCAGATGGGTATGGCAGGGAGCACAAGGTGGAGCCAACTGCTCTCCTAGGCATCAGCACAGGGAACAGGGAAAGGTCTGGGGGTCTCACTCTCTCCTTCAAGGGCACATCCCTGTGACCTAAGGGCCCCCCATAGCCCATCTCCTAAAGGTTTCCCCACTTCCCCTAACCACTACCCTGAGGACCAAGCTTTTAACCTATGGTCCTTGGTGGGACACTTATTCAAATCATAGCAGTAATAAATTTATAGGTCTTCAGACAGCACATGAACATCTTTGGGAGGACCATTATTTTGCCTACCACATCAAAGAACAAGGCAAAGCTGGGCACAGTGGTGCACGACTGTAATCCCAGAGGCTCCGAGCCCGAGGCAGGAGGATCGAAAGTTCAAAGCCAGCATCAGCAATTTAGTGAGGCTCTCAGCAACTTAGCAAGACCCAGTCTCAAAAATTTAAAAAGGGCTCGGAATATAGCTCAGTGGTTAAATACCCTTGGGTTCAGTTCTTGGTACCAAAAATCAAACACACACACACAAAACCAATAAAAATCTCTTTCCATTAACAAACATATGTAGCTCAAAGTATAAGCCAGACTTTGATGTGATCCCCAAATTTTCTCTCCCTGAATTTACCACTGTTTGGGCTGAAAGCCTAAAGAAACCCATTTTACTATGTTGTACTCTTCCTGCATTATCCAGAAAACTGGGCTTTTGTTGTGTTTGATATTCTGGTTCTTATTCCTCCTGCATCACGGAGAGAGTGGGTGGTGTTGTGGACTGAGAATTCACACTTGACCCCTGTTTAGTGATCTGCTTCTGGCTGTCTGGCGTGGTTGGTATTCTAAGGTAGTTCTGCAGCACTTTTGTGGGTGCCTCTGAGATGACCTTGTTGAGAACAGGTAATTGCATAGTAGCAGGTGGATAATACATTCTCTTTGTCTGACTGCTTCTGAGAGGTACTCATTTTTTTTTGGAAATATAACCACAGTATCATTATTGGGAAACATATATTAATTCCCTAATAACAAATAGGGGAATTGAGCAAGGGGCTCAATTATCTCATTTGAATTCAAACACACTGGTGATGTTTCTTTCATACGTCACCAGTGGCTGCCATATCTCTTTTGTGTTATGGTTTTTCTTTCCATTATAAGATGTAATTATCATTATCTACCCACACCTCTCCTTTTTTAGATAAATGATAAGATACCATATCTTTTTATAAATTTAATAAAACATCCTGGAGACTATTCCTCAGCAATACACAGGGAGCTTGTCCCTTCCCTTTTAGAGCTTTGCGGTACACCCTGAGTGCCCAGGCCACAGGAAATTGAACCAGCACCCAACTGATGGACACACAGGTTGCTCCCAGTCTCTTGTTGTAACAAAATGTGATGGGATGGAAGGGAGAATCTTTATACTTTTGCTAGTGTATCTTTGGGATAGATTCCTTGAAGTGGGATTTCTGTGTCAAAGTGTAAAAACTGATGCACTTTGGCTGAATAATTTATTGCTGCATTTCTCACCACAGGATTTTATCACTTCACGGACCGACAACCAACAACATGTGAAAATATGTGTTTTTTACCAGTCATGCCATCAGATTATGTGCTCAAACTCTTGGACTTCTGCTAGGTGAAAAAGGTGATCTCGCAGTGTTTTGCATTTGCATTTGAGAATATGTAAGTTGAGAATGAGTAAGTAATGTGGAGAATGAGCAGTCTCAGTGAGTCACTTCCTGCTTCCCTCTGTGTATGCAGATGACCATCATAATGGGGTAGAACTGCAGAGCACAAGCCTAACTTCTGAGCTTATTTAGTCAATTCACTCACAGTCTTTATTCCTGGATGCTGTGTCATGTGAATGTCTGCTAACTGTAACTTGCCACCAGAAGTGCTGTAGCAGGCTCAGGGGTCCAAGGAGGCCAAGATCTCCCTGGATCTGACACGTGGGGAGGTGGCCCTGTGGGCAGCCATATCCATCTACCATGTTGGTAGGCTCCCTGTGAATCACGCCTGATTTGGGGGAGGAGAGTCATTTTTCCCAGGCCATCCTACAATCTCAGCCACAGGCTGGTGTGCTGGACTCTCCTGGGTTGCCGCGGATGGCTGGGGCACCGTGGAAAGGGTGATAGAGCAGGTGGGAGTCAGCAGGATCCTGTCCACAGTGAGGACAGCATGGTTCAGTGGGCAGACCCTGGCCACTTGATGAGTCAACTGCTGATGGTCACGGCAGCTTTGTGAAGGACAGATGACCTTCCCCTTTACCCCAGCCCACCTCCTCGGTCTAACATCCTTCTGCAGAGATACCTGAGTCTGGACCTTCCAATCCTGTGGCCCCATAAACATCTATCATGTTTAAAGGGAATGAAGAATGAATGGATACTGTAGCATCTGACAGTTTTTGTGGAGCAGGTGTTGATTGAGGGTGGGTGTGATGGGTGGGGGTGGCAGCCACCCACCTGAGTTCCAACACTGTGCCAGGTCATGGCTCATGTCCTGATGGCCTCCTCTGGGGTGAAGATCTCATGGAGCAGTGGGACCAGGAGGATTTTGAACAGTTATGGATGCCTAACAGGATGGTCACCAGAGCATGGGTGCAGCTGACAGCATCTCTCACGGTAGCAGAGCCGGCAGGAAATCAGGAGCAGTCCGCCTCTGAGTTTCAGTCTTATTTCAGCCTGTAAATGGCCATTTCATCCAGTGAGAGATAAGGTAGATGAAAGACTGCAGAGTGTCATGATTCCTAGCCTCACCGTGTCATGGCATTGATGTGGGAATGGTTTTTTTGGTCAGAAGCAATTACTGAAGGAATATTTAAGCATGGTGTCAAGGAAAATTAGGTTATTCTAGAGTCAGTGAAAGGTGAGAAAAGGGTCAATATAATTTATCTGCATTCTGGTGGCCAGCCAGCCTCTATCCCTTGAGACAGGCTGGTAAAAGAACTGAAATGGGAGGTGGGGCAGGCAATCTGAGAAGCTGGGCAACCAGGGGCAGCCATTGCCAAGCTCGTTTTAGATAAAAGGTAGGTATAGGCGGACTGTTGGTCCACATGGCTGATGGTTTTGTGCAGAGGTTGTGTGTGGAGGGACCAGTGTTTTCCAACATTTTGGAAGGATGGTACTGAGGATTGAACTCAGGGATACTTGGCCACTGAGCCACAACCCCAGCCCTATTTTGTATTTTATTTAGAGACAGGGTCTCAAAGAGTTGCTTAGCACCTCACCGTTGCTGAGGCTGGCTTTGAACTTGTGATCCTCCTGCCTCAACCTCCCCAGTCACTGAGATTACAGGCGTGCGCCAATGCACGCTATCAGTAGCATTTTGGTTTTTGACTACTTATTTTAAGCAGTCTTAAGTACTTGGTGTACTTGACCTTAGAGGGTTTGAAACACCAGAATATTTACACATTTTGGGATATTACTTTAATGATGCTCTTAGAATGTGTTTTTGGCCAGTCATAAATTTGTAAGAGATATGAATCATCTATATTCATAGCTTTCCCTGCCTCGTCCCTTTTAAGTAAGATCATCGTTTTGTATTTTTTTTTTTGTCCTACACCTTCTTGTTAATCTGATTAAGGGTGCAAGGTGACCCTGTAAGGCTGACGTGGTGGACACCCAAAGAGCAGGCAGCTTTCCTTGGAAGGAGAATAATAGGAAGGGCTGAAAGGGGACTGAAGACCTATCTTGGAAAGAGTTAAGGACATTGCAAAGTAATTCCTCTGACCACGGATGGGTTTTTGCTGATTAGAGAACCTGGGTAAGATAAGACCCTATTGCGTTTTCGTTTGCAGAAGAGAATGAAGTTTGGAGAGGTTTAACGACTTTGTTCCATGTCACCTGGGTGGAGCATTAGAGCTGGGCACTGAGTCTGCGCCTGGCTCTGTCTGATCTCAGAGCCCAAGGTCTTAACCGCCTATTGTCTCAGGAATGAGGCAAAGGTCCATGGGGATCCTGGCCTGCGGATCTGATAAATAAGCCTGGAGAAGGGAATCCCAGGGAGAAAATAAGTCTCCCAAGTCGTCATCAATATGGAAGAAGAACTTGACTCCCCATGGGACGTGAAAGCACAGAGCATATATTCTAAGGAGAAAAAAATCCATAAACAGTTAAAGATTAATGTACCTTAGCAAGGCTCCAGCCAGGTTTAACAAGAACAAATCCTGCCAGGGCAATGTTTTTACGTTCTTGGGGCAGAATTAGACAACCAAGAGATGAAAGGGAAACAGCTGGTCAGACATACAATGATTTCCAGGAAGCACGCAGGGGTCCTCCGAGGCCTTCACAGATCAGGGCTCACACTGACCTATGACTGGGGCCCGGCCTTGGAGTGGCGAACCAGGGTCACCTGTCTGGGCTCAGCCTGCAAGCCTCGGTCTCTGACCTGTCTCCATAGAAGCAGCAGAGGGCGAACACATCCTTTAGACGGGTCACAGAGACCATCTGGATGTTCAGAGAGCTAAGAAACAGGCCAGAAGTGCATTGACTCTAGTGCAGAGCACACATCCCAAACTGCATTGCAATTATGTTTAATAAGACCCTGTCACCTGTGACCTTCCTTCCCATTCTACATGCCCACTGTCCCTGCAGTGCAGTGAGCAGAGCTGGGTTTTGGACTCACACTGGTTTTGAAGCCTAGGCCCACTGTTCCTTGTGATTGTGCATAAGTCACTTAATGTCTCTGAGCCACCCCCAGTGGGGCAGTTTTGAAGCCCCTGGCACACCTATCCTCAATAGACTCTCGTTTCCTGGTCTTCCTTGTCACTGGGGCCCTCAGCCAGATCCCTCAACATGTTTTCCAGACCTACCTCAACTTCCCATCTTTGTCTTCTGAACCATGGTCCTTTTGCTCCTCTGGCCAAAACACTCTCTCTCTCTCCACCTTCTCCTCCACACATCAAGGTCCCCCTGTTCCAATTTCACCACTATTTTTTTCTCTGAATTCTGACAGCCCTGGGCTTTCACAATCATGGGACTTGCATTCTTAGGAGGCCATACATCTTTCTCGAGTGTGCATGTTCATATTTACTCCAGTCCTCTTATAAGGCTGTCAATAGCAGTGACTTTCTTAAATTCCTTCTCTGTTCCTCCTGGTCAAGAGCTGGACACATAGCAACATGAGTTCAATGGACATTCATTGAGGGAAGTGGGGGAAGATTCAAAGCTGCAGGTTTATGGGTACTCTCAGTAAACCCTTACTGAGCACTTTCCAGGTCCCTGGAACTTGGTAAGATGCTAAGGACACTGCTGTGAGTGAGACACCATCCTAAGGAAGTTGAAGTCCAGTGGGGGACAGAAATGTGACAAGTAGAAGGTTGTACATGTGCAGGTCAAGATGATGTCTGAGCACAGGAACAAAGCATTGAAGAATGATTAGGCCTTCGCCTGAGTGTGGAGTAAGTTCTAAGACAGACGAGTTCATGCAAAATCACAGGGTGTGGGAAAGCTGACATCTTTGGGAAATAGCCAAACATGGCTCAGAGTGGCCAACGGAGGGACAGTGGGAGGCAGGAGGGATGGAGTGTCCTGACACCCTGGGAGAGGATGCTGAAGAATTGGGGAGACAAATGTGGCCAGGCCCTGGAGAGCCTTACAAATGGTAACAAGCTACTTGGACTCTCTCTGCAGAAAATAGGAGAGACACTAGAAAGTTTCAGGCACAGAAATTTCTCTCAGAGAAAGATGGCGGACCCTCCAACCTTCATCTCCCATAGAAACATCACTTTGAACGGTAGTTATCCACATACTGAACTATCTTCATGAGAGCTAAGGAAACCAAGCGAGAAAACACTATTCAGCATAGTAATAAGACACAATGAAGTAAGCAAGAAGCAAGGAGTTGATAATGTTGCCCCTCCTCAACCCCTAAGCAAGGTAGTGTGGAGAGAGACACCTTGTACTGGGGTAAGGAGAGGGAATTAAGTCCAGGTCTTAGGCTGGAATTTCAGCACCAGGCAGAACCCCATAGCCCTGGCCTGAGGCCAATGCACATTGATTGAAACTCTGGACCTGCATTAGCAGGTAGCCAAGGTGTTTTCTGCACCACTACTCCTCCAATCCTCAGCCGCACAACATAATACAAGATTCCATCTTCTGGGGGTAGGACAGAGAAGAAGCACAGGACTTTGTCTTGGATCTCAGGACTGTGCTGGTGAAGCCTAACACTTGGCAGATCTCAAGGGCTCCTATCTCCTGGCCAGTGCCTATGGACAGACCTCTGGACCTACTTGGGCTCCAGGCAACCTGTGACCTCACTCGCATGGATTTCTACTCCAGCTAGAATCATCTGTGGCTAACTGCAGCAATATGTGTCCCATGCATAGCACAGCAGGAGGAAGCCATAGTAGCATGGGTCTTGGTCCTGTCCATATGCTGTTCTGGCCTTTGTAGGTTGTGGGCTCTGGGCATGATCCAGCAATGTGGCCTTGGTAGCCATGGGACTACTTATGCCATCACCCCAGACATCCATGTAGCATGACACAGACAGTAATTTTCCACATTGCAGAAGAGAGAGGTTGCATTAAGTCATTATATAGAAGCCTGGGGGTAGGCCCTCCACAGTGAGGTCTCAAGTCAGACAACATTCCACAGCACCTGACCACAGGTTGATGATTATGGATGAGGGATTTGGGCCCATTCTGGCCCCAAGTGGAGGTTTGCAGGGCTGGATAACCCTTTTAAGGGAGTCCCATAGTTCATTCTGAACAACATACCAATTTGGGACAAACTTGGGCTTGGGTTACCCTTTAGTGCTGAAATAGTGACAAAACATCAGCCATAGACTTGTGGCAAACCTGGACTTAGGGTTCCACCTAGTGCTAAAATTTCTAAAGTGACCAAAGACTCAGAGAAAATAAGCAGTATGCTTAGAATCTCTGCACAAGAAAGTTGAAATATGTAACTAGTTCAATGCACAGGTGACCTGGTACTCCAATACATATCAAGAACTTTCAGGGAACAAGGACCTCACTTGATAGACAAAACAAGGTACCAGAAACTGACAATATGGCATCTGATATGTATGGACTCAAATAATTCAAAATGTCTATTATAATGAAATTCGAAAGAGCTTCAAGAAAACACAAACAATTCAGTAGTCTATCGCAGAAACTTAACAGATTGAAGTAACTTTTTTTTCCAGCTGAAAAGCATACTAATTGAAATTTAAAACATGATAGCAGTTATTAATAGCAGAAGTGATCCAACAAAAGAAAGCCAGGCTTACTTGAAAATACACATATGAGAACAAAGAAAAAAGAATGAGGATGAGTGAAAAAAGGTCACAGGAATTTGGGGACAACATTAAAAGCACATATTTTGGTTATAGGGTGTAAGAGGGACGTGAGAATGATAAAGGGGTAGAAAGTTTATTTTAAGAGGTTGTAACAGGAAACTTCCCAAACCCAGAGAAAGATATAAATACCTGTGTGTTGAAAGGTCAAAAGTCATTAGTCAGATTCAACTCAACCAAGTGTATGTACCCAAGATTATAATTGAGCTCTCAAAGGTTAAAGGCAAAGAAGTTTCTCAAAGCAGCAAGAAACTAACTAACTAAATAAATAACACATGAAAGGGTGTCCTAATTCACCTGACAGCAGACTTCCTAGCAGAAACCTTACAGGCCAAGAGGGAGTGGGATGAAGTTTTCACAGTGCTGAAGAAATAAAACTGCTAACCAAGAATATTATATCTAGCAATGCTATTCTTTAGAAATAAAGGAGATATCAAGACATTCCCAGACAAAAGTTGAGAGAATTTATCACCAGCTGACCTGTCTTCCAAGAAATGCTGAAAGCAGTACTTCAAACTGAAAGATATGCTAATAAGCAAGAAGAAAAAATTGGAAGGTAGAAAATCCACCGGTGAAAGTAATTATGCAGATGGCAAAAGTGGTGTGGAAACCATTAATATCTGTGTATGAAAGACTAAATAAACCAAAATAATTAAAAATAATAACTACATGAATATATGAAGAGATAGACAGGCCATATAGGGAGACGTCAAATGGGACAAAAAAAAAATTCCAAATGTGAGGAAGGATGAAGTGCACAGTATAGTCTTTCATTAGTGTTTGTTGCTCTCTTTTTGTTTTTGTTCCTTTCTCTATATTTACAATAGAGTGTCAAGTTGCTGTTACTTAAATGTAGCTTGTTTGCTGTGCCCTCCCCTGACTCAGGCAATGGCAAGGCCCTATTGAGGTGGATGGCGCAAGGCGTCCATCCTCTGGAGGAGCGCAGTATGTTTCTGGGAATGGACTGGTTTGTTTTTGTATTCCTTTAATAAGTCTAGTTGTGACTTCTCATATAACCATTAAGTATGAAGGAAAAAACATGACTTTCCCAATTAATGCAACTACTTCTAAAGAATGGATCTGCTTGCTCTAAATGCAATGATTCAGCTGTGGAGTGTAAATTGTTAATGTCTAATGAAAAACTCCCTGTATTCCTGTCAAGGAAGTTTTAGAAAAATTAAATTAAAATCTAGAGAAGAAAAATTAATGTTAAGAAGACAGATTAGTGCTTAGTACTGGGCAACTTGTTCTTGTTCCTGTGCACAATGGTTTGTGCTCTTACTCTTGTTTGATTAAAATTAATAACAAGTTAACCACTTGTCGTAACCATGGCACCGGATCCAGTCAGTAAGTCAAGAAAGAATAGTCAAGATATTGGCCAATAGTTTGAGACATTTCTAACTATTATTAAAAGTTAACTAAGCAGAAACAGCTCAAAGCAAAATTCGAACTGAAAGTACAAATGCTTGCTTATGCATAAGCCAAGACACATTCTTCTATTCTAATTGTAGCTACGTAATATTTTGTTTCTTTGAATAATGATTCCTGTTTTGTAACCACAAAGTACTGTGAGCCTGCCAAAATGAAAAGTATATATGATCAACTTCACAAGTAAAGATTGGGATCAGCACCTTCACTTTGGTGTGTGTGTTGATTCTCTACCCCCCTTTCGCCGACTCCTCACCATCCGTTCGTCTCCTGAGACCCCCTGTTGGAGCTAGACTCCGACACTTGTTATAATCAAAGAGTTTTTTGTAAGGTTAATGGTAACCATAAAGAAAAAAATTCTAGTATATATATCAAAAATAATAATCAAGGGATCGAAACACGACACTAGAGAAAAATCACATAAGCACAAGGAAGACAGGGAGAAATAAAAGAAGGTGAATACAAGTAGAAAAAACAAACTGGCATAAGAACTTACTTACCAATGATTTCCTTAAATGTAAATGGATTAAATTCTCCAATTTAAAGTTGCAAGAGTGACCAAATGGATAAAAAACAAGTCCCAGCTATGGGCTGCCTTTAAGACACTCACTTCACCTCTAACAACACATGTAGACTGAAAGTGAAGGAAGGAATAAGATATTCCATGCAAATGGAATCCAAAAAAAGCAGTAGTAGCCATACCTACATCAAATGAAATAGGCTTTAAATCAAAAACAATAAAAACAGATTAGGAAGGTTGTTATATAATAATAAAGGGGTCAATACAGCAAGAGGAAATTATAATTGTACACATTGTGCACCCAATACTGGAGCACCCAAATATATTAAGCAAATATGAAAAGACCTAAAAGGAGGGAGATTAGGGGCTTTAATACCCCACCTTTAGCAATGGATCTTCCAGTCAGAAGCTAACTCAGAAACAATAGAGATAAACCATAGCTTAGGTCAAATCGATGTCCACAGAACATTCCATCCAACAGCTTCAGAATGTAACTTCTCAAAAGCACATGAAACATTGTCTAGGAGAGATCATATGGGGAGCTTCAAAACAAGTTTCAATAGATTTTTTTTTAAATTGAAATAATAATGAGCATGTTTTCTGACCACAAGGTAATAAAATAGAAATCAATAGGAAGAAGAACTTTGGAAATGATACAAATACTTGGAAATAAAACAACTTACTCATGAACAACCAATGTAACAAGGAAGGAATCAAGGAGGCAATTTAAAAGTTTCTTGAAATAAATGAAGGTGGAGGCACAAGATGCCCAAACCTGTGGGATACAGCAAAAACGGTACTGAGAGGGGGAGTTTGTACCTATGAAGGCAGACATCAAAACACCAACAGTGCGTGACCCCCAAAGGAACTAGAAACAATCACAAATCAAGCCAAAATTAGCAGGAGGAAAGAAATCATAAAGATTAGAGCAGAAATAAATAGACACTAAAACATACAAAAAGATCAACAAAACCAAGGGCTGATTTTTTTTTGGAAAGATAAACAAAATTGACTTAGCTAGACTAAGAAAAATAGAGAGAAGGCTCAAGTAAACGAAATTAGAGACAAAAAAAGAAGGCAAATTACAACTGGCCTACAGAGACTCATGAGAGATTTTCATAAATAACCATATGTCAGAAAATTTGACAACTTAAAAGAAATGGACAAATTCCTAGATATGAACACCTCGCCAAGACTGAATCATGAAGGAATGTAAAACCCAAACAGACAAAATAATAAGTAATGAGATGGAATTGGTAATATCACCCTTCAAAGAAAAGCCCCAGCACCAGATGGAATGGTTTGGATGTGACGTGTCCCCCCAAAGCTTGAGAAGGTTAGAGGAGAAATGATTGAGAGCTTTAACTCCATCAGTGAATTGATCCCCTGATGGTGACTGAAGGCAGGTGGGGCGTGGCTGGAGGAGGTGGGTCACTGGGGCCGTGTCTTTGGGGTATATATTTTGAATCTGGTGAGTGGAGTCTCTCTCTGCTTCTGATCATCATGTGAACCACTTCCCTCCACCACACTCTCCTGCCATGATGTTCAGCCTCACATCCAGCGGGGAGGAATGGAGCCGGCCGTCTATGGACTGAGACCTCTGAAACGGTGAGCCCCCAACTAAACTTTTCCTCCTGTAACATTGTTCTTGACAGGTCTTTTAGTCACATCAGTGAAAAAGCTGACGAAAACAACTTGTCTATTAATTCTACTGAACACTTAAAGAAGAACGAATATCCATTCTTTTTTATTTATTTCAAATAATTGAAGAGGAGGGAATTCTTCCAAACTCATTCTACAAGACCACCATTACCCTGACACCAAAAGTAGACCAGGGTACAATAACAGCAGAAAAGCTATAGCCAATAACACTGATAGATGAAAAAATCCTGAACAACATACTACTCACCAACCAAATCCAACGGCACATTAAGAATCTCATTCACTATGGTCAAGTGGGGTTCATCCCAGGGATGAAGGAAGGTTCAACATGTGGAAATCAATACCCGTGATCCACCACGGCAGCAGAATGAAGGGTAAAACCAGAATGATCATCTCAATAGATGCATAAGACAATTTGGTAAAATTCAACATTCCCCCTTGATGGAACTTTGAAAAAACCACATAGAAGGGATGTCCCTCAACACAACGGAGGCCACATAACAGGTACACAGCTAGCCACACAGTGACTGGGGGAACATCTGGAACAAGGTAAGGCTGATGACTTTCAACACCTTTACTCAATATAGTAATTTGGAAACGAAGGGCATTCAAATTGGAAAGGAGGAAGTGGAATTGTTACTGTTTGCAGATAACATGATCTTATGAATAGAAAACCCCCAAAGACTCCACAGAAAAAAACTACTAGAACTAACAATGAATTCAGTGAAATTTCAGAATACAAAATCAATTCAGAAAAATCAGCAGCACTTCCTATATGGCAAGAGCTAATTTTATGGAAAAGAATGAAGATAGTAACCCAATTTGTAACAGCCCCCCCCAAATGCCTAGGAATAAATTTAATGAAGGAGGATAAAGATCGCTACAATGAAAACTATAAAACTTTCATGAAGGAAATTGAAGAGGCCACAAAAAAGGTGAAAGACATCCTGTGTTTGTGAATCAAAAAATCAATATTGTTAAAATGTCCATATCACCCCAAAGGATGTACAGATTAGTGCAATCCTTATCAAAATGCCAGTGACATTCTTCACAGAACTAGAAAAAGACGAGTTTGTGTGGAACCGCAAAACTCTGAATAGCCAAGCATCTTCAGCAAGAAGAAAAAGCAGGAGGCATTACATTACCCGACCTCAATAATCCCTGCAAAGCTGTGGTAATCGAGACAGCATGGTATTGGCATAAAATAGACACAGAGAGCAGTGGAAGAGAATAGCGAGCCTAGAAGTAAACCCAGGAACCTATATCCAACTGATTTTCAACAAAGATGCTAAGAACACACACATTGGGGAAAGGACATCCTCTTCAAAAAATGGTGCCGGGAAAGTTGGAGATACACATACAGAAGAAGAAACCAGACCACACCTCTCACCATTTGCAGAAGTAAACTCAAAATGAATTGAAGATTTTTAAACTATGAAACTGTTAGAATAAAACATAGGGGAAACACTTTAGGATGTGGAATGGACAAAGAATTTTCCTTTTTTTGGATGAGACCTCAAAGCCCAGGAAACAAAGACCTACAAAGCTTCTGCACAGCAAAGAAAACTATCTACAGAGTAAAGAAGCTACAGCTATGGAACAGAAGAAAATATTTGCAAACTATAACACTGACTGGGAGTTAATATCTAGAATAGGTAAGGAACTTGAACAACTCAAAGGCAAAATAACAAATAATCTAATTAAAAATGAGCACTAGACATTAAATAAACAGACATTCCCCAAAGAAGACATACAAATAGCCAAGAGACAAATGAAAACATGCTCAACATGACAAATCAGGGAAACACAAATCAAAACCTCAGCAGGATAGCACCTCACTCCAGTTAGTATGAATCAAAAAGAGAAGATCACAAGTGGCGGAGGGGATGTGGAGAAGGGGAGCCCTTACTCACCGTGAGTGGGAATGTAAATCAGGACAGCCATTAGAAAAATCAGTGTGGAATTTCCTCCCAAAGCTACAAATAGAACTACCATACGACCCAGCAGTCTCAATCCTGGACACACAAACAAACACACACACACATACGAAATGAAGTCAGTATGTTGAAGAGACATCTGCGCTCCCACGTTTATGACAGTAACAATAACAATAGCCAAGAAATGGGAATGACCTAAATGTCCATCAATAGATGAATGGGTAAAGAAACACGGAACATGGAAGACCATTCAGCCATGATATGGATGAAATCCTCTAATTTGTGGCAGTGTGGATGGAAGCGGAGATCATTATGTTAAGTGGAATAAGCCAGACACAGAAAGACAAGTACTGTATGATCTCACTCATATGGAATCTAGAAACGTCGTCGGTGTCACAGAAGTTGAGAGTAGGGTGGTGGTTACCGGAGGCTGGGAGAGTAGGTGGCAGGGATGGATGGGAAAGGGCAATCGAGGGGTACAAAGTTATGGTGAGATAAATCAGTACTACACAGTGCTGCAAAGTAGGTGACTATGGAGAATGATAATGTGTACTGTGTCATAAGATTAATGATATTTGCAGAAAGATAAAAGAAGGTTGGATGTTTTCCCCATAAAGAAATTATGTGTGGACATAGATAAGTTTACCTCAATTTGAACATTAAACATTGCATGATGTATAAGTGTGTCGAAATATCACACGGTGCACCATAAATGTGGGCAATTTCTTTGTGCCTATTAAAAACATTAAAAATTTTAAAATTTGAAAAGTTTTCAGGACAGAAGGGGAGAGAAATGCAGTCGTGGTGGCAAAGTGATGTGAGGGGGCTTTTGTGCCAGCCCCCCAGCCCAGGGGGATGCAGCACTCTGAGGGTGTGGTGGTGGGAAGTAGAGTGCTCTGCAGGCCAGATGTCATAAGGACTGTTTAATGTTGGCACAGGGTCTTCTTCTGTGCCACCATGCTCCTGTGCTACAGGGATGGGAGCAGGATGTGCAAACCCTCTGCCCGTCTGTCCATCCACAATCCACCATCTATCCATCCAACTTCCTGTATCTACACCTCCAAAGATCTCATCCCACCACCTACCTGCTCACCCATCTGCCCACTCACTCATCTCTACAGCACTTCCCACCCACCCAGTTGTCCTTCTGTCCATCCTTCCAACCATCCAGATATCTTCATTTTCAGATAGAGTTTTTCACTTCAAAGTATAACTAGGAACCATAAGCCATGTAGAAAAATGCTTGAGGCTGTGGTAGATCACAGTCGGGGTACCTCACTGGCTATGTGGGGTAGCATATGACCTTTGTTGAATTCACTCCTGCTCTCCCGGATGCAGGGCTCTCTCTTGAGCAGTCTGAGGATTGGGGCGGTGGCCTTACTGTCTCTATTAGCAGGGGCCCAGTGGATGTCTGTTAGTCATTGCTGTCACGGCAGAGGGCACCATGAGCCTGGCCACGTTTGTGGGAGCTGAGAGGATTTTCTGAGATCATTTCCATGGCTGGCCCAGGGTTACTACAGGTGTGAATGGGCTTGGCTGGCTATTCCAGGAAGACAGTATTTCTCTTCTGGATCACTGTCCCCATGGTCCCCGCTGTCCGACTGGTGTCCGACTTTCCAGGAGGTTCTCTTTCACTGCCTCACAGGGGGTGATTTAGGTTCCCCCTTCCCTTCCTCCTTCTCCACACCCTCCTGCTTTCTCCGCCCACCTCAACCTCCTTCCTAGGTTGCAAGCAACAGAAACTGATTATAGAGAACTTAAGAAATGAGAAAGTTTGTGGGAAGGATGATCAAGAGCTCACATAAGGGAAGGAAAACAGGGAAGACAAGTAAGGCTTTGAATGGGGGCGGGGTGATGGCTATCAGGACTGACCGACCCATTTTCAGTCTGTCCTGTTCCAGATTTAAATTCTAGGAGTGAGTGACCTCTGGAGGGAAGAAGAAGTCCATAAAAGGAGCTCAGGCTGCTGTAGGGGTGGGGAAGAGGATGCCAGGTCTCAGCCAGGCCACCCAGTGCCCAGCCACTGGGGCGCTTGGTCCAGACCCTGTGAAGCACCGAGCTGTTCTGATATAGCTCCTGTCCTCAGAGGGTGCACAGTCAGGCCAGCACTCAGCCGTGGAAGTAGGGCAGCCAGGGTGATGGGACGTGGTGGAGGGATACATGGACAGCTGGAGCAGTGAACAGAGGCTCTGTTACAGCTCAGGTCAGGGGGAGGTGGGTAGCCATTAGCAAAGAAAGGTCTTGGGACAAGGTGACATCTTGAGATGACAGGGAACTCCACACATCCAGCATCCATTTGTACAAATTTGCCATCCTTCTGCCAAGAAGCCTGTTGAGTTTGGGTCAAATTAGTGTTCCCAGGGATTTTGTGAATACTAAGACAAGCCCTGGGGCTGCCTGGGAGGATGGGGACGCCAGGCCAGTTCCACGCTGCTTGTCCTACATTCCACACAGAGGAAGGCCCTGGCTTCCCTGCAGAATTGGGCTGCCGGTCATGCCCGACAGGTCAACTGAGGCCCTTTGTTCTGCCCACCCCTGTAGAAGCCAGGCTCCTAGGCCCTCATTCCCTCAAACACATGTGAGGCAATGTCTGGGCAGATAGGGAGCTCCCTCCGCCACCTGCCAATCCGTCTGGCCCAGGAGCAGCTGTGGAGAGGAGAGGTGGCAGCAGGTGCCATCCTCGCCCCCTTACCCAAGGCCTCTCTTTCTTCCTCCAATGCACCTCGGCCTCCAGCATGTCCTCCTAGTCCACCCCCTCTAACAGCAGGAGGGCAGGGCACGTACACAGACCTCTAAGTTCTCTTGGTTTTGTGGCACTTACCCAGTGGGGGATGTGCCCACCCCTCCCTTCCTGGCTGCCTGTCCCTCCTCCTTATAGAAGCTTCACTGCCACAGGAACATGTGATCCTGCCCTGCCAGCCATGCCACGTGGACCAGGGTGGACAAGTCCATGCAGGGCCAGCAAGTGTCTTTGGGAACCTGGAATGGTGACAGAGAAGAGGGTGAAGGTGGAAGGTCACCTGGGCACAGGTGTTGAGGCTGCAGGAGGACATGCAGCAGCTGAGGAACACAGAGGCCAGCGGGGGGGGGGGGGGGAAAGGAGGGGGAGGGGCGGGGCCGAGAAGAAAGGACAAAGTCAGCTTTTTCCATTATTATGAACAAAATACAGAACAAGAACAACAAAGAGGAGGAAAAGTTTATTTTGGGTCCCTTTTTCAGGGCTTCAGTCCATGGCCGGCTGACGCCATTGCTCTTGGCCTGGGGTTAGGCAGAACATCATGGTGGAAGAAAAAGGAAGTAGCAAATCAGCTCAGGTCATGGCAATCAGGAAGTGAGGTAGGGGTGCTCCACTCTCCAGGGACAAAATATAAACCCCCAAGATATGCTCCAGTGTCCACCTCCTCCAGCCACACCTATATGTCACAGCTAGAGCCCAGTGAATCCCTATCAGTGGATTAAAA
The DNA here is from genome assembly GCF_052094955.1 of Ictidomys tridecemlineatus. Classification (NCBI taxonomy): domain Eukaryota; kingdom Metazoa; phylum Chordata; class Mammalia; order Rodentia; family Sciuridae; genus Ictidomys; species Ictidomys tridecemlineatus. Next base: position 85,925,338 of record NC_135479.1, read on the forward strand.
GGCACTGATGAGATCACACCTCTCATAATCTGATCATTTCACCTCTGAGCATTCTTGCATTGTTTCACACATGAGCTTTTGGGGGACACCTCACGTCTGAACCGTAAAAGAGAGATGGGGGAAGCTGGGGTGGGGACTTCTTTCTTTCCAATCTGACCCGAAGCCTGGACATCTACCGTGTCCTCTTGTTGTCCTTCATTGCTGCCATGATTACTAAACCTCCCCTCCGAACCCCCACCTTATTTCCTCTAAAAGAACTCTTCTTCATCAAAGAGACAAAAATACCCCCTTCTCTCAGGCACCCAGCAAACAGCAGGAACATTTGTCCGCAGATTGCTGGGCTTATTCGTGGCAAATGAGTTCCTGAAATTTTTCATCCTAGTTTATCTATTGCAATAAAGAGATGGATTTTGCTTTGACTTGTATCAGAGATAATGAAGACGGTTCACTGCAAAGGGAAAGGCAGCAAGCATTTCAGCAGCTCTGAGATTGTTTAAAAAAAATCCAATGTACTTAAAAAAAAAATCTACCATCTACATTTTGGTAACAACTATTAGAATAAAAAGTGCACTTACTGTTTGACCCAGCCATACCACCCCTAGGAATCTGTCCCACAAAAACACCGCTCGTAAAGGTTTATGCATAAGGGTGTTTATATTGCAGCATTGTTTGTAGCAGCAAAAAAAAAAATTAGAAAAGAATCTTGTAGATAAGAAGTCAAACTGCTCCTTTGAGTATTATGTCCCTCCTCTTATTAAGTATAAAGAGGGATTTTGTGCACAAATATGCTTCAAAAGCAGTGCTTTGCCAAGTTAAAGTTTTGTTTTGTTGTTTTGTTTTTTTAAATCACAGGCTTCTTCAAGCTATTGAGATGCTTGTTCAGATGCTATTTTATGAAATATTGGGTGCCCACTCTGAGCCAGGAGCTGTGCTTGGACATCAGTAGTTCTATTAGTGATGAGGAACAAGTGTCACAAAGGAGCAGGGGGAGCTGGGAGTACAGTGACTGCTTGGGGACCACTGCAGAGGTGTTGGGACTTCACTCAGAAGGCGAGCAGAGGAAGCTCAGAGGATTTTTAAGATTCACCTTTATTGAAGTATAACTTTATTGAAGTATAACACCACAAATGTCCCCATTTTATGTTAAAATGACTTTTGGTGATTATGAACTTTACGTATTGTGCGACCATCACCCCCATCTAGTTTCAGAACACTTCTATGAGTCCGGAAGCTCTCCCTGCTTCCCTGCCATCAGTCCTCTCCCCTCCCCTTAGACGGCCATTGCTTTCCACCTCTATGGTTCCGCTCCTGTAATTGGAACCATAGGTCCTACGTTCAGCTTGTCCACTTAGTGTGTTTCTGAGTGTCAACCGTGTTGTGGGGTCCCTAGTCCTTTTTAAAATGACTGAACAGTATCTGCTGCAGTTTGGATCTTGCATTTTCCCCAAAGGCACGTGTGCTGAGGAGTTTGTCCCCAGCCTGTGGCCCTGGGGACAGGTGATGGAGCCCCAGGTAGGAGGGGCCTAGTGGAAGGAAGGTGTCACAGAGGTGTGAGGGGGGGAGGGGGACCCAAGCCCTTCCTCCACCTGGCTCTGTCTTTGCTACCGTGAAGTGAGCAGCTTCCTCCACCTGCACTCCCCACCATAACGTTCTGCCTTGCCACAGCCCCAAAGCAAGGGGGCCAGGGGTGGGAACAGTGAGACTGTGAACCAAAGTCAGGCTCTGTCCTTGTAAGCTGGTTATCTCAGGTGTTTGCTATGGCAGTGGAGAGCTACCAGCGTTCCATCGAATGGATACAGCACACACACCTCCACTCACCTAACGCACATCGGAGTTCTTGCTGTATTGGGCTGTGATGCTGCTGCAGATTTGCACATGGTATGAGCAGACAGATGTTTTCAACTCTTTGGGGTAGATTCTGAGGAGGGAAATTGCTGGGCCAGTTTTAACCTTCCTAATAGGTACGAAGTCGTGGCTCATTCTGGTTCTGGTTTACATTCAAACCCTCGTGGTTAGTATGCTGAGCCTCTCTCCTGTGCTTGTTTGCCATTCATATATCATTCCTGGTGAAGAAGTGTCTGGTGTGGGGCTTCCGCCTTTGGTGACTTGCTGAGAGGACTCACAGACCCCAGAGGCAGTTATATGCATGCATGGTCATGGTTACCATGGAGAAGGGATGCACACCCAGCAGGTGGAGGCTCCAGGAGGAGTCCAGGGCAGGCTTCCACAGTCCTTGCTCCTGGGGTGGAGTCCCACAGAGCAGGTCTGGCTCTGGCTGTGAAATGCGGCCATGGTGCACAGCCCTGCCCAGGAAAGCCTGCTCAAGACGCAGAGTCTCCTGTCCCTTCATGGGCTGGTGGTGTATATAGGCACCACCTTCAGCCACACGACCAGCCTTGGTTACTGGAATTCCAAACTCCTAGAAGGCATTCACCACAAACGGCATTGTCTGTCCAGTGGTCCAGACAGGTGGTCAGCAGGCTTCAGTGCCCCAGGAAGACGAAGCCGCCTTGCCTGGTAAAGACTAGGCAGCTTTCCAAAAGCCAAGCTCTCAGATGCCAGACGAGCACCCGCCCGACCAGCAGACCCTTCCCAAAAAGCAATGTCAGGATGCTGGGCTCACCTGCATGTGTCTAGCCAATGCTTCTGAGAACTTTTTAATTTGTTCTTTTTAGATATACATGGCAGTAGAGTGCATTTGGCATATCATACATACATGGAGAATGACTTCCCGTTCTTGTGGGTGTACGTGATGTGGAGTTAAACTGGTCATGTATTCACATGAACACAGGAAAGTTATGTCCAATTTATTCCACTGTCTTTCCCATTCCTATGCCCCTCCCTGCCTTTCGTCCTCCTTTGTCTAATCCAATAAACTTCTATTCTTCCCTTCCCACCCCCTTATAGAGTGTTAGCATCCACATGTCAGAGAGATCATTCAGGCTTTGTATTTTTTGGAAATGGCTTATTTTGCTTGGCATAATAATCTCCAGTTCCATCCATTTACCATCAAATGCCATAATTTCAATCTTCTATATGGCTGAGTCATATTCCATTTATATACCACATTTTCTTTACCCATTTATTTGTTGAAGGGCCCCTAGATTTGTTCCAATAGCTTAGTTATTGTGAATTGGGTTGCTATAAATATTGATGTGGTCACGTCACTAAAGTATGCTGATTTTAAGTCCTTTGGGATATGCCAAGGAGTGGGATAACTATGTCAAATGGTGGTTCCATTCCAAGTTTTCTAAGGAATCTCTAGAACTGTTTTCCACAGTGGTTGCATAAATTTGCAGTCCCACCAGCAGTGTATGAATGTACCTTTCCCCACATCCTTGACAATACTTATTGTTATTTGTATTCTTGATAACTGCCATTCTGACTGGAGTGAGATGGAATCTCAGTGCAGTTTTTATGTGCATTTATCTAATTGCTAGTGATGTTGAACATTTTTTCATATATTTGTTGACTGATCGTGTTTCTTCTCTGTGAAGTTTCTGTTCAGTTCCTTTGCCCATTTATTAATTGGGTTTTAAGTTTTTTGAGTTCTTTATAGATCCTGGAGATTAATGCTTCATCTGAGGTGTAGGTGACATGATTTTCTCCCATTCTGTAGGCTCTCTCTTCATGTTCTTGTTTCCTTTGCTGTGAAGAAGCTTTTTAGTTTGATACCATCCCATTTATTGATTCTTGATTTTACTTCTTGCACTTTAGGAGTCTTGTTGAGGAAGTAAGTTCCTTAGCTGATGTGATGGAGATTTGGACCTCCTTTTTCTATTAGTAGGTGCAGACCTCATTTTAAATTGGATCATTCATCTTATTTTTGTTGTTGTTAGAGCTCTTTACATATTCAGGAGACAAATTACTAAACATGCATTTTGCAAATGTTCCCTCCTAGTCTGTCTTTTCCTTGTCTGAATGGTGCCTTCCAGAAGGAGTTTGAGTCGTGAGGTGATGTGACCAGATTTGCACACAGATCTTATGTGGAGAATGGATTGCAGGGCCAGAAGTGGGTTGGGGACTTCCATTAGGTCACTGCAGCAGCAGTAAGAGAAGATGGTGGTTGGGCTGGGAGGCCTTGTAGTAAGGGGCTATGGAAGGCAGTATTCACGGGCTGTTCAAGCACACCACGGACTTCCAACAGGCGCAAGGAAAGCCGCGCTCCTCAAATCTGTCCGTGGAACGCATCATCGGTGTCGTTTTTAATAGTGAAATTCCCATTCATTTGTGGGACTTTATGATAATGGAAAAACGGGAGACCAGATGAAATTGAGGGTCCCTTCTAGTCTATAGTGCCATGGACAATCCTTTTACTTTAACAGTACTAAACTGTTCTGAGGCTCATGTCTAGGTGAATTATTGTAGATTATGTATTAGTCACTTGTGTGTGTAGCTGTAATACCCAGTTTGGGTCTAAGAAAATAACTTCATGACTGAATTGAATTGCAGGGTGCCCTCTGCAAAAAAAAAAAAAAAAAAAAAAAAAGAAGAGCAGAAACATCGCTCCTATAGGAAGCAGGAAGATCAGGATAAGAAAATTCATATTCATGTATTAACCCAATTACCAAACGTACCTTGCAAATCCGGAGCACAATCAGTTTAAAATGGGATTTCACATCATCCTGTCCCAAGTGACACAGACAGGATTATAAATGAAAAATTCTTTCTCCAGGCAAGGATACGGCGCTCCTCTCATTTGGGCAGCAAATGCTATCACAGGAGAACCTTTATTTAAGACTGGAAATTCTATTTACCCAGGAGCCAAAACCTCTGTTTTTCTGTTCTTGCAAAATAAACAAAACAGTCTGGCAAACTAAATGCAAACAGAACCCGAGGGAATGGGAAGGAATGTGAAATCAGGTGTGCAGGTCAGAGTCAACGCAGTGCGCCAGGGCCACAGCCGCGATACATATTTTCCTTTCTATTAAAAAAAATAGAGAATACATGAATCAATAAGGCAAAGCAAGGTAAGAGAAATTAAGATGCATATATACATGTGTGCATGAATACATAGATATTTTAATAAAGGTTCGTTGTGTTTTTTACTTTAGAAAGAGACAATGGAAAGGCTCAGAAATTCATGCCTTACCTGGTGGAAGCCATATTATACAGATGTGGACCAGGGAGATGAGGACTTGTCTAGAAAGCCTGCTGGGTCTGGTACCTTGAGACTAGGGAGAGACTGGAAAGGGAGATGGTAGCAGGCAAGGTACCTGCTCTCAGGTGCACGATGGAATAACTGATGCTTTCTTGAGGAAGTGATGATGAAGCCTGCTCATCGTGGTACTTATGTTGCCTTCTCCTGCCTCGGGGCCTTTGTATAGGCTGTTCTTCCCGAAAGCCAGTCACCTCCATCACACCCAAGTCTTGGGAACACATCCTCCATGTCTCAAGTCCATTGTCACTTCCCTGCTGTCTACACCGTCATCGGGCAAATCCATTTCGTGGAGCCTGAACTGTGTATACTTTCAAAGGTCCTTTTCCAGAATAGTAGGTCTATAGTGGGACCCAAGAGTGTTTCTAACCAACACCTAGGGGGGTACAAACACTGGTCTAGACTACACTTTGAGTAGCAAATTTCTAGGCACTTAGGATATTAGGATATATCAACAAACAAAACAAAGACCCCCCCTGCCCGTGGGGAGTTGTCTATCTTGCTAGAAATGTGTGTAAAGACGCCTGGACAGGGTAAAAAAGAAATAAAGTCAGAAGTACTCAGAGTCTTAGAAAATGAGAGGTAGGAGAGAATTTAGAGGATATCCAATCAAACTCCCATTTTAAAGGTAGAGAAACAGACTTCCAGTGGAGAAGGGAGTTAGGCAGGTCACACTATTATGGCATCTTTTGGACAAGACTGTCTGATTCCTCTTCCCCTGAGTTCTGAGATCCTCGGGGACCTTCTCAAGAGCAGAGTCCAGTAGGGGAGGGAAGTCTGGGGGGGGGGGTCTTAAATGAGTGTCCTACCCTCATTTAGTTTAAAATTTAGTTTAAATTTTACCGATATTGATTTTCTGATATTGATTTCAGGATACAACACGAATATTGGGGTATCTTAGAGGAAGCATTAGCTTTTCCTGCCTGCCCTTTGTTTTCCTGCACCATTAAATCTGAAACAAAGCTGAGCCAGAGGAGAGCTATGCAGAAGCAAATTCCGAGTGCAGTCAGTGGTCAGCAGGTGTGGAGTAAAACCCCAAACCAATCAGGCCCCCCCAAAGCCCTTGCCAGACCTGGAGTGCAATGTCAGATCTGAACACACCAGAGGCCCCTGCTCCCTTTTGAGGCCACCTCAACAGAGGCACCGATCCAGTGCTTTGGATGAGAAAACTGTTTGCATGACCTTGAAAAGCGATCATTTCCTGTGCTCCCTGGACCCAGGACACAAACTTTCAAATTCATGTCATTCCAGTAGGAACAGTAGCAAATTTCTTGGAGTGACTAAAAAGAAGAGCAACAGCCGGCACACCAGGCATTAATAATATAACAAAGGGAGGAAAAAAATAAAGAGAAACTTTTCATTAGCACTTTTTGATGTCAGTTTATTATTTATCCCTTTGCCAATATTCCAACAGGTAAGCAGTCATAAAACATTCAAAAACATCTAAAACAGGCATCTGTTTTACCTCTGTTCCTTTTTAGAAACAGGGAAACCAGAAGCCCTGGCATTTGGAGAATAGCAGTGTTAAAAATACTTGCTGTATCAAAAATAATACTTGAGGATCGCGCCTTAGAAAGAGTTTACTTGAAATTTGAGGAAAGGCCCGCAGGCAGGTAGACAATGGTTTGTAAGGCAAGATGCAGTGGAAATCAGCAAATTTCCAAATGTCTGACTCCTCCGTTTAGTATTATTCTGTTTGAAACCAGGACATTGACAAGGCCCACTGTTCAGTAATTAGCATCCTGTCAAATCCCGCCAATCAAGACCAGCATGATGCACCTGGTCCTAGTTAAAAAATGCACGTGGGCAATTCTGCTCGGACCCTGGGGCGCACAGAATGGTATTCAGTGTGCGGAGAGCTAATTACCATGCAGGAGCTGAGAGGGTCTGCCTGATCCTCAGGACCTGCCCCATCATTTTAACTTCCTTGATAAGCGTCTGTCCTTGCTGTGGGGGCAGGTTATCTTGTCCTGGAGCAGGAGAATCAAGACTTCAGGGTAACATCACTGTAGAAATAAAACAAATGAAAAATGCCGACCCAAAGCAAAACCCAAAAGCAAACCAAAAACTGCACCGCCTTCTCCCCAGAGGCGCTGGGCGGAGGAGGGGTGGCTGAGTCCCTCCTAGCTCGTCTTTCCTTGGCCCTTCTGGGTGCCTGTGGCTTGCCAGGAACTGTCCTTGGTGTAGAGACCCTGGTCCCTGATGTAGGCGATGACAGGGTCAGGCAGCAGGTACTTGACGCTCTGCCCTTGGCTCAAGGCCCTCCTGACGTAGGTGGCGCTGATCTCGTTCTGCACGGGCTCCCTGGCCAGGTGAATGTTGTGCTGGTACCTCCGCAGGATGGGCGAGTCCAGGATGTACCCCTTGGGGTCGTGGCCCACCCGGCTCACGCACACCAAGCCAAACTTCTCCACTATTTCCTGGATGTGTGCGTCTTCCCAGAGGTTGGGGGTCTGGAAGGTCCTCAAGATGTCTGCCCCGCAGAGGAGTTTCAGCTGGGGCGCAGCTGTGAAAACAAGGGCGGGTCTCAGAGAGGCACCCAAGGCCGCCTCCTGGAAAGATAAGGAGATATTCTGCCGGGGACTGGCGCCCAGTGCTTTTCTTGGAAGGTATTGACAACTCAATGTTTCTGTGTTCCGCTTAAGAAAAAGCAGGCAGTGGCATCTGAAACTATTTCAGGGCATGTGGTTATAAGTGATGATTTCATCAATACAGCTTTTGTTAAATTTTGGCAAAATGCTAAATAATACAAACAGGATCCCCCCCACCCCCCAGTGCTATAATGAGTTTGTCTGTGATTGCAGGATCAGAGGCAGTCATGCTGTCCCCAGAATCCCCCTTTCTGAATCAGGGTAAGGGTTTTAAAGCTCTTGGACAAGTCACTGCCATATTTGGGATCCATGCCTGCCCTCCTGGTGTATTTATTAGGCACTAGGACTGGTACTTCTACGGAAAACATCATCATGAAGGTGAGGTATAGAGGCCCTTTGAATAACCAAAGAATCTTTAAGACCTTAGTTGGGGCCTTGTCATTTCCAGTATGACAAGTCTCAGAACTCAGGGTGGGTAAGTTCTGGGGACTTGTTCTATCATGCTGATTATGATGAGAAAATAACGCTTAACATTAATTAGGTGGTCAGTACCACATTGTTACTCAACACTATGTTATGATACCATGTGATCCTTGGAACAATTTTACGAGGTAGGCATTTTGTGCCCATTTTGCAGAAGAAGAGCCTAAGGCTCTGAGAGGCAAGTGAGGTCTTCAGCTAGTCCCAGAAGTCAGGAGTCAGGCAGCCTGCCTCCAGGTGGGGCATCTGTAACTGCAAGGCTCTGCCGCCGCCTGCTGGTGGGAATCTGTATGTGCATCCTAATTGGAGCACAGGGAACCAGCAGGGTTTTCCCACCCCCATTCATATTGTTGAAAAGGAAAAGCAAGGTCCATGCTAAAGCTTGTTGCAAGATCTCTGGTCCTTCCAGAAACCGGTCTCAGCTTCAGTATATGGAGAAGTCTGGGCTCCTGGAGGGCTGGTATCTTTATCACCATGTTGCCTTAGGAAGGAGGGGCTACGCTAGGAGTAAAGGGTGGGTTGGGGCTCCTCTGTAGTGGAACATTTGAAGGAATTTGGACATGTACCAGAGAGGAGGGTTTGCAAAGGAGTACTGGGCTGGCCATGGGTGGGGTGTGAGGGACAAATGGTGTCATGCAGAGGTCTGAGTCTGGCCTCAGTTGGGCACAGGCTGGTATGGTACCAAGACCTTCTCTGAGCCTCGGTTTCCCCAACCCTGAGACAACAGGCACAGGACTTGTTCAAAGAGCCAGATGTAGTTATAGAAACACACTTTCCATCCCCCCCCCAGTGGCATGCCATTGGTACAGTGAATGACATTCAAACCTTCCATCCTTCACGTGAGTGTGAATTCTTGGTGGCTTCACACCAACACTCTAGCGAAGACACCTTCGACCCCGATTCCAGCCCTGCCATTCAGAGGCTCATGTGATCTCTTAAAATGAGGCTGTGAGTAGTACTTACTTAGAGGATTATTTGAGAATTGAATAGGTCTATAAGTATAATGCACTTAGAAGAGGGGTTGGCACGGAGTAAGTGCTATTATGTGCTAACTGCCCATAATTAATCAATTAACTTATCCATGTACCTATTTATCTACCTGTCTACTCACCAAAATATCCATTCAGCACTTATGAATTATCTCCTAAATGCCTGGCCTTTTTAAACTAATAAAGTTGCATTTAAAATTCATTTAGTAACTCACACTTTTCACTAGTCTGGGTTGGTCTCATTGCTCACATTGTACATATGGACTTTCACTGTTCTACAGCTAATTTCTTATTATCCAACCACTGATCAGTGTTTGGTTTTTCAAGAGTTGTGTGGGTTCTGTGGCCTTCCTGTGGGTGGGTGCTAAATGATGTCCATTAAATTCCAGGGTCTCCTAGGGCTTGGGGCACATGCCCTCTGTTTCCACAGGTCAGAGAACAGAGAAGACACCCCCTTCTTCTCCCAGTGGTTTATGTGGGGGAAGTTTCCTCCTATTCGCTCTGTATTAGGTCCTGTTTGGTTTATTAACCATGATAGGAAGGGGAACTATTCACTCTGACCCTTGTCTAGAGGGGACAAGTACCCACACGTCCCCAGATCCCCATTAAGGCAGGTCTGTGAGGCCGGTGGTGCCTGTTATTCCGGGTGACATCATGCAGTGGATCAGTTCCTATGGTGACATAGGCCTCAGACCCCAATTCTGAGCTGTCTTGCCTTCAGGTCTCGCAATGGCATCCACGTATCCCTTTCACATCCCCTTACATCAGTGCTATAACATTTTTAGACTGGGTGACTCTGTCCAAGTCCAAAGTACACAATTCCAATGAGCAGTGTAAAGGCTTTCAATGTGGTTTGTCCTAACGGTGACCCAGTGACATGAACTGGGCATCTGTGGGCATTTTGGGGGAAGTGTGTTCTGCCTTTGAGTAGCTACAGGCTTGGCAAAGCAGAGGAAACCAAGATTTATAGGGGCACCCTGGGTTTGGATGTTAGATTCGCTGGCACTCTGGAAAAGCCACCTAGCCAGTCTCTCCAGCTGTGAAATGGAAACATGAGAACCATGACCACAGCTATGATGGAAATGAGAGATGGAGGAATGCAGCGTGAACATCCCACCTGGCACAGCCACTAATGATGATGTCCGTCACAGAACCCCACAGACACTGAGAAGCATGGGACCACTGGGTCCTAAACAGAGATGGTGCCAGGTCTAGGCATCTGAGGGGTGATACCCATGTTAACCATTCAGTGAAAAGTGTGTGCAGATTGAGCACCTGCTGATTAATGGAAAGGGACCCTCTGAGCATCACTGAGCGGGGCTCTGCCCCGGGAGCCAAGGGCAGGGACCACCTTCACAAAAGATAGACAGCCATACTCTAAAGGACGGGGGCCACTCCCAAGGGTCTCACCCAAGGAGCTCCTGGACACAGCAACCCACAAGACTCTGGGTGAGTCCAAGGAGGACAGCAAATCACAGAAGTGATGGGCAAAGCCAGGCTGAACTCATCACGGAATTTGCAATCCCAGGGTGTAACAACACACAGCAGAAGACAGCGCACAAGATGGTCCCTTAGAAATGTGTCACTCGTAACATACATGCCATGTCAGGGAAAGCCAAACAGAGGCTGAGAAAACTGCACCTTCTGGTTTTCAATCACTAACTTTCTCTTCTGATTACAAACATGAAATATGTGTTCCTCAGGGAACATATGGAAAATTTGTAAGTATGTAAAACAGAAAATAACAACAGCAACAATAAAAATCATTCTGCTTTCAACACAAACCACCAACATATTTGTGTATTTCCTTAAGTTCTTCTGTTGAGTTAGACGTGTAAGCAAATGTGAAAGCATATTCATTTTTTTATAGACTTGAGGTAATATCTATGGTATTGTATTCTGATTTTCCCTGCTTTCTTCCTAACGGTTTCTCCATATCATTGAAACCTTTTATGCAGATTCTTCATCCTATGTATACAGTATAATTTACTTACACATTCCTTTATATTTCAACAAGGAGGTTGCTTTTATTTTCTGCCATTGTAAAAACTGCTGTGCAAACATCTTTCTGTATACATCTTTGTCCCAATTTCTAATAGTCCCCTTAGCTGGATTCCTCAAAGGAGAAATTGTCAAGCAAAGGGCATAAAGAGTTTTTTTTTTTTTTAAGGAACTAATATATTTTGGTAAATTGAAAAGTCCACTTTTCACTCCATGAAAAGTTTCTTTTTGCACAGAATAGAACAAGACAAGCAGAATATAGGGTCTTAAAAGAGAGAAAGAGTTCAAATAGTACAGGGCCAGGTAGAGCCAGGTGGATCTGGGGAGAACATGGGGTGCGCTTTGGCAGAGGGAGAGCGCTCACATGAATGACAGCAGCTAGGGTGGTTTCACAGGGAAGGTGGCCTCAGGACTGAGCCTGCAGGACAGGGAGGGTTTCCACTGGGGATCCAAAAAGGGAAGGGGAAGAGGAACAGTCAGGGAAAGAGAGGAGACAGACTCTGGAAGTCTCTGCAGAGCAGGTGTGAGAGGGCTGGGTCTCCACGCCACCCTGACTGCTCTGCATGCTCTGCAGGCTGTGGCGTTCCGTGGGCACAGAGTGCCCCACACCGATGCCAATTCCTGCCTTGTGCCCTAGCCTGCCCTTCTGTCCTGAAATACCTCTGACCTCCAGAGCCTATGTGGCCTGTGGGTGGGACTCAGTCGTCACCTTCCTGACTCAAGCTTGGACTTTCTCCTTTACACCTGTCTCCAGCTCAGGGCAGGGGCTGGCACTGGCTGTCCCTGTTCTCAGTCTGAGCCCAGAGTCTGGCCCAGGTAAGTGCCGGGGAGCATATGTAGGAGGCACCAGAACTCCTTCTTAGATTCTTACTCTGGTGCAAAGTCCCCCAAACTGGCTGTAAAGTAAACCCCAAGTGCTTATTAAACATCCAGATTCCTGGGCCCCATTCCTACGCAGAAGGCCTGGGAATCAGTGTTTTTGAGCAGCCCTTAGGTGATTCTGCTGGGTGGGATCCATTGACCAGCATTCCTCTGTCAGGGCCTGGTGGCATTTCCAAGTCCTTTTAGACGTGTGTTCCCTTCCTGCTCGGGAGCATTGGGTCTGAGAAACACAAAAAGGCATTGGAAAAGAGTTCCAGGGTTAAAAAGTAGGGATGGCTCAGGGCATTTTCCCTTTCTTGATGAGTCACAATGCACATGGACGTAGTTAAGGTTCTGGAAAGTTCTGCATGGCTAAAACATCTGAGGTGCACCTCTCCTTGGCAGTGTGGAAGTGTGTCCCACCAACCCAAGTTGTAGACCCCATAATAGAAGACTGAGCAGATGGACAGGTGGAATCTCAGCCCAGTGGGGCCAGTGTCCCCTTGCACGTCACATCCTGTTCCCACCCCTGACCCCCACCACCATGTGGGGACCCTGCTTGCTTTCATAAGAAGGTCATGCCTGTGTCCATGGATACCAGGGCTGTGCGTCCCCTGATGTCACAGGCAGCAAGCCTCCATCAACCACCAGGAGGTGACAAGAGGTGAAACGTGGGGTCAGGGTTAGGGGATCATCCAAATTGACTATAAATTCCCTTAAAAATAGGTTTGAGTAACTGTGAGAAAGTGGTACTCTCTCTGTCCACATTTTAAATGACACAGTTTGAATTCAAAAAGGCTAAATAAGGCTTTTAAAAGAATCCCAGCGACACTCACCAGTGTATCCCTGTAATCCATGTCACAAGCACAGGTCACGGGGTAGGTAAACTCCTTTGGGCAGTAAATCCCAAATTAGCACAATAATTTATGGAGGAGAGGGGTGGCAGGTAGTTGAATCTGAGCTTTTGACCTTGACAGATTCACCCAACCAGGTGGGCAGCACATTCCTTGTCTGAGCTCAGAGGACTGGCCTCAAGTCCTCCGCAGCTGTGACACTATCAATGCTCACAGGGATCGCTGGCATCCCCCCTCCTGTGGAGAGAGAGTGAGCACCCACCTGTGGGTGCTGAGGGCTCCTGGCCAGGGTCCGAGCCTTCCATCGGGGGTGGAGATCTGAGCAGCTGGCTGTGATGGTGCCTGCAGCATAAACACAGGGGCTCAGGTATGTGGCCCTCCCGTCCCCAGAGCCACCCAGGGGTCTCAGAATTTAAGTCCCTGACCTGTTCCTATCCACCTTTATCTGTTCATCCTATAATATTTGTTGAGGGCACCCTGTGTGCCTGGCACTGTGCCAGGTGCTGGGACAGGAAGCAGATGCCATCTGGGTTGTCCCAGAGAGTCCCCTCCAAGACACCTCACTACTTTCTGTGCCATGTGGGTTCTTTCAACATTTCCTTCAATATTTCCCACTTTAAAAATACAGAGGTCAGTGCTGAGTGAAAGTGAAGGACCCCACCATTAGGGACAGAGCTGAGCACGTGGCTTCAAGTGGTAATGCCTGTGTCGTGGGCTTCTGTGAAAGTGAGGAGCTTACTCACACCAAACCCCGGCACATCCTAGCCCCCAGCTCGCTCTCTAGAGAGACCCTGCTCTTCGTATAAACCAGTGCTTTAAAATGCAGCAGGGTGATGACTGAGAGCCAGGGCTTGGAGTCAGATGGCGTGAGGGGAGTCACAGCTCCCCTGAGGCTGTGTGACCCTGGGAGAAGGATTCTGAGTCTTTGTGAATGGTTCTGCAAAGAGGAGGTGATGACAGTGCCCACCTGGAGATGAAGAGTTAATGGATGCACTGAGCATTCTGGAGAGGATTAGACTTGCACCCACTGGGCATGCTCAGCGTTTTAAACCATCTGTCTTCCTTAAGCCAGGCGGTACCTGCACCTTCTTCTCTTATGGAACACAGGAAATCACCGTACACACTTTCCTGCACGGACCCAATCTTCCCTCTTCTTATTTTTATGCCTTTGCTAGAGCCGCCTGTGGGAGGGGGCGGAGCCTGGTGGAAATGCACATGCTCTGCAGCCAGACCTTGTGGGTTCAAGTTCAAGTGCAAGCCAAGTGCTCCGAGAACCTGGACGAGTCACTGACACTTTCTGAGCCTCATTGACCTCATCTGTTAATTGATCGTGAAAGTTCACTCGGCCTCATCGGCAGCACATAAGACCACAGAGAAAGTGCTCTACCTTGCAAAGGCTGGGGAAGCGGCCCCTGCTGATTGGGACCAGGAGGAGGCGTGGCGGAACAGGAAAGCTTAGCTCATGCAGGACCTGCTCAGTAGAGTTCACCTGTTGTTACGGTAACACTCCTCAGTCTGTCATCCCACCAGACTGTGAATAAGGACCTCATTTCATTCACCTTCATATTCTTATTTCCTTAGAAAGTGCCCACTTGCAGACTCCTGAACTCAGGAGCCAGGGAAGGAGTGGGTACGTGGAGACATCTCACCCTGGCCCAAGGCCCTTCGACTGCTTCAGAGACTCGGCTGAGTCTCCCCAGGGCCTGGCTAGGCCGCTTCCATGGCTGTTTGGCCGCGTGGCTTGGAAAGCTTCCTCTCTGAAGGTGTGTCTCGGCTTGGTTTGCGCCCACTCTTCAGACTGAAGTAGGTTTGAGTCCCCCCTCCGCTTTCTGACTGTAGGACTTTGAGAATGTTGCTGGGCCTTCCAGAGCCTCCATCCCCCCATCTGTAAAATGGGGCTGAACCCAACCTCTCAGAGTTGCAGAGCTCTTAGAGCCATGTGCATGAGGGAGCCTGGCATCAGGCGGGGCCTTAAGGTAGTGACTGGCATCTCGTTTTACTTGTCTCTAAGCTCCTAGTTCAGGTTGTCTCTACTTTGAATCTTGGCTCTCTGGATCTTGTTGTTCAAATGATGACCTTCAGTACCAAGTGTGCTTTCCTTGTGGACTTCCTCTCTGTCTCTTGGGCCAGGGGGCCACTGCTGCTGCTGCTTGTCCTTGTGTGGCCAGCACTGGGCCTGTGACTTGACGCTGGCAGCATGCTCCCTGTGTCCCCAGCAGCCCCCTGATCTCCAAGGAAGCCCCTTCAGAGGGTGAGAATGGCAAGAGCAAAGACAGCTACCCCATGCTCCCAGCCGGCAGGTCACTGTCCTTAGAGATGGCCACGGCATGGCTTCCGAGTGGGGCCGACTGGAGCACCACCTCCTGCTGATTTGTGTGACTGTGACTAACTTAGCCTCTCAGTTTTCTCATCTGTGAAATGAGGACAACTTAAGATCATGCTTGGAATGGAAGGATAGCGGGTGATGAGCCACAGGAGCTGGCACCGTGAGACTCTCCTGCCCACAGCTCCCAGAGAAGGAAAGCTGCCAATGTCCTGAGGACACAAAAGTGGCCGCGATTTTAAAAATAAATAAATAAATAAATAAACAATCTGGGAAAAAGAAAAATAATCTTCAATAAGCTCCATGGGGAATTGATACCACTGTGAGATTCATCCTGATGTCATTTGCTACTGTGTCACTGTGGTATGGATCCATCGTGGACTCTACCAGAAGGGGACTCAATGGAGCAATGATGGGACCAGTTCCTGCCGTGCTGCCCACACCACCTGACTTGACCATTTTAACCAGATTTTCAACCTTTAAAAGATCTCCCATCATCTCTCCGTGAAAACTGTCATCTACATCATGATTCTCAACCACGGCAGCGCATAAATCATCCGGGACTCTGACCCACACTTAGAGTCCACCCCGGCAAACCCAAACCTCTGGGATGATGGTGAGCATTTTAAAAAAAAGTTTTCCAAGTGATCCCTGCAGCCAGGGTTTTTGACCACTGCCTTGAGTGGACCTCAGTTTAAATCAGAAGTGAGTTACATGCTCAGTGACCGAGTCTGGGGGACTCAACACTAGCCACACATTAGCATCACCAGGGAACTCTTCAAAAATTTCAGTACCCCGCCCCCAACCAGTGATATCACAGCCACCTAAATTTTTCCACGCTCCCCAGGTGGTTCCAATGTATAGCCAGCGGTGGAATACAGAATATAGTAAAAAAAAAAAAAAATAGAAAGAAAGAAAGAAAAAAAAAATATAAAGAGTATGTGCAGTAAAATTGTGGCTCACACTTGCATTTTGCAGCAGAAGCATGAGTGACATTAAATTACTCTTGGTCACTGCCTGTGTATCCATGAATGACAGACGGGCTCTGAGGAGAAGTCATGTCAGCCTCATGTTGAGGATGCAGAGAGGGGAGCTGGCATTATCCAGCGCCTCTCATAAACCAGGTTTTTGCTGCATCATCACAGAATCCTGTGTGGTAGATGATGTCACCCATTTTATTAGGTGAGGAATGGAGGCTCAGGGAGGAGGCCATGCCACTTACACCGAGTCATTCCACTGGTCAGTTTGGCTTCAAAGCCTGTGCCCTCCACAACCTGCCTCTCCCGGTGGCAGGGAAGGCAGATCCCTGCAGACTAAGTGATTTGTTGTGTCATCTATTGTCTTGCTTCTGTTCCCCTCTGTTAGCCTAGACAAATGAGACCGTGACTCATTCTAAAAGGATGATCCAGGTGCAAATTTATTCCTTGTGCAGTTTTCAATATATGAGCCTTTGCTTATCCCAAGGGGTGGTTAAAAAAAAAAGAGGATGAACACATCTTGACAAGTATTTCCTATTTGCTCTCCTTTCGGTTCAGCAGCAGCTTCTGAAGTGGCGCTGTAACTGGTGACTTGCTCCTAGCTGTTCTTCCCCAGCAGAAGGTGAAGTCATTGGAACCAGGACATGCAGTCTCCATGTTTACCTTTACTCAAAACTCGAACAGTTTCCTTCCAAGTGCCTCGGCAAATAAGTAAACAACCGAGGCTGAACACATTATGGACAGGGCTGCCAATGAGTTGACTTGGTCCATGTTCCTCCCATTCTGTGAAAATCCTGGTGCTTCCAAATAGAAGACCCCGCCTGCAGCCTGCAGTCCCTGACATGGAGCTGGCGGTGGTGACTGATGGTGACAGCCAGGGCAGACGAAACTGCCTGCTTCTCCCCTAAACACTCTGGTCCTGGGCTTGGAAGAGCTGTGTTACTTATGTTGAACACTAACAGCAATTTCAAAAGACAGACAGGAAAAAAATCTTGAGGAACTATTTCTAGATTCACGGTCTTTCTTTTTTTCTATTCTACATAAAAGTCTAGATTTAGAGAACCTAAGATTTGTGCAAGCAAAAAAGCTTATTGTATAGATTCAATTTCCAAGCCAGTGAATGACAAAAATAATCATAATGAAAGTTATTAGACTGTTCAAGGTCATGAGAGTTATTTATATTGAAAAAAAATCCTCATTAGGTTTTATTGTCCTCAGTTCACAGGTAAGAAATAGGTCTCAGAGAGGTTAAGTCACTTGATCAGAGTCACGTAGCAACTGAGTGATGGCCCAGGGCCTGATGCTACAGCTCTCCGACAGAAGATTGGGGGGTCTCTCCACAAGTACAAGTGTGCCTCCTGATGGACAGTGGCTTGGGGACCTCTCTGAAAAGGTGACTGTCGGTCTCTCTCACTGGAGATACTTCTCAGACCTTGGCTGAAGAGGTCTGAATGAAGCCCCATTCTGCTCCCCTTCCCTCCCTTCCCCCACGGACCCTGCAGGCCATGGCACAAGACGTGACCACCTTTACCTCAGCACCTTCACCGTCTCCATCCACTGTGGCTGCTCGCTCTCCCAGGGGTCCACCCGGATCCAGTCTGATGTCTGCAGGGCCAGCCGGGCCATGGCCACTCGGTGTTGAGAAGCCACCAAGTCCTTCTTCCCGTAGTCATCATTGACAGGTGAGATGATGCCCTGGGTCACCTGGTACATTCCTAGGCAGGAGAGAATCATGATGCTGCATGTCCAGACAGATGCTCGCCACCCTGTGGTGTGAGTCCAGGCAGGTGTTAAGACCTCTGCCTGCCCTGAGTGGGCACGACCCTGGCATGCTCTCCTTCATGGGCCAACGGCAAGGGCAAGGGTATCACCTCTGTGATCTGGCACCTCCTTGACAGTCTTCTACACCCCCCTGCAGTACTTTTATCGAGAGGAAGGCTGCAAGGGCGGAGCCTACAGAGCAACGGGCCCACAGAACCAGATACCAGAATATGCTGGAAGACTGGTGCAGGGGCCACGCCTGTAATCCCAGAGACTTGTGGGGCTGAGACTGGAGGATCGCAAGTTTGAGGCCAGCCTCGGCAAGTGACTGAGGACCTGTCTCAAAATAAAATTCAAAAGTGTTAAAAAGTTGGGGAAGGGGGCTGGGGATGTAGTTCAGAGGTCAAGTGCCCCTGGGTTCAATCCCCAGTGCAAGAAATAAAAATGTTTGAGGAACATCATGATGTCCCCTGTGGGGGACAATGGGTAAGTGTAGTTTCTTAGTCCAAATCGGGCACTGAGGCTGAAAGGTATAAGATGGGATGCAGCATGGAGCAAGGTTAGGGGATAGTTGGGTGGGCTGACTTCGGAGGATCCTGCCGTCAGTGGAAGGAGAGGCCTGTCTTGGAATAGCCATGGGCTGTGCTCATCTGCCACAGAAACTCCCCATAGATCTTGTGAACCTGCATGGGATCTGTGTGATGGGAGATAACTTTGATGTATTAAGCCCTTGACACTTGGCCTTTCTTCCGAAGCTGAGTCTACTTGATCTGGACAGTGTTACCTTTAGAGACATTCTCTATTTCTAGCTCAAGAGTCTCTGACATGTAAGAATACTGGATTTTATCATTTTATCCTCCCCCCGCAACTGTTGAAATAATGGTGCAATTTTTCTCCTTTGGTCAGTTAATATAGTGGATTGCACTGATTAATTTTCTAGTCTTAAAACTAACATTTGCATTTCTAGATAAACTGACATGGATGGCTTCACTTTGCTAGTTACTTTTGGGAAGGAAGACGGCTCTATAATTCTTTTTCTTACGGTCTGTTATGGTTTGGATGTGAGGTGTCCCCTCCTCTACCCCCCGCAACGCTCCTGAGTTAATGCAGAAGTGTTTGGAGGTAAAACGGGTGGACTCTGAGAGCTATAACCTAATCAACCCATCCGAGTTTGGGTTAACTGTCTGGTAAACGTAGGCAGGTGGGATGTGGCCGGAGGACGGTGGGTCAGTGGGGTGTGCCCTGGAAGTACGGACCTTCCTTGGGACCCCTTCCCCTTTCTCTCTCTTGGCTTCCTGGCTGCCATGTCCTGAGCAGCTTCCCTCTGGTAGGCCTCCTGCCATGGTGTGCTGCCTCATCTTGGTCTTAGAGCAATGGACTCAGACAATCATGAAATGAACCTCTGAAATAAAAATCAAAATAAAACTTTTCCTCCTCTAAATTCTTGTCAAGTATTTTGGTCACAGTGACACAAGGCTCACTAACAGAGAAACTGGTATTGGGGATAGGGGAGTCCTTGGGAAGGAAGATGGGTCTATAATTCTGTTACAATCCCTGACCATGTGGTTCAGAGGCATTTGGAACTGATTTTGGGGAAGAGTTTGGGAAAGTTTGGGGATGCAGAATAGATAAATCTTAGATTGCTGTGAGCAGAGCTTAATGGGAAATTCTGGTGGGAGCCCAGAAGACCAGAATTCTTATAGGAATGTGGACTATGCTCATGAGGGTTCAGAGGAAAATGAGGAATCTAGAGGGAACTGGACTAGAGGCTCTTCATGTGACACTCTGGCAAAGAACTTTTCTACATTTCCTATGTCCTGAGACTTTGCCTGATGCTGAATTTTAAAGCAGTGGGATAATTAATCTGGCGGAGGAAATTCCAAGGCAGCATAGCATTCAGTCAGTGGCATGAATTTTGATAGAAGCTTTTAGCCAAATTTACAGTGAGAATCAGGAGCGGAAAGCAGAGCTGAATAAAAACTTGCAGTTTGACCAAAAAAAGTGCATTTAAAATCGGGGGCAAGAAAGGTGTGACTGTTGAAGAGATGTTAGCCATGAAAGACATGCTAAGTACTTCACATAGAGGAAAAGAAGGCTTGAAGGCATCTCAGGAATTTGCAAGACCACACCCATCACAGGCTTAAGGATGTAGAAGGAAAAATTCCTTTGAGAAGAGATCCTGGTGATGCCCTGCTTGCATAAGGGGTTCTAGGAAATTTTTGACACTGTGCTCAGCCACCCAGGTACTGAGAGGGTGCTGCAGATGGCTAAGATGACAGGGGTCACCATGAGCTGGTGGCAGACCTTGGCATCATCCACGTGCTGCTGGTTCTGAGGGAATGAAGGAAGCTGAAGTTAAGCCACCATGGAGGATTCCACCAGGATTTTGAGGAAAGATCTGGGAGTGCCAGGCAAGGTGGAGCAGGGTCAGCATTTGTGCAGGTGGCCCTGAGAGGGTGATAAGTGGCCCTGTGAAGGTGGGGACGAAGCTGGAAGGAGACCCTAGAAATTAAAAGATGCCAGTAACATGGACTATCTGCTGAGAAAATCTGCTGGCTGCGGAGAGAACCAGACTAAGGGAGAGACCATGAGCACAGCAACTGGCAAGGCCAGAGCCTTCCCTAAGCTTCCAAAGCCCTTTGGAGAGAACATCTTCCCCCAGGTACCCAAGAGGCTATAGGTGGTGTTAAGGGACCTGTTTGCCTGCAGGTTTTCAGTCTGGTTTGGTCCTACCCCTTCTTTCTAAGCCCCTATTCTTCCCTTTTGGAATGATAATATTTACTCTGTGCCACTGTGTATTGGATATATGTAATTGCTTTTGATCTTTACAGAGGCTCACTGCCAAGAGTCTGCCTTGAGTCTCAGAAGACATTTTGAACTTGGATTTGGGGAGATTTTGCTAAGACTACGGGGTCTCCTGAAAAATCAACTAACTGCATTTTTCATTATGTGGTGGACATGAGCTTTTGGGGGCCAGGGGTGGAATGTTATGGTTTGGATACGAGGGGTCCTCCAAAATATCCTGGGTTAATATTACAGGAATGTTCAGAGGTGACATGGTTGGATTGTGAGAGCTGTAAACGAATCCGTCCATACTTGTCTGAAGGGCTGACCTTGCGGTGACTACAGGCTGGTGGGGCCAGGGCTGGAGGTGGTTGGTCAGTGTGGGGCTTGCACTGGCAAGGTGCACATTCCCTGTAGTCCCTTCCCTTTCTCTCTTTGTGATTCCCAGCTGCCATGTCCTGAGGCAGCTTCTCTCTGCACACTTTTCCTCCATGATATGCCGCCTCACCTTGGACCCAGAGCAATAAACTCGGCTGACCATAAACTAAACTCTGACACTGTGAACCACCTTAAAACTCTTCCTCCTCTGAGTTGTTCTTGTCAGATTATTTTGGTGACACCGAGTGACCCAAAGCTGGCTAACCCAATGTCCTGATGAGGTTTTGGTATCAAGGTGAAGTAAGACTCCTACAAAGGGTTGAGGAATTTTCTCTTTATACCCCAACAGGGCTCTTGTGGAGGACTGAAGTAACATTATTTTTTTTCTTTGCTGTTTGGTGGAGCTCACCAGTGAGGTCTGATGAGGCTTGAATTTAATTTGTGGGAACATCATTGACAATTGATTCGATTTCTTTAATGGTTAGAAGATGATTCAGATTTTCGTTTCTTCATTATAATTTTTGGCAACTAGGATTTTTCTAGAATTTCTGTCCACTACATCTAACATTTGAAATTTATTGGCGTAAGTTTCTTCATGCTGTTCTCTTATCTGTTCAATGTCTGGGCCATCTGTACGGATGGCTTTTTTTCATTCCGAAGGCTGCTTGCATCCCTTTCTTTTTCTTTGCACAGTATTACTGGAGGTTTGTTATTTTATTAGTCTTTTGAAAGAACCAACTGTTGGCATATTGATTTTTCTCTCCCGAATGCTTCTTTTCTGTGTTCCACCAAATTCTGTTCTTATTTTTATTAATTCTATCCTTCCACTCTCGTGTTGTTACTTTGCTGTTCTTTTTCTAACTTCTTGTGATATGTGCTCAGCTAATTAATGTGCAGTTTGTTCTATTTCCTAAAATACACAGTTCAGGCTTTAAGAATTTCCCTCTGAGCACATTTCTACTTGCATCTCAGAAGCTTTGATAGAGAGTGTTTTCATGACCGTTTGGTTCAAAATACTTTCTAGTTTTTACTATGATGTCTGATTTGATCTATGAGTTATTTGGAGATATCATTTTTTCATTACCAAACATATTGTGACATGTGGGTTATAGTTTTGGTATTGATTTCCAATTTAGTTTCACTCATAATCAGAGAACATACTCTAAATTGATTCAATCATTTGCGATGTGTTGACTCTTGCTTTATGTCCTAGTATTTGGTCAGTTTTGGCAAATGCTTCATGGGTGCTTGGAAAGATTTGTATTCTGTGATTATCTGGTATAATGATTTGACCTTTCAATTAAGATTACTCATTGTTTTGTTTATATCTATATTCTTACTGATTTTTTTGGTCCACCTGACCTGCTGTATTAATCCTGTTAGAAAATCTTTCACTTTCGATTTTTTCTATTTTTCCCTTTAGTTCTTTCAACTGTTGTTTGATATATATTATATCTATAATTCATATGTCTTATATCTGTATCTTTATGTGAATTGAGCTTCTTTATCTCTGATAAAATTATGGTTTTCTAAAATTCACTTATTTTTGTGATAATATAGCTTAACAGCTTTCTTTTGGTGAGTATATTTATGGTGTATTTTTTCCACCTTTCAATTTCAATGTCTATACTTCTGTTTAAGCAAGACTTTGTAAATAGCCCATGAAAACATTTTAATGGCAACTTTGACAATTTTTGACTTTTAACTGAAACATAGGTTTATTTATGTTTAATGTGAATGCTAATATTTGAGTTCAAAGGTACCATCTTATTTTATGTTTTTGTCACCATATTCTAGTTACTTTTCCTATGTTTGATTTTATTATTTCAATTTTTTTCTCTGAGGTTGTTTAGAAATTACATAATCTTACCACCAAAGTAAATAAAAACCTTTGTGTTATTAAGGAAAAAAAGCAAAGATAGCCTTTTCCTTAACAGCAAAAGACTAACTCCATTTACCACCCTCTTGTTACATGTATAATTTTTGCTGAGTCTTTATTCTATTAGATCTTGCTACTTTCTATTCTCTTTTATGCAACCAATGCTTATTTAATTTTTTTCATGTATTTACTATTTTCTCGACATTTTACTTCTTCCTGTATGAAAGACATTCCACCTGGGAATCTGGCAGAATTAATCTGTCTGGCAGAAATATACACTGTAGAATTTCCTTGAGCTAGTGTGGCTTTAGTCTTGACAGATATTTTCACTGGGTATAAAATAGTGAGTTTTGGGGCTGGGGATGTGGCTCAAGTGGTAGTGCGCTTGCCTGGCATGTGCGGGGTGCTGGGTTCGATCCTCAGCACAACATAAAAGATAAAATAAAGATGTTGTGAACACTGAAAACTAAAACATAAATATTAAAAAATTTTCTCACTTTCTCTCTCTGTCTTTCAAAAAAAAATAGTGGGTTGCAATAATTTTTTTTCTTCAGTGTTCTCAAGTTACTGTTCCATCATCTTTTATTGTTGATATTGAGAAGTCCTCTATAAGTCTACCATTTATGTGCAGGTAGTCTGTATTTGTTTTCATCTTTAAACATTGTCTACATATGAATTTCTTTTTATTTATCCTGATTTGGGATCTCTGGGTTTCTTAAATCTGTGGGTTACAGTTTTTTGTTAGATCTGAAAAATTTTTAGTTATTATCTATTTTAGCTTTTTTGCCACCATGACCAAAAGCCCTCACAAGAACAATTTTAGAGGAGGAAGAGTTTATTTGATGCTCATGGTTTTAGAGGTCTCAGTCCACAGACAGCTGGCTCCATTACTCTGGGACCAAGGTAAGCACAGCATCGTGGTAGAAGAGTGTGGTGGAAGAAAGGAACTTAGGATAGGACAAGCAGGAATCAGAGAAACTAAGGTCTCCTCACCACGGGCAAAATATACACCCCAAAGTCATGCCCCACTGACCCACCTCCTCCAGCCACACCCAACCTGCCTACAGTTACCACTCAGTTAATCCCTACCAGTGGACTACTGCACTGATCATGATTAAGTTAATGATTTCACAACCCAATCATTTCACCTTTGAATGTTGAGGTATTATCTAATAAAATACTCACGCTTTGGGAGACACATCTTGTCTAAACCATGGATCATCTCTTTCTTCCCTTTTC
Source organism: Ictidomys tridecemlineatus (assembly GCF_052094955.1). Lineage (NCBI taxonomy): Eukaryota > Metazoa > Chordata > Mammalia > Rodentia > Sciuridae > Ictidomys > Ictidomys tridecemlineatus. The sequence continues at coordinate 85,949,613 of NC_135479.1, forward strand.
TTCCGGCCCTTTCACTGTATACATGGAGACTTCATGTCTCTTGCCCTCTCTTCTGTAATCATAAAATTTCTTTCTCTATGCTTCATTCTAAATAGTTTTCATTTCGTCTGTCTTCCAATTCATTCATTCTATGTTTTACTCTACTAATGTGATTCAAAGTCATTCATTGAACTTTTGAGTTTTCCAACCTATGAACATGTTATACCTCTCTCCATTTGTCTAGGTCTTCTTTGGTTTCTTTCATTGGCATCTTTTAATGTTTAGGACGGAAATTCTATGTATGCTTTGTTCAATTTATACCTAAGCGTTTTATTTTTTTAGATCAATTTTAAGTGGCATTGTTTTTAATTTTGGTTTTCACATGTTTTCTATTGGTATGTAAATATACATATATAAATATCAATATATATGTATATATATGTATATACACAGATACATATATTGATATTTGTGTATTGATCTTTATCTTGCAAGTGTAATCACTTTCCTACAATTTTCAGGGTTTTTTTGATAGATTCTTGAGATTTTTTACATAGACAATTCTGTCATAAGCAAATAAGATTTTTTTTCTTTTCCAATGTGCATACATTTTCATTTGGTTCCACTTATTAAAAAAAAAACAAAAACTCCTTTGCCATATTTTCTTTGAACCATGGATTTTTTATAAGTATGTTAATTTCCATGTGTTTTAATATTTTCCTGTTGTCTTTCTTTTGTCAATTCCAGTAAGATTCCATGGTGGTCAGAAACCATATTTTATATGACTTCAATTCTTTTAAGCTTGTTGAGATCAGTTCATATTTAGAATATGGCCTGTCTTGGTGAATGTGACATTGAGTGGTGAGTTCCATGAACGTCACTTTCAAGCCTGTGGTTAACTGTGTGGTCAGCCCCTCTGCATCCTGGCTGGTTTTCTATTTGTCATCATTGCTGCGAGTGGGATGTCCAAGTCCCCACCTATGACTGTGAATTGACTGTATGGCCTTGGAGCTCTGTTTTGCTTCATGTATTTTGAGACCCTGTTTTTTGGTATTTCTGTTTTAGAATGATTATGTCTTCTTAGGGGGCCTTCATTGAACTTTTGATCTTGTTTATTTTAGTCATTTCTAGAAGTTTGACTGGTTCTTCAACAAAATCTGTCAAGTCACTTTTTAGGTTTTTTCTTTAAATATAGGCATAACTGTTTCAAGATTTATATTGAATAATATTAGTTCCAGAGTCTGTACAGTTATTTTTTCTGTCTTTTATTTCTGTTAGTTCTTATTCCTATTGTTTTACTTTCTGTGCTTAGTTATCCTTGAATACTTGCTGGTCAATGCCTGCCACATCCTGATGGTCCCAGGTCCTCCTCTGAAAAGGCTTCATACTTGCTTTTGCAGGAACCTGGAATTTCTAGAAGCTTACAGATCTCGACTTGAACTTCTTGGGGTAATTCAGGCTGAAGGTCGCAAATCTGAGCAAGGGCTCATGTGCGGCCCTTCTTCAGAAGGATGTTTTCTCCTCTCTTTTTTTCTTTGATTGTTTAAACAATGGTACTAAGGTACCAAGGCTTCTCTCAAGTCCTCTAGGATTGGGGAAGGGGGTGAGTTAAGATCCTGTTCACCTTGGCCCAGAGTGTGTGGTTCCTTCAGGTTGAGCTTAATGTTGGGGAAGTCACCTACATGCTCCCTGCCTTTGGGTTCTGCCCTTCCTGACTTGAACAACCCTTGATTCAAAACGTAGGTGTGTATTTCAGGGCATTAGTGGCTCTGGTGCTTCAATAGCCCACTCACCTCTCTGATTACGAGTGATCTCCCATCTTTTCAGCTTTAACAATGAAGAATGAAAGATAGTCTACCCATCACTTCTTGTTTCAGAAGGAGAGTTGAAATCCAAAGAGTGTAGCTTTCCCCCCAGAGCTTGATGATCTCTGATACATTTTGCATTCCTGGCCATCCTGGCTGCCCGGGGCCCTCCTTCCTGCAAGTTGAAGTATCCACCACATCAAGGGGTGGCAGACCCCAGCGGAGAACAGGGAGGCAATGTTCACCTTTTGATTTCCAGAACTGGCTCCTAAAACTCATTTTAGAGGTAACACTGGCAAACGTTAGAGCTTTTATTTGCAAGAGAAATAAATAAGGCTTGTTGAGAGAGAAAAGGTGCAAGTTCCTTTAAAAAATCAGGAACCAGAGTCCAGGGACTTAGAGCACAAAGTTTCACCAAAATCCTGAGAGTATTAAGAAGAGGAGAATATGCTCACAGAAATGAAAAGCTCTTTCTGGGCTGAGGGTGGGGTGAGGTGAACTTGGCAGCAGGGTGGAGAAGAGTCTGGAAGAAAGGTTTGTGGTTCAGAGGGCTCACATTGGAGTCAGGCCTACTCCCTAGCCGCTGTCAGAGGTGGGGTTGGGCAGACATAGTTAAGAGGCCCAGTGAAGTATGCACACTGGGGAGCATGTGGGAGCATAGTTTGCTTCCTTCCTGGAGTTCTGAGAGGAGACCACCTTACATTGCTCTGGGACAATTCAGAGCAGCACCCGCAGCATAGAAATGGAGCTGTGGCAGGATGGGCAGAGGGTGCTGCAGAAAACAACCCATCCCCCACCTTCAGCAGGGCAACACAAGGATCCTGGAAAATTCCCAAGGCCCCTTGGGGAGTAGTGAAGGGGGTTAAGAATTAACAGTGGACATGGCTCCTAGGGAGAGGGGAGAGGGTACGGGGGGGGGGGGTGCAGCCCAAAGCCAGGGACCACAGCATTGGCAGTACCAGGCAGAGCCCAGGCACCAACCTAGACGACAGGGGGGTGGTGCTGTGGCCAGGAGAAGCCGAGGAGGCTTCAACAGCTGAGGCAGAGAGGACAAAGGCTAATGCCCGAGATTGAGGGCAGAGCCCTCAGCTGGGGGCAGTAGGGCCAGATGGCCCTTTTGGATGCCAGGAGGCTAACCCTTTCCAGGATGCTAAACTGCCCTGGAGGGGTAGGCAGGGACGATGAACTTGATTAATGACTGACCTGAAAGAGGCTCAGCCCAAAATAGAAGCCTTTTTGTGTGTGTGTGGAAACAGTGTCTTAAGAGAATGTCCAGTGTTAAGAACTCAGCTACATTCCTGCCTACCTGGGTCATCCAAGGGACATACAGACTACTTCTTTCTCTTTTCCCCTTTAAAAGGAACAGGGGCTGGGAGGACGAACTCCTGTTGGGCTGTGACTTTCTGGCGCCCTTTCTATACATTTGACCTTCACATTGATCTCTGTTTTACAGAAGGAAACAGGGTGGGGGGCTGGGCCCAGCCAGGCAGCTCTGCTGGGCATCCTGGATACCCAGGTGTCACCTGTGATGGTTCAGCTCATTCTGATGGCACAGGTCATGCACCGAGAAATCAATGCTTTTTTACAGCACCCAGGAGGGGAGAGTCAATAAAAATAACAACTTGAGCTAAAAATCCTTCTTATCCTCCAAATGGTCATGAGCACAGGCCTTTTCCCTTCAGATGCTCTTGGTCAGAATCGCAGTGTTGCCTTTCCTGTGACCCACCCTCGCTCCTTCTTTACCTGCAGGTACTTGTCCAGGGACCCTCTGCTGCCCGAGCCCACCTCCTCACAGCACTTGTATGATAGTGATCTGTCCCTCCTCTTTCCTAAAGACTGAGAGCTCCTTAAGGCCTCCGCCTTTTTCTTCCTGTCTGGGTAACATGCACCCTGATTAGTAAGGAGCCAAGCCACCCTTACCACGAGGTTACCCAAGCAGCGCCATGTTAAATGGCCAGATATCTGCTTTCTCAGCCAAAGCAAACTGTGATACCTGAGAATAGGCACAGCTGAGGGGAGGGAGAAGTACCATCTTTAAAACAAGAGGGTCACATTTGTCCCCCTACAATACCAGATCAGAGCTGTCTGCCTGGGGAACAGCTCATCTAGGAGAAGACATGGACATGGGTACACCTGGGGGTCGTGGGCCTAAGGCATGATCACATGGCCGTGAGGACCACCAGCCTTCACAGACACACCCAGAGCTTCTGGTTTGCCATCATGGCCCCGATGGGCAGGATGGGGAGACGGCTGCCGCAGCTGGGATGTAAATTCAGTGCTTCTCCTGAAGGTTCGTGCACTGGAAGCCTGGTTCCCAAGGTGCCATGTTAGGAGGTGGGGCTGTGAGAGGTATTTACGTCATCATCGGGGGCACCACTCCTGGAAGGGCCCAGTGCTGGCCTCATGGACTGAGTTAGTTCCAGCTGGCCTCTCCCAGCTCTGGCTTCCTGTCTTGCTATCTGATCTCTTGCCAGCATGAGGCCCTGGTCAGAGGCTGAACAAAGGGGGCTGTCTGATCTTGGGCTCCCAGCCACCCAAACTGTGAGATAACTACTGTCTTTTCTTTCTAACTACCCTGCTTCAGGCATTTTGGTATCACAACTTAAAATGGACTCAGACAACAGCCTGGGAAGAGACAGATTTCAGAAAGGTGCCCACCACAAGAGACAGAACTGAGCAACTACCAGGAGGAAAGGATCACGGGGGACACAGGGAAATGCAGGGAGCAGAAGAGACGTTTAATAATATTCCAATAATATTGTCAGAAATACTGCAGAGATGATATCCTGCGCATGAAACAGGAATGGGGTGTTTTATGAAGGAACAATCAGAAAACAGGAAGAAGCTCTTAGAGATGAAAAGACATGCACTCCATAATATCACCAAGTGCCTGCAGCATGTCAGGTGCAAGGCTGGACCCCAGGGTAACAGGTATAAGGGGATCACGTGCCAGAAAGAAGAGAGCATGGCTCCATCCAGGAGGTAGACAAATTTAATAGGAATTCCTGAAAGAGACCAGAAACAGAGGAAATCATCAAAGAAAAAAAGAAAAATATTTTTCCAGGGTAGGACACACATTTTCAGAATTGACAGTCCTCTGAATGCTCAGCACTTTGAATAAAATAAGGTCCACACAGTGGTAAGCCATTATAAAACTTCAGACCACCAAGTTTAAAGAGAAGATTCTACAAGTTTCTAGAAAGAAAACCAGAGGTCAAACGCACAGAATTGGAAAGCAGGGAAGCACTGAAATTCTCAACAGCAAGTCTAGGATCTAGAAGACGGTGGAGTCAAATGTTAATTTCCATCCTTGTATTCTATATTTGGCCAAACTACCAATTGATTAGAATAGGCATGGCAGACGTTTCTTCTACTAAGAAGACAGTAAGTAGTTTAGGATTGGTGAGCCACATACAGTCTTTCTTGCATATTCTTTTTTTTAATATTTATTTATTTTTTGTTGTAGTTGAACACAATACCTTTATTTTATTAATTTGTATATGGTGCTGAGGATCGAACCCAGGGCCTCGTACATGCTACTCGAGCATTCTACGGCTGAGCCACAAACCTAACCCCCTTGCATATTCTTAAACAACAACAACAACAACAACCAAACACTTTTAAAATGTAAAAAACCCTGTTAGCTCACAAAATGAATGACAATTGGCCATGGGCTATATTTGGCCTATAGGCTGTAGTTTACTGCTCTTGAGATCATGGGATAGAATTGTTTTCATATATGCAAAATCTTAGAAAGTTTACCTCTCATATAACTTTTGTCAGAAAGATGCTGGAGAATGCACTCCAGTAAAATGAGATGGTAAATCAAAAAAGTGGAAGGAAGGTCTGAAATCCAAGAAACAAAAGAGTTGTAAATCAGAAGTCAGGTCAAGGGGACCCTAAGGAATCAATGAAAAGAGGTCCCAGGTGACAGTGATATAGTGGGCGTAGAAAGCTGGCTGACGAGAGATCGGAGGGATAGGAGCAGAAACAACATGGGATGGACATTTCATCTGAGTCCCCTGTACAAAGAAGGGCTTTCGAGACCTTCTAGAAAATGTGCGACTCAATTAAGTGACAGGTGTAAGGACACAAGGGAACAAGTAAGGAAGCAATTATTAGTTCTAAAGTTACATAAGAGACAGGGAAACTCGGCAGTCTGTGCGATTTAGTTAACTCCATTTACGCTGACAAAAATGTAAGCGATAAACATTAGCAGAACCCAACATTGTGAGCTGATCAATTTGAGATGTGAAGTGTGAGCCCGACGGCAGAGATGTGACAGAGCTGGAGTCTCATTTTTCATGATTAGAAGCCAATGGATAATATCTAACTCTGAAAAGTCAGGAAGCAACAGTATGAGCTTGTTATTTAGAAATAGGGAGCTGAAGACCAGAGAAATAGCCAAAAGAGTCAAAAGTGATTGCTCTGTGAACCAGGAATCAGGGGTGGGGGACACAGAACCAACAAGAGTCCTGCACTCTAAGTCCTATACTAACTTAAATGTTAACAATGAATAAAATGAGTTCAGAAATCAATGTAAATGGTAAGGATCCAAATTTAATAAAACACATCTAGCAGGTTAATACTGTTTATATTTTGGTTAATTTTCTTTGCCTTATGTATATTATTCTCCACATAATGTAAATCTACCTACATATCTTCCTTTTAAAATTTGTTCTTTTTAATTACATATGACAGTAGAGTGTATTTTGGCATATCATACATATGTGGAGTATAACTTCCTGTTCTTGTGGTTGTACATGTTGTGGAGTTACACTGGTTGTGTATTCATATATGAACATAAGAGAGTTATGTCCGATTCATTATACTGTCTTTCCTATTCCCATTCCCCCCCCTACATCCTCCCACCACACCCCTCATCCAATCTAGTGAACTTCCACTCCTCTCACCACTCCTCCCACCACTCCCACCTGTTGTGAGTCAGCATCTGCATATCAGAGAGAACATTGGGCCTTTGGTTTTTTGGGATTGGCTTATTTCACTTAGCATGATAGCCTCTAGTTCCATCTATTTGCCAGCAAATGCCATAATTTCATTATTCTTTATGACTGAGTAATATTCCCTTGTGTATATTAGTCACATTCTCTTTATCCATTCATCTGTTGAAGGGCGCCTAGGTTGGTTCCATAGCTTAGCCTACTGTGAATTGAACTGCTATAAACATTGATGTGGCCGCATCACTGTAGTATGCTGATTTTAAATCCTTTGGGTATAAACCGAGGAGTGGGATAACTGGGTCAAATGGTGGTTCCATTCCAAGTTTTCTGAGAGATATCCATATTGCTTTCTTGAGTGGTTGCACCAATTTGCAGTCCTACTAGTAATGTATGAGTCTAACTTTCCCCCTACATCCTTGCTAACACTTATTGTTACTTGTATTCTTGATAATTGCCATTTTGACTGGAGTGAGATGAAATCTCAGTGTAGTTTTACTTTGCATTTCTCTAGTTGTTGAACATTTTTCATATATTTGTTGACCATTCATATTTCTTCTTCTGTAAAGTGTCTGTTCAGTTCCTTTGACCATTTATTGATTGGATTATTTATTTTTTGTTGTTAAGTTTTTTGAGTTCTTTATATATCCTGGAGATTAAAGCTGTATCTGAGGTGCAGGTGGCAATGATTTTCTCCCATTCTGTAAAGAACATAAAGAAGCTTTTCAGTTTGATATATCCCTTTTACTGATCCTTGATTCTACTTTTTGCCTTAGGAGTCTTGTTGAGGAAGTTTGTTCCTAAGCTAACACAATGGAGATTTGGACCTACTTTTTCTTCTAGTAGGTGCAAGGTTTCTGTTCTAATGCTCAGGTCCTTGATCCACTTAAGGTTGAGTTTTGTGCAGGGTGAGAGACAGGGGTCTAATTTAATTTTGTTACACATGGATTTTCAGTTTTCCCAGCACCATGTTGAAGAGACTGTTTTTTCTCCAATGTATATTTTTGGTGCCTTTGTCTAGTAAAAGATAACTGTATTTATGTGAGTTTGTCTCTGTGCGTTCTATTCTATACCACTGGTCTTCATGTCTGTTTTGGTGCCAATACCAAGCCATTTGTTACTATAGCTCTATTGTGATGCCTCCTGCTTCACTTTTCTTGCTGAGGATTGCTTTGGCTATTCTGGATCTCACATTTTTCCAAATGAATTTTATGACTGCTTTCTTTATTTCTATGAAGAACATCATTGGAACCTTAATAGGAATTGCATCAAATCTGTATAGCAGTTTTATTAATAATATATTTATATTAATTCTGTCTATCCAAGAACATGGGAGATCTTTCCATCCTCTAAAGTCTTTTAAAATTTCTTTCTTTGGTGTTCTGTAGTTTTTATTATAGAGGTCTTTCACCTCTTTTGTTAGATTGATTCCCAAATATTTTAGTTTCTTGGAGGCTATTGTGAATGGAATAGTTTTCCTAACTTCTATTTCAGTTGATTCATCACTGATGTATAAGAATGCAATTGATATATGGGTATTGATTTTATATCCTGCTATTGCTGAATTCATTTATGAGTTCTAGAAGTTTTTTGGTAGAATTTTTTTGGATCATCTAAATACAGAATCATGTCAGCAAATATGGATAGTTCGAAATCTTCTTTTCCTATTTGTATCTCTTTAATTTCTTTCATATGTCTAATTGTTCTGGGCTAGTGTTTCCAGGACTATGTTGAAAGAAATGGTGAAAGAGGGCATCCTTGTCTTGTTCCCGTTTTTAGAGGGAATACTTTCAATTTTTCTCCTTTTAGAATGATGCTGGTCTTGGGTTTAGCATAGGTAGCTTTTACAATGTTGATGTATGTTCCTACTATCCCTAGTTTTTCGTTTTGAACATGAATGAATCTGTATTTTGTCAAATGCTCTTTCTGTATCTATTGAGATAATCATATGATTCTTATCTTTAAGTCTATTGGTGTTTTGAATTATGTTTATTGATTTCTGTATGTTGAACTAACCCTGTATCTCTGGGATGAACCCCACTTGATTGTGGTGCACTATCTTTTTAATGTTATAAATCATCTTTAAGAGATTATATCATCAGCATTTTTCTTGGCCACTGGACCTTTTGAAAATATCATTTTAAATGATTACATAATAATGGAATGAATATATATATATATATATATATATATATATATTACTAGGATCAATATATACTGACCATCCTTAGATCTTAGTTGCAAGTTTTGGGTTGTTTTCAAAGACAAATTAATAGAAATGTTCAAATGGCTTGAAGATCTGGGAGAAGACTTGGCTACATTTTGTTAAAATGCTTTTCAGAAATTCTGAACAAGGGTAGAGACAGCTATCCGAAGGTGTGAGAGACCCGACCTCACTGCACACTGACCAGTACTGGGATCTACTCATTTCAAAAATCTTTGCTAATCTCTGAGAATGTATTTTTGTGTGTGTTTTAAAATTCACTTTTAAATTTGCTTAGGTGATTTTTTTAGCACTCATACTCACATTTCTTCTTTGGTAAAGTGTCTCCTCGCTTGCATTCCTTATCTATCTACCAGCACGTAGGAACTCTCCTTGACAAGAAGGTTCACAGCCTGACTGTTGGTCCCTCTGGCAACTGACTCACAGGCCTTCCCCGGCTCCAGTCTGGCATTGATTCTCTGTGTCTCCTCTTAACATTTTCGTCTCCTTATCTTGTTACTGAGTTTCATAGAATTTCTTGGAATAGCATTCTCTTTCTGTTTCATTGCTAGAAGTCGCCTCCCTATCTGTCTCCTCCGACCACTCATCTGGCATGTCACCGTCCCCAGGCTGCTCCTCCTGCACCTCTGCCTGTGCCATCCACTTTCCCTCAGTCTCACGGAGAACCAGAAACACAGACATTCTCTTTTCCTCCTTAAGTGGAAAGCCACCTGCTCTGAATCTGCAGACTGGCACCTCCTTTGGAACGGATGTCCCTTTTCATATGACCTGTGACTCTGGTTGTCCTCTTCTGGAAAGTTCTGTCTGCCCACCACTGGCTGCTGGGTAGGTCCCTGTTTCATAAAGGTAACCTCTGGGTCGATTATCTTTAGTATTTTGCTGAGTGAAATACATGAGGCAGGAAATCAATTGCCTTTTACCTCCAACTACTTAAATGTCTGTCTCACTTTCTCTTATTATATACATTTTCTCCCCATCTCCCCTGATTCTGTTTTTCTCTAATCATATGTTCATTTAATGTGTTTGTACTTCATGCTCCATGGTGCTAACTGGAGTCGGCGTCACACAGTGATGCTGTGTGATGACACAGCAGGAAGTTTCTGAACACCTACTTAGTCTTCCAGAACTATTTTCTCCAGTTAAATAAATAAGGGAAAATGTCCACCCATTGGTGTTTTCACTGGAAACCTGATCAATAAGTGGCTATTCCTACTTGGTCACACTTGGTTGAGTGTCTCAGGAGAAGGCGGAGCTGCTGCCCCCTGGTACCCTTCAGGTATCTGGCCAAGGTGAGACTCAGGGACATGTTCCTGGCCATTACTCTTGAGAATGGAATTTTTTTCCCACTATATTTCATCATACCTATTTGTTTCGGTACATAATACTACCACTGTTACATAGAAAACTGAGTACTTTGCTTGGTTTATCCTGCATCTAAGCTCCCTTACTCAACTTATTAATTCTAATAGTTTTCCCTTGGAGGGGGAGAGAGGAACATCACCTGCCAACAATGGAAACCAAGTCTCCTTTCTATAATTTGATGGATACCATTGGAAATCAGGGCAGTGAGCAGGCATTCTTTTCTATTTCTTTGCGACTGTGAGAATGCCTCTGGAGTGTTATGCCATTGTGCATCAGTCTAGGGAAAGATCCTTGCAGTTCTAATTTACTAGGAGTGCAAAAAAAAAAAAAATCCCTGAATAGGTATTGGATTTTATTGAATGACTTTTAAGTATGTATTGAGATGATGATTTAGGTTTCATAAAAATATATTGTCTTAGTAATGTGATATATTAATAGATATCTTTGTGGCAAATTGTCCTTGAATACCTGGGATAAATGCTACCTGGTCTTGTAGAATTATTCTTTTATTAGCAATTTGATAACCTACTACTTTATATGGGTATTTTGCATCCAAGATTATACTGTTAAACACTAGCTGTAATGCCACAATATCCTTATCCAATTTTCTTAGTGCTAGAAAATGGCTACGGTAGGTTGAATTATGGGTCCCAATTCCTCATTCTGCCATTATAGCATTACACAAAGCAGAGCATACTCCCCCAGCCCTTGACTTTGGGCGTGGTTAGAAGACCTGCGGGACCAGTGGGTATTAGCAGATGGGATATGAAGAGATGCAAAGCTTGCTTGGTGGGGCTTACAATCCTGAGCCTGTGTCGTCCCCATGAGAAGAACACGCAAGTGGTCACTGCCCTTCCTATTTCCCTGGACCCAGAGTGGGTGGGTAAGCCCCCTGTCCCAGCCACCCACAGACCTGTGATCAAGAAATAAACTGTTTCTTCTAGCATATCACTGATATGTTGAGGTTTGGTGCAGTTGAAGCTGACTGAGAAAATGCTTTAGCTGGAAACAACAAAAGTGCGTGTGGATAATATTGTTAAGACCCACACAATTACAATCAGGTAACTAACGTGAACAGCTCATGGCACGTAGCTGGTGACTCAGTCATTGTACTCCCTCCACTCCCTGACCTGGCAGGCTCAGCAGAAGAGAGGACTATGGTAGACTTGTTCTGCAAACATGGCCCCAGCATTATCTCACAGCCAAGGACTCTTGGAAAACCTGGCCACTCTTCCATGTGACTACTATACTCAGTGTCAGAAGTGGTAGGTGTGGATTCTGAGGCACTTCCAACTTAGGGTCTTGGGGTACTGTGTCTCAGAAGTCAAGTGCATGCTGGGAAATCCCAAAGTAGCCTACACAGAGAGACCCCAGAGTACAGATTAGAGTCTCCATACCCAACGTGACTTGCCAGACTTCAGTAAAGAAGTCTACAGAAGACCATTGCCTCCAGCCACCTGGTCACTCCCAGCCTTAGAGTTGTCTCAGCTGAGTCTTCAGACATCATGGAGCAGAGGTAATCTACCCCTACTGTGCTCTGTCCAGATTCCTGATCTGCTGAGTCTATGAGACTATCAAAATGTCAAGTTATACCACCATACGCTGTTTGTTATGCAGTCACAATAACTGAAACAGTAACAAAGATTCCAACATGTTGTGTGATTTTCCCATGGTTATGCTGTTACAGGGCAAGGATCCATCACAGAGCTGAGGCAGCAGCAGCCCACCTTTCAGTTCTTGCAATTACCCCAGAAAGATTTCAGACATGGTGCTCAGAGTAGTGGGCATGAATTATAGGGACAGGAAAAGGGGACACTCTCAAGGGACAGAATTGGTCTTTTAGAGAGGAGAAGGATGGCTCACTCCTCCTGTCCTCCAGTTTTATTGTGTTTCCAGAGCTTCACCCAGGGGTACCTCTTGACTTTTAACTGACAACAGGATGGCATTGGACTTTCAAGTCCCCACTGTGTGTGGTAAAGGTCCAGGGCAACTCTAGGTCCTGTTGGCCCGTGCTGACTGGTTTAACTGGAACTTGTTCTGACAGACCTTACAGGTAGGAAGAATTATCCTTATCTCCCTGAGTTCTGGAAGCTGGTCTGTGAAACGGTCACAAAATTCTGCCCCTTCAGGGTAACTTGTGTCCTTCTTATCATCATTTCAGGCCTGCGTTTCTCCCTCAGAGAGCAGGTTGTCTGTTTGCTGGAGAATGTAACAGATTCTGTTGACTTAAGCCAGGCAGGGTTGCAGGTAAATTCCTTTTAAAAAGAAAGCATGTGGGGCTCAGCAGAGTGAGCCTGGTTTATAGGATCATCTCTTTAACCTCATTTTCCTATCACTGATGTCTACCTGTGACTTACCAAAATGACCAGAAAATGGTGGGATGAGGATTGGAATCCAAGGCTGTCTGTGCTTTTGCTATTATCCTGATGGACCCAGACCAGGCCACTCTGGGGCATGATGGAGGAACTTCCCTCTCTGGAAATGGCCTGAGAAATGACACCACCTCCCCCAGCAAGACTGGTTTCAATAAATCGTTATTGCTGTTTAAAAATGCTAGCAGCCTCACAAACCATGAAGCCAAGACTTAATGGCATTCCAAACTGTAAAAACTTCATTATTTCCACGGAGAATGCCTTGGCGCGTTTATCAGTATTTTATTAAGAATTACCATGCATATTTAAAACAAAACTACACGTGTCAAAACCATTGAGAAAAGCATTAGGTAATGCTCAGACGTGGCTTCCCAGGAGCGCAGACAAGCCCTCATTCTCCCCGTCCCTGTGTAGACGTAGATCTGGGGCTTCTGCTGGGAGAAGCTCATTGTCCCTGTGGGTACAGTCACAGTCGGCCCCTACCCACTTATTGTATACCCTTTTGTCCATTTTCTTCCTCTTTTTTTTTTTTTTTGGTTGTGCTGGTTGAAAAGCACCTTGGGAAACAAGGCCTTGAAAGGCAAACTCTAAGACAGCTCAGGAGCAACTGTTGCAAGAGCTGCTGGGAATCAAGTAAACAAGGAAAGGCAAGCCTGGGTAATGGAGCAGGTGAAGAAAAAAAAAAAATTAAAAAAGCAAAAGCCCAGGATCTCAAATCTCAACCAAACAGATACAGCATGCTTTAAAAAAGAGATTATTGTGATTTAAATCGACTTTCAAGCTAAGCCTGGAAAAACATGGGGGTCTGGCCAGAAGCAGTTGAGCTTTGATGCCTTTTCTTTATTTTTACATCACATTCCAAGTATATTTAACAGTTTTGCCTTTTTTTTTTTTTCTCTTTAACCACAGAGCTCCTGGCCTGCTCAGTCCAAGTGAACTCCAGACAACCCATTTACTGTTCAGCTCTCCGCCCTGCTGGCCAGCAGTGCCCATCAATTTCGAAGGCCACTGCGTGTCTCCATCACAGAAGCCTGTGGTAGAGAGAAAAGCAGATCCAGGTGTCCTGCTGTCTTGAAGTAGAGGCCCCAGGCCCTCTGGAAGCACAGCTGGCCGCTGGAAGCCGGATGGTCTGTCTTCCCTGCCCAGTGCCCACGGTGCACTGCCCGCCATTTTCCTTCCTTCTGTCTGTGCAGTGAAAGATCCTTTCAATCAGCAAACTCTTCCTGCACTTTACGAAGCCCCCCGGCCCCCCTCTGGCCTCCAGAATTTACAGTGCCCAAGCTTGTCAGTGTGAGGTTTTTTTCTTCCTTTCATTTCCAAATGTCCTACTTTCTATGTGCGCAACTTCGTAAAAACTTAGCCAAGTAAACAACAAAGCATCAATATTGCAAAGAGTTTAAATTTCCCTCTGGGACTGGACAGAAAGGACTTTTGTTCTCTCTCTCTCCTGCTCTGTTCTCCATAATCATCTCTGGTCCCAGGCATTTGGCACTTGGGCTGGCAGTGCCTGTGTCTGGGTAGTGACAAAGCCCCTGGTCAGGTGGCTGCCTGCTTGGGGTCCTTCTGCTTTTCAGACATTAGAACCATTTTTTTTTCTTTTTTATGCCTCCAACTCCCAGCATTTAACTCCTGGCTGTGCACTGAACAAATGTATCCTTTCAGAGTGGGTGAGTTTTAAGAGGAACTCACCAGAACTCTATTTTTTCTTTATAAATTTATTCATTTATTCTAATTAGGTACATATGATAGCAGAATGCTTTTTGGTTCATTGTAGCCAATTGCAGCATGACTTTTCATTCCTCTGTACAAGATGTAGTGGCACACCATATGTACAGTACCAAGGTAATAATGTCCATCACATTCCACCATCTTTCCTGCCCCATGACTCCTTCACACCCCTCCCTTCCCTTTGCCCAATCAAAGTTTCTCCATTTTCCCCATGCCCCCCACCCATTATGGATCAGCATCCACTTATCAGAGAGCACATTTGGCCTTTGGTTTTTTGAGATTGGCTTACTTCACTTAGCATGATATTCTCCAACTCCATCCCTTTACCTGCAAATGCCATAATTTTATTCTCTTTTAATGCTGAGTAATATTTCATTATGCAAATACACCTCAGTTTCTTTATCCATTTACTTATTGAAGGGCATCTAGGTTGGTCCCACAGTTTAGCTATTGTGAATTGAGCTCCTATAAACATTGATGTGGCTGCACCACTATAGTATGCTGTTTTTAAGTCCTTTGGGTATAGACCAAGGTGTGGGATGGCTGGGTCAAATGGTGGTTCCATTCCAAGTTTTTTAAGGATCTCCATACTGCTTTCCAGATTGGTTGCACCAATTTGCAGTCCCACTAGCAGTGTATGAATGTGCCTTTCCCCCCACATCCTCATCAACACTTATTGTTGTTTGTATTCTTTATAACTGCCATTCTGACTGGCTTGAGATGAAATCTTGGAGTAGTTTTGATTTGCATTTCTCTAATTACTAGAGACTTTGAACATTTTTTCACATATTTGTTGACTGACTGTATCTCTCTTCTGAGAAGTGTCTGTTCAGCTCCTTAGCCCATTTATTGATTGGGCTGTTTGTTCTTTTGGTGTTAAGATTTATAAAGAACCCACCAGAACTCTAGATGCCGGTGTTGCTGGGATCCTCAGAAACGTATGACCTTTTCTTTGGGGACCTTAGACCTGGCGGGAACTTTCCACAGGATGAAAGGCAGGAGGGATGGAGTGGTGGGCATAACTGTAAACAGGCACTTCTGACTGGGTACAAGCCATGGGAGGTCTCATGGGGGAGCAGCTCAGGATGACGCCTTGGGCAACCTGTGTGTGGGGGATCTGTGAAAAGTGGCCTCGTTCCCTGGGCAATCTGTCACTTCAATTTCTCAAGAAGGGGGCTTGGGAGACTGGTAGGAACTTGAGAAATTTCAGTTCCTTTGCCTGTACAATGAGAATAAGTAATGCTACATATTTCAGAGGGCTGGTATGAGAATCAATGACTTAGGGTAGGGGACAGAGAGAAGTTCAGGTGTGGCCACGGTTGGAGAGCACACTGGAAATACCCCTGAGTCTGGGTCTACCTCCTCTACATGTACTCTAAACACAATTTCTCTTCCTTCTTTGTAAGGCAAGAGGAGATGTTCACTGATTCCATAGACAGCATTCCAACCAGGTAGTCCATCAGCACTGTAGGTTCAGAAATAAACATGGAGGGAGTCCTGCTCTCCTGGAGATGGGGGTCTTTAGCCACCCATGTTGGGCAGGGGCACAAAAGGGAAGCTTTGGGAGTCCAGAAAAGCTCTGAGCAGGTTTTTGGGAGGATGGTACATCTGAACAGCCGCCCTCACTGCAGAGGGCAAATGGTAACATAACACAGGTGAGGCCTCCTTCACCAAATCAATTCTTCCCACTGTAGTGTATTGAAAGGAGATTAAAAAAAGAATCTGCAGAACACGGAAGCTCAATGACTCCTTGATTCTGCACTAATATCCTTGCCCGTTTCTTGATACGTTTTCAATTTACCTTTGTGGCAATTTACACTGAAGGAAACTGTCCAGGATCAGTACCAGAGGATTCAATGAAATAGGTCATGGAGTTAAATGCTGTGGCAAAACACAGGGCTTAATTTTATAGATAAAATTTAAACTGCTTAGCTCCTTTTTTTTTTCATTATTCGTGTTAAGACTGATATTACACAGTGGCAGAGGGATGCTTCTAGAAACCAGGAAGTCATCTTCCTGATTCCATAAGCAACTGTGGGGATGGGGGTGGGCATGCGCTCTGGCCTTGCAGCTAATAGATATGGCCTTAGGGCCAAGACCTGAGTGGTCCACCTTCCACTCCCTCTCACCTGGCTGCTTGTGGACAGGACTCTTGCCTCTGCTGGTAGACAGAGCAGAGGACAACACTCCAACACGGGTTCTGTTGGAACTTCTCGAAGCCAGGTCAGCACTGAAGTCATTGCTAATAACACACATTCCTGGCAGCACAAGCTGCTCCCTAACATCGAGGCGTGGGAACTTGATCCCAGGTGATCTCTACACATTAGTGGAGAACCGCAGACTGATGGGAGCTGAAAAGACCACTTCCTTCCAGTCATCCGAGGTTAGTTCATTAACCCAGCTCCAGGCTCCAAAGTAAACAAGGACCACTTCTCTATAATAACCAAATTACCAATTTTATGAGTATGGAATAAAAGGATATGGGTTTCTTAGGTTGTAAATGTTTTATAGAGTTAATGCAATTTCATTTTTGAGGCTGGTTTCTAATAATACCCCTAATTTACATGTCTAATGTATTCCTTGGTCAATTCTGCTTATGGAAATTTAAGATGATCTTTTCCATGTGTAATGTAAGACATAATTTAAGCTAACCTAAAGCCGGCCGTTCTTACCAAGCACGTAAAAATTAGTCCCAACAGGGGATGCTTTTTTCAAAGTTTTATTTATTTATTTCTTCATTTCATGTGCTGTTTAGTGTTCCTCTAACTGTTCTGCATTATGGTCAACAGGGACCCTTCACCTCCTCCACAGAAAGAGGACCAAAGATGCTTGGGAAACACCAGAGTACACACAATGAGACAGATTTTTGCTGCAGACTATAGAGGCTCTGAGAGTCCAGAGCACATGGATGTATACAGCAGCTTTCCAAGAAGAGGAAAGAAATCCTAGGGTTTAACTAGCTCATTTGGCTTTCATGGATCATTCTTTGGAATAAGTGTTCAGAAAGCCATGCTTTGGGAAATATTTGGTGAACTCCATCTGCAGATTACATCATGGAATGAGAGTGCTTTCAATTGGTTGCACTATCCATGAGACTCTGGGAAATTATAACTGTGGGTGTGATAGGATCATTTGGGGGAATCTTCCTCAAATAGAAATCTCCACCCCTGTCATCCAGGTTTATATATAAATAGCAACCAGCATCTACCTGGTCATCTCCAACACTGCTACCATCAACTTCTGGTCATCATGCCTGGCCACCAGCCAGATCCTCATAACCACCATCCTGCCATAATGAACAAGACCAGTGGACACCATCACTGTGACCTTTGCCTCATTACCACCACCAGTGTCCCCATTGCCATTCCAATAACTCCAACACCATCACCACCACACTGACCCCAAGCCCGCTGCATCGTTACCACCATCACCGACGCTCCTACTGGTGCCGTCATCCTTCCCATGGCCAGATAAGGAGAGGAGGGGATATAGAAAATACAGTGTCATTATTCTAGGTTGTATGCAAAGTCTGGATGGTAAATACAATTGCAAGTATTTCCCCGAGTTACTATGGCATCCCAATAACCATTGAGTGGAACTAGGTGTGGTACTAGCAGAATCCTGAGGTCTGAAGTCTAGAGTCTAACAAGACCTTCAGTTCAAAGCAGGGATCTCCATCTCACGGGTTCAACCTGCCACACAGAGCTGCATACCAGCTAATCTCATAGGAGGACTCAGCCCCACTCTGCCTTCAGATATGTGGATGGTGTCCTTGAGCTTGCCCTTGTCCTTGTCCTAGCCACAGGGCAATCATAAACTTTAAAAGCAGCACAAAGTGAAGCTTGTGTCCCCTTTGAGCAGGTACCTTAGGGAGAGTCACAACAGACCAGCTCTGAACTTTCTCAACTATGTGCTCTTGTTGAGTGTGTGAGTCATCTTTTTGTTACTGTGACAAAGTACCTGAGGAAATCAACTTAAAGGAGGAAAGATTTATTTTAGTTCATGGTTTCTGATGCTTCAGTCCATAGATACTTGAATCACTTGGCCTGAATGCTTTGGGCCTTTGGAAAGATAGAACATCTTGGCCATGTAGCAGGGAAGAGAAATGAGGTGGTGGGGTGGAGAGAGATGGGGGTGGGGAAGGAGAGAGAAAAGATGGGGCTGGGAGCTAAATGTATCCTTTCAGGATATTACCCACAGTGTTATGTCTTGGATCCAAGTGTCTCTCAAAAGCTCATGTGTGAGACAATGCAAGAAGTTTCAGAGGAGAAATGATTGGGTTGTAAGAGTCTTAATTCAATCAGTGACTTAATCCCCTAACAGGGATTAATTGAGTGATAATTGAAGTGGTGGGGTGTGGCTGGAGGAGATAGGAATTGGGGGGGTGGCTTTGGGGTATATTTTGTATTGCAGAATGAATACATCTCTCTGCTTCCTGATCATCATGTGAGCTGTCTCCCTCTGCCACACTCTTCTGCCATGATATTCTGCCTCACCTTGAGCCCCAAGGAATGGAGCCAGCCTTCTATGGACTGAGACCCCTGAAACTGTGGGCCCTCAAATAAACTTTTCCTCCTCTATAGTTGTGCTGGTCGGGTCCTTTAGTCACAGCAGTGAGAAAGCTGATTAAAACCCCCAGTGACCTGCATCCATCCACTAGGTCTCACTTGCAGTCTCTGCTTGTAGTCCCACTAATCCATTCAGTTATGAGCCCATCAATGGTGGATCCACTGAGGAGATCAGAGCCTCATAATCTAATCACTCCCCAAACCCCTGCCTCTCTACAATGCTACAATAGAAACCAAGCTCTACACACGAGCCTCTGGGGGTGCGTTAGTCAACTTTTAATCACTGTGACCAAAATAGCCCATAAAACACTAAGAGGAAGAGTCTACTTTGGCTCTGAGTTTCAGAGGTCTCATCCATGATTGGCCAATATCACTGCTATGGGCTAGAGGTGGGGCAGAACATCCTGGCAGAGGGCAGGTCTCAGGAAGCCAATCACCTCGCGGCAGCCAGGAAGCAGAGAGAGGAGGAGCCTGGGTGGGGTGGGGTGGGGGGACGTAATCAGAGGCCCATTTCCTCCAGCAGGGCCTCACCTGCCTACAGTTACCATGCAGAACAGCAGACCTTCCAAAGTATTAATTCACTGATTAGGTGACAGCGTTCACGATCTAACCATTTGACCTTGGAACTTTCCTGCATTGTCTATCACATGAGCTTATTGAGGGACACCTCACATTCAAACCGTAAAACTGAGTGATTCCATATCCAAACCATAATAATTAAGTTTTCTGAAAGTTACATTTTATGTATACATTGATATATATATATCAATGTATACATAAAATGTGTATATATATATATATATACACACACACACACACACACACACACACACACACACATGTGTCTGTATGTATAATAAAGATGCTAATGAGTGTTATATGAGTGTTAACCAAGTCTCAGGAACTGTGCTAATGGTTTCACATATACCATATTGCTTTTTTTTTTTTTTTTTGGTACCCAGGATTGAATCCAGGAACCACTTAGCCATATCCCCAGTCCCCTTTTTTTAAAAAAATATTTTATCTTGAGAGAGAGAGTGTTGCTAAGATGCTTAGGGACTTGCTAAATTGCTGAGGCTGGCTTTGAACTTGGAATCCTCCTGCCTCAGCCTCCTGAACTGCTGGGATACAGGCGTGTGCCACCAGATTACATATACCATCTTCTTACTTCTTACAACTCTTGTGTGGAAGAACTGTATGGTCACCTCCACTTTTCTGATGAACAAATAGAGACATTCAATAAATAGCCCAGGGATCTAAAGCTGATTAGTTGTACAACTAGGATCTAAACCCAGGTAATCTGTTTCTAGGACTGTGATTTTATTCCAAATGCCATTGTGAGCTCACCGTCTGTGTCCTGTCTATGCACATATGCAGTGAGTAAATGTCAGCGGCACACACACCAGCCTGCATGGGCTGATTTTGGAGATGTTCAGGCTATAGTTGATTATGTGTGACTTGTTTCATGGGCTGATTTTTGAGTGTAGCACCAGAGGTCATGCCAGTCCACTGAATTCTATGGGGAGAAAAAGATGAAAGGCCAGGAGCGCAGAGTGGTACCTGGTGTCCTGGTGGAGTGACACCAGTCTATGAGCTAAGTTCTCCGTCATCCATGCCAGTAGGATGCAGTGGGTGGGCTGCGGTGTCAGGGGTGCTTCTTGTTATTCTATAGCATATCACATGCATCAAAGTCTTGAGTAAAATTCCTTGGGCTCTAATAGCTGGAAAGTTTTCCAAGCACCTGCACAGACAGCAAGAGTCAGTCACTCCAGACAGACCAGCGGTGACTCTGATGAGAGGGCAGAGGTGCCACCCTGTGATCCTCAATCCCTCATCCTCCTCTTGATCATTCATTCCTAAGTCATCTTGATAATAGACGTGATCGATTGCTTTGCAAATCCGAGTATTGTTAACTTTTTTTGGGGAGGGGAGTGCTCGGAATTGAACCCAGGGCCTTATGCATGTGAGGCAAGCACTTTACCAACTGGGCTATATCCCCCAGCATGAAAACATATGTATACTCTTCACAAATACAGACAGAAACTGAAAGAGAAAGAGAGAGAGAAAGAGACACTTCCTCAAATGGCACTAAGTCACTGCCGCAGTCTAAGGGTCCACAGTGGGTCCCGTTGTCAGGGATGCTCAGACTCTGCTGTCAGGGAGGTTGCTGGGCTGACCTTAAAGATGCCCTTCAGCTCTAAATTCCCACCGCCACCATCTCCCTCATCTTCTCACTCTTCTTTATCAGTGCCCGGGATGTGGAGGCTCTGTGCTATGAGGATAGGGTTGACATCCTTACAGTCTTAAAAGGCAGCTGCCAGGATTCCCCTAAAGTCTCTTCATTGGCCCCGTGTCTGCGGTCACTTCCAGGCAGGAGACACTGGACAGTAGCTCTGTGTCTCTGGCTTTGAGGTTGTTGCTTGTTTATGAATCTGGTGCTCATTTTAACTAGACCAAGTACCTCTTAGATTAAGATTTTTCATCTCTGAAATGGGGAAATAATACCAACCCCATGGATGTGTTCTAGAGAGTAAATAACATAATAAAAATATTTTGTGAAATCTAAGAAGCTATTCACATGTCACATCATTACTATCATTTTGTTTTCACATGACTAAAATTTTTGACTATAACAATTAACTGAACTATGTAGATGATGATTTCAACATAATTGGCTTCCTCTGTACTTCCTCCTATTTATTTAAACTTTTGATTTTATAGTAGTTTTAGACTTAGAAAAGTATGAGGTAGCACCAAGAACTCCCATATTACTTTTGCTCAGTCTTTGTCAATGTTAGCATCTTACACAATCATCTATACCAGGAAATCAGCATTAACACCATCCGCTGATCTAGGAGCTTCCTCCATATTGTCCCCACTGTCCCATGGTGCCATTTTTCTGGTATCCTCCGTCTCTGCCAGTCGGGGCAGCACCTAGGTCTTTCAGGATCTGGACACTGGGAAAGTCCTGGGTGGTGATTTGGAGACCACCCCTCAGCCTGGTTCCTTGAGGGTATCTCATGACTGATGAAGCTCACTCATCTTAGGTGAGATACTTCACAAGGACTGCTGGTCCCTTCCCAGTGCGCCACGGCAGAGGGCACAGGATGCTGATCTGTCTTGATTCTGGGGACGTTAACTTGGATGCTTGGGCGAGAGGGTGTCTGCCAGACTTCTCCACAGTGGTTACTGTGCTCCCCTGTGTGTCTATAATCAATAAGTACCTCGTTGGAAAACACCACGAGGAGATGTAAATAGCCCACTTCCCTTCCTACTTCTGCATCTAATTTTAGCATCCACCAATGACTCTGGTTTGCAAGGATCCTTACTGTGATGTTTGTGAAATGTGTGGTTTTCTATTTCCAACATTTCTTCTATAGTTTTAATTAGAATTCGAACACAAGGAAGAACTGCCTTTTCTCCTGCCTTTACTTATTCATTTATTTTTATCAATATGGACCGAGGTGTATTTTATTCTGTTCCACAGAGTTAATCCAATATTCTTATTTGTTAAGTGATCTCAGATTTGTCCAGTGGAAGTGCCTTTAAGTTGCCTTCTCTCTGTCCCCTGTTATGTATTCAGAATCCCCTTGCTTTCTGGAACCAGGGGATGTTCAGGGTTATCCTGTAATGTCTCAGTCCAGCTGCTAGGTCAATCATTTTTTCCAGGGACTCTGGTTTTTGCTATTGAAGAATGGCATTTAGAAGCCAAGGGGGTTGGTTATACCCATTGCCTCTGGATGTCGTGGTTTCTAGACCTTCTTAGAAGAGAGAGCTTAGAAATTATATACTGAAGTGGCACCCCCTTTCTCCACGGAAAAGCCCGCTTCACCATGGCTGATTTTAGGACTGTCAGCAAAAGAGTCTCTGCAAAAGAGTCCATTGTAGATAAACGTCGGATTTTCATGTTGCCGTTGTACTTGGCCACTGGCCGAGAAGATACCAGCACTCCAGGTGCTGGACACCCCCTTACTAGTTTTTCACAAAAGTATCCAGTATAGTACTTTGAAGAAATGTGCAAACAAGGCCTCTGGCCTTGAGCTGGGGCTTCATAGAGATGTCTACATTTTTAAGATAAGTTACAAATGAGCTCCATGGTAACAACTGGCAGGGGGAGGAAAGAAAGGGGAGAAGAAGCTCTCCCCTTCTCAGGTGTTGTCCTTGAAGAGTTAACTTGCCCAGAACAGTGAAAGAAAAAGCTTCTTTATGTGAACTTCTGCAGACTGTGAACTTCTGAGCCCCTCTCCTTACATGGTGGGTATAAAACTCTGAAACTCCCTGAACTCAGGGTTCAGGGAATTGATTGATTATAGCAAAGGCTATGCCCTCTGAACCTGGCTGCAGCCAAATAAAACTGTTTCCTGCTGTCTTCGGTGCCTTGCCTCAACTGTCCCTACAACAATACCTGTGTGTATAATTTTATATCCACGATACCTGCATCCATGCCTACCTACTTATCCATGCTAGCAATATGCCCACACATCTGTTTTTTTCTAGAATGATCCATCTACACATACATTAAAAACTATGTGTTCGTGCTAAAACCTCCAACTCCAATTCAACACCAAAGATTTCATTCTAGTTTTCTGTCTTTGAAATGTGTAATCACTTTCTGCGACAATAAGAAACTGGGCTCTATCATCCACAATACTTACTTGCTTGATCCTAGTATTTACCTAAGGTAGTTCCAAAAATATTCACCTACACCCCTGTGGAAAACCAATGCTAGCTGAAGAACTGCATTGATGTGTCCATTTCTGAGGTTCTGAGCCCTGCAGGACCTGTCTTCATGTGCTCTTGTTCCTGGGGTCAGCTCCTCCCTTCCTACTGCCTTTAGTGTGCTGATGCATTCCTTCACAATACAGCCAGCTTCTCTTACAACTGCTTGAGTTATATTTGGGTTCCTATTGAATCTCAGCAGGCTTTAATTATACGTTTAGTTTTTCCTGGCTTGGGGGTTCTCTGTTCTAAGAGTCAGTACTGTAGAAAGAGGCACACCGGGGAAGAGTCCCTCGGCTCACCCCGTCTTCTGCTCCTTTCCCATCCCCCATTCTTTACACTTCCCATATACCACTTCCAGCCGCCAATCTCATTAGTTTATAGAATCTATCCTTAAATGATTTTGTCCTTTTAAATTTATTTTCCCTATAATTATCAGTAACTCATAAATTTCCCCAAGGTCTGACTCTGTCTTGACAACCTCATCTTTAGGAATATTTATACAGACACATCTATTCAATTCGTTTTAATTAACGCCCTTTGTGCTGCTGGGAATTCGACTTCACAGAATGTCTGATCCGACTGGATCTTTTTGAATGCTCTTTGCGCGAGGTTTCTTTATGGTCTGCTTAGCGGAGGAGCCAAGCGCTGGTCCCCGACTCTGATCGTCGCTTCCCATTTGCAAGACAGAGATGGTTACCAGCCCTGGCATCTCAACCCTGGAGCTGTCTCCTTGGGGACCTGAGAGTTTGGCCTGACTGGCTGGTGCAGCAGCAGCAGCAGCCGAAGGCGACAGAGAGCACAGTCTGTCCAGGAGATGAGCAGCCTGTGGCAGATGACAGCCCTGGCTCTGAGCTCTCTGGGACCTAGGCTTTGCCAAACACTTGCAGAACATGTCACCTGTCCGGACCTCAGGTGTCCTTATTCCTGTAAAACGGGAACATCAACACTTATCTCACAGGGCTGTTTGGAGGACACAGCATGGAAGAGACCCCGTGGAGGGGGGTGTCCCTCCTCACTTCATCCTTACTCTAAGGCAGTCATGTGCCAATTTGTTAATGTTTTGGGTAACTGTGGCTTGATGGGCAGTTGTGAAAAGTAATACAGAACATCCCATGATCGCTTTACCTAGTTACTCTCACTGGGAACTTCTTGCAACATTGTACTTCTGTACATTGAGATTGATAAAATCCACTGATCCACTGATCTTATTAGATGTCATATAGTTTGTTTGTTTGGGTTTCAGGGATTAAACTCAGAGGCATTCGACCACTGAGCCACACCCCCAATCCTATTTTGTATTTTATTTAGAGACAGGGTCTCACTGAGTTGCTTAGTGCCTCACTGTTGCTGAGGCTGGCCTTGAACTTGAGATCCTCCTGCCTCAGCCTCCCAAGCTGCTGGGATTACAGGGGTGCACCACCACACCTGGCTAGATGTCACAGTTTTATATGCACTAACCTGAGTGTGTGTAATAGTTTTATGAAATTTATCACATCTCTGGTCTTCATGCACCCACTGGTCAACACTCCACCCCCACAGAAAATTGAGCTGCTCTTTTCTGTCTATTTCTCTTCCCTCCCATCTCCCAAGACCCATCCCTAACCCCAACGACCACAAGTCTGTTCTTGAATTATATAATTTTATTGTTTCAAGAATGTATGCTAAGTGGAATCATATCACATATCACCTTTTAGGATGGGCATTTTTGATTCAGCATGGTTCCCTAGAGATTCATCCACGTTGCTGCATGAATAGCTCATTTCCTTTTATTGCAGAGGAATAGTCTAGAGTATGGATATATTCATCCCTTGAAGGACATTTGGGTGGTTTCTGGGTTTTTGCTATTATGAAAGAAACTGTAACAAATATTAAAAACAAACTGTAAAAAAACATACTGGTTTTTGTGTGAATCTAAGTTTTCATTTCTCTAGGATGAGTAACTGGGATGCGATTGCCGGATCATGGTGGTTGCAGGTCTAGTCTTAGAAGAAGCTGCCCAACTTCTTCCCAGAGTAGTTGAGCCTTTTTACATTCTTACTGTCACTTACCAGTGATCCAGTTTCTGAGCATCTTTTCCAGCATTTGGTATTGTTGCAATGTTTTTATTTTAGCTACTTTGGTAGGTGTGTAGTAATGTATTACTGTGGCTTTTAAGCTTTTAATAGTGTTAAATATCTTTCATGTGCTTATTTATTATCCATATATCCTCTTCCATGAAATGTCATGTCTTATGCCCATTTCCTTGTTGGACTGATTGTGTTTTTATTATTGAGTTTTGGGAAAGTTCTTTATGTATTCTAGATTCTAATCTCTTCTTGGATGTGTGGTCAGCAACAATCCTTTTTAAAAATTTTATTAAATTTTTATTTGTTTTAATTAGTTGAACATGACAGTAGGATGCATTTATGCACTTTGATATATCATACATAGACGGGACATAATTTCTCATTTTTCCGAGTGTACATGTTGCAGAATCACATTGGTCATGTAGTCCCATATATGCATACAGTAATAATGTCTGTTTCATTCCTATCCCCACAGTCCCTCCCCTCTCTCCCCATCACTTCCCTCTACCTAATCTAATGTAACGCTATTCTTCCCTAGTGCCCCCACCCCCGGTTACTGTGAATTAGCATCTGCATATTAGAGAAAGCATCCGACCTTTGGTTTTGTGGGATTGGCTTATTTCGCTTACATGATATTATCCAATTCCAACCATTTACTAGCAAATGCCATAATTTCATTCTTCTTTAAAGCTGAGTTGTATTCCATTGAGTATATATACCACATTTTCTTTATCCATTCGTCTATTGAGGGACACCTAGGTTGGTTCCATGGTCTAGCTATTGTGAATTGAGCTGCTCTAAACATTGATGTGGCTGCATCACTGTAGTATGCTGATTTTAAGTCCTTTGGGTATAAACCAAGGAGTGGGATAGCTGGGTCAAATGGGGTTCCATTCCCAATTTTCTGAGGAATCTCCATACTGCTTTCCATATTGGTTGTACCAATTTGCAGTCCCACCAGCAATGTAGGAGTGTGCCTTTTCACCACATCCTCACCAACTGTTTTTAAGGAATAATGCCAGTGAAGCCCAAAGGGAGGGGCCTTGTGAGGTATCTGAGGACCTCGCTGTGAAGCACACACACCTGTCCAGTGCTGTTCCAACCCCACCCTGGTGCAGCCGGGTCTGGAGCTAGAATACCATGGCAACTGCCCCCCCCCACAGACCCTTTCAAAGTCTGCCTCAGTGAAGCCACATCTCAAGGCAGAAATGCAAAGACAGAAAAAAAGACAGTTTGTTATAAGGTCCAAAAAGCACCTCTGTTTGAAAGAATTTGGAATGTAACACTGTAACCTCAAATCCTTGAAGCTTCCCATGATAGGCAAAAACTTATCTCGGTTCAAAACAATTGCTGGAGTAATTCAGCATTCTTAAGCCTATCTTCTCCAGAAAAATCTTTTAAATTAGAAATGGGAAAATGAATATTTTTTTTTCAGGTCAAGCTGGAGCACTGTCCATGAATATATATTAAAATCACTCTATTTGATTAATAAGCGTCTGTGTGAGCCCAAGATTAAAGCAACATGCTGAGCTTATATAATATTTACTCACGCTCTCCTGGTATCTCCTGAAGCCCAGCAGACCCAGAACTGGGGCTGTGGCTGCCTTAAATGGAATTATTATAGCTTAATTTCCCCCCTTATCTCAGATTGTACTGCACCACCTTATCATGATGCATTTAATTCTCTCCATATGCACTGTGTAATAGAGAATTAAAATTAAAATCACAAGGGGAGCGGAAGTGCTGTGTATCATGCCGGACACCCATCAGACATTTTTATTTAACACAGAAAATTGCTGGTGTGAATGTTATTACAATAAATATGCTTTAATTTAAAATGCAAGTCACTGAGAGGAAAAAAAAAACTGGGAGCCATAAAATATGTTTCCCCTCCTCAAGGTTGTCCAAAGGGGAGGAAAAAAAAAGGGCAAGTCTCTGGACTGGGTTGTTATCTTTACGATGCAATTTAATCTGGGATGCCACAAGCATGTGGAGCAGGATTGTTAGGAAATAACATCATAAAGTATCAAGGAAGGGATAAAAGAAAACAGGAGAAACTGTTTTGTGGTTTTTCTATCTTCCATGCATAGATATGAGAATATTCTGTTAACCTGTCTGGTCATGGCTTTAAATCAGCCCTGGGTTTGGGCTTACTTAGGACACAAGAGAAGAGACCTAGCACACACTGGATCTATCGCATGGGCTGGACACTTTATGTACATCATCTCTTTTAAGCCTTAAAATAAACAACCCTGTAAGGTTAGAAGAGGTTATTCCTGTGCTGGAGGGGCAGAGTCAACCACTCAAGGTCATGCAGCTGGTAAGTTGGTTTGGCATCAAGGTCGACTGCAATGCCAGTGGGTTCTTTCTGTGACACCGTGGTCATAGGGAGGGGAGCCGTGTCCCCTCTGAAGTTCACCACCGTTCTGCATTATTTTCTTTTGATATGCAAGGGAGAACAGAAATAGGACCCAGGAGCAACTAAGTCAGAGCTGAGCGCGGCTGGGCAGCAAGCCAGGTCTGGGTGAGGTCTGGGTGAGGTAGGCTGTGTGTCATAGCCATGGCCTCCTAGGTCAGGACAGAGATCTGACCGACTGCAGATGTGTGCCCAGGTCTGCTCCACAAGACTGGAGAATCGGGGCTTTTTCCTTCTGGAGGGATCTGTTGCATCCATCATTGAAAAGCTTGGAGAATAAATTCTGGAGAGCTTAGTTTGGAACTCTGAATTTGACCCAGAGCAAAATCCAGGAAAAGAATCTGAAACTGACTGTCTCTAAGCACTTAGGAAAAGTGATGACTGCTCAGAGCAAGAATGGGTCACTTCCTTCCTTGGTAGTTTCCAGATGAGCAGGGCAGTAACAGCCGTGGCTGCAAAGCCTCATCCAGGCATTTGCCAAGGTCTCCCAAGATGACCTTGGCAAAGGGGTGGGAATGCACACAAGGTCACATTGCAGGCAGGTAGAGTTGTCCACTGCTGCATGACTATCCCTCCAAAGGTGACTCTCCCCTCTGGTGGAGAGTGCCGGAACACTCAGGATCAGCAGGTGCAAGCACTGGGTCAGGGTCGAGGCTATCTAGATCCAGGTTGCTGTGAGATCCCAGCAGCTGCTTTTCCAGAGGCTGAGGATCCCGTGCCAAGGCTCCTCCCATGGTCTAGGTTCTACCTAGTGGCACCTGATGGCTCACTTGGTTAAAGACTTTCAGTATGTGCCTTTCACCTGAAGTCCCCTCTCCTTGTCTGACATTGCAGACTCCAAGGTCAAGTTCTGGCCCCTTTTCTACTTCCTGTTGTTCCCCCTGAACTCTTGGCTGTCCCCAGCTCTGTGGTGGACTTGCACTTTCAGGAGGACTCACAAAGCCTGCTGTGCAGCAGGGGACAGTGTCTTTTGGACTAGACCTGAGTTCAGGTCCCAGAGCCCCCAGGTTAGCTGCTAAGTGACAATTCCCTATGCCTCCACGGCCCTGCGTGCCAAGGTGGGGATGGTACTCCTGACAGCCGAGCTGCGCTTGTACACAGACTCCTTCACTCCCTCCAGCCCACGTCACGCTCTCCTGTGTGCATCGCCGTTGTCCCTGGGCCTCAGGTATTCCTTCCTGGTCCAACGTGCCACCTGGTTCCATTTGAATCCAACCCTCTTGGGGAATAGAGGTGCCTCCTCTTTGTAAGATGCACCTGTACTCAGGCCTGCACACAGGGCAGGGTCCTCATCTCTGCTCCTTGGTTTTCAGAAGGCTCTGCCCTCCTCCGCCCTGGCTGTCACCTACACCTGGGCTCTTCCACAAGGAAGGCCCCCTCCCTGCATCTTCTCCTTCTTTACGAGGGCATCATCTACCAACCTTAAAAATATGGCCACTTTGGCTTTGAAATCTGGCACGTGATGTTCCTCTTCACCCCTCACCTGGCCACTGCCTGGGGTGATTTCCAAGCCCACATGGACCACCCACCAAAGGCCTCCGTTCCTGCCTTCTGGCCTCTCACAGTTCCTCCACTGTATCTTGAAGTTCCTTCCTGCATTGGACCTTGCAAGTCCTACGACTGCCCCAGAGTCTCGAATCTATCCCCAGGTCCTGAACACACTCTGTCTCCTCCCAGTCACATATTCTGCAACTTTGGATAAAACCATGTATCCACCCCCCTGAGGGCTCCCGCCCATGCATGACCCTCCCAGCCCATCTGCTCCCTCCTGCGCTTTATTTCTGGTCCACCTGAGATCCCAAGGTGAGTCCTTTTAAGGATCCTCAAAGCAGTCCCTAAAGCCACATCCCTCCTCACCTCCACCACTCTCAGGTAGCACACTGCCCCCCCGAGGTTGGACGCAGATTTCCTGTTTCTCTGAGGCTTCCGGGGAGAAGCCAAGAGCTGCTGGGAAAAGCCACCCTGGGGCTTGCAGCTCTGATCTCAGATGGACCAGCCACATGGACTGGTAGTGCCTGTACATAGGGCCACCCACAATATAACCAATATCTTCCCCCCTCAAGTCCCTGAGCTTCCCAGCAGCCCTCACAGTCAGCTGAGAATGGTGACGCTCACCTTGGAGGACCAGAGAAGCCTCCTCTCCCTGCTGCCAAATACCCCTTCCTAACACCCACCACTGTCCTGCCCACCTCCCCTCCAGGAGCAAGGGGCAGGAGCCCAGGCCGGTCCATCCACCCGAGCTGGGGCTCCCATCCTCTCACCATGGAGGCTGCGGACCTAGCAAGTGCAACCTGAATCTGCCGGGGAAGGTGCATGTTCTGTGGTCCACACACTGTGAATTTTTAAAAAATCTTTTAATGAGCCCATATTTAATATTTTAGGATTTTTTCTTTTGACTTTTTCTTTTGATAAAACTTCAGGAGAAGTTGCAAGAATAGTAAGAACAATTTTCTTATGGATATTTCACTGGGATTCTCTGAATGGAAATATTTTACCATGATGGCTTTATCCTTCTCCCTCTCTCTGCTCCCCTAACTCCACACACTTTTCTGACCCAGCTGAGGATGTTGCAGGTGCGATGTTCCTTTATTCCTAAATACTTAAGTATGTTTCCTTTGAACAAAAATCTTTCTTTGACATGACTTTAATAAAATAATCAAAATCAGGAGATTAACACCGACACAACACTATTATCTGACCTAACAGATCTAATTTATATTTTTGTCAATTCTCCCAATATTCCCCATTATGGCAATCAATCAATCAACTAATCAACGCATGGGCTGCACTTAGCTGTCACACCTCGTAGCTCTTCTTTCCTCTGGAATAGCTATTTTGTGTATCACGGCAGTGACATTTGTATAGGCCAATCATCCTGTAGAATGTCCCTGTCTTTAGAAACAAAGTATGACCCCTCTGGGAATGGCAGAGACGGGACAGCGAGCCCTTCCCAGTGGGTCACATCAGGGCGTGTGTGTTGTCCCTCTGTCCCAGGCTGTCGTGTTAGCTTTGACCATTTGGTTAGGATGGTGTGGGCCACGTTTCTCCAATGTGAAGTCAGTAAATCATGACTCCCCTTGGAATCAGTACGTCTAATTCTAGGAGTTATTTCGCAGCCATGTACATAGCTTGTCATCCCACGTCACCTAGCTTTAGGACCCACTAGTGATTCTGGTGTAAGTCAGATGGTTTTCAAGTGGTGATTTTCCAGCCCTCATCCCTTTAGCGCTGGAGTTCTACCTGGGGAGCGCTCTCCTTCTCCCCATTTGTTTGCTCACTTGATTGTTAAAATCGGCTACACTCTTACTGAAACTTAGTTCAGTGAGTCCTGCGTATCTACTTCATTATTTTCACGCTCAAACGGTCCCGGCTGTGGCTGGGGGAGACCTGCAGCTGGCCTCTGTGTCCTCTGACAGGTGACCATGCTTCAAGGGCTTCCCCAGTTTCTAGGACCACGAGATACTCCAAGTCTGTCTTCTACGCTCTCTCCCCACATCCAGCATCAACTAGTTTCCTAAGGAGCCCTTTTATGTGATAGTATTTTGAAATCCAAATTAGGATGCCAATTTATATAACTGCTACTGGGGTATAATTATCTCTCAGGAGACCAGGCTAAGATATAGATGTATGTGTGTCTGTATACACACCCAGCCCATTATCTATCTATTTATCTCTCTCTCTATCCTCTATCTAGTCTGTCTTAACCATCCACCCATCCACCCAGCCAGCTGCCTTTTCTATCCGACCTCTCCATGACTTCACACTGATACTACAGTTCCAGTCCCACACAGCAGGGCATGTCTCTTTCCTCTGTCCACATTTGTATTTCC
Source organism: Ictidomys tridecemlineatus (assembly GCF_052094955.1). Classification (NCBI taxonomy): domain Eukaryota; kingdom Metazoa; phylum Chordata; class Mammalia; order Rodentia; family Sciuridae; genus Ictidomys; species Ictidomys tridecemlineatus. Next base: position 85,981,643 of record NC_135479.1, read on the forward strand.
CTTCTCCAACAACGAGAAACCCAATTTCCAAGATCCACAAGATATTTATTTACTGCTCAATTCTAGGATACACAGAAAATGATTTCAGAATGGCTAACCTCTCTGTCTGGGAAAAGAAACCTACTTCTTACATTGAAATATGTAATAAGTTTAATAATGTTTACCATAGAATATTTTGCTTTCCACGTTTGGCCATTGCAAGTGATGCGGCCATCAACAACCTTCCAAACATGGAAATCCGTGTTTCCAGTTTCTCTTGGGAGGTCAGGGGTGCCTTTTCCTGGCCTTGAAGAGGGCACGCCTGCTCCCCCTGTTCTCTTTGCTGTTGATGATGAACCATCTCTCTTTGTTCTTGCACACTGGACCTCACTTTATCCAGGTCCTGGTCACTCCCTAAAGGACTGTCTCCCAGTTCCTAAGTGGACAGTAAGCCTGGGGTCACTACCATTGCTGCAACGAGCCCCCTCCCAGACTCTACCAGCAACCCAGGCTGCTGAACCCCAGAGTCCTGCTTTTCCATCTGCCCCTAATTTGAACTCTATCCTCTAGCACCTGATGCTGGGGCTCTCTGACTTTTCTGTCTTCTATGACAGAAACTGTTCTCTGAGGTTCTCCTCTGGCTTCTCTGCAAGTTCTTCCTCCTTCCCAGGCAGCTTGCAAACATCTCTCTCCGTCCTGTCTTCCAAATCTGGCTCTTCTCCTGGACTCGGGGGGGGGGGGGGAGGCAACTCTCTCCCTCAGATTCACTCCATTACCAGATGAATCTTACCTTCTAATTACCTTCCCCTGGCAACATCTCTCTTCATTCCTGTAATCCCTGCCATGTTAAAAATATTGTTCAACTGCCTCCTAACTGGCTTCCCTTCATCTCCTGCCCAGTGTTGTGCTTGCCTGTGCAACAGAAAGAGCAAGATGTGAATGATCTCTGTATGGATAAAAACCAAGTCCTTACAAGTGCCTACAGGGCTCTCACGGTGTGCTTCTTTTCCTCTTCCGCTGCATCTATTGCAGCATTCCTCTTTGCTCCATGTTTTCTAATCATCACGACCCATGCATTCCTTGGTGGCCCTGCTATCCTCTGCCACAGGGCCTTTGCACATGCAATTTTTTGTGCCAAGACTGTTCCCTCCCTGCATCCCCTGACCCTGGCCAACTGCATCCTCTGACCCCGGCCAACCTCATGTTTAACTTAAGAAGTGCCTCATTCTCTAGCTCAGTCCTTAATGTTCTCAGAAATGCCTTCCCTAGACTCAGCCTACATCAAATTCTGATTTACTCTGTTCACCTGGATAGCATTAGGAATGTGCCCTTCGTGGTGCATGAAACCTTAATAATTTTTACCTCTGTGGGATTTGATTAGTGCCTGTTTTCCAGGAACGCTGGGCCACCTTCTGCTCCCATGTGTCCTTGCATCCAGCAAAGCACCCAGCACATCTCCATGCTTAAGAAGAGATCTGATGAATGACCCGAGGCAGGGTCGCCTGATGGTTATGGCATAGACAATGGGGGACCCTGGTCCTATCACTTGATCTCTCTGAGCCTTGGCCTCAACTTCCTCATCTGTAAAACTGAGTAACAGTATCTGCCTCATATGCTTATTGTAAAGTTTAAAACCAGTTCATGAAACACACTTAGAATATTCACTGGTGAGTGGAAAGGGTGGTGTAAACGTACGTTAAATACGTGAAATGAATAGGTGCTAACCAATTGTTGAAGGAGTATTAATTAAACTGACAAAATTTGATTTTAGAAAAGGAATACAAGTGGACTGTTGTTGAAATATAGGCCAATGGCCAGGTTATATTGATCGGGTATAACAAACCATCTAAAAAACATAAAACAGGGTTTAAATTAAATTCTGCTTCCATTAGAAAGTTCGTGAATGCATGTTGGAAAACAACCACTTACATCTGGGAATACATCCAACGCCCTGAGAGAGGTGCGGGCTGGACTTTCTCAGTGCATTCTGTGAACACTTTGGGTATGTCTGAAGCTCTGGGCGGGTCGTACATTGGGCTGAATCGTTTCTGACAAGGATCAGTCAAACAAGAATAAAAACCCCAAACGAACTTTTAAAAGCCACTGATGCCCATGACCCGGATTCCTCTGAGCCTCTGAGAATCTCCTGTGAGGGCCCAGGGAACCGCCAACCAGGGCAAGGATGCATCTAAGATGAGAGGCCCATACTTCAAAGTTCAGAAAACACAGGTGCCACTCCTTTGTACCAGCTTGTGTCTTTTTCTGGAACATTCTTCCAAGTGAAGGAGCATGACAAACAGCTGGTGCCACATTTTCCTCATCCAGCTCGTTACGACTTTGGTCATGGACAATCATCAAGGAGAGTCAACAGATGCGCGTGTCTTTTTCTCCGAGGTGTGCCTTCCTGCGACGAGGGGGTGCGTGGTCACAGGGCTGGAGACAGCAGAATGTTCTGAGGTGGCAGGGGGAGGGCTTCTAGCCGTTTTCAAGGGTTGGTTTCAAGACAGAAGGAGACAGGAAGGAAGGGCGTCTGCAGCTCCAAGGGCTGCTTGCAGCAAAGGGTTCAGAGCAAAAAGGGACTGAGATGTCAGTCAAGGAGGAAGAGGTCATTGAGTTCTCCTTAAAGGCACAAAGCCGATCGCCTGAGCTTGGTTTAATTTGATGCATATGCATGTGATGTAGAATTAAAACTGGGAGTTGTTGCAGTGAACACTCCAACAGAAGGGAGGATCGTTTTCTTCATGAATAAAAGGATGTCAGAGGCGCCAGGTTTTCCTTCTGTCTTCCAGATGAGCTGGGTCCATGCAGGGTAAAGGCTCTGGGCCAGAATTGGCCCTGCAGAGGCCACTGGTCAGCCAGGCCTCCTCTGCTGGCTATGGGAGGCTGTGGATGCCACGGGGGCCCTGAGCAGCCAGGGTGGACCCTGACCGTGCAGAGAAAGGGAGTTCACAGCACACCCCTCATGTGGCCAGAAAGTCCCTTGTCCCCAGCCCCATCTCCACCTGCTGGACGCCCTCCTGCCCATCTCCAGATTTTCCCCATTCTGCTTCCTCTCCCCAGAGTGACCTCGAAACTGTTCCCTTAACTAAGTCTTCTACCTTCTTCAAGCACTGTGTCACCTCCTCCAAAGAGCCTTCCCCAGCTGCCACGTGAGAGACAGATGTCCCTCCTTTGTGCCCAGCACCACGTCATTGCTTCCACCGTCTCTGTGCCCTGTGCTGTGCGCTGCGGGGCGAGGGCTGTGGTTGATCCACTCTTTTCCAGCCTCGGTGCCTGGCCTGGGGAGGATGCAGTAGGTAGGTACCTGTGGGTCGTGGGCAAGGCAGCACCCAATGGGCAGCATTCAAAGGGACTCCGTTCTGGACTTGAGAAATGACCAAGTGTTTCTGATAGAAAGGGGCACTCAAAATACAGGCAAGGGGGCGGCGGGGGTCGTACCTGACCAAGGTCTGTCCGTTAATAGCCTAAGGGACAGACATCAGGTATCAAGGATCCATATGATGAATTTTCTATGCATTCTGTAGTCCCATGACCTTTCGTGATCAAGAGGACTCTCCGAAACCTCCCTGGTCACAATGAGGCTGTTCATGTCGCTAAGGGGAGAACCAGCAGGCTCAACCTGGGGGATCTAAAGTCTCCAGGACAGAGCAGATGGAGCCGTCTGTGGAGCAAGGGGTACCGGCCAGCCCCTGAGGAACCTCACAAGGACAGCACCATGGAGCATGGAGCCAGGGGACACTGGGATAAGCCAAGCCAGGCAGGAAAAGCCATGAGTGGCCAGGAGTCGAGATGTTCATAAACGGTGAACACAGATATGTGGAGTCTTATACACCATCAGACAGGGGTTTACAACAGGCTCTTACATTCCATAGACCCAGTAGAAGCCACGTATGTCCCCAGCTGAAGGTAGCTTCAATAGCATCCTGGGCACTACTGTAAGATACACAGGGATGCTGCACCACGGGGCATACTGTGCCCCCGAGAAATAAAGTCACATTTTATTTTAACACAACAGCAATACCATTATTGACCTTAAAAAGTAATAATTCTTTTTTTAAACAATAGTTTTAAACAATAGTTCTTGAACAGCACATAAGATCCAAGTGGGCTTAAATTTACCTATATTTCCTAGGATATTATTTCAAAGTTGATTTGTTTGGATGGGATTCAAATAAGGTCCATGTGAAATGTTATGGGTTGGGTATGAGCTGTCCCCACAGAGCTCCTGCATTCATGCACGAATGTTCTGAGGGGAGGTGACTGGATTGCCACAGCTAGGACCTAATCAGTCCCTGACTGGGTGGTAACTGAGGCAGGGGGATGGACCTGGAGCCCTGAATAAACCAAGAGCCCCAGATAAACTTTCCCTCCTTTAAGTTGTTCTTGTCAGGTATTTTGGTCACAGTGATAAAAAGCTCACTAATACATGCAATGTTTCATTTATGTGTCTCTTAGGTCTCTGTTTACAGTTTCCAGTTCCTCCTTTTTTTTCTTGCTGTTTGTTAAAAGAATGGAGTCATTTGTTCTAAAGAGTTACATTTTATATATAACTAGAGCAACCTTGTAGAGTCATTGTATCTCTTTTTTTTTGAAGTTTGCTATTTTCATTGATGCATAATTGATATATACAACAAACTGCACAAATGGTAAATTTTGATGTACGTGTACACCCCGAAACCAACACAGAGATCCAGATAGCCAACTTATCCAACATCCCCGAGGTTCCCACTCACCCTCCCTATGCTGGCTCCCCTTCACCCCAACTCTGAATCTGTTTGCTATCCCTGTACATTAGTTTGCGTTTTCTTGAATTTCATATTCAAGAAACCTATCATGTATACTGTCTTTGGTCTGACTTCTCTCACGTGGCATGATTATCTTGAGATTCAGCTCTGAGATGGGTTGATTCCTTTTCATGACTGAGTACTATTCTGTTGTACAGATAAACCACAGTCTGCTTCTCTATTCACACGCTAGTGTTTCTAGTTGGGAGCTGTCATAGTTAAAGCTGTTCTGAACATTCACGCACAAGGTTTTGCATGAACATATTCTCTCATTTCTCTTGGTTAAATATCTTGGGGTGGAATGGCTGAATCACTAAGTAGATGTATATTTAACTTGTAAGATGCTGCAAAAGCTGTTTTCCACAGCCCGGCGCCAATTACAGTGCCAAGGGTAGTGTGAGGGTGGCAGCTCTCACATCCTTACCGTGCCCAGGCTTTAGGGAGCAGGGGCATGGCATCGTGGTCTTAATCTTTCATTCCCTCATGCTGTTGAAAACCTGTCCTGTGCTGATTGCCCTCCATATCTATTCTTTGGTAAAGAGTCTATAAGAACATTCACTATTTTGTTTGTTTTGTTATATTTCATTTTTAAATTGAGAGGTCCTTTTATATTCTGGATACCAGTCCCTTATCAAATCTCAGCTTTTCATCTTGTTAACTCTCTTAAATTTGATGAAGTCCAATTTACCATTTTTTTTCCTTTATGGATCACAAGACTTTCTCCTAGAAATTTTATAATTTTAGGTTTTACATTAAGGTTTATGATCCATTTAGAGTTATGTGTAGTGTAAGCTCTGAATTGATTTTTTTTTCACATGTGGAAATTCAGTTGGTCTATACCATTGAAAAGATGGTCCTTTTTCTACTGTGTTGCCCTTACACCTGAGTGAAAAATCAGCTGTCTACATTAGTGGGAGTCGCACTGGTACTTTATATTCTGGTCCCTTTATCTATTTAACTATCTTTATGCCCATGTGGCTTTAAAATTAGTCTTGAAATCAAATAATGTGAATTCTTCAACACTGTCCTTTTCAAAGTCATTTTAAATATCCTGGGTTCTTTCCATTTCTATGTCAATATTAGAATCAGTTGATCTACTTCTACTAAAAAGCCTATTCACATTGGCCGGATTATATTATTATATGGTGTGCGTATACAAACACGTAACAACAAATCCCATCATTTATGTACAACTATAATGCACTGATAAAAAACGTGGAAAAAATGTCTATTGAGATTAAGTTGAATCTATAGGTAATTCTGGAGAGAAATGAAATCTTATCATTGTCGAGTTTTCCAATCCACGGACAAAGTATCTCTCTCCATTTGAATTGGAACGTCTTTAATTTGTTTCACACTGTCATGCCATTTTTATGGTACAATCTTGCATACCTCTGTCAGGCTCATCGAAATATTTCTTTTTTATATTATTGCAAGTGGCATTATTTTTATTTCAAACTATAATTCTTTGTTATTAGCATACAGAAGTACCAATGATTTTTATATAATAAGTGTGTGTCCTTCTCATACTTACTAACTTCTAGTGGCCTTTTGGTAGATTTCTTAAGATTTTCTCTATAGATAATTATGTCAACTGTAAGTAGTTTCATTTTTCCATTCCAGTATGGATGTCTTTTATTTCTTTTTCTTCCCTTATTGTTTTGGCTAGGTCCACCAATCCGTGTTGAACAGAATAGTAAGAATGCACATTTTTATCTTGTTCCTGATATTAGGACATCGAGTATTAGTCTTTTGCTTGTAGTAAGATGTTAGTTGTAGATTTGGGGGATGGTGAAGGAAGGTTGTTTTCTATTGCTATTTTGCTGTGAGTTTTTTTTTTTTAAGTTATGGATTGATGTTGCCAGTTGACAACTGTCTTTCCGGTATATTTTATATATATATAATCTAGTAGATAATCATATGGCTTTTCTTTTTTAGCTTGTTAATATATTGAATTACATTGACTAACTTCTGAGCATTAAACTAACCTTGCACCTTTGAGATAATCCTAGTTGGTGATGAAATATTATCTTTTATATGCATTGCATTGTTGGATTAGTTTTAAAGTATTTTATTTAGGATTTTTGAATTTAAGTTCACAAGTTTATAATTATAAAATGAACTTCTTATTTCTGGTAATATTTTTTTTTCCTGAAATTTACTTTCCCTGGTATTACTATAGCCACTCCGGCTTTCTTTTAATTAGAGTTAGCACAGGGGAGGTTTCTATTCTTTTCCTTTTAACCTATCTCTGCTTTTATATTTAAAGTACTCTCCTTCTCCCCATCCCCTCCTTCCTTCTTTTATGTGGAACTGGGGACTGAACCCATAAAGTGTGATTCTTATACACACTCGCTCCTTACCTGCAGTCTCAGTTTCCACAGTTTCAGCTGCTCAAGGTCAACTGTGAGTCCGACAATATTAAATGGAAAATTCCAGAAATAAATAATTCATAATTCTTAAATAACATTTATTATAGTAGAGTTGTGGTTTTCCCACTTTGTTATTTATCTCTTACTATGCCTAATTTATAAATTAAACTCCGTCACAGCCGTGTGTATATGGAGGAAAGCAGAGTACATACAGCTGGCTGCTATCTGCAGTTCCAGGTGTCCACCGGCCGTCTGGGAGCATAGCCCTGTGGGTAAGGGTGGACTGCTGTTTATAGCTGAGCCTTGCTTATTTTATCCAATCTGACAATCTGCCACTTAATAAAAGTCATTAGACTATTTATATTTAATGTAACTATTGATACAGTCAGATTTAAGTCTCTCATTTGCTTTCTATTTGCTCCATCTGTGTCTTTTGACCCTTCTTCTTTGAGTGAACTGAGTATATTCTGATTCAAATATTTCCTTTGCATGTTTATTAACTCTGCTTGCTTTGCTATTTTAGGGTTTAACATGTACATCTTGAACTTATCAGCCTACCTTTAAGTGATATTATATCACTTTATGTATATAGTACATTTCCATTCTACGCCCCCCAGCCTGTTCACTCTGATTGATATATATTCTACATCTATATATGTTATAAACCCCATGGCATATTATAATTTTTGCTTAAATTGTCAATTATGTTTTTAAGGAAATTTAAATAAGAAAAAAATCTTACATGATACCATATGATAACCCATGTGTTGTGTCCTGCATTCCCTTTATAGGTCAATATTTCCATTTGGTATTATTTTCCTTCTTGCCTGAAGATTTTTTTTTCTTTTGTAGTGCAAGTTTTCTGGTGGTGAGTTCTTCCATCTTTTGTAAATGTAAAAATATCTTTTTCTGTTTTTGAAAGACATTTTTGCTGGATATAGAATGGATATAGAATTTTAGATGGTTAGTTTTTCTTTCAGTTCTGTAATGATGTAATTTCCCTAAATTCTTTTTTTGGTAAATTGAGTAGCAAGAAATCTGCTGTCATCCTTATGTTTGTCCTCTTGTGAATACTTTTAAGATTCTGTCCTATTCCTGGTTTTGAGAAATTTGATTATCACATGCTTTGCTAAAATTATCTTCTTTACATTTCCTGTCCTTGGGGTTTGATGAGCTACTTGGATCTGTGGGATGTTTTGTCAAATCTGGAAACATTTTCCATCATTATTTCTTCAAATATCTTTTCCCATTCTCTCTTTTTTCCTTTTGGGTTTCCAATGACAAATGTATAAAGCTGCTTGAAGTTACCTCATGTATCCGTGATATACTTTCTTTCTGTATTAAAATTCTTTTTCTCTCTGTATTCCCCTTTGGGTAGCTCCTTTTGTTATACTTTCAGGTTCACGTATCTGTTCTTCTACAGTGTCTAATCTGTCATTGCTCCTATCTAGTGTATTTTTCTTCTCACAAATTATATTCTTCACCTATAGAAGTTTGATTTGGGTCCTTTTTATGCAGTCCGTGTCTCAACTTAACTTGTGAACATATGGCACATAAGTGTTTTGATCTCTTTGCTGATTGTAACATCTGAGACCTCCCTTGTCAGTGCTGGTTTGGTTTCCATTGATTGATTTTTCTCCTCATTATGTGTGGATACAAATTTAAACTTTTTGTCACAGAATACCAAATTGTCCTTCAAAAATGTCTCCTTATTTATTCTATCACTAGCAGTGCCTGAGTGTGGCTGTTTTCCCCCAGTCCTGCTAGCACCAAATCCTGTCAGTCTTTGATATGATCCAGTCCCATAGGCTAAAACTATTGACAGACACAACCAATGTCCACAGGCACCAACTATCAGCCCAGTGACGGACAGTGGCAATTCTACGGTGGCCAGGCAGCCAGGGTAGCTGCCCTCATGGTGCCTTGAGGTATTGACCATAGTTTTATTTGCGTTTTCATTGATTACTAGTGACTTAGCGCATCTGTTCTCAAGCTTATTGGTATAAGCATTCTTCTTCGGGACACTGCCTACTAATGTCCACTGACCAGTTTCCACTGTATTGTTTGGATTTTTAAAAACTCCCTTCTTTGAGCTATTTATTTACTAAGAGTAGAGATCCACTTTCACTTTTTCAATAATAAAAAAATGTTTTTTGGTAAACAAAGCTATTTTCTTTACAATATATACTTGTACATGATTTCTTTCAAGAAATGATTTCATGTTACTCAAATACTCTTTCATATATTAAAGGTAAATAGGAATTGATTCTGGTATAAAAACAATGCCCTTAAAGGCAAAAGTTTTTGAACAAAGCAATCATACAAAACATTTATATACATAAACCTACATAAATCCATAATATGTAAATATTTTCATATCTATCTGATATCAATGTAAAAACGACATAATCTTTAGAAATAATCAAGCAGACTCTAAATGCCCTTTTAACTCCCTTAACAATGAAATGGAAAGTCAAGGAGAGGAAACGTTCCCAGATTATATATTTCCAGCTGATTAAATATTTCTTTCAATGTCATGCCATCTGTATTGAAAATACCCTACAGACAAGATTGTTAATTTGCGATAGTCTAAGATCTATTCTTCAAAAGGAGAAAATGTCACAGTCTTCATTAGGGAAGCTTCTGCCTTCCCACTGAAGAGTGGTAGGAGCTTTCAGAGGCGCACGCCGCCTATTCACCGGGCTGTGGAGGGGCGTGTTGGGAGCGCTGGGAAGAAGCCCCTGATAGAGGCACGGGTCCCATAAAGGGCCTGGTGTCTTTTTAGCATCAAGGACAATGTGAGGCGGGCGGGCAGGAGAGCGACCCCATCCAGGGACAAGACGTGCACACGTGTCACAGGCTAAGGGATGCCAGCCCTCTGTGTGTGACGGAGGGAATGCACGCCACAGTTATGTGATGAGTGAATCCGCTGAGCATTTCCACTGAGGGGGTGACGACAGCGACCCGCAAAGCCCCCCAAGGCTTCACCCACCCACCAGTTCTGTGGGACTCAGGGCCCCCTCACCAACCTGTTTGGTGCAGATGGTCTCTGGCCACCTCGAATAAACGCAGGTGCATGTAGGTGATGGGGTTGAAGGAGCCGCAGGCCAGGAGCACCACGGGGATTCGGCTCTTCATTTTTTCAGGCGTGTCTGCGCCCAATGCAGTGGCCACCCTGCTTTCCTGGAGACAAAAACTCACATCAGGAAGTTGGCACCAAGACAAAAGTCCAGGCCAGTGTTTCTAACCCGGCCTGCGCAGCCATCAGATCAGTAGCATTTAGGGACAGCTCACATGGGCCAGGAACCTAGGCCAAGTGTTATGTCAAGGTGCACATCTTCTGCCCAGTCCTTTCCAGAACTCCGAGTGGTGACTTACATGACCTTAGAAGCTGCTGGGCCAGAACTGGAACCCAGGCAGCCTGACTTGAGAGCCCACACTCTGCCCTTCACCCCATATGCCCTTCCTGGGTGCTGTGGGTCACCTTGAGGACAAGAGGAAGTCTACAAGGCTCCCAAATGTCAACTCTGATAGTCCAAAAGGAACTCAGCAGGCCCCGTAGTAGACAGACACTTTAGAGAAACTTTATTTTGAAATAATTTCAAACATAACGAAATTTGCCCCCAAGTTCCCCGGTGTTAACATTTTACCACACTTGCTTGATCATTCATTCTTACACACACACACACACACACTCACACTTACACACACACACTCACACACACACCCCTAATCTGTAAATATCTATAGTAACTTTTTCCTGAAATTTTTGAGGGTCATTTGTAAAAATAATACCCCTTTACCTTCAAGTTCTTCAGCATATGTTTTCTAAGGAGGAAGAAATTTTCTTACATAACTGCAGACCAATGACTGAAATCAGGAAATGCTCAAGGCAGCAGGACTACTGTCTAATCGACAGACCTTCTGATTTCACCTACTGTCTTTCATCTGGACGTGAGCACTACAGAGCCAGCTCTCACTCTGTTCTCCTACTCTTAGCACCAGGGTGAGGTTAGAGGAAGGAAGGAAGCCGCCTGGCCCAGGGCCCTGCCTCTCGGGCACCCTGTGAGCTGCAGGGGGAGTGAAGAGCTCCCTGGGAAGTAGGCCTTGGCCTGACTCCTGCTCCGCTACTCAGTGCCTGGGAGACCTGGGCAGAGCACAGCCCTCTCTGAAACTCAGTTTCTTCATCTGTAATATGGAGTCAGGGTTTGGATGTGAGGTGTCGCCCAAAAACTCACGTGTGAGGTAATGCCAGAAGGTTAGGGGAGGAAATGATTGGGTTGTAAGAGTCTTAACCTGTCAGTGAATTAATCCCCTGATACAGATTAACTGGATGGTAACTGAAGTGGTGGGGTGTGGCTGAGGGAGGTGGAATTGGGACGTGGCTTTGGGTCTATATTTGTATCTGGGAGGTGGAGTCTCTCTCTGCTTCCTGATCACTGTGATGTGAGCTGCTTCCCTCTGCCACCTCTCTTACCACGGCGTTCAGCTTCATCTGAAGCCCTGAGGAATGGAGCCGGCCGTCTATGGACTGAGACCACTGAAACCGTGAGCCCTCAAATAAACTCTTCCTCCTCTACAGTGGTGCTGGTCGGGTCCGTTAGTCACAGCTGTGAGAAAGCTGGCACAGCTGGGGATAGTATCACTCTGCCCCTGACAAGGGACAGGGAAGGCAAGGGAGAAGCCAGTGCACCTGTGGTGGGCAGCTCAGGGTGGTTCCTGATGTTCCCCACCTCCTGGTGTTCACTCGTAGCCCCTTCCCCTCCATCCTGGGTGGGTCTGGTGACTTCCTTCTAATGAACAGAGAGTGGCAAATGCATAGGGACGTCCTGCCTGAGGGAGGGTCACAAAGTCCTGGCTTCCCTCGGGCTCACCTCTCTAGCTCACTCTGAAGGACCCGGCTGCCAGGTGCCAGATGCCCCATGAAGGGGTCCACGGGGCTAGAAACCCAGGGAGATCTCTGGTGGCCAAAGCCAGGAGGAATCAGAATGACCAGCTGCTCTGTGTGGAGGTGGATCTTTGATGGTCAAGTTTTCAGGTGAGACTGCTGCCCTGTGGACACCTGATTCCAGGTCGGTAAGACCCTGAGCCAGAAGACTGGAGACCCACAGGGACTTGAGCGAAGCAGCAGCCAAAAATAAATAAATAAGCGAGTGGCAGGAAGACCAGCAGAGTAGCCGGGGAGCGGGGAGAACCGGGGAGGGAGGCGGTGAGGGGGAGGGGGGGGACGCCGTGGACTGAAATGGAGTAAATCAAATTCTATGCATGCATGAATATGTCAAAATGAACCCAGCGATTATGTATAATTATACTAGTCCAATAAAAAAGCTGAGATAATAAATCAAAATAAACAAATAAGCGTGCTGTTCCAAGCTGCCTATTTTGGGGTGATCTGTCATGCAGCCACAGAGGACGTGGCGGCCAGCAGATGGGAAGCATCCGCGCCTCTCTTATCCCTCCAGTCACAGGGACTTCGGCTATAAGCGTGCAGTTTTGGGGGAACCTGGAGAATTCTCCGTTGCTGGGAACTGGGATCCTCTTGACCTAAGGAATTGTTTTTTATTTTGAATTTACTAGTGAATTATGGTCAACGGTGGGGCTCATTTTGACATATTCATAAGTGACCCAAACATAATTGATTCCATTTTAATCTCTAGCACTTTCTCTCTCCATGCCCTGGTCCCCTTCCTCTACTCCACTGGTCATCCTTCTATTTATTTATTATTTTTCGGTGCAATTATGATTAATATAAAATTGGAATGCACTGTGATACATTCACACATGCACCCAGCAGAACTTGGTCAGCTTCACTCCCTGTTCTTTCCTTGCCCGTGCCCCTGGGTCCCCTGCTTCTACTCTCCTCATCTCTCTTCTGTTTTTGCAAGATCCTCTTTTATAATTAAAGGGAGAGGTTTTAATCTGGGTGCGTGGTGGACTTTCCCAGGCTTGTATCCACTGCTGCTTGCTTGCTGTTAACAGACCAGCAACAAAGGACTACCTGTCGTGGTTTCTTTGTGAGCCACCTGCTTTAAGCTGCCTTGAATGCTCTTTTATTTTTCTTCCAACCAGAACACCCCCAGCACACCCCCATCTCTTGACTCAACGCAGAAGATCACATTATTTACGACTTCAATCACTAGTACTGACTGCCTGCTAGGTGCTAGTATCAGAGATGCATTTGGCTTGAAGAACCCAAAGCCTAACCTCAGTGGCTTGAGCAAAGAGAGGTCCATTTGTTTCTCATGTGATAATAAGTCTAGAAGTAGACAGCTGATGGTATTGGATCATGGGCTCAATAATGACCTGCAGTTAGTTCTCTTGCTTCTTCCTCCTGGTCACAAGATCACTCCTTTAGCTACAGCCACCGTGAGTTCAATCAAGGCAAGCCACAGATCAAGGTGTTTCAGCCAGCTTTTCTGCTGATGTGACCAAAATACTTGACAAGAACAACTTTAGAGGAGCAAAAGTTTATTTGGGGGCTCACAGTTTCAGAGGTCTCAGTCCATAGATGGATGACTCCATAGCTTGGGGCCTAAGGTGAGGCAGAACATTATGGCGGAAAAGCAGCTCAGGACATGGCACCAGGAACCAGAGAGAGTGTTCCTCTCACCATGGACAAAACAGAAACCCAAAGGGCATGTCCGCAATGACCCAACTCCTCTGGTCACACCCTCCCTGCTTACAGCTACCACTTAGTTCACTCTATGAGGAGATTAATACACTGATTAAGACTCTTGTGACCTAATCATTTCACCTCTAAACTTTCTTGCATTGGCTCACACATGAGCTTTTGGGGGAACACCTGATATCAAGACCATAACAAGGGAGTTGTACTAGACCACTGTCCCTCTTAATCTGAACATAAGTGCTTTTGAGAACCACCTGTAGATTCTTCTTATTGGCTAGAACTAGGTCACATGGCCTCTCTAGCCCCAAGCGGGGGCTGGACAGGCATGTGTTTAGCCTCACAGCCTCTCCAGCAGCAAGCAGCAAGAAAGGGAAGCTGGGAATTGGGTTAACTGGTCTATAGCGGCCACCATAGAACTCAGGATGTGACTGTGCTCAGAGCACAGAGGCTGCTGGGACAGCTTGGGTCAGCTCGTCTCTGACTTCCCTTTAGTGAATCACATGCCACAATCTAGAAGGCACCTGCCCACGTGCTTCCTATCTACCTGAGAGGAAGTCCCGTGGGGTCAGGAGGCTCTTTGTCTCTGGATCTCAGCTCTGAGCACAGAGCATGGCCAGAGTAGGGCTCAGTGGAGTCAGAAACAGCACTGACCTGGCTGCACAGGGGACCCAGGTCCTGGAACCTTCAATCACTAGGTATTGACCCTGAGTACTTCCCCGTGTACAGAAAGGTTGTCGTGGATATATTTGGAGCTACAGTGTGAAGCTGAACATCTCTGAGCCAGGAGTAGTGCTGCCTCCCTACGCTCCCTCTGAGGTTGAGGAACACCCGCTCCTGCGTGCAAGGACAGGGGTCTACAAGCTGCCACTGGCTCCTTCCTGCGAGGTGGAGTGGTTTAATGCTATATTATTTGCAAGGTGCGCTGAGTTATTCACAAGGACAGCCTCGTGGAGACGAGTACTTAAGGAGATGGCTGTTTCTCCCAACTACTTTGAAGCCTCTCAAAATTCTATTTCATTTTGACAAAATATAAAATTTGGAGCCATTAAAACATGGAACTGCAGCATCTCGGGTAGCCTGGGGTTTTCATTCATTTTCCAAAGTTTCCAGAAATTGCAACTTAGAACATTTATTTAAATGGCAGCATCAATGGCAACGGGTGTGTTATTGAGAAGATCGGATGAGCCTCTCTCTTTGCTTGTTTTCCCTGCCGGGCCACACTGGGCCAACACTGCTTTTAACAGTGACTGTGCCCCGTCCAAGCCACGTCTTGGGCTGGAGGACGAGGCTCAGGGATAAGACTAGGGCACCTGAAGCATGTGCATCCTCCAACTTAGCGCCCTCCCCTCGAGCCCCAGAGAAAGGCCCTGATGGGTTGGGATGGACTCCCTCGGGGTCCAGCAGGGACAAACCAGGCTCTGATGTGAGAGCAGATCACCAGGCACAGGTGGCAAAAGAGCCTCACCTGCCTTGCCATCTCCTACTGTCTCGGGAGAAGAGTAAGTGGGGCAGACGTTTTGCTCTTGGGAAAAGGCTGCTCGTCAACAGTATTTAATGGAGGCCCGCAGAGTGGGTAATAAATGTTGCTGAGGACTTAACAAGTGGAGGAGGTGGCATGCAGCCTTCTCAGACTTTGTCATTAAACTGGAGCCAAGGCAGATTCCACCTCTGGCCTCCCACCTTTCAGCCGGCTCCACAGCATTTCATCCGGCTGCTCAAAGACAACCTGCTGCTTCGGCAAATGACACCACTTCAAAGGATGTCATTTGCTTCTGCAAATGTCTCTGTGACCTCCTGAAATGCCCTCCCCACCCCTGGTGATCCACATCCAAGGTTTTCTCCTTGGAATATTTACCCCATGTCTTCTCCCCGACGATGATGTAGCCAGAACACATTTGGCCATTTTCTTTTCTCATCAACCACAGAAACTGTATTCATTTTTTTCTCTGTGGCTGGCTCTTCCCCAAGGACAAGGCAGATCCTAGAGGGTGGTTCCTTATGCCCTTGGTCCCCTCAAGCCCTAGCAGTAGCACACCTGGGTGCTCAGGAGGTGTGTGGGAATCGAGTGTCCCCGCCAGATGGCTGTTTTCTCTTCAGTCACAGCCTGTGTCTTCCAGAGATATAGACTTTCTGACTCCTTAGGGACACTTAAGACCCCTCCAGTTTCAGGACTGCACCCGCTCAGATGGAGTTAAGGAGACCCTGCTCTGCTGTGCCTCTTCAAGGATGCTCTCTGCAGGGACCGGTGCCCCCTGCACACTGGGCCCGGCTCACTGCCCGCCCTGGGGAACGGAAGGCTGCCACTTTGCCAGCAGAGCCCAGACGGTGCCCTCCCAGAACCCCCTTCCCAGACACCATCCAGGGTCTGCACCACGGCCAGGCCTCTGGACAGGCCCATGGGACAATCACTCATTAAGTGTTCTGGGCATGGGGTACAACGGGAGGCGGAGCAGATGTGGCTCCTGATCTCAAGGAGCTTCCAGTCATCTGCAGGAGTGACAACCCATCACACACCAATCATGGTGGGCGGTGGGCAGGGGGTTCAGAGCTTAACACCTCGCTGCAAGAGGTCCACATCCTTGTCCTTGGAACCTGTGAATGTTATGCTACCTGGTATGATGGATTTTGCAGGTGTGACTAAAGGAAGGGTCTCGGATGGGGACGGTACCTGAATTCTCTGGTTTTATCACCAGGGTCTCTATAGGCGGGTGGCAGGAGGGTGAGATGGATGGAGGAACATGTGTGGATGGAGCGGGGTCACAGGAAGGAAGGCTCTGGGAAGGGCCACCCGGAAAGCAGTGCAGGTGGCCTCTAGGTGTGGCACAGCAAGGAAACGGTGTGTCCCCGGGGCCTCCAGAAGGGGTGTAGGCCCACCCACCTTCGCAGCACATTTCTGGCCTCCATGTGCTGTTCTCAGCCACCAAGCGCATGAGGACCTGTGGCTGCAGCATAGGAGATCCCCACGATGCCCTCTAGGGTGGGGTCTCAGGTGACCTTGGAGCGGGGCAGGGAGGGAGATAGAGCCAAGCTGGTGATGAGAACAGTGCTGCATGAGACTGGCCGGGAAAGGTGAGCAACCAAGGCCACGTGGCATCCTCAGGACAGCTGCAGCTGTCCAGGTCCCCTCCGCCCTGAGAAGATCAGGTGGGACCCAGCTTCCCCAGGGTGGCCTCTCTGCTGTTCCCATCTCCCCTGGCTTGCCAGGTAACGTGGCTGGCCAGAGCTCCACACGCACTGAATTCCAGCTCACCTGCACTCCCTGGCCCTTTTGTCACATGCCGTCACAGACACAGAGAAGGAGGCAGGCCGGGAAAGTGAGCTGCAGACGGTAATGTGCTAATGCTCCTGGCTTGGGAGGCAGTCAATTCACCTTTCCCTGCGGTGAGCGCCTGGCACCTGACCCAGGAAGGTGGCTGCAAACGCCCCTGTTTATTATGGACATAAAGCAGATGGCTTGGGGCAGAATGGAAATGGATTCTGCAAGCATCTTTCATTACCCAGACCTTTGGACCAGACTCCTCACCTTAAAGAAAACAAGAGACACGGTGTGTATTTGTGGGGTTGACGGCCACATTTTTCGGGACCCAGGGTGATCGTTTCCACCCGGGTGAGCATACCAGCTCCTCTGGGGCCATCAACCTTCACGAGAACCCCCGCACCGTTTCTTTTCAGCTGGGTTAGATTGGCCCCTGGTTGCTATGGGCACACCCGCGCTGCTGCTGAGAACAAAAGCCAAGCGAGCTATCTTTGTCGGTGTGCAGGTCCTTGCCCGCCAGCCCTGGGAGGAAACAAACATGCCAATTATGCACTTGTCCTAATTACGAGGCTCCCAGGGAAGCAGGCGGCTGGCTCTTCAGTTCTGAGAACTTTCGAAAGACTTGAAGGAGCACAAGGAACGGAAGGAGGTCCCGGGCCATCCCGCACTCGTGAGTCTGGGAATAATTTTGGTCGTGGCAATAAGTGGAGCTGAGCAACTGCCACTGGGCTTGCCGAGTGAGGAGCTTGGAACTCTCTAGAAAGTTGACACGCATCGAGCGTTGAAACTTCTTTTAACAAGCCTGGGAAGGATGGGGGTTTGGGTTGCAAGAGCCCTAATCAACTTCCCCCGGGGCCCTGTGAGCCACGTGGAAGATGGAGACAATGACCTTGACCCCTTTCACACAGGACTTGATCCACAGGGGCTTTTCCAGAAATTTCCCCTCCTTTCTCTTTCCTTTCATTGTGTTTAGAACAGAATTCACCATTCCTAACTTGCTTCTAGATGCTTGTGGTCTTGTCTGAAAAAGACCCCAATCATTACTTTTTCTAGGCACCTATCATCAAAACCTGGCAGCCCCTGGGCACATACTCTGGCTGACGGGCAGATCGCTCACACCACATTGCCCTGGAAGATGGCACCTGTCCCACTCGGTGGCAGCCCGGTCCAGCTCCAGCCACATCAACCATCAGCTCCAAACGTCAACTGTCCTGGCACAAATCAATATGGAGAAACCGAGGGACGGGGCAGGCTAAAGCCAGTCTGATAGAAATCACGTCTTCTGTGATAAGGAATCAATAGGCCCCCAATCACAGCTGACCGGCCACTGGGAACAAGGCAGGCAGAGGACAGGGTGGGAGGTGAGGGCGCCTGGGGACAATGGTAGGAAGGAAGGTGGCAGATAATTAAGAACACAACCTGCCCACTGCTGTGCCGGTGCCTCGGAGGTAGAGGGACAAATAAAACCGGCTCCTGATCACAGGAAGGTTATGATCTCACAGGAAGGACAACCCCTGGGCCCCCAGGCATGGCAGCCGGCTGGTACCTCCCAATATCCATTCTTCTTCCGCTTTAGTCACAGCATCCGTCTTACCTGGGCCTATTGCTACATCTCCCTGCCGCCTTGGCAGAGGGGTGAGACCATGAGACTTAGGGTCTGGCCAGTGATGTTTAAGCAGAAATCTTAGGTGTTCCTTCCCAGAACTCTCTTTGCAATAAAAACCATGCCTTTATCCTCATCTCTTCTCTACTCCTGCTGCCTGGAATGTGACAGCTAGACTATGACAGCTATATTGTTTGCCAAGAACAAGAACAAACTCAAGTGTGATAGAGAATAAAGTAAGAAATGCAGGAGCCTAAAAACCCTGAAGCTGCCGTACCAGCACTGGACCTCAGCTCCAGGTAGCTTTCACCTGGGGGAGAAATAATCCTCTAAGCCATTATTGTTTTCTATTTTCTCCAATACATGTAGCTCAACCTAATTCTAATAGTTATGTTTACTGAATGTTTGCTGAAACAGTTTCTAAAGAAACAAAAAAGTCTGTAAACTTTTGGAAGTTCTATTGCCTCAGTTAGATCTACTTCATACGCAGCAACTTAAATGCAGATTGTTTGAACGGGGAAAATACACTTAAGGGGAAAAAAATCTACCATAACTTAATTTTTTATATGAATTTTTCATGGGAAAAAAAAATCCTTACTCAGGAACCTGGAAAGCTGGAATGTGTAGCAGTGAATCTGCTTTTTCTGTAGATCACAAAACCCAGACGCTGTCCCATCTACATTCCCCCAAACACATCCATTATGGTGTGCCGAAGCACCCTGCTTCCAGTGGGCATTTGCCATATGGCTTGGCCGTTAAATGGTTTTCTGATACTTGACAAAAATGAAGCACAATCATTTTGCAAGGAACTTGTGTTCCTAGATGGGTCTTTTCCAAATAACAGCTGTGCTTCAAAATTGAGTTACTCAATTTGCAATTTGTGGACACAATACTCAGACATTTACAAGTGAGCAAAACCTCAAGTCACTTGGGCCATTTCCAAGCTTCAGAGTTTATGAAGTTTTTAGCAATGTTATGAATGTGCAGCTGTCGACAAACTCAAGCCAGCATCTCTGAACAACCAGACCCTGCGGGGACGTCCTACTTATCAGCAGGTCATGTGGTGTTGATGGCAAACCTATAGGAAAGAACACGAGAGAGAGAGAGAGAGAGAGAGAGAGAGAGAGAGAGAGAGACAGAGAGAGAGAGAGAGAGAGAGAGAGACAGAGAGACAGAGAGAGAGAGAGAGAGAGAGAGAGAGAGAGAGAGAGAGAGAGACTCAACCCATAGCCTACAGATGAAATCCCTATGGCTTCTCTCCACTCCTCACCTCACCTGTGTAGATGACACACACATCTGCAGCTCTGGTCTCCATCTTGCTTATGAGCACCTACAGGTCCAGAGACATCTACTTGATACCACTTGATAACAATGTAGATGGAATGGAATCAAAGCCAACAAATATTTTCTAATTGAGTGGCCTTGATTGACTGTATCAGTCAGGAGATGCTGGGTGAGCTGCAGTAACAAACAACCCCCAAATCTACAATAAAATTTTATTTCATGTTAGTATATACACTGTTTCATGATGACTAGAAGCTCTGCATTATGTCATCTCTGTCTTTCAACCTAGCACTCAAGATAATAGATCATTCACTACCTGGAAACGGCCACCATAGCAAGAAGAAGGTTCTGGGAGGCCCTTCACCAGCAGTTTTACACTTGGTTCCAAATTGGACATGGCGTTTCCATAGACTCCATCCCACTACAGCAAGCTAGAATGTACATTTCTACTCTGCTGAAGGTACAGAATCAGCAACATTTGGTGAATACCATGTGTTTACCATAGTCAGTGCATCCACCACCCTACATCTCAGCAACCCTTGAGGGAAATGGAGATAATCATACTCACCTCCAAGGATTGCCGTGTGGGTTACTGGGATCTACTCAAGAAGACCAACAAGGTGCTCTAGAAATATCAGTTTCCTCCTTTCCCCCCTTGTTCAATACATAACTTGCTATTTTCCAAATCTACTCTGGCTGTTGATATCCCCTTGTCTGAAAAACACTCCACCATTTTTCTAGTTGTTCAAGGTCAACATCTGCCAGTTGGCCATGACGTCTCCTCATCCTTCATCAACCCCTGCCCCTAGTATAGTGACCTTCAAGGACGACCAACATTCCTAGACCCACACCGCTGTAGGCGTTCAGTATCTTATTGGATTAATTACATTTTTTAAAAATTTCATATAAGACAAATTCTGGTTATTTTGGTCCTTCTCCCAGCAAAGGCAAAACAGTGAAGGAGCACAGACAGTTCTGAGAAGGCCATCTCTTAGAGATCTCAGGGTGGACAAGGCAGGACAGTGTCCCAATCCAGCCTGGACAGGGTCACTGGAGCCCATGCCAGTGTACAATGCTGTTCCCTGTTCTTTTCTTTTATTTTTTTTAAAGAGAGAGAGGAGAGAGAGAGAGAGAGAGAGAGAGAGAGAGAGAGAGAGAGAGAGAGAGAGAGAGAGAGAATTTTTAATATTTATTTTTCAGTTTTTGGTGGACACAACATCTTTATTTTATTTTTATGTGGTGCTGAGGATGGAACCCAGCGCCCCGCGCATGCCAGGTGAGCGTGTTACCGCTTGAGCCACATCCCCAGCCCCCAATCTGTTTTTAACATGCTAAGCATATTAACCAGTCCTGACGCCAGGCTTGATCACTCAAACTAATGTGGCGCATCGACTACTTCCCAGGCACCAAGCACAGTCCTGGCCCTTCTCCAGCCCTGTGATAAAGGCTGGGCTAACTTGTTCTCCACTAGGATTTGTCTGTCAGGCGACAGCCTTCATCTGGCCTCCTCTGCCCCTCCTCCTTGTTTCCCTCCACTGCCCACCTGGGTGCCATCTCCTCACCGAGTGGCGGTCACCTGGTGTTCTCTGTGTGGCTTTTAATTGTTCCTGCTTCCTGAGCCTCTGCTTGGGCCATTTCTGGAAGCCCCTCTTGCAGAACTTGCCCTGGTGGTCCTCCCAGAAGTCAGGGCTTCCCCTCTGACCTCTGAGAGGGGACCCGCTGTCTATTGGGGATTACTGAGACCCCACCCTTGCCTTGCCTTAATGCTGACTCCCCAAGAGCAAGATGCCAGGGGTCTAAGGCAGAAGGGAGGGACACTTGCCTCCTTTCTTCTTTGGGGGACAAGGTTAAGGTGAAAATTAGATCAAAATGGGAGCCGGGGATCCGCGGCCACAGCATGGCAGGGTCTAGGCCAGCACAGGAGGACGCCACCGAGGGAGAAAGAGCCCCAAATCAAAGCAGCAGAGCCCAGGCGTATGGCCTCACCCCCCACTTCTGGCTTTCAACATGGGCATGTCCTCGTTCCCCAGTTTGCTTTACCTGGAGTATTTCTGTCCCCCAGTTGGGGTGTCAGCTCCTCTCTGAATTTAAATTTTGTTCTCACCCCATAAATCAGGTCTCTGCTTTGGGTGGGCTGCCCCCTAGGACATCTTGACCCCCAATTCCCACCTTAGAAGCACCCTGGGATTCTCAGGCCTCCCCTGGCCGCTGCCCACGCCTAGCTCAGGGTCTGTGCCAGGGGCCCTGCTCCAGTCCAGCACTGGGTGAAAGGCCACATCTCATATGGGGAAAGCAGTCCTACGTCCACTACGACCCTCAGGGTTTCCCTGGGTGGCCCCACAATGCTGAAACAACTGTTGGTGACAGCAGGGCATGGCACTGTGGCACAAGACAGGCAGCCATCTGGGCTCCACCCCCCCCCAGCCTGTTAGTTCTCTCTCTGCAAAATCTTTGCTTTCCTCTCCCACCCTCCACAGTCCTTGGTCTGGGGCCCATTATTTCTCCACTGGGCCTGAATCTACTCTTGTCTCCTGTCTCTGCTCTCACCTCCCCTGATCCATCCCCTGCCCAGCTGCCCAAGGGGCCGTTCAATGTGTGCATCTGATTCTCTACTCAGTCCCCCTCCCAACCTTCTGCGTTCTGTACTGTGTGGCATCTCCTTAGCGTGACATCCGCAGTCACAATCTGCTTGTGACTTATTTTTCCAACCTCATGGTTCACCTTCCGACTCCTTCCTCGTGTCTGCTCCATCACATTGCTCTCCACCCAAACTGAGTGCTGGGCTCACTCCCACACTGTGATGTCAGCTAATGCACGTCTTGAAGTGCCCACCTCCTCCAGGAAGCCCTCCTCTGGTTGCCACACCTCCTTGGACCTTTCTCTCATATCTCATTACAGGGCACCTTGTCCACTGTCTGTCTCTTCTACTGAACAGTAAGCTTCTTGAGGGCAAAGGATGTGTTTTATACTCTGCATTCCCTGCTAATAGCCCTGGGTCTTGCTCAGAGTAGCTGTAAGACCGTGTGGAACAATCAAATGGTATGGATGAGTTTGAGACCAGGACAACGTCGAGGGGCAGTTCTCCATGGATCACTCCGTGTCTAAGCAGCAAGGCATTGACTATCTTTTCAAGAATATTTGTATAGTGAAGAGCAGCCTCGGAAAGTAGATAATGTCATCTTCTGTTGCAAAGGCAGGCGTAGCTACTCTCTGGTATAATGAGGTTAAGGTCTCTTTGGAGCAAATTATAGGGATGTTGTAGCCCTTTCTAAAATATTTGGGTTCCCTAAGCGTGGGGTTTATTTCCTGTAACAAAATGCACTGCATGTGAAGGTATGATTTCACTTCTTCACTTGACCCTTTGTTCTACAGCCTAGGAATGTGGCACGAGAAAACCTCAAATCTAACTATGGCTATGAGTAATGCAGTCCCTAGTCTCTGACTCAGGATCCTCATGTTTCCTTCCAGCATCTGTGAAAGTGGCATGGAAACTTGCTACCTTGCAAGTAGGATAAAGTCTCAGACCCTTAAAGTTCTTGCCAGACAGGAAAGTAAATTCTGAACCGATTCTGGTGGCGCAGGAAATACCACGGGGTGGGGGGCGGGGGTAGATCATTGAGAAGGATGTTGGAAAGATATTAGAGGCCGTGAGACCCTGACTACACTTTTTCCATGTATGTATATTCTTTTATTTTTGTCATAAAGACACTCAGGCACAAATGACCGTCCACACAACTGCAGCCGGATGTCCTTACATGGAAGCGTGGTTGCGGAACCCCCTTTCCTAGTGCAGCTAGCATGTGGGGGATGGAGGTGGAGGGCAGGGCAGGCTGCCTGGAGCTCTCTAGTGGAAAGGGTCAGTGAACTTCAGTGCAGGTGGTGGGCTCCAGTCAATAGAGTGGAGTCAGACAGGAGGGCCAGGGGCCCGGGGTCTGCTCAGGGGCCTGCCGGTACCTGAGTGGGTGGAAACAGGCTGATGATCTTGAAACATCTTGAACTCAGAAGATGAACCAGGCTGTTTTCTGGTTTTAAGGAAGAAAGATTCTGACAAAGGAGAAAGAAAAGTTTCCCAGGAAGGCCGTGTGACAGCTGTCCTTCCTATACACTATCAGTTTTGTCCCTATGTTCTCAAATCCCCTTAACACTTAATTTTTGGACCAGCCCTAAATCAGAATCTCAGAGTTCTAACTAAGTAGATGCCTTTGTTTTCTCTTGCTTGTTCATCCACTCGCACAAGAAAACCAGCTGCTGTTGCTACCAAGTTCCCCAAGGCCACAGGAGGGGGACCCCAGGGGATCTTCAAACACTGGAGAGAGGCAAACTTGGCCAGGCTCCCCTCAAAGGCAGGACAGACCAGAGAGGCTCAGAGAATCACAGCAGGGGGATGCAGACAATGGCCCGATGCTCAAAGGCAGGCTGAGAATTTCCCTGGGTACGACAGCCAAGTTCAGAGCCGTTCTCTCCAGTCACGCGTAATATAATTTCCTCTACAAATTATAAGCCGGGCAGCCCATCTTTCCCTTCTTCACTGGGCTAGGAGCAGACGGCCGTGGTGATGAGCAGATCTCTGCACATGTGGGCAGTGATCTGTGAAGTCAGAGCAGAGCTGATCCAGGTTTGGGGCTGTGAGTAATTCACATTTTAACAGAATCCCTCCGACATATAGCTAATGGTGTGCACCATCTCTATGGCGTTGGCTGGAAGTGAGGCCAGAATGGTGGGTAGTTCACAGGAATGACTGTAGCCTCTCTCTGGGTCTTGAACAGACAAACTTAATTTTGTTTCTTCCCTCAGTTATTGCTTGAAATTGGACTGGCGGGGCTGGCAGGACATGCCATGTCCATGTCCCCACCAACGCTAATGCAGAGGCTGCCGTTTCTCATGAACAGGAGACGTGTGCACATAAACAGTGACAGACGTGGGACATGGCTTCCATCCTTGGACTGAGGCTGCCTGTGCCTGAGCTTGGGGGAGGACCTCTGAGATGGAAAGAGTCGCAGGCTCTGTGGCTCCGAGCAAGTCCTCCAGGCCTCCACAGAGTGAGGATAACCCACAGCTGGGTGTTGTGAGGGTGAATTAAAGACACCGAGGACTCCACCCTTGCACCTCTCTGGAAGCGGGAGGGTACTTTCTGTTTTTGTGCCATTGAGGAGCAGGACCCATATGGGCTAACCCTGCGTCAAGACTCCTGTCCCTGCAAGAGCAAGACCAATGGAATCGCCACCGTCTGAGGGTGTCCAGCTGATTTCTGTCTTAGATGGGATGGGTTAAGAAGGCTGACGCGTGTCCCAGCAGCTACACACAACACCCCAGCGGATCCCGCACCAGGATCCCTCCCACAGAGCTCCTGACTCTGCTTATGGTATGCGGATTTGGAAACCAGCCAAGAGAGGTCACTGTGTATCGTGGCGCTACGTCTTGACGGATGGCTCTTCTGCGACACAGGGCAATCCATGCGTGTGCGGGCCACAGGCACAGGTTCTGTAGTTGGAGCAGAGAGGCTATGCAGAGGTTCAGGCAAGAGGGGGCTGACCCTGGGGTAACAGGCCAGCCCTGGGGCTTCAAGGTCAAGGATGGAGCCAGAATCCATCCCCCAGTCAGGCCAAAGGGATGGAAGGGCACCCCTTGGCCACAGAATGAGGTAAGTCCAGAGGAGACGGGTGGTGACATCTCACCTGGGTATGCTGGTCTCACAAAATCAGCGCAATAACAGTCTTAGTACAAAATAAGATGCAGGCTAAGGTGAAGTGATCTAAGGTGACTGATCTCCACGAGCAGATGTCACAGGGGGATGTGTGATGGCCAAGGAGAGCTCACGGGTCCTTCCTGTGGCTCAGGGACCCCCCCTTGGCTCCTGGCTAGCAGACCCCCCATGCTGACCTCTCAGGGACAGGGGCACAGATCCAGCAGGAAGTGCAGCACCACGCCCCCCATGGTGGCCCATCCCTTTGTGGTAACTGGTCATGGGTGACCTCATTGTGCTCAGTGAGTGACAAGAGGAGGGACCCGGAGGCCACTGGGGTAGATTCCCCAGCTGATGAGGAGCAGTGAGAGAATGGCCCTTTTCTGTGCTTCTCTGACCCTTCCTGCCTGCCCAGGACACTGTGGTGTAGGAATCTGACACTTGGGGCTGCCGCAGCCTTCCTGTGCCATGAGGGAAGGCCCACAGAACCACGGTAGCCTTGTACTATCTGTCCCTAACTCTCTTTACTGCTGAGACTACAACAGGTCAGGTGCTCAGTGACTTGGGGCCCGAGGCATCCAGAGAGACACGTCTAGGGTGGCCCCACCTCCTGCCTTCTAACAGAGGGCTCTGCTGTGGGCAGAAAGTGGTCCAGCATATGGACACGGGCACTCTCTGCCAGAAAACACACCTGATTAAAGAATAGGCAAAAGTCTCGGTAGCCACTGCTCTAAAGAAGACCGACAAGCCCTGGAGCCTGTGAAAAGATGCTCAGGTCAGGACTAAGGGAGGCAGATCAGATCCACAGCGAGAGACCTCCATCCCCCAGGAGGACGACCCCAGGAGAGACGAGAGAGCAGGTGTGGCGGAGATGTGGAGAACGGGAACCCTGGGCCTTGTTGGGAGGGACAAAAAAACGATGTGCTGCTGTAGAAGATGGCACTGAGGTTCCTCGAAAGATTAAAAGTAACATTTCCACGTGATCCACCAATCCCAGCTCTTAGTGCACACTCCACACAGTGGAATGCAGCCACAGAAACAGCTTTCTCTAGAGCCAAGTTCACAGCAGCGTTAGAATAAGAAACCAAAATGTGGACGAAACCCAACCTTCCATCGAAGGGTGGATGAATAAACAAAATGACTGGAACAATAAAAGGACATTGTGTGCATATAATGGAATATGATGCAGCCTGAAAAAGGAGGGAATTCTGACATATGCTACAAACGGATGGACCCTGAGGCCATGATGCTAAGTGAGATAAGGCAGTCACAAAGGGACATGTAACTGACTTCAGTTACGTGGGGGACCTTGAAGAGTCAGATTCATAGAGAACAGAAAGCTGAAGGCAGGCACTGGGCCCTGGGAGGAGGGAGGTGGCAGTTACTGTTCAATGCTTATGGATTTAAGTTTGCACAACAAAGTCAGTGTGCTACTGAACTGTGCTTAAAAATGGTTAAGATGGTGACCTCTATGTTATGTGTACTTTATGATTAAACATTTAAACCTAGCGCTCTCCTGTGGGAAGCCTTCTGACACCAGGCTCTTTTTCTCTGTGGTATCATGCACAGGCAATCACGTCTCAAAAGGATCCTGGGAGGGCAGAAATCCTTGGCTCAAGTCTTTGTTTTCTGTCCCATTAGGATTAGAGGCTGCTCCCGACGTCACTCCTACTCAGGGCATTTCCATTAAGTGAACCAAGAAATCCCCCTTTCATCACGGAGCCAATTTGAGCTGGTGTAACATTTCAACCCAGGTCAACCCAACCGATGGTATGCTTGGTCTGAAATACAAGCACACTGAAAATAAGGGAGGGACCCTAGAGACTGCTGGAGAACAAAGCAAAGAAATTCACAGATAAAAAAGGATGTTAATAAGACCGGCATCTGACCTCTTATTTGCAAAATTAGGTGTAAAAGACAATGAGAAAATGACTGCCTACTTCTGAAAGAAAATAAGCATTAAATTCTCTCTGGCTAGAGCACCAATTAGGTATAGGAACAGAAAAAATCCACTTTGCAGATCTGAAAGTTTGCCTCTCGGGCTCTCCTGGGTGTGTGGTGCTGGGGGCTGCACCCAGGATCCCATGCGTGCTAGGCAATGCTATACTGTGGAGCTCCACCCCAGCCCCTCAGACATTCTTTCTTGAGAAGTTCTTTGAGGATGTGTTCCAGCAGAACGAAGAAGGAAAACCAAAAGGTACAATATAAGGCCTCCATCCAAACCAAGAGATGGGCAGCTAGCATGAAAGTCGGAGGGGCGGGAAGGCAACCACCCAGGCAGAACACAACAATGTGGGCTCTAAGAAAACAGAACACTGGAGAGGCTCGGAGCACTGGGGACATGCGAACAGAATGCACCTCCCTTCTCAACAATAAGGACAATAACAACAATGGCGGCTAATCCAAGCAAAATAATGATGATGATGATGATGATAATAATAATAATAATAATAATAATAATAATAATAATAATAATAATAAAAACCCCCTGAGATAATAATAATAATAATAATAATAATAATAATAATAATAATAATAATAAAACCCCCCTGAGAGTGGCAGGGGCCAAAATGCATGTGAATTAAAATGAGACATAATTTTAAACCTGTGATGGAATGTAAGAAAGTTCATGTGACCCAGATACTGGGGTATTCCTTTATGTGATCCATGGCTATGTGGCCCAGGAGGGAGCATGCACAAGCCATAAGCCACACTTCCCATTCATGGTGCTTGATATTTGGAGCCAATCTTGCAAAAAGACATTCATTGTGAATAAGGAAGACAAAGGCACAGGCTCTATAAGGATAGCTACGGAGCAGAAGTGGGTGGAAGGAGAATGTTGGGAAGACGGGAAAAAACACCAATATGTTCCTCTTAACTCCAGGAGGGTCTAGATACTGATTAAAGTTGATGAACAAGAAATAGAATTGATTGTGAATAACAAATATGAGGAAATAATGTCTTAAAAGAGGACTTCATTTCTCCAATTGCTAGAGATGTCAAACACATTTTCATGTTTGTTGATTGACTGTATTTCTTCTTCTGTGAAGTGTCTGTTCAGTTCCTTAGCCCATTTATTGATAGGGTTATTTAGGGTTTTTTTGGCGGGGGGGGGGGTATTAAGTTTCTTGAGTTTTTTATATATCCTAGAGATTAATGCTTTATTGGAGGTGTGTGGGGTAAAGAATTTCTCCCAATCTGTAGGCTCTCTCCTCACGTATTAATTGTTGCCTTTGCTGAGAAACTTTTTAATTTGAATCTATCCCATTTATTAATTTTTGATTTTACTTCTTTTGCTTTAGGAGTCTTGTTAAGGAAGTCAGATCCTAGGCCGATGTGATGAAGGTTTGGATGGAGTTGGAGAATACCGTGTTAAGCAAAATAAGCCAATCCTACAAAACCAAAGGCCAAATGTTTTCTCCAATATGCGGATGCTAATTCACAATAAGGTGTGAGGGGGGGCACTAGGGAAGATTAGTGTCGCTTTAGTTTAGGTAGAGGGAAGTGAGGGGAGAGATAGGGAAGGGATATGGGGATAGAAAAGTTAGTAGAATGAAACAGACATTATTACTGTAGGGATATATGTGACTGCATGACCCATGTGATTCTGCAACACATACACTCAGAAAAATGAGGAATCATATCCCATCTGTGTATGATATTTTCAAAGTGCATAAATACATTCTACTGTCATGTATATAACTAATTAAAACAAATTAAAAAAAGAGAGAGGACTTCAAATCTGTTTTTTTTCATAAAATGAAATGAGAAGGCAGGCAGTTCAGGGCTGTAGCAGCAGCAGCTACGATCTCATCAGTAGCCTGGGATCCCTCTAGATTTTTTTTTTTTTTCCTAGCATTCTTAGAACATGCCTCCCATTTACCTTCAAGATTGCCTCACTGTCACAAGATAACCGTCACGGCTAGAGCCATCACATCTGTGTTCCAGGAGGGAAGAGGAAGAGTGGAGGAGGGCAGAAGAAGCCAACTGCTGAGTCAGCTCTCTCTGCAGTCTTCCTGCAGCCCCACCCAACAACCTCTGCTCACACCTCACCAGCCAGAATGCAGTGGGGCAAGGAAAACCATCTCAAGAAAAACTGAGAAGTGTAGTTCTTAGAGGATACATTGATTTTTTAAAAAAATAAATTGGGTTTGGCCAGATGTGGGGGCACATGCCTGTAATCCCAATTATTAAGGGAGGAAGGAGCTCAGTGGCATCCCTGGGTTCAGTTCTCAGCACCAAAAAAAAAAAAAAAAAAAAATGGAAGGAAGAGGAAAGGAAGGGTGCAGAGAGTACAAGAAGTGAGCCAAATCTTCGCTTTTCACAATGAGACTCAGTGGCATAAAATTTAGAGCTGTGCATTTAACCCTTCAAATAATTAAAACGTCCAAGTCCTGCCTTTGGGATGTAGGCAGGGGAAGGGTGGGTGGGGGCAGAGCTGTAATTTTTCATGAAAAGCCCTTCTGTGTTAATTGGTTTAAAAAAAAAAACATGTGTACATATTGCTTTGATTAAAAAGTCAGCAATAGTCTATTGTGTTGGGAAGCCAAGTGTCACTGCATTTCTGTACCCTTGGCAACCTGCTTCTGGGGAGACATTTGGGTGTATATTTTCAGTTCTGGTCACTGGCTTAGAAAAGTGACATAAATTGGCCATATTTGGGCTTGCTTTATTCACTTCTTGCAGTTGATTTGTTTTGCTTTAAATTCGAGCCCTTCTCAATCCAGGTGCCTTAGGGGAAGGCAGACTGGGGACCACACATCGCCCTGCCCAGGTGCAGCAGGCGCACCTGGGTGCTGCTCTGTATGTGATGAGGCCGGGGACACCTCCCTCCCTGGGCTCGCTGGGCCCTGGTGGCTGGCGGGTCCTCTGTTCAGGGAAGCGTGCTCTCCCCTGCCTCTCTGCACTCTGGATCGCTGTCCTCATGTCTCTATAATATATTAACAGGCAGAGACCAAAGGGAGTTCTGCTGAAATTGGCAGAAGTTTGGGCCATTTTGGACTAAATCCTAGAAGCCCATGATAATGCTGAGCACTGCAGTTTAATTTATGAGCGTGCAGGTCTGCTGTAAAATTGGGGGATGGAAGTAGAAGGCATTAGCATTTGCAAGAAAAGGGCAAGGCCAAGTCCAAGGCCCTTCTGAGGGAGGACTGGAGAGTTGGAGGGAGCAGCTGTCCTCTTCCCATTGAACCTGCGCACACTGACCCATCCTTGTATTCCAACATGGCTGACTGCCTGAGAGGCACACGCTTCCTGGGCCTTTTGCCCTTAATGTCGCCCACCACCCATCACTGTTTTTTTAACAAGAGCCGAACTCCTGTTCGCCCATCTGGGCAGACTTCAGAAGGAATGTCATGGTTTGGGCGTTGTTTTGATCTACACAGGGGGGAAGGTGGGATGAACCACTTCTCAACCTCCTTCGAGGTAGGACATGCAAACTACCCTACTGCCACACATTTCTAAATTAAAAAGAGGAGATGGGCACATTTCACCTGAACTTGCTGTAGCTCTGTGTGCAAGTTCATGCCATGTAGTTTCTGGGTTAAAGAGCTTGCCAACCGGAGACTTTCTGTCTGACCTTGGCTCTGCCACTTCACCAAATTGAAGCCAATTTGCAATGCACAGAGCAAAATAATTTGGACTTCCTTGTAAATGAAAATACATTCTTCCAAAGAGTTCAAGGGAAATATCATGGGTGCCCCCAAAGCAAGTTAAAATGCTGGGGAAAATAGGTTAAAAAAATCCTATCATAGTAGATTTAATAATGTCCCCCAAAGATACCAGGTTCCAACCCCCAGAAAATGTAATTATTATTTTATGTGGAGAAAAGGTCTTACAGATGAGAACAAGGTAGGGGTCTTGAGATGAGGGTGCTGCCTGTAATCACATGCATCCTTAAAAGGGGGAGATAGAGCAAGACAGGATACACACACAGAAAGCCACGAGCAGAGGGATATGCTGGCCTTGAGGACTGTGGTGGATGTGGCCACAAGCCAAGGAGTGCCAGCAGCCACCAGAGGCTGGGCCAGGCCAGGAACAGATTTCCCCTAGAACTTGGTTTCCAGATACTGAGTTCAAACTGTGAAAAAAATGAATTTTTGTTGTTTTAAACTGCCAAGTGTGTGACAGTTTTTTTAAAGCGGCCATAGGAAACTGATGTACCCATAGGGGTAAATGAGGAAGGGTTTCAGTTTATACAAAAGCTGTCCCTAACACTCCACGGTTCCTGGATGGTATTGGGTAGAATTCAATGTCCTGCCTCCAGTAGGCATAAAAGAGGGTGGTTGTCACATATGTGGGAGCCAGACCACTGCCCACTCCCAGCCCTGGGAAAGGTGCCTTCCCAGGGCAGAGGCTGAGGGCCTGGAAAACAAAACCAGTGTAATTCCTAAAGCCAACATCTGAACAGGTAAAGCATGAAAGGGGGCAGAGGAGGCGAGAGATTTGAGAAATTTTCTGTAAATTAACCATAGCGCTGCTATGTCTGTGTAGGGGTGTGTGTATGTGTGTGTGTGTGTGTGTGTGTGTGCGCGCGCGCACACAGCACATCTTCAAATAAATGCAGTGTAATTATTAATAAACACAGCCAGATGTCTGCAAGCATATGTTAGCAGGTGATTCTCTGCAGGTTTATCTGGAATAATGAAAAATTAGGAACCTGAAAGTCTACTAAAATAATAATGGCTAAATTCATGTAGTACTAGGCAACTGTTTAAAAGAGTGACATTATTTCTACATGTACTGATGTGGGAAGCTATTACTGAGTAAATACAGGGTGAAGAAATACAAATTGCATTGAGTATTATATTACTTAAGCCAAGCAATCTATATTACTGTTACACATGGTGTATATTTTCCTATATACTTATGAATTTGTTGGAGGTGTGCACATTTGACAGCAAGCTTTCAACTTCTAGGGGAAGGAGGAGGGTTCTGGGGATGGCAGCAGGAGTGGCCAGACTTGGGCTTTATTAGTACTATTTTATGCTGACCTGATTTTTCCCCTAAGCTCATATAGGAGTTCCTCCTTATCCACAGTTCTGCTTTTTGGTTTCAATTTCCCACAGTCAATCTTATCTGAAAATATTAAATGGAAAATTCCAGAAATAAACAATCTATAAGTTTTAAATCTCAAGCTCTTCTGAGTAGTGTGATGGAATCTTGTGCTATTCCACTCTATCTTAACCAGGACATGACTCATCCCTTTGTCCAGCACAGTATCCGTGCTGTACATGCTACCTGCCCATTCATCACTGAGCAGCCATCTATCTCAGTTATCTGGTTGACTGTAGTAGTATTACAATGCTTGTGCTCAGGTAACCCTTATTTAACTTAATAATGACTCCAGAGTGCAAAAGTAACGATGCTGGCAATTTGGGTATGCAAACGAGAATCTCTAAAGTGCCTCCTTCAAATGAAAAGGGGAAAGTTCTCAACTCAATAAGAAAATAAAATCCTACACTGAGGTCACCAAGATCTATAGTAAGAATGAATCTTCTCCATGAAGTCATGAAGAAGGGAAAATGAAATTTGTGCTAGTTTTGCTGTTGCCCCTCAAACTGCAGAAGCTAGGACCACAGAGTGTGACCGAGTGCTTGGTTAGGTGGGAAAGGCATTCAGTGACAGGGTTTGGCACTCTCTGAGGTTTCAGGCATCCATCCACTGGGGAGTCTCAGAACGCATCACCATCAGGGGAACCTCTGGTGCTATTTTTAGTCTTGAGAAAAAAAAGGCAGAAAGGCAATAAAACATGTTCTGAGAGCCTTGCCCAGCAGTGTCAGGAGAACAGTGGCACTCCTCGGGGACTGTGCGGCCAACAGTCTTGACCCTGCTGTGGCATCTTGAGGTCTCCTGCAGCCCCGCTAGTGCCCAGCGGCAGGAGGCAGAAAGCCTGGCATTTACACGGAGTTCTCTGGCACTGCTGCCACCATGTTCTCATTTAAAGGTATAAAAAAGACACAGTCAGTGGCCAAAGTCTCCAGCAGGTCTATCCTTGGTCTCTTCCAAGGCAGGGGGACAAAGTCACAGTTCACTCCCAGCAGTGTCACACAGAAGCCAAGGAGCTTCACACTGTGGCTCCTGAAATGTCCCACAATTCTACATGGCACTGTTTCTAAAGGTGGTGTCACCCCCCCATCCCAAGGGTGACGGTTTTCTCACTAGTGAGCACACAGTTCCTGCAGGGCTCAGCATTGTGAGTTGCTGGCCTGGAAAGGAAGCATTACTTCTTTGAAAAGGACTCTCCTATCCCCCTCCTAAGGGCACAGCGGAAGTCTCTGGTGCTCCCCCACAGGCACAGGAAGCCTGCCTGCCTGCCTGCCTGCCCAGGGGAAGGCCGGTGTGGATCACTACCCAAGCAGGCTGCCCGACAGCTCGCCCAGAGGGAGTGGGTACAGCCAGGGAAATACACAGGGACCACAGCAGCAGCTCAGGGGCTCTGACAAGACGCATGGGTGTGTCTCAAGACCCCTACGCAGAGATCCAATTTCTAGACAAGAAACTATCAGCCTAACTCTCTTTTGGATACATACAGGCAGGGGCAGGGGTCACTTCTATCTCAAACACACGCTATAGGAGCAAAGTGCTTTGAGAGAGACAAGTCCCTCTAAAAACTGCTTCCATGATGCTTCTTAGTGAAATTACTGCTTTCTGCTGAAAGGAACCAATCCCCTTTCTTCCCCATAACACAAAGTGTTTACTCTTCAAGGCGTGTTCCTTCAAGATTTGCTGCAAATCTGAAAAAGTCATGACACTGGACGATTGCTTTCTGCTAATTTCAGGAAGGCCTCTCCTCTTCTGTATTCAGAAGAAATTACCACAAGAACACACATTCTTGGGAGGAAGATTCTTTTTTTTAAGTAGCAGGAATGCTCTTTCTAGAAGGCTTATGCTTAATTGAAATATTTAACCTGTTTATTTGGTGCTTTCGCATAATATAACATCAGATCCAAAAATCCCACTTTACAGTTAAGAAAACTGAGGACCAGGGAGGTGACATTGCTTAACCGAGGTAACGAAGTAAGTTAACGAAGCTGGGATTGGAGCCCCGGGCTCCGACCCCTTGCCAGGGCTGGGATTTCTACCACACTGTGACGTTTAGGCTTAATCTAAAGTTCACATGGCATGCACCATTGCACGTAGCCCTGTACCAGGGCCAGTTGACACTAAGGGACAGCATGGCAGATGCATATGATCCTTTCTATGAAGAGAATAAATTCAGGGAATTCTAAGGCTAAAAAGGACCTGGAGGGATTCTGTACTTCATCTCCCCTCCTTGAGGCAGAAGCCAGACATCTCTCTGAGGGAGAAGGATCTATCTTATTTCTGAAACCTTTCAGGGACAATTTCACAGCTTCGCTTACAAAAGGGACTATCTGATTTCCCTTCAACAGGAGGATCCAAGAAACAACCAGAGAAAACTGACATGTAGTTTTTCAAATAAAAATAAGTAAATATAAGCCTCCTCACTGTGATACCTCCAAAGTGGTCATGTGAAGTAAGTTTCTGGTTTCATCCAAGATGAACCTTTCAAACTATAAAAGAAAAACATTCTTGGAAACGGAAAAGAGCTTGGAGTCCTCCCCGGAACCTCAGCTGTGGGTTGGCAGAAGGGGTAAGAACGTGAGCCACTCGGGCCTGGTCATATGAAAACCTGGACAGCAAGTCTGGCAGACAGACACCTGCCGAGCCAAAAGCACCTGGGCACGAAAACGAAGGGGCAGGAGACTGGGCAAGGGCGCCTGCCTGATGGTTTTCACTCTAAGTTTCGTAGGAAGCCCCCATTTTTTTTTTTACAGAGTGGTTCTGCATTAGGCCTCAGTTCCAGAAAGTGCATTTCCAAGTAATCTGAAGGGAAAAATAAGATAAAAACAAAATAGATTAAAAACTCCTCCAGTGATTCCACATATATTCATGCTCAATAATTCCAAAGCCAGAGGTTATCCTGAGAGGAGGAAGTCGGCCTAACATGCATGATATTAAGGGAGCGGAAGCTA
Source organism: Ictidomys tridecemlineatus (assembly GCF_052094955.1). Lineage (NCBI taxonomy): Eukaryota > Metazoa > Chordata > Mammalia > Rodentia > Sciuridae > Ictidomys > Ictidomys tridecemlineatus. The sequence goes on from NC_135479.1 coordinate 86,017,227, forward strand.
ATAATGTGTGGCCGTTTATCTGCAGACGATGCGGCTGACCCACCGCCAGTGGCTTTGAACAGCTTTTCCATCAGAAGTGCTGAGATTCCAGGCTCCTGAGAACCAGGGATGCAGCTCCAAGGCAGCTGTGGGATTAAGGTGGCCCACATTTGGGGTGCAGCCTAGGCTGCCTGTGATGGAGAGCAGAGTAAACCCCCAGGGTAGCCAAGCTCTGGGCAAGGACTTCAAATAGCTCTTTCTGCTGGTGCAAAGCAAGGCTTCTCTGGATGCCTCGGGCCTTCTCCCTCAGGTAGAGGGAGACTACACCCCTCTGTCCTCACCAAACAGAACACCTAGACCCTCTCCTTGCTGTGTGCAACCCTCACTTGCTATCCAGTTCAAGTCTGAAAGGGTCTCACCAAGAGCCCTGAAAGATCAGGCTGGGGTTGATTCTGGAAGGAAGGCTCCTGCCCTGGGGTCCACCCCATGCCAGCCAGTGCCCAAGCCCAGAATGGGGGTCCCAGGAGACTTAGCATATCCTAGAGGAGCCATGCCAGTCAAAAGCCAGAATCCATGAGGTGTGAGCCTCAAGGCACCCATACCCTGAGGGGGTCGTGGACCTAAAAAGCTCTGGTGGACCATCTGAGAAAAGCTGGAGAGTGAGTCTCTGAGCTGGATTATATGTCAGTATTACCCATTTAAGGGGACCATTGCTATTTGTTTTATACCCATTATTTCAATTCGATGCTGTGACTCTACCCCTGCAGAAACAAAAACTTGGGCACAGAGAAGTGAACCCGTGTGCTCAAGGTTGCACATCAAGGAGTCACCGGACCCCGTGAGGAGGGTCCTTGGCTGCTGCTGCCTCCCAGGATCAGGGTGTGAACTGGAAGCCTGTAAGTGGCAACAGCACTTCTCAGTTATGCCTGGACCTCAGAGGCCCTAGTGGGGGACTTGACTGTTCCAACTCCCGGGTTCCCGACTGCACAACGTTTAGGTAGAATAGCAAAACTCTCCAATGCAAATTAAATCCACTTTAATTTTGAAAGCAAAAATGAAGAGAGCCTTGCAAGTCTGTCTCCCTAGGAGACAGCACCAAGAGCCAATAAGCCACCATCCCTCCCCTCCCCGGAGAGCGGCTACGAGTCACCAGAGAACCGAAAGCAGGTGGCTTTTATGGTAACTCTAGAAGTTCAAAGTCAAATCCACTAAAGAAACATGGGAGCTTGATACACTTAACCAGAGACTTGCATTTACTTAAAAGAGGATTTTAAAAAGACTTAAAAGCACAAAATGAGTTTCATGAAAAGTCTCTTACTCCCACCTTATTGAAACAATGGGGTGCAAATGTTACGGGACAGAAATGGGCGGGGGTGTCAAGGAATCACTGCTTTGTAAATGATCTTACTGGTATTATTTTGACATTTTCTGTTCCTTCTATGTTTTATAAAAATCTTGTTTGGATTAAATGACTCCCAAGGGGTCATACTGCAAATAAAATAGAACTAGGATGTGTGTTTTTTGTTTTTAAATTTCAAGTGTAAAAAAAAAAAAAAATCTCACGTGACTCAATGTATCACGAAATAATAAAAATGGTGGTTTGTCAAAAACCTCATATTTCTAAAAAACCAGTTAAATTAAAAATAATACAAGTCAAACGTTGTTAAATGCTTAAGTGAGGGGAAGCCATTATTTTCCAATAGATCTTGTGTCTTGCGGGTCTTTCGTGACCATTTTCCTGAGTCAGAGTCTTGACAGCGAGCAGACAACCTGTGTTCTGGGACCCTCCCATGTCCACAGCCTCCCTTTGGCGTGGCCTCTCCTCAGCTCACTTCTGAAGGCCAATCTCTGGCCTCTCTGCCTGGGCACACACAGGGCACTCCTCAGTTGCTACCTCCTGACACCCAAGCTGCCACCATGCGCTGTCTCTGTGACATGGCCCCACACCCATGTTATCAACCTTGATGAGGGAACCTTGTAGGGAACATCCCTGAAGTCAACTCTTCCTCCTGCATCTGAGACCAACCCACCCCTTCTTAATGTTCCTGGTCTTCCGCCTGGCACACAGAAGGTGCTTGATAAATACTTGCTCAGTAAAGGGGACAAGTACCTTGGACCCCTTTTCCTTGGACATATGTGGCCTGGACCGCTGGCCTCCTTCCTTGCTGGAGCTCTCCTCTCCCCCTGGATGACCCACCCCCTCAGTGCCTCTGCACTGTCTCCTCCAGGTCCCTGGGAGTGACCAGTACCACCACCCAGCAAGTTGCTTGGGAGGTTGCTTTTCCTTCCAGCCCCTCCTGCTGCTCCATTTACCCATCACCAAGTCCTCTGCATTCCCTCCTAGACCTCTCTCCACCTCCCTCCGTCACTCCCTCTAACACCTGGGCCAGGCCCTGCCCTGCACCTCACACTGGGGCTGCTGTGTGCCGCTCCACTTTCTCTGTGCAGCTCTTCAGCTGGCTCAAGGTGAGCCTCTGCTGGTCTCTAAGCCTCAGGGGTTGGTCCCTCCACACCCCCCACTCTGCAGTGACTGTCCCCAAGGGCAGCACAGGCTCACCCTCACCAGGGCTGGAATGTGGACTGCAGGGCCACAGAGAAGTAAACGGTGAAGTGGAGAGTCGTGAAGGCCCTGTACGTGAACTTTGGTTCCAACTTAATATCTCAGGGAGGCAGAGCAGGACGTGGAGCTCTCACGAAGCCCATCCCTGAGGGAGGGCCCCCCACTTCAGCTTCGTCTAGAGAGGAAGTCACGTGAAGAAACACGAGAAGCAGCGCAAGGGCAGAATCACCTCGCTTTCTGTCCCCTGCCCGCCTCTCCACAAATCTGTGACAGTCTAGTTCTCCACCCATGCCTGGCAGGAGGACCAGGGAGGGGACAGCTCCCACCTCGAATCCTTCCAGAACATTCCATTCAGTTTTCAAAAACTGCTCTTTCACCCTCACAGTTCACCCATTTCTGCAATATTTAATCAAGTTATGCTACTCTGTTAACAAACAGAGCTGGCATTGACGCACAAGAAGCCCAATGATGGCTGCCACGTGTGGTCCACGAGGGGCAGGGGCAGGCGGGTGGGGCAGGGCACTCAGCTCCTTGCCTCCAGCCTCTGTGCCTAGCAAGGGCTGGGCTTAGGCAAAGTTCGTGGAATGGACACATGCCTCCCGCAGCCCAGCCCTGGCCCCACCTGAAGTCCCGGAGCCGAGCTGCCCCATGCCCTCCACATGCTACCTGTGCTCCTGACACACACCGTCAGCCACACATTTCAGCCCGGACCAACTGACAGCACCTTGGCGCAACTGCTGGTCCCGCCTCGTCACTCCACAGATCCACACGCTAGAGACAATCTCCGTGGCCTGGGCAGGGGCATGTGGTCCTGGTGCTGCCCTGTCTCCTCTCATATCCCTGGGTCTCCAGGAGCTGGTAGGTCACACAGCAGAGTCTTGGGTTGGGACAGCTCTGAGACCAGGATTTCTCTGGAATAGTGCCACTCGCTGCCGAGGTGGGTGACAGCCTTCACACAGGAGTCACTCTTGAGTCCCTCTTGCTTCCCCAGGACTAGGAGCATGACAGGGACCCCAATGAAGAGCTAAGCATTTGGCAACTAACCTGCAGGTGAAAACCAAGTCAATTCCAACCAGGGACTGACTGAAACCTGCCCTGATCCATGACCCAGGAACTGGCTCTGCCAGTATAACAAAGGTGGTGAAGGAGAGCCCACTGTCGCTCTGGGTGCCCCCTCACAGGCAGAGCCTGAGCTCCGTGGGCCGTCCGGGGGAGCCGGCTCCATGCAGGGCCACAGAGCAGGGGTGTAGGTGGGATAGGCCTGCTTCCTGGGCTCACAACTGAAAAATGAATAAGACTGACCTCCCTCTCCTGCCCTTCAGTGCTTCTAATAATACCACAAGAATAAGATACAATGCAGCAAAAACACTGTTGTCCTGATGATACTATAGTTGCAAAGAGAATATAAGACAGGCAAAACCACGAGGTTTCTTGGGCCGACCCTGCTTTTGACTTGAAAACTGCAGGCCTAGCTCGCCATCCATCCTTAGTTTAGATACAGACGGTCCTATATCTCAGCAGGCAGTGTAGAGCCTTATAGGATTTATTGTATCAATGACGATGTCATAACTGTGCTTTTTCAAAGCCAAACTTTAAAGTCCCTTCAAGTCCTTGGCTTCCATTAATGATCCCTCCACTCCACAGACATTAAATAGCATCTCCTGGGAGCTAGGCAGTGGGTCAGGAACCAGAGAGACCAGAGGGTAAGCCACATACATTCCTGCCATGCTGGTGGGGACAGGAGGGCACCCTGATGGTCACAACCCAGGGTGGTCAGCTGGTATGAACAGAATCAGGAGGAGAAGGGGTGCACTGAGGAGGTTGAAGGAGGGGCTCTCAGGAGGAAGTAACAAGGGTTCTGAGTTTTGAAAAGTGAATAGGAATCAAACAGGAGATAGGCTGGAAAAAGAACACCATTTGCTGGGAATGTGAGAGGCCGTCGGGGCACACTAGAGTTGCAGGAAGGGTGAGGGGCATGGGCCAGGTTGGCTAGATCCCTGTGCTCTAGGTGGACAAGGTGGAACTGGACCCTGATGGAGGGGGCTGGTGAGCCCCTGCATGGCTGACGCAGGGGAACAATCAATTCACAAGTGATTACCTGAGGGTCCCTGAACAGCTGAGCCGCTCTTGGGACGACTGCCTTTATTCACTGCTCCTGAGGCAACTGCAACTTAAAAGCCTCATTAGCAGGCAGCTCTCCCACCAACAGCTCCGCTGCCTTCCCTTCCGTAATGCCCTCTCTTTGAGGCCACAGCTACTTTGAATTGCAATCTAATTTCAAGAAGTGATAAACATATGCTCATGTTTCCATTTACAAGTTTTTGATTATCAGCCTGGCATTGTAGCTGCAAATTACCCATTTTCTATTATAATTATTTTTACTTCTCTAGATGAAGGTGGAGAAGAAGCACTTTTAAATTACTAAAGTGCCTGAGCCACAGAAGGAGGGAAGAAGCCAGGATCACCGCATCTTTAGCCTCTGGCAATAAAATAGCAAGAGTTTGCAAACGGCGATGCGAGTTTGGGCTGTGCTCACCATGATCCGTTTACCTAAAACCTGGCCCAGGTGACAGCAAGACAGGGAATAACTCAGATGCGGGCACAATTGCTGCTTCTAAGGGCTCTCTAAAAGAAGTTCCTTGAAAACTGCTTTAGGTGACAGGCAGGTACCCGGCACTTCTAGGCACCAGCTCTTGCCTTTTCTATTTCTAGGAGAAACTCTGAAAGGTGTGATTGACATCCCTCAGATGCACTGCAGTGCCAGGTCACACTGGGATCAGAGTTCAGCCACGCTCACTGCCATCGAGGAAGACAGGGCAGGACCAGGGCTGGTGGGCGCTGCCTGGGGATCATGGAGGGGAAGACAGACCTCCTTAATAGATGGGAGACAATGAATTCAGGTCACTGATTGAAGGGAAACGGATCCTACCAAGCAGAGTGGCAGACATATTGGCAGCTTAATGTCCCATTTAATTGGCATGTAACGTCAAGTGACAGAGTAGCATGCAAATGAGGACGTGACTGTGGCTTTGAAGGTGCTACTGGCAGCTTTTGTTCTGAAAGTGCCGTTTGGACAAACTGAACAGTGTTATTTCCGGAATGATTGGTTAGTCAAGAAATTGGGCCATTGTGCTGACCTCCAGGTCCCTGACATCTTCCATGTATGACTGTGCGTGGTCCTGGGGACGTGGAAGACATAGTCCCTGCATTTAAGGAACTCATTTTAGTGGCGGGGGGTGGGGGGCGAGTAAGATATGGAAAAAGCAAGTTGCTACTTAAATGTTCAAAACACCATCTGTGGAAAAACAAAAAAAACTGTAAAACTGTAGTTGCAGGAATTCCAAGTATTATCTTTTTCACATTCTGAATCCTCATGGGTGGCAATGATACACCAAAATCATAATAAATTGATAATAAAAGTAACCATTACAATAGATAAATTGTAAGTGTACTGGGTACTTTTTAGGCCTACTGACTCCTATTTTGGCAGTACGTGTGCCTACACCTACGCAGTCTTGGTGTTATCTTTAATTTGTGCACACGCCGTGCAGAGTTAGGACCATCTTATTTCTGAGAAGACTGAAGGTGGAGGCCAGGTCCAAGGGCACAGAGATAGGAAACACAGGGCAGGTAGGGGCTCCTGTGGGTCAGGGGCAATGCGCTGCCGTCTCACTTTCCACCTGAAGAGTCAGAGACAACAGGAGCCCGAGGGATCCAGACTGTTCCCAACTGAGCCCCAAGCTCTTTGGTATTCAAGATGGACTCCTTCGGGTTTTGGAAGGAGACAACAGACGTCATCAGCATATTAACCACCCTTTAGACATCGGCCATAGGCTCTGCCCTTGAGAGTACATGGTTCTTCTCGTGCATCTCGAGATCCTCACAGTAAGGAAGGGGACAGCAAGTTAGCTCTGACGGCACAGGGACCCCAGGGCATTCCACCTCCAATGGCAGGACAAGGGGCCTCCCAGGGGCCAGCCGAGGTGAGACCCAGGTGGGGGAGTGTGCAGTGGCCATGTTGGGAGTAGTGTCACAAGGTGTCCCACAGGATCATGTGCTGTAAGGGGTGTTGCTGGAGTCTGCCAGCTAGGGGTGTGAAGGATGGTGTGGGTGTCACATGAGGAGGCAGGTGTGCTGCAAGGGCAGACGATGCAGAGGCCATACTGTGTGTAAATCATGCCATGCAGTGTATACTAGGGTGTGCGCTGTGAGTGTCGTGAGGTGAGTGGACAGGTGGTGGGGCTGTGCTGAAGGCAGGGAAGACCCTGGGGTCCAGAGTGGTGCCTGTGGTCAATGGTATGGGATCCCCTCGAGAACCCCCAACCAGGCCTGAGAAGGCTCTTCTTGCTCACTGAACCTGCCCAACCCTGGGGACAGTAAGCTCACACCCCAGTGATCCCAGCCTCAGCATCCCCTGGGTTCAGGATGGCCAGTGAGGCATCAGGGTGGCATGTTTTGGGGTCTTGTGGTTGGAGGGACTTGGGAGGTGCCCCTCTCTGTGGCAGAGCCCTGAGGGCGCTGGCAGCTCACATCTAACACAGTCTCCCCAGGGCTCACTGCCCAAGTGAGCAGCCAGGAGCCAGCACAGGGGAGGGAAGGGAATGCCCTTGGCACCCCACCCCCCCTACGGGCCTAGCGCTGGGGCACCCAGACTCCCCGTCTTCTCTCCGGGCACAGCGCCCCTAAATAAGCACCCTTCCCTCCACTCTTGGCTCATCCCTCCCATCCCATGTTGGGGAGGAGCCATCCCAGCAAGACCCACTGGGCAGCTCCTTCTAGAACTCAGGCAGCAGGAGAAGTACTCATTTTGAACATTGGTATCAACACCCCCACCTGTATTATTGAAGATCTCCAGCATACAGCAAAAGGGAAAGAACTTGAACGTGAACACCTGGATGTCCATCCCCTAAATCTACAATTAATATTTTATGAGGTTTATTTGATCGGACATCTACCCTTCTATTCAATCACCAATCTAGATTTTCTTGACGCCTTTCAAAGACCAAGACAGCAGAGCACTCAGCCCTGCCCACCTCAGCAGGTGCATGCTGACCAGAGGTCAGCTTCGCTTTCTGTAAGGATTTGCTTAGCTTTCTTCCTGCCCCCCCCGACCCCGCCTCTGAACCCACAGTGCACTGTGCCACTCTCGAGCCCACCATTCAATGAAATTTCTTTTTGTAACTTTTTATTTTATTTATTTATTTTTTAGGTGGTGCTGAGGATCGAACCCAGGGCCTTGGCACGTGTGAGGCGAGTGCTCTACCGCTGAGCCACAACCCCAGCCCCATTCGATGAATTTTGACAAATGCAGGTGTCCATGTCACTCCAACCCCATCGACATCTGGAACATCGCCTTCACTGCTGAGCCCATCCCCCTTCCTGAAGCAACCACTATTTTAAGTCTTTCCATTACAGGCTGGTCCTGCCTGTTTTAGGTATAAATGGAATCACACATCACCATCGCCTGCATCAGGCTTCAGCCAGCATGGTCCGTATTGTTTCAGCATTCATCCATATTGATGCGTGAATCAACAGTGGCTTCTTTTCTGGGGGGTTTTCCATTATTTGGCGACACCACAGTTTATTCTCCTACTGACCAGTGACTTTATTTTGTAAGTACAGGTTGTCCTAATCAGGGTTATTGTGTAACACAAATTGCTCTTGCTTGCATTTAGACCTGTTTGTCTTATTGGCAGATTAGGTGTGCTCGGAGCTAGCACTACTCTCCTTAGTTCACGAGAGTGTATAAGAAACCAAAATAAGTGTATTTCATCACCTTTGCAATAGAAAAAGGATCAAGAAACACAATTTCAAGTGAGGCCTGGTGGCACACACCAGCTACTCAGGAGGCCGAAGCAGGAGGACTGCAAATTCAAAACCAGTCTCAGCAGCTTAGCAAGACCCTGACTCAAAATAAAAATTTTAGAAAGAGCTGGGAATGCAGCTCAGTGTTATGGTGTTTGCTTAGAATGTGTGAGGCCCTGGGTTCCATCCCCAGGACTTCAACAAAATCAAGACAATAAAAGCATAGTCCCAGAGTGGAGACTCCCCAAGTGTGATGGTTCCAGGTGAGAACTTAAAAAGTGTCAACAGGTAATACATTTGTGTTTATACTTATGTCCCATTCCTGGCCTGTTAAAATAGTTTTCCTACATGAATATGTGATTTGCTTTTCCAATAAATCTATTTACATGATAAACCCTTGATTAAAAAAAAATATATTAAACAAATAAATAGAGGGTTACAGCCAAGGGAGAATCATGAGGCGGCCTTGGGCAGATTCCTGGGGGGCGGGAACATTACCTGGAGCAGTGGTGTCAGTCCTGGCTGGGCATTAGCATGACCTGGGGAGCTCTGGCTCTCCTCTGCTGGGTCCCACACCCAGAGCCTTTCATGGATTTGGTCAAGATGCGTCCAGACATCAGTAGCTTTGGAAAGCTCCCTAGGTGATTCTAATGTGCAGTCTGGGGTGAAAAACCTGTTTTAGAAAGTAGCAGTTTTCAAAGACAAGCAGTATCAGCAACCCCAAGGCACTTGGTAGAAATGGAAATTCCTAGGTCCCGCTCCAGACCTCCTGGATGGGAAATCAGGATGGGGGGCCAGCAATAAGGCATAATAAGCCTTTGGGTGGTTCTGATGCTCTGCACATGGACTCGGTGTTTTAGGGGGTTAGTGAAACAAGCCCCCACCCCTACTTCTCCCTAGCTCCCAGGAAGTCTCTACCATAAGTGCCCTTTCACCCAAGGTCACTGCCACCCAGGGAAACCCCTCTCCTCCCTGGGGCACAGAGGGTCCGTGGGAGTGTCAGCTGGTGAGAAGCTGCTGGCCAATTACCAAAGGGATGACATCCTGGGGCCCACTGTGTCTTAACCTCAATTAATCCACATGCCAGTTAATCAGCCCTCAGAAAATCGAGTGTTGACTATAATCTTATTTTCGCCATGATTTTTGATTATCAGTGACCTCCTTCCACTCCATTACCCTTGTTAATTGAGAATTGACTATGCAGTTAAAATGAATGTTTCCTGCACTAACAGAGCTGTACCAGCTTCATCTTAAAGTCCCTTTCAGCTCAAAAAGTCTGATGCATCTGCAGATATATTGATCTGATTCAATTCATTTCCCCAAGAATTTATGAAATTACCACTAAGAGGTCATTGGTTATTCGTTTGTACTTCCAAAGGCTCACAGGAAAGGAATGGTTTTGCTTGGAGGATAATAACACTGTATTTAGAGAGTATCTTAATCCTGTATTTGGCAAAACCTGGCTTCTTGATTAGCAGTGATGTCTCTATTAAAAGATGCTCAGCACAGGCCGTGGGATTTGGCGACGTCCTTGGCAATACTGTTACCCTAGAGTTAGAGGAGACAAGGGAGAACAATTGCCCCAGGCTCTTCTTCACCAGCTGGCTATTTTGATAAGGGAGAGTACAAAGGAAGAGGGGGCTAACAGGAGATCGGGGAACCTGATTATCTGCTCCGATGCTATGTTTGAAAAATGAACTTTTCATGTAAAACCGTAGTGATTACAGAATTGGCCAAAAATAAAATATATAAATAAATAAGCCATGCTGGGGGATCTGCAGTGACAAATGTAATACCTATTAAGTAGTACACACCACGAGGAGATGTGTATCAAAATAACACGGTCCTTTTCCTGTATCGCAATAAAGCAAAGGAATTTTGCCCTTGGGGAGGGAAACTCACCCCCCATTTGTGGAAGGACAGTCACATGCGAAGAAAGCTTTCCATGACCAGGCAACAGAGGACATGGGGCAGCTGCTCCTTATTTACTGGATTCAGGGCTGGCCCTAGGTGGCTGGCAGATCCCCTGTGCACCCACGAGACCCGGAATCAGGTCTGCATCAGGTCTGGCCTTCTGATGTCCTTCCCAGCCTCCGTCCTCCTGGGCCTCTCCACTCTGTTCAAGTGACTTCTTAGGGGTTTTCTCCTGGAACCTAAGGCTGTGTCACAGGCATTCTGAGGCTCGGTGAATGCCTTAGAAAATAACAACTTCTTACTGTGAAAACTTATAATCATAGGGAAACAGACAACAGAAGGAACGTCCACCTAGAGGTCCCCAAAGGGTCATTCATGGGTTGCCATGTTTACTTCACCTCTTTTTGCCCAAAGTAAATACTTCAAAACTAAAGGAAGGTTCCTAAAACAAGTATGCTCTCTTACTTATCCACCATGTCATGATCACACCTGAAAAAATAAACAATTAACAAAAATTTCCCAGTATCCCTAACACCAGTCCAAATGTCAGCTTGAAAAGTAAAATGCAGAAATGGTTACGGTGACTGAGAGCAAATGACAGGTGTGAATGTCCCTTCAAAGTCCCTGAGAAGCAAGGGTGCCCCACCTGTTTCACCAAGGCTCCATCATCCCAGAGGTATAGGAGGACTGGAGGGTGTTCCTTGGTGGGGCCCTCCACCTAGGGACTTGGGGGGACCCACTACCATAGGCCACAGCACCCCCAAGTCCCCTGAGTCAGCAGTAAAGGAGGCCATCTCTCTCTTCCTCTCCTGGTGACCATCTTTGTCCAGGAGCTAGATCTGGAGCCAGATAAACCTAGTTTGTGGTCCTGCTCTGCCCTTGATGAGCTCTACGACCTTGAGCAACATATCTGACCTTGTGAAGCCTGTCTGCTCCTTTCAACACAGTGGGAAAAGACCTGCCATCAAGGGCAGTCCTGAAGATGGTCACAGAGCCCGAGCAGAGACTGGCCCAGGGTAAGCTCACTACAGTCCTACTCACACTGGGGGTGAGGGGTGAGTCATCCTTAAGGCCCGAGGGAGAGGGTCAAGCAAAAGCCAGTCAAGAGCCCACATCCTACAGGTTCCTAAGGCTACAATGAAGCATCACAGGTCAGCCCTGAGCTAGCTCTGGCCTCCTGTCCTACAAGATGGTGCTGTGGAGTGGGGAGTGCTGGGGACGTGGAGGAGGAAGACCTCATAGACTCTGGGAGTGGGGCATTCCCACAGGGGCCACCTGACACCCTGCTGGGCATCTGGCATATCCTGCTGACCTCCTACTATCCGAACTTCATCAGAGGCACCTACTTTGGTTTTTCAAAGACAATGGCCATCGACTACCCTCCCTCTACTCTATATTAATGACCCTACCTCCACTGTCCACCCCTGACATTACTGTTATGGAGCATCTTGGCTTTGCTGGTATCAGACATCATCTCCCTGACTCTAAATGCCGGTCTCCTGAGGCAGGTATGACCACTGCCCCTTAGAGGCATGGGGTTTTCCTGTGGCTCTTTTAACAAACCACCCCAAGCCTAGTGGTTTAAAACAACACACATCTCTTATTTTACTGTCCTGCCAAGTCACAAGTTCCAAAGGGACTGAAGGAGGACGTGGGCAGGGCTGCCCTCCTGTCTGCAGGTCTGGGGCAGAAGGCCTTTCTCGCCTTTTCCAGCTTCTCTGCCACTTGGCTTGTGGCCCCTGCCGTCCTCAGCCAGCCGAGGCCAGGGCCGTCTCTCTCATGCTGCTCCTCCTACTGGCCCTCCTGCCTCCCTCTTGAACTTAGAAGGACCCTTGTGATGAGAAGGGCCAGTCCAGGGGACCCAGCATCCTCTCCCTGTCCTCAGCTCAGCTCATGAGCAACCTCAACTTCATCTGCCACCATAAGTCTCCCATGCCACGTAACCTACCGTAGTCACGGGTCCCAGGAATTAGGATGTGGGCATTTTTGAAGGGCTACGATTCCACCTACCTTGGCAGGTAAGGAAGCAGAAGCTCAGAAAGGCAATCGAACTCATGGAGGCCACACAACCATTAGGTGGTACCAGGTCTGCTCCTGCTACCCTCTGTGTGGCCTCGGGCCAGTCACTTTACTCCTCTGGCCTCAGACTCCTCACCTATGAAATGCAAAGATGGTCTAAGAGCTAAGATCTCCTCCAGCAGCCAGTTCCCGACTAGGCTTCTGGGCCTCCCCCTAACTCTATGGATCAGAAGGCCCTGGCCCTCCTAAGCCCTCAGCTGGCCTGTCTCCCCTGCAGGCTCAAATACCAAAAAGGGGGAAATGCAGACTCGAGGGCACAGCTCAGACATCCTTCTCTCCCAGCTGGAATTTTCGGAGGCTTTTGTGCTAGGCACCATGGAGACATGGATTTTAGGGCCCTTTGATGACATCCCCCAAACCCCTGCAAGCACACCACACCCATCTAAATAAAGTCAAATGTCTTCCCCCAATCCCCAGCTTAGAGGGAAGGAAGGATCAAGGTTTCTTTGTACAACAAGGAAAAAAAAAAAAAAAAAACAAAGCAAGAAAATCAGACAGCAACCAGGGACATGAAGGCTGGTTTGTTGAGAGTTTTCAAAAAAAAAAGCCCCCTTCTCTTTCCTTGATGCACCTTTTATTTATTTATTTTTTTTAAGAAAGCACTTTTGTTACACCAATTTTCGAACATACACAAAAGCAGAGAGATAGGCGCAGTGAGCCTGTTCCTAACTCCCAGGCCTACCCTCTGGTTCAGGTACCGCATCACAGTCTGAAATTCAGATCTGGAGACCCGTGCTTGGCCACTGCGCTGGCCAGCCTCCCTTTGTTCTGCAAACTGCTCAGCCACTACTCCTCAGGATTCTGGCATAATCAAGATGCGCAGAGCACTTCAACTTCCTGGAAAAACTGATTGGTCCAGGGGTGGACACATTATCTCTATAGGACTAACGAGTCCCTGTTCAATCTGCACACTGGGCAAAAGAATGGAGCTGTGAACACCATAGAAGCCTGGAACTGCCATCGCAGCTGCCTTGGGGAATAAAGCCATCACAGTGGTAAGAAGAACTGGAAGACAGTAAAGGCCAGATTCCTCAGAGCACCTGGATCCAGCTGGGCCTGATACCCAAACACTTTTCTATAACAATAGGCGCATTCATAGCGTTTTCTTAACCCAGTTTGGGTGAAGTTTTTATTTCTTACAACAGAAAGAATCCTGAACATATGCCATCCAAGGATGCCTTTCTTTAAAGCGACAAGAACAGTCTTGCTTGTAGAGCTTAGAGTTTGGTCACTTTACTTTAACAGAATCAACCTATATTCCTTAAGGAATACAGTTCCTAATAGAAATGACCAAAGATACTTCCTCAGGAAGGGAACATTCCATGATGTTGGCTTTTTATCAGGACAGCAATTCACTAGTGATTTCACGGCCCACTGGTCAACCCCATCCACATTGTCCACCACAACAAAGCCTGCTGGTGGTAGTGTGGGGCAGGACAGGCTGCCAGGCAGCAGACCTGGGCTGGCCAGCAAGGCTGCAAACACTGGGCTCGGGGGTGGGCCTCCACCCAGTGCATGAAGGCCAGCGAGTCTCAGCAAGACCTTGGAGCAATAACTGCCACCAAGGGACACCGTGATGGATGACACTGGAGGAGGTAAAGGCCTCTCAGTCACCTGTACCTAGGCACCTCCCTGCTCCTCCTCCTCCACTGTCTCCACCTCTGCTATACAGGGTGGACACAGAGCTCTGTGCCGCACAGTGTGGAAATGCGCTGCAGTGGCCATGTCACTGACCTCTGGGAGCCCATGTGGACAGAGGAGACTGGGAAGAGCCATGCTGGGATGAGATGCAGGGTGCTGGGAAGAGCGTGCCCGTGACTGGCGTGGCCTCCCTGGTTACTCACTGACAGGAAAGAGGACATGCACAGGGTACTCGCTGCAGCACTGTCCATAGCGCCCACCCAGAAAACAGACTAAAAAGCCACAGTGACCACAGGATAGAACACGGCGTGTTCAGAGAGGGACAGAGAGCCCTCTGCGAAGGCAGTCCCTGCAGACGGATGACATGTGAAAACTGGAAGGTGCAGAAGGGTGGGTGTAGAAGACGGCGTTTTATATAAAAAGAGTGAAATCTAAAGAGACACGCAGACCATGAAGGAAGGACAACAAGACTCCAGGGAGCCTCTAGGGGGTGGGGTGGGGGCAGGGATGGAAGTTCTGGGAGGGACACTTTTGTTGTATATTTTTATTTTTTCTTAACTTTTATATCTTATAAATATATTTGCTAGTAGAAAGATTAGACGTTAAGCATAAACCCCTATGGACTTAAGGCAGCTCTCTGAGGCACGTTAGGGGCTGTGGCAAGATGCCTTTCCAACACTGTCACAGCTCTTCCTGTCACTCCCCTCCTGTCCACAAGCTCTTTTCACAGTGAGACAGTGACACGTCTCCTGTCCCTGTGAGGCTAGGCAGGCCACAGGAAAAGGTGGTGGAAGGGACACATGGCAGAGCACAGGCGGTGGCCCAGCTCCCGCAGGGTCCTCTTGGGATGTGTGTCCTCAGAGTCCCTCTGCCAGCCGTGAGGAGACCAGGCCATGTGACCAGACACTCCAGCCACCCTTCCAGCTGAGGCCCCAGCTGCAGCCGCAGAGCGGGGAAGCCTGGGAGGTGGCTCCAGTCCCAGCCACCCTCTAACTGCTCTTGGAGAGACACAGACGGTGCTGCCTGACTGCACCCTGCCACAACCAGAATCGTGACAGATGACGGCGAGGTGGTTGTCTGTTGTGAGACTTCTCGGTTTTGAGGGGTAGGCCTTCGTCTGTGTGCTTGACTGACCCTGGGTTTCCTAAGATGGCAGCTTCCTGACAAGCTGACGACGGTTCACCTGGGACTCAGAAACGACCTGACAGGGCAAGTGCTCACTGGCCCCGAGAAAGAAGGAACAGTCTAGAACACAGGAAGCATGCTGACTGTGGATGCATATGGGAGCCACAAGAAGAGTCACACACTGGCAGCCGGACACAGAGGCCGGGCTCCTGAGGGGAGGCGTGGTGCAGATGAGGATGCTGGAGGCGTCTACGTAGCAGCGATGGATAGTTCAAAGCCAGTATGTGGATGGAAACATCCAGGTGGGGTGCATGGAAAGAGGAGGCCAAGGGAAGCCTGTCCCCCCTGCAAATGCCAGCTGAGGAAGGGCAGCAGGAGAGGGGTCAGAGAAGGGACCACAAGGGAGGAGAGGAAAACCTAGGACAGGGGTTCCCCAGGTGGGCCTGGTCAGAGGCAGCAAATGCCACACAGACATCGGGGACAGAGAAGTCTTGCAAGATCTGGTGCTGTGGAGGTCACTGGGGACCCATAGCAGAGCAGTCACCCTGACGTGTAGAAAAATATCAAAATCTCAATGCATTCCCACGGATACAAGTGACTTCCACCAAACTTTTTAAGAGAGAAAAATAGCACATAATCTGGGGCTACCTGCTTCATCTTCTGGGCAATAAGAAACTGGGGGGGGGGGAAATGCAACGATAAAAAAAAGAAAGAGGTACAAACTCTGAACTAAATGACTATCACCTGCATGACACAGAGGTGGCTGGAAAGTCACAAGGTGATCAAAACAGCTGCCTCTTGAATTCCTTTTTTTGGGGGGGGGTGGTATGAAAGTGGCTTTTGTTATCCATTCCCAGCAAAGTCAGGGACAAACATGAAGGTTCAAGAGCAGGGAGAGTCCACAGGCTTCGGCTAGTGAGCCAGCCCTGACCCCTGGGGGCCATGGGGAGCTCTCTCTGAGGACAGGCAATGGCCCTGGTGGTGATTTCTGCCGTGTGCACAGGACACTGCATGGAATAGAAGGTCGGTCCTCTCAGTTTTCCTGGGATGCATCTCAGACCACGATTTAAAAGGGAAATCATGTCTCTGAAACATTAGAATCCTCCTGGACAAATCCTAAAATGCCCATAACTCAAAGCACATGAACTCCAGCCACTGACCCTATTGTACTTGCTACGTGAACACTTTTAAATCATCTCTTGGAGTGAAGCCTTTGTTCGTGGTGATGAGTGTACCAAGAGACTTCATAATAATCAACATATGGCGAGTGTTCAGGGAAGCTGCATGATGGCCTGAATTCCTGCTGCTATTCCTCCTTCATGCTTAGAAAAAAAAAAAAAAAAAAAAAAAAGCATACAATATGGATCAGGACCCACAAGCACAGGGTGAATTCAGTGGAAACATCAGCATGACCGTAACTCGTGCCTCAACTGTGATATTTTGATGGAGATATTTTGATGAAGAGCTTACTAAATCTTTAATTGGAGATGGAGTGTTCAGTATCAAGGCAATGACTACAAAACATTTATCACAGTGCCTAAAGCCATAACTACAGAAATTCTCTGCCATTCTCTGGCATTAGTGTCTGTGTAGTAAATCCAGTCCTAATATTAAAACAGGGCATGGGAGATATAATCACGGGTTGATGCAAATGAGGTCAAATGTTTTCTCCCGATGAAGTTTTCTTTTAAAATCGTCTCAATTTACTAAAGAAATAACAGGAGCTTTTATTAAATTATTAAATACCAGAGCTATGACGGAAGGGAAAACATTGCCAAGGTACAGATAAATCTCATTAAACACCCAGGCTCTCTCTTCAAGTGTTGGGTCTCCCAGCGGACAGCTACAGAGCACTAGTTTTGGCTACTTAAGTCCAAGATTGGGGTCTATTCTGATTCACTGGGGAAAAAGGATGGTAATATTTTTCTTAAAGTGGTCCCATAATTTTTTGGGGGGAAGGTTGGTATTATTTAAGGCAGTCTTCAACGTGGAGTTACCGGGTCTGTTCTTTAGCATGGAGTTATGAATGGGGTTGTCTTCTGTTTCGGCCTCTGGCAGTGCTCGTTGTTTACAGCAGATGCTTCCAGGGCTGTACCCTCTGCCTCAGGCCTCACTGTCTTGGAACCCGGTCAGCTTGGCTTCCAACTACCAGCATCTGCTTCTATTTGCCCTGGTGCTCTACCTGGAGACCAGAACCTAACAGAAGAACCCACCAACTAATTCCCCCTAAGGAACAATGCTCAACCCGGTGACTGACAGGATCAGGGTTGGAAAACCCAGCTCCGGGCCCTCTGAAAGGATAACTCTGGGAATTACCAGCAGGATGACACTCCAGTTCCCACACTGGAGTGTAATCTACTTGATGTAATCTACATAAAGTCTACTTGATGGCACGCTTGCTTGGCCAGCTCCTTACTTGTTGGTGCTTCCTGGAATCCACTCCAAATAAACCACTCAGACTCAAATCTTTGTCTCCAACAAAGACGTGTCCTGGCTCCCCCATGTTTGGCCAATGGAGCCACTTAGGACACTCTGTTGGCCAGACATTAGGCTTTGCCCAGCATTAGGCAGCAAAAGGTGTGTGCATATAGGGATGACTGGCAGAAACAACTGGAGTTGCCCCTGGTAACTGCTGATCTAGGATGTGTGTGTGGGCGGGGGGGGGGTGAGAACACAGGTGCTGAAATTTCATCAATGAGGTCCCTAAAGTGCAAACCAAATCCCCACCTCTTCCCGTGCCACTTCTGCCTTTCAGAAGGAGACAAGAAGGGCCAGTACCCTTCATCAACCAATAAAACCCTGAGGGTTGAGTCTACCGGACCAGGAACACAACTGTAGGAGTTTGGCCAGGGGATCCAGAATATAGCCCTGGACCACAGACAGGGAGGCAGGGAGCCCAGTCTACTTTAAAAGTTGCTGACAGATTTAATTCAGGGTGATGCTAGTAAGTGGTGACCTCAAAACTGAAAACAGCAGAAAGATCATTATTTATTTAACTTGGTTCATTTTAAGATTTTTTTTTTTAAAGAGAGAGAGAGAATTTTTTTTTAATATTCATTTTTTAGTTCTTGGCAGACACAACATCTTTGTTTGTATGTGGTGCTGAGGATCGAACCGGGCCACACGCATGCCAGGGGAGTGCGCTACCGCTTGAGCCACATCCCCAGCCCTCATTTTAAGATTTTTAAAAATATATCATAGGAATAATAAAGCCAAAAAACTTGACATAGTGAAAAAAAATGGTATCTATAATTCTACTGTTCGTCTACAAGTCTTGTCCCTTTGGAGGGCTCCCTGCAGACCATCTGCCTGGATGGATCCTTCCTGGCACTCTGTTCACTGTGCATGTGCTGCCAAGGTTTCCCGTGCTACCAACCTTCATGTTTCTAAGGGGCTGCATAATATTCCATTGACCTGGTGTTCTATAACTTCACGATCCTGCCGTTCTGTGCATTCAGACCACGTCTAAGTTTTCACCATTATCAGTAACGATGGAGACAGTATCTTTGTACCGTGCCTTTTCCACTTTTCAGATTATTTTCTTAAAGCAGAGTTGCAGAAGAAGCCAAGAGGTAGTGTGGCATTTCTGTGACACTGACAACAGGCAGCCCCTCTGCTTCTGTCATCTTCAATCCTTTGATTACTGACAAAATATCAAGCAGCTAACCGACACTAGCATCCTTTTCCTCACAAAGAAAGCAGTCAGAAAGATGGGGATCCGCATCCTAAAAGTTTCCCGGAAGGTGGCCAGACTTGAGGGCGGGGTGGATCCAAAGCAGAGCAGGCGTTGATACTAAGGATAGGGTTTGTTCAGTAAACACCTGTTTCTGATCTTTAAAATGAACATTCCAAAGTCAGTAATCATTTCCAGTTAAACTCCTCTGTACTCATTCATGTAACAGGCAGTTTTGTCCTAATGATCACCTGCTCACAGAGAAATTTCCAGCCTTCTGAGGCTTTGCTTCCCGTGATGTGGCGAATTCCCTTACCCACGCCGACACGGGCTCCCTCCCACCTGCCACTCACGGAGCCCCAATCCAGGCTAGCTCCATCACTTGTTTCCTCCTCATTCCCCTCTCCCCACCCGCCCCTGAGCTGCCTTGAGTGTGGTTAGGGGCCATTAGTCTGAACCTGCTGGTCAGCTGGCCTCCCCTCTCCCTCAGACACTGTGCCCAGACGGCAAGGACCAGAGTCTGGGCACCAAGCCCTGCAGTTCTGCTTCTAATATGCGAATTCTCTTCTGCAAGGCAGTTCCAGGCCCCTGCCTGGGCTCTCCCCTGCTTTCACACTCCATTTTTATAAGAGGAAGCAAGGGAGGGTGGGGGGCGCTGATGGAGGCGGAAGGCAGGAAGAAGGCTGGTCTAATTTAACACCATCTGAGGAGCTCTAAAAAGTTCCAGGTTGACTGATGGACACATTTACTCCTCAAAACCCTTTTCATAAATATCCACCACTTAACACGAGCTTTCAAGAGGCATAAATACCATCACTGGGTGTCAGCCTTTATGGAAGGGAGATTTCCAGAGCTCCCTCTTCTTTGCTCTGTGGCTAGAAGCCACATGATGACAATCCTATTAAAGCCGTGCCCTGGGAATACAGCCTTTACCCGCCGGTCTACACTGCAGCCGTGAACCCGCCCCATCAGGAGGGACACGGAGGCCTCCCCCATGTCGGAACGGCTCTGCTGGTCTCCTTCCTTTGCTCTGGGGAAGATGACAGCTAATCTCGCCTAATAAGGTCTACATCTAAGACCGATGGGGATGGAAGGTATATTTTATCAACAGCTCTGGCCAAACAAATAAAATAACTAAAAATATTCAGGATATACTAGGGAGAGAGAATGCTTCCGAGGGGTGTTTGGCTCCTGCCTTATTTAAGACAAGTCTTTTGGTGTTATTGTCTCCTGTTCTTAGTGGAACTGGTCGGGCCTGAGGGCAGGCATGGTGTCCCTCTGGAATCCCCTGGTTCCTCACCAGAGACTGTGCTAGGATGCCAGAGCTCTGCGCGGGGGGGGGGGGGCACTCAGCCATTGTGCCATAGCTGCATGCACATGGGTGGGTGGGCCCAACCTTCTGGACATCTGAGGTGGGCTATGCCCTTCTCTCCTCTCAGATGGGAGCCCGCAAGCCACTGGGTGAGCAAATCTATGCTGGGCCCTCAGGCTGTTGTGCTCAGAGGTATCAAAGGAAGAAGAAAGCAAATAGGCTTTCCAGTGAATTCTGTGGCTTGGGAGGGAGAGGGCTCTGGCATGAACCTTGAAAAATAGAGCTGGGAATGGGCAGGATGCCCATCTACTGCTGCCACCCAGGATGAGATGGGTGACAATGACAACTAGAGCGCCCAGCTGGATTCACCCGTGGAGGGACGCTGACCACCACAGAATATGTGACCCAGAGCAGTAGGATCCTTCTTCCGTTTGGCAGATAGAGCACAGTTGTTTTAAAAATACACCTTCTCATATATTTGTTGATTGATTGTATATCCTCTTCTGAGAAGTGTCTGTTAAGGTCCTTGGTCCATTTACTGATTAGATTATTATTATTATTTTTTTTAGTGCTTAGCTTTTTGAGCTCTTTATATACCCTAGAGATTAGTGCCCTATCTGATGTGTGAGGGGTAAAGATTTGCTCCCAAGATGTAGGCTCTCTATTCTATTCTTTTTCTGAGAAGAAACTTTTTAGTTTGAATCCATCCCATTTATTGATTCTTGGTTTTAATTCTTGTGCCAAAGAAGTCTTATTAAGAATGTTAGGGCCTAAATCAATCAAAAATACGGGGGGGAAAAAATGTTCATCATCGCTCACAATTAGAGAAATGCAAATCAAACTACTCTAATATTTCATCTCACTCCAGTCAGAATGGCAGCTATTATGAAGGCAAACAACAATAAGTGTTGGCGAGGATGTGGAGGAAAAGGTACACTCATATACTGCTGGTGGACTGCAGATGGTGCAGCCAACATGGAAAGCAGTATAGAGATTTCTAGGAAAATTGGGAATGGAATCACCATTTGACCCAGCTATCCCTTAATCAAAGGACTTAAAAATAGCACACTACAGGGACACAGCCACATCAATGTTTATAGCAGCACAACTCACAATAGCTAAATTGTGGAACCAACCTAGATGCCCTTCAATAGATGAATGGATTAAAAAAATGTGGCATATATACATAATGGAATTTTACTCAGCAATAAAAGAGAATAACATCACGGCATTTGCAGGTAAATGGATGGAGTTAGAGAAGATAATGCTAAGTGAAGTTAGCAAATCCCAAAAAACCAAATGCTGAATATTTTCTCTGATAATAAGGAGGCTGAATCATAGTGGGGTAGAAAGAAGGAGGATGGGAGGAATAGAAGAACTCTAGATAGGGCAGAGGACTCTAGAAAGGGAGGAGACAGGGGGTTAGAAATGATGGTGGAATGCGATGGACATTATTATCTGAAGTACAGGTATGAAGACATGAATTGGTGTGAATATACTTTGTAAACAACCAGAGATACGAAAAATTGTGCTCTATGTGTGTAATAAGAATTATAATGCATTCCACTGTCATATATAAATAAAAAATAATTACAAGGAAAAAATACACATTCTCAGTAGGATTACCCACAGCACAAAACACTGTTTACCAGAATTTTAGAAAATACACACAACAGTCTTTAAAGGCATGTGAATAAATGAATATGACTTTCCAATGGACACCTATGGGCTTGCTGAACCCATGTCCACACTGGCTGTCCCTGACCCACTTCCACACATAGTCGTGGCACCAGAGGCCCCTCCTTCACCGCAGCTGACCCGGTTTATGATGGGTCGCTGTGGATATTTATGTACTTAATTCTGTTTTCATTAAATCCATCTCATGATGTGTGTGGGCTTCACGAGGGTCAGGACTGTGTCCTCTTAACTGCTTATTCAAATCCCCAGGACACTGCCTGAAACATTTGTAGAAAAGAAGGAAGAAAGGAAGGAGGAGAGATCTGATGATGGGCCAGGCACAACACCAGGTGCAGGACCCCTGGATAGCTGTGGAAGTGCTCCCAGCTCTGCAGAGGAGGATTCGGGCAACTGGAGAGGGGCATGCAGCAGAGGTGCCCACAGTTACCTGGGAAGGCAGAGGAGCCGCCCTAGGAAGGCTTTCCTGCCACAGGCTGCAGCTGCCCAGGGACTATGGGTGGAGGGGCAGCTCTGGCCAGAGGCAGAGGCAGTGGGGAGCAGGAAGACGTCAGGCCTCCCCTGGGCAAGGGGTCAGGGAAGAGAGAGCACCCCTGTGAAGCCAGAGCAGACAGCTCAGGCTTGCAGAAGATGCTATCATCCTCATGCAAAGCACTCTTCATTCACAAACCCATCAGCTCCAGAGCTGATTTCCAGATTCACACTAGCAACTGTTGCCTTGCTCTTCTAGGGTTGGGGATGTAGCTCATTGGTGGAGCACTTGCATGAGGCCCTGGGTTCCATCCTCAGCATGCATGCACCCACCGACACACACACACAAAGAATCCTTTGCTATTTTAATTTCTAAACTGGCACATGGGTTATGTGCACGTGACAGAGGCAATAACGAGGGAATTGTGAGTCCAATGTGGTTTGTTCAACACCATCGTGTGGAACTGCAAGGCTAAAAGAGTGGGCAGGAGCTGCTGTCCTGAGGCCTGCCCTGTAAAATGGGATCTGTCCATCGTTACCAGGGAACTATGATAAACAATCACAGACAGACACTGGTCAGAACAAGCCACTTTATTTTAGAGCTTCGACAGCTCAAAGTGGTTTAACATAGATGCCTGGAAGATTTATCTAGATGATAAAATACCTGAACTTGAAAGGCACATAAATTATAATTTTCCAGGAATTTTTTTTTCCTTTTAAGATCTCACAGTCAAGTGCTTTAAGTAATGAATGAAACACACAAGAATTCACTGCATTTCATACAAACTGTCTGGTTATTGTTTCCAAAGTACCTTTGCTACCATATGATTCTGAGTCCCAAATTAGTGCCACACACCTATGTCTGTGGTTCCTCATTATACTGGTGATCATGAGGGAAATAATAAATATAATAAAAAATAACACCAGCTATTATAGACTCAGGGCTTGCCATACTGCCTGTGGGCACTGAGGTCAGAGCTTCATGTAGTTAACTTGCATAATGCTGAGTTAGGTTCAAAGAACCCCATTTTACAGATGCAAAAGCTTAGGTTTGGTGAGCTTCTGTGATGCATGGGAGGTGACAGCAGTAACATCATCTGACCACAAAGCTTCATGTTCATCACGAAGCTGCCACATGCATGAACATGCTTGGTCCTCAGCAAAACAACAACAACAACAACAACAAACAATAGTTATCTTTCTCGGGCTACAGGTTCCATTTTAAAAAACACATGTGTATATAGCAAAAAAGTTTGTCTCTGGGCTTATTTTCTTTTATTCATTCTTTTGTTCATGCAATTTTGGACATGATACTCTGCCAGGTACGGGGGGTTAAAAAATTGGTTTCCACAGAGATCCAGACAACCCCAGACAATTCCCATACCCATTTGGTTGGTGGAGCTCAGCACAGAGCAAAGGAAGGTAGCCCCCTGAAGGGGACCTGTATAGGGCCATGTGTTAAAGGCAACATTAAAAAAGACCATTTAGACTCTCTTCCAATCCTAGTTCTCCCCGCAACCACCACCACCTTGTGCTATTTTTCTGGCCTGAGTCTTCATAGGCTGGACCACTGAGGTTTGACAAAAGCTTCCCCCAGGCCCTTTATCATGCAGAACATCCCTCTCACATGGAGGCCTGTGCTTCTGGGGAAACCACCACTACACAAGATAATCCAACTACCCCTCTAATCACCCTGCCCAGTCCCCTAAGTCCCTGCCCTGCCCCCAACCCTCCTGCTGCTTAGTTCCACCCAGGATGTTAACCCAGAACAAGGCATAACAATAGCTGCAGCAGAGTAGTATCCTCCACAAGTCAGGCAGGCTCAGTGTATTTTAGGTATCCACACAATCTCCAGGATAATGCACTAAGGTAGGTGCTGTTATTAACTCCTATTTTAGTTCATACAGGGGAAGGAGAGGTCGAGAGTTAATGTTTCTTCAGAGACAATGATATGCCAAGCATCTGTTTAGCTCTCACTGTCCTCACACTTCAGGAGATAAGTGATAGCCCAGGGTCAGGGACAGAGTTGCCAGGTCTGTGACCACCAAGACTTGAGCTTCCCTTCTCTCTTTAACAGGGAGCTGTGGTCTTTGAGAGAAAACAGAGGGCTGCACCAGGGCTGCCATCTCTTCCTCTCCCTCCAACACCCTTTTGTTAACATCTGTCCTGTGGTTTTGATCACTCCCCACGAATGGTGCCAGGTTCCTCCCTGGACTGTGTTCCCCCCTCCATGGGCCTCCCAGTCGGTTTCCATGGAGCAAATCCTACCTCTATACCAACAGACCCATAGGAGACCCTGGGATTATTCAAGCCCATAAAACACACCAAGTGACTAACAGGTGAATCCTGAAGCCCAAAGGGGTCTCCCAAATTCATGGGGGTCTCAAAGTCTGAGGGTCCTCAGCAAGGGACCAGCAGAGTTGCTTTTCCTGGGGAGTCTTCTGACCAGGTGTAGATGGTGACACCAAGAGCTAAGAGTCACCAGTGATAGTCACGAAGCAACTGACACCTGATGGTAAAGTGTGAGCCCCAAGTCCCGGGACTCATGCAACTGGCAGTGCCCCAGGTGGGTCAGAGGGTCAGACCCCTAGCTCTGGGTATGATCAGGCTGGAACTGTCACTTTGTGGACAGTGCCTCTGTCTGATTTCTCAGAATCCTCAGAGCAAGGGAAGGTGGACACCAGTTATATGTTTGAAGAATGAATGGCTAAACCAGACCTCATCTTAGAGAGCAGGCTGCCTAAGAGATTCTACTGGAACCTCTCACTTGACAGAGGAGACCTTGAGTTGCAGTCCTAGAGAGCAACCAGAGTCCCTGCAGCACACCTCCACTTTGCTCTCCTGACTGCTCCCCTAGAAGGGCACCTTCATGTATACCCAGGGCTTTCATCTGCAGTAAGTAGGGACAGTCCCATTTACACAGGAAGAAGTCAAGGTTAAGGAGCATGCTTCCCCCACCCCCAGCTCTCTGCAGGCCAGTCCCTCTGACTCCCTTCCTCAAACAAGTCACACTCTCTCCCAACAAGACATGCCTGCTCCCTTGTTTTCCACCCTGGAACTCTGATTCCCATGAAAGTTTGGCTTCCAGCAGCCTCTGCAGTTGGGGCCCTGATAAACATTCTCCAGCACCCTGGAATTCTCCTTCCTGGCTCTTTTACACCTGTGTGTGTGTGTGTGTGTGTGTGTGTGTGTGTGTGTGTTATCTATTCGTGTAGGTCGCTCCCCTGCACGGCCCTTCACGCGGCCTGCACCACATTTGCCAGCCCATCACTGTGACCCCAGTACTTGGTCCAGTGGCAGGTGAGCACTGAGCAGCACACGAGGAAGATGAGTGGATATTATTTTACATAGTTGCGTGCACGCGTGCAGAAGGTGGTCTGCCAGCCGAGGTGGGAGTCAAACGGGTAACGGAGGGGGGTGGAGGCGCAGGTGGACGCAGCAGCGAGAACCGGCAGCTTGGGAAGCAGGGACGGAACTGTGCTGGGCTACAGGAATCCACAGCTCCGCCGCCACCTGGCGCCCAAGTCTCCGCCGCCAACGGGAGTCACGTGGGCCCAGGTGTCTCGCCGGGATCCAGGTCCTTGAGGGCGCCCACATTGGCATAGGCAGGCGGGCGGGGCCAGGGCCCCTGGCTCTTCTTACCTGCGAGTCGCGAGGCTCCGCAGTGGCACCCGCAGCGACAGGGACTGGGGATCTGTCGGGCTGAACTTGGGCCCGCGCTGGAGGACAGGTCGGTAGGGATCGCTCCTGGTGTCCCAACGCAGGGCCGCCTCGGGGCCCGTACTGTCCCGGGGCTGGGACCAACTGTCCTGGGCTAGCCCTCCCCGCCCCCACGCTGGGGGGGCGGGGTCTACGCGCACTTGACCTTGCGCTCCCTGAGCTCCCCGCTGTGGGCGGAGTGTGTACGCAGCTGCTGGGCCGCAGGCTCCCTCCCGGAGGGTGGCTCCTAGGGGACAAGGGCCCACCCGCCCCGCCCCTTACCCAAGCCACGCCCACTACCCCCACCCTCCCTCGTGCTCCTGCCCAGAATCCCAACCTGAGTTTTGCTTTTTATTTTCCTATATTTTGTATTCCATTTCTTTCTCATTTTCACTTTACTTTCTTTTTTTTTTTTAGGGCTGAATTACAAAGTATATCAAAGTATGCATGAGCACTTTTTACAAAATAAAATGATTGCCTGTAATGTGCTCCTAATGGAAGCAACAGGCCTCTCGCCCTTGCTTCTCACCCACAACCCTTTGTATCATTTCCTTCGTCGTTTAGTTCTTCTGGTGGTCACCCCTTGTCGCTAAAAAAAATAAGCTTACATAGCGATTTCTTGATTTATCTATTGACTTTCTGCCATGTTAGATGAGAATTTACTCTCTTACTGCGCCCCTGCTTCCTTCTCCTGACAAATTTACACCTCTCTTCCCCAGCCCTGCCCTCTGAGGGCTGAAACCTCAAACCAGGAGTGCATGAAGGTTTTCTGGGGCCTGAGCTTACACAATTGTGGGGGATGGAGAAGGGCAGTTTTAGGGAAAAAAAAAAAATACAGAGCTAGGACCAGCAAGGGAAAATTTATTTAGAATGAAAAAAAGAATTGACCTCAAAAGCCTGGGGCCTGGGAGATTCAGGTCCTAAGCCTCTCAGATCTCCTTAGGTAATATGGGTCTCTAATTTGCTTCCCTAATGCAGTCTGGCCTCTCTGCTCCCCACCCTCAAACCCTCCAAAACTCCTGGCACTCACAAGGGACTTGCTGCGAGGGTCTGGAAGGTCAAGACTCACCAGTTTCTGCCAATCGGATTCCTAAAGGAGTGAATTGGACTGTTCAAAAAAAAACAAAACATCAAGGATGATGTCAAGGTTTATATTCCTAACTACAATGCCAGGCCCTCACCTGAAGATGGGAAATACTTCTGGAAGCTCACTGTAGGTCCTGACTCTCTTGTCACCAGATCCTCAGAGTGTTCTCATGAGGTTAGTTGGGCAGGAACAGTGATCCCCCAGCACAGGGAGCACCAATCTATCACCCAGTAAGTACCCAGAGGAAGATGCTTCCCACTCAGGCTGAAGATGCAGTGCCCATGCCTTGTGGGTCCCTCTCTCCCACCTGATGAATTGGGGCAAGTCGCTTTACCTTTCCAATCCTCAGTTTCATTCACTGTTATTGAATCCTCCCCCGCAACTAGCTTTGGGGGAGAATTAAGTAGCTTAACATCTAAGTATACAAGCATAATAATCTTTGGTTCTTCTTTATTAAGTCAGTTTATATGTCCCAGCATGGCAGGAGCGCCATGAGAGCTTGGGCATTTCTAAGCATCTCTATATAGCCTGTGGCATGATGGATTGGTAGGAGCTCTCAGATTAAAATCAGAGGCCAGGTCATTATGAGTCAGGACCCTAGGCCAGGGAGGGAAAGACTGGGCAATGAGTCTCCATGAATCAAAGCTTTCTTTCCTGGGCTAGTGAAGACCAAAGCTTGCTCTAGAAGGGAGCCTGGCTTCCTGGGCAAGAGATAGTGACCACTTATTATAGGAGATAGGAACCTCATCTAACAGCCAAACTTTACCTAACCAGGGTGGGAGAGAGGCGGTGACTGAGAAATCTATTCTGGAGACACCTGGCTCCTAACTTTCAGAAGGGAAGATACCTACATGTGAGCAATGTTCTTTGCTTACAATCACAGGCAGCAACTGGATCCTAGGTATGATGGGTTTGGAATTTTTGGTCCTCTCCCTTATTAGTAAGTTTAATTTCTCCTGAATCCTATTTGCCTTTATACTTAAGGAAAGTGCCTAGGTGATGGCTCTGAGGAAGGAGAAGGACTTTATATAGAAGATGGGTGAGATCGAGTCCCCCAGAAGCAGATCTCAAGACAAGTAGTCACGTGCAAGTAATTTATTTGAGAGGTGCAGAAATCCCAAGAGGAGAATTGAAGTGTAACGCAGGACATGAAAGGAAGTCCAAAGAAAAAGGCATGGAAAAACCACCATAGTAATAGGTAGGCGCCTAATCCCATGGGAATGTTCTAGAAAGCAGTATAAAGAACACACCTTAACTTATCCCATCCAAGAAAAGTCTAAAGGAAGCAGGTCTCTAAGGGGGAAAACTGGAACTTACAGATTTGCTCATGATTTTGAATATTTATAATAGCTTATTTCTAGGCATAAAAAGGAGTTCAAGCTATAATATAACATTATCCTGAAGTCTCCTTGTGTCACTTAATGTCTCAGTGAGAGAACACTGGGCAGCAATCAGTGTGCAACTGGGAGTCACAGGTTTAAGCTGTGTTCTGAGAACCTTCTGGAAAATAGGCTCTTCTTGGGTGTGCGGTAATGTACTGTACTCTGGATATACCTCTGCCTTTAGATGCACCCATTCTAACCTTGACTTCTGAGCTCTCCCTCAGAAAGAGCAGGGTTTGCCTGGTTGGAAATAAAAAGTGAAAAAGGAAACTGGTGGGCTTTTAAAATGATCACTGGGCAAACTTCTCAATCACTGGGAGTACTTTGGAAGGTGGTGAACAGGCAATGCTCAAACCGAGTCTTTCTCCTACAGCAGGCCTCCACTACCATTGGACCAAAGTGACTTTTTCCAACATGAATTGGTTTGCAATACTTCCCCACTCAAAAGCCTCCAGTGGCTTCCACCATAATAAGCTTAAAAATCTCAAGTTGGCCCCATGGCTGGCTGGGCCCTCGTGTGTTTTGCCTTGACAAGTTCTCCCAGCATCACCTAGTCCTTACCTCTGTTCTAGATTTTACTGTCCTCCCTTGGATTCTGTTTTAGCCAGTTTTTCATTGCTGTGTTCAAAATACCTGACAAGAACAACTTAGAACAGGAAAGGTTTATTTTGACCCACAGTTTTAGGGGTTGAGTTCATGGTTGGCCAAGTCCCTTGCTCTGGGCCCCAGATGAGGCAGAACTTCATGATGGATGGCCCTGGAGGAGAAGCTGCTCCATTCCTGGTGGGCAAAGAGAGATGGAGGGAGAGGCAGCAGGGAAAATGCACCCTGCCAGGCATGTTCCCTGTGACCTACCTCTACCACCCACTTCTGAAACCCCACCTGCCAAAAACCATTTAAGCTAGGATGGACCAATTAGGGTTCACCTCTTATAATCCCATCATTTTACCTCTGGAAATTTCCTGCATTAATAGGCGCTCTGGAGGACACCTCATCTCCAAGCCATAACAGATGCCCTGGGCATTCTTGTACCCCAGAATTGTGTAGCTGTTGTCCCTCACTGACAGGACACATCCCCTCAGTCTCAAGGCAGCTTGCCCAGTTCATCAGCCTTCTGAAACTCCACCTGCCAAAAACCAAAGACGCACTCCCACACACCACCCCTTTTAGAGTACTTCTTATTTGTTATTGGAGTATATTTTTATTTATTGTCTGTCTCCCTCACTTAAGCGTAAGGTCCAAAGGAGCTGAGTCTTTCTAATATATTTTATTTCTGGATGTATCTCCACATCCAGATGAGTGCCGGGCTGCTGGTGGGTATTCAAAAAATATTTGTCGAATGAATGAAAAAAAAAAAAACAAGTGAAAGAACTGAATTGAGTGAATAAAAAAAAAAACAGTGAATACATAGATTAAAAGCATTCTAGGATGCAAGCTTTCAAGTAAGCTAGGCTGGATTCCTCACTCCGGAAAGAATTGTTAGAACACAGAAAAAGGCCAAAGGGAGTTTGTTTGGCTGGGCTGCATTATCTAAACCGATTCATAATTACAGGTTGAGTATTTGACTGAGAAATTTTGCTATTTTATATTTGACCCCGTGTCTGTGTTAAATATTTAAGTAAAGGTTAGCTTGAAAGGCTACACGCTTTTTTAAAAGTAGTAAAAAGAAAAAAGGTTCCCCTTGTCATTTTAATAATTCAGAATGGTGTTCCGTGGCTTCTGTTGGCATTCCAGAGCCCAAGATGGTAACTGGCTACCTGAAAAGGGAAGGCCTTGATCAAATATTTAAGATCTCACTTATTTTCATTGTCTGCATATTTTGTATTCCTGCTTCTCTCTCACTTTTTTAAAAAAATTTTATTTTACCCATTTTGCAGTCACACAATTCATACACACTAAAGTTAATAGAAATGTTTCATGGATTATTAAATGCAGCTAAGCAATGAGCTTTTGCTAGAACATAAGGCCAAACTGGGGCCACTTTGCTGTTCTAAGAAAATATTTTTTTTTCCTTGAATGTGTGGACTGAGTTTACAGAGGTCTCGTCCCTTTATGCTAAAGTTTTGCTGCAAAAGAGGCATTCAGATGGAAAATAAATGCCCTCTAAAAACATCTTTTACAATGGAGTAATTAAGAGGTCTTAGATCCAAGAACAGTTGAAATCATAGCAGTTTAAGTGGATCCTGGAAATGATGGCCAGAAGACTCTTTGCTAATGAAAACATTGCATTCTGGCGCTCAGTGGATTCTGATTGGCATCTACCTAGGCTTAATTGTCTAAGGAATGCCCTAGCAGCTGCACCCCAGTGCTTCCGTTGTCTTTCCTAATGGAGCTTTTACATCCCACTCTTGCCTCTAAAACCTGAATGCAGATCTTGATGTTCATTAGAGCCTATTTGGTACAAAAGGGCTTTCTGTAAGTGATCAGAATTTTAAAATTGTTCAGAACGGTCACACTTAAAGAATAAGCCATCATTTTTGTGATGAAGAGATTGTTACCCAAAGAGGTTAGAGGATTTTCTCAGGGTCTCACACAGCAAGCCAGTGATGGGGATGGACTATTAGGGTTTTATTCATCTGTTTGATACCATCAACAAACACAGTCTCTGCTCACCCCATAGAAGAGGCTTTATTAGTAGGATTGGACCCCAGAATGCACAGGAAGATTAGAGTTCAGGGCTTAGAAGGAGGCAGGAAGAAGGCAGCCGTGAAAAGCTAGAAAGCAAGAACCTGAGGAAGGAGCTCTTAGTAGAAATGGTCCAGTTGGGATGTCACTGCAGGGTACCAATCAGATCTTAGACATTCTTATGGTCATTAAGTCATGAATGACAGTCCTGGGAGAGGCCCTCTGATTGACCACGTTAGTTAGTACATACTCCCTTGGCTGTTCTGAGGAAGGTGCTGCCGACTTCTTTGAATTTCCTCACCTACTAAGACTCTCATAGTGGAAGAGAGGCCATCCCGAAAACAATGCTATTAAGAGGGAGACAGGGATGCAGAGAAGCCAGAGGATATTAAAATCCCCACAGGTGGATTCCTGGACAGTTCCAGGTAGCCATGAGAAGCAAATAGGAGCCTACATGGGATAACTAGGAAGGTTTTGCTTTACAAACACAGGAGATCCCTGTCCCTCTCCTTCTTTCTTTTGATCTAGACTGTGGATATAAGACCACGCAGCCATCTTGAGTCTATGAGGTAGCAAGCCTGATGTCCAGATCCATCTGCTAAGGATGAGTGGGTAAATAAAAGGAGCGCGATATGTTAAGTACATCACGGAGCTGCTGTACCAACTGCCTCTCCCCAGACTTCTTATGAGAAGAAAATTAAAATTTGATCTGACCACGTCGTCGTAGAGTATCAGAACACACAGTCTTGCACAATCCAATAATGCAAATTGGTTCTAGAGTGCTGTTCTTGCAATTCTCTATGCAGCACGGTTCCTGTTCTACTTACAAAGCCATGGTTTCTGTCTACAAGGACTCATCGACAAACTGGGGCTTTATTATACAGGGCTCTCCCGAGGAGCAACCAGTAAGATAATATACTGAGATCATAAGAAGGGGAATCTCTTATGGGGATCGGATCCCATGATTGTGGAAGGAGGGAAGTTTCACAGTGGTTCTGTCTTCTGCTAGCTGGAGAAACAGGAATGCAGGTGGTGTAATTTAGTCTGAGTCTGAAGGCCTGATGCCACAGTCTGGCTGGGCACAATTCAGGAGCCACTTGTCAAAAGAAACTAACTTTATTTTTAGAACTACACAAGCCAAACAAAACAGCTCCTCAGGAAAAAACCCTCAGAGCCCAACTGCCACCACCGGCTTCCCACAAGCCTCTCAACCTCCCCCAGTCCTCCTGCTCTTGAGGCCAATTGGCTGGGTCGTGTGGGCGGAGCCAAAGAAGTTCCCCAATGAGCAACTCCATGGTCTGAAAAGGCAGGGAAACAGCCCAATGAGCATCACCGCAGAGGAGCCAATCAGCTAGATGTTTCTGGGGCCGCTATGAGCTAATCATCAGCTGGCAGTCTGAAAGGGCAGGGAAGCAGCTCAATGAGCATCTCCAATGAGCGTCACCACAGAGGAGCCAATCAGCTAGATGTTGCTGGGGCAGCTGTGAGCCAATCATCAGCCGGCAGCTGGAAGTTTGCTGGCAGCTGGAAGTTTGCTGGCAGCTGGAAGTTTGCTGGGGCCCCTTTGGCTGTGGCTCTCAACAGCCTGAGATCAGGGCAGGGGTGAGATGGGAGCAGAGGGTTTGCTCGTGTGAGTTCTAGGGGCAGAGGCAGGAGAATGGGAAACCCTTTCATTGAGGTCAAAGATAGATGTCTCAGCTCAAGGAGGGAGGGAGAGTTTGCTTTCCCCTGCCATTTTGTTCTGTTCTAGCCCCTAACAGCTTGGATGATGCCTACTCAGATTGGCAGATCTTCTTCACTCTGTCTACTGATTCAAATGCTAATCTCTTCTGGAAACATCCTCATCTCACCCAGAAAAAAAAAAATTGTTTTACCAGCTATCTGGTCATCCTTCAGCCCTTTCATCATGAAGGTTAGAATGATATTCCTGACCAACGACAGAGCAAGAAGCTGATTGATGGAGAATTCTTAGCAGCCAAGGACAAACTGCAATGGCCAAGACACAGTTCAAAGGCCAGCTCTTGCTCAGGCCCTCACCCCTTCCTGCTGCCTCTTGGCCCTCTCCTCTTCCCTGTGCCTCCTTTTATCCTAGCAGTAATCCTTGCCAGATGCAGGGACTTCTCTAACAACCCATCGTGCACCTCCTCTTATCCATACTTCTCAAACAAGCACCCCATCCCCACCTTCTCTCCTCCCGGGAATCCTGAACCTAGAGCCTCTAGCTTCTCTGTCTTCACCTCTACTCTGAAGCTTGCTCATGTCTGGGAGCAAATCTTCATTTTATGGGGCCTGCATTGGACTGCCTTGGATGCTGGTGGCCACCTCCTTCAGAGAAACTTCTCCCTGGGCTCCTCCTGGTCTTCTCCTTCTGTCCTGGAGTGCACATTCTGTCTGTCCAGGACTGTGTGCCAAGACATTAGACCATACCCCAGCCAGTGGGAGGGACAGCCCTAGAAATGGAGCAGAGGGATGAAGACCCTAGAAGCTGTGGCATCCACCTGTTTTCAGAGCAGTGCCTGGTGGAACCAGGGAGGTGCTCTGTGGTGTAGGCAGATCCCTGGACTTTCTTTGATCTTCAGAAAAGGAGCAGGCAAGGGACAGGACCTGAACCAAAGAGTCCCTGGCGTGGGAGGAGCCTGCTCCTTCTTTCCTCCCTTGTACATCTGCAGGCCTCCCGGGCCCACATGACTCTCCAGGAAGCAGGTTCTGAGATGGATTTTGAGGCACAGAAAGTTCATAGGGAATAACATCTGGGAAGGGCAGAAGGGAAGCGCCCTGGGGCAGGGGAGCCCGCCGACCCGGACTGCTAAGAGCTGGCCAGGCCCCTTACCTCTACTTTATTTAATCATTGGCTGCCTCAGAAGACCATGACCTTGACTGTAAACAGAGGCAGATCCTAAGAAGATAGCAGCTGCAGATCGTCAGGAAACCATGTTCCTCCAGCACCACGAGTAACTCCTTCCTGAAAGCAGATCTAAGCAGTGAATCTCTGCGTGGACCGTGAGGCATGGGGGCACTCAGGTGTCCCCAGAGGATGAGCAGCTCTGTGCCACAGTTTCTGGCAGAGCGAGACAGGTTAGAGCTCTCTGTGTATCGAGGTCTTTCCCCCATATCCCAGATCCTAAAATTATAGCTAAAGGGAAGACTTCCCTGCTGAACACTTGCATGCCATGACAAGGGATGTGAGTGGTGGCCAGATCTCCTTCCTCCACCTGCTGGCTCTTCCCTGCCCTACTTGCCCACACCTCCTCTGCTTGCCGCTCAGGCTGCGGAGCACCAGCAATGCCGTGCTGAGTCCTCACTGGCAGAGTGTGGGGAAGAAGGAAGGAGTTACGCATGGAAAGAGCAAACTGGATGGAAACGTCATCAACAGAGCTGTCAGCTGAGTCACCAAGGGATGAGATGACCATCTCCATCCCCCCAGGGATTCTTTGCAAAAGCACTTGACCACTTCATATGGTGGCAGAGGCAGTGTCTGCTTCCTCTCCCGCCTGCTTCCCAGTGATGACAGCTACTCATTTCAGTCTGAGCCTGCAGCTGGAGGGTTAAGTCACCGTTTGCCCTGGAAGGCAGAGTTGTTAAAGGCACAGAGAGCACAGATTGTCTATAAAGGCCGTGTGGCTCTCTGACTCTCAGACCGCAAGGTGGTGATTGACTGCACTACCCCCAGTCTCCCTTCCGATCCATCTTTATTGCTTCATGCTGTGCCCAGATGGCATGTGAGCTTCCTGCCTCCAGTTGTGAACGCAGCTGGTGGGAGCTCTGTGCCCCTGGAAGGGAGGAGAGCGGGCCAAACGCTCCCTTCCACATGGTCCCATCATGTCTCAGAGCCACGCGCTAATTGGCCTGCAGATCCAGAGCCCGTGATGGGGACGGATTCTGACAGCCTGTCCCGTCAGGAGAGCATGCTGTGGAAGTACACCCCGGAGGAGGAGATAATTGTCCCAAGATCATTTTCAGAAAGGACAAGTGGAATCTCACACTAATGCTTTGGTGAAATGCCCTCCAGGATGGGGAACTAGGAAAGGCCCAGTAATGGCTTCTACATTTGCAGCTTTACATATATCAAGTCAGTCGGTGTAGATCAAGTCTCCCAGTGGTAACAAACAACCCCACACCCCAGCAGCTTAGGAAAAGAAAGGTCTAGTGCTTTCCCAGGTCACCTGTCCATCCTTCAACCCACATTTACACATGGATCTTCTTGGGGACGGTTTTAATCCAGGGTTTCTGCGGCTGTGACCAAAAGACCCGACGAGAACAATTTTAAAGGAGGAAAAGATTATTTGGGACTCAGAGGTCTCAGTTTCAGAGGTCTCAGTCCACAGATGACAGACTCCATTGTTCTGGGCAGAACATCGTGGGGGAAGGGACAAAATACATACCCTGAAGGCACTGTCCCCAAGGACCCACCTCCTCCAGCTGCACCCCACCTGCCTAAGGTTACCACTCAGTCAAGCCCTATCATGGGATTAATGCACCTTTTAGATGAAGGCTCTCATAGCCCGATCATGTCACCTCTCAACCTTCTCAAATTGTCTCACACAGGAGCATTTGGGGAACACCTGATACTAAACCCTACAGGGACCTTGCCTGTGGCAGAGAGAAGGGAGGGACAGGGAGAAGTGTGAGCTGGCTCCTTGTGTCATGTCCTCCCAAGTTGTTATTAAGTGAAACCCAGTCACATTCCACTTCTAGGTTCCACGGGCCGAGGATGTCTAGTGAGGTCACCTTTCTTGGAAAGTCGACCCCCAGGAAAGGCTAGCCTCCTGGGTTTCATTGTACTGAACCTCTCACATGTACAGTGGGGGAGCCAG